>NC_135419.1:13912602-14512602 GCF_051991245.1 Festucalex cinctus
CATTTATTTTTTATTTTTTTAATAAATGTAAAATGAAGTATATTATCTTAAGGGAAAAAAACATGTTTAATAAGGATTAATGCTTTAAGGCAATACAGCAAAGTCAAAATTGCCCTTTGTATTTAAAAAAATATTTATGGCAATATACCCCCCACGAAAAAAACCCCAACATTATTTTGTAACTGAAAATGTTGCAACAATGTTTCTTTTCCACAGTGCGCAATCCTGTCGCCTGCCTTCAAAGTACGAGAGTTCTCCATCACAGACGCGGTTCCATATCCCATCTCCTTGAAGTGGCATTCGGCCGCTGAGGAAGGCGTGAGGTAAAACCTACTCCATCTTTTGTATTCTCCGCTCCTTGTTACCGAACGTGGCATTGACGATTTGACACCCGCTTTGTCGTGTAGCGATTGCGAGGTGTTTCCCATGAACCACCCGGCACCTTTTTCCAAAGTGTTGACGTTCTACCGCAAAGAGCCTTTCTCTCTGGAGGCGTACTACAACAATCCTAACCGGCTGCCCTACCCGGACCCGACCATCGGTAAGAAACAACAATAAAATGTGACGGGAAACTGATTTGTATCAAAATATACATTCTATAGATATTTTTATTTTTCTTCTAATGGTCTTGCTCTGGAAATTGTGATGGGGAAAAAAATTATCTTGTTACCAAATATGCTTGCTAAAAATGTTTGCTTCCATCACAGGAAATATGATCACAATAATTAGTATTTTCTATAATTGTCTGATATTTGTTTTATTTTCTTCCAAACAGGTCAGTTTCTGATCCAGAAAGTTGTCCCGCAGGCTTCCGGCGAGAGCTCCAAGGTGAAAGTCAAGGTCCGAGTCAACATCCACGGAATCTTCAGTGTGTCCAGCGCCTCCCTGGTTGAGGTGATCAAGCCCGATGAGGCCGAAGAGCCCATGGAAACGGAGCAGGTCAATGACAAAGACGGGGAGGTAATAAAAGATGCTGGCTGTCATGTGTGAACTATTCTGCCATTATCAGCTCAACTGGATTTGTGCTAGAGGGTCTTTAAAAAAATAAAATAAAATAAAAATATTGCGCTGTGCAGAGCAAAATGCAAACCGACCAGGAGGAGCAGGAAGACGGAGATGGTCAGAAAGAGCAAGAAGAGAAGACGCCACGAGAAAATGAGGAGATGGAGGTGAAATTTGTTTTTCAGCACAGGCATATGAATTACAAATATGAACATTTTTTGTTGTTTTGAATTTTAATATTAATAATTATTGTTTGAAAGAGGTTTGGTGCCCAAGTTGAGAAGTTTAGTTTGAATGGTTTGAATAAAAAAAAAAAGAAATGTTATTTTGAAAATTTTAAACAAAATTAGCAGTGGAAATAAGATCAACAGTTTAAAGGTGAAGCTGTTTGAATTGGACAAAAAGTGTTGAAATTAGAATAGAAAAACAAAATATGTAAATGTTGGCTTTTATTTTGAAAATTTGAATAAAAAAAAAAGGTATGATGAGATGAACAAATGTTGAAATTAGAGTGGAAAAATAAAGTGCATTTTTTACATTTATTTTTAGAAATAAAATAGCAGTAGGGTTAAAATGAAGAACAGTTTGAAGTTGGAATGTTTTGAATTATTTTTTTATATATATAAAAAAAAAAGTAGAAATAGATGATAAACACAAAGCCTTGCTATGTTAATACCTGTTGTAAAGTATTATTTTAAAAGGAGAGTCAACATTTTATGTCCCCCTTCTTAGACTAACACAGATGAGGGCAAAGGCGAGAAGAAGTCTGACCAGCCTCCACAAGCGAAAAAGCCCAAAGTCAAAACAAAAGTCTTGGATCTTCCCATTGAAAACAGTCCACAGTGGCAGCTCGCCGTCGACATGCTGAATCTCTTTGTTGAAAATGAGGTACAAACATAACTCCCCATATGCACATTTACCAGGAAACAATCCAATAAATGTACTCTACCCTCAGGGTAAGATGATCATGCAGGACAAACTGGAGAAGGAGAGGAACGATGCCAAGAATTATGTGGAAGAGTACGTGTACGAAATGAGGGACAAACTGCACGGCATGCTGGAGAAGTTTGTCGGCGAAGCTGTGAGTTCGGACCTGTCAGGAAGCATGAATGAAGTCAGGAGGTCCTAATGCGAGAGTACGTTTTAATTTCAGGAAAGAGATGCCTTCTCATTAAAATTGGCGGATACCGAGAACTGGCTGTATGAGGACGGAGAGGACCAACCCAAGCAGATGTACATTGACAGGCTGGCAGATTTGAAGGTCAGTGCAGTCGAAATTGCGCCGTCAAACGTCCCAAATGCTATTTTGACGGTCTTGGAAATGATTGCTTCCTGCAGAAACTGGGCCAGCCCATCCAGGAGCGCTACACGGAGGCGGAGGAGAGGCCAAAAGCGTTTGACGAGTTGGGGAAACAAATCCAGCAGTACATGAAATTTGTTGAGGCGTGCAAAATGAAAGTATGCTTTTTCAAACCTGGGTTTAACCTTTCTGCAGCCTCTAATGTCTCGATAAAAGAACAAAAACTGTATTATTTGTCACCTGACATTGAATTTCCCTGCTGGTCAGGATGAGCAGTACGACCACATAGATGAAGCCGACGTCGCCAAAGTGGACAAGCTGGCGACTGAAGCGATGATGTGGATGAACAGCGCCATGAACCAGCAAAGTAAACAGAGCCTGACGATGGATCCCTCTGTCAAAATGAAAGACATTCAAGCTAAAACCAGGGTGAGAAGAGGCTCTTGTTCACAATAGCAGGCACTGAATTTGTCTTTTTGTTTTCTTCCATTGACTTCTGTTGTGCATACAAACATTTCCAGGAGTTATTCTCTGCCTGTAACCCTACCGTGACCAAGCCCAAGCCGAAGGTGGAACTTCCCAAAGAGGACACGCCAGCAGAGCAGAACGGGCCCGTCAACGGACAGGAGAAGTCCCCGGAAGAAGGCGCGGACAAAGGAACGGCCGAAAACGCAGGCAACGCCGCCTCGGAAACGGAAACCAAGCCGGAGATGGACCTTGACTGAAGCGGCGTCTAACTGCCTAAATTTGGGAGCTGGCTGCTTGAGAATGAGTTGCTGTCTTGCGTGTGTTAGCAGTACAGGTGGAATGTTTCAGGAAATGCACTTAAGTCAACAGCAGGCAGAGTTTTTTAGCACACTAATCCCAGCTGCGGGTGGTGGCTCTGTCTGATGCCATGGCATCCATCTCTCTCTCTTTTTGTTTTCTCTCGATGACATCATTCTAAAGCCAGCTGCAATAAGCCTGTTTGACAACGAGCGCCATGATGGTATTTATTTCTGTTGTGTGCTCTGTGTTCTGTGTCACAATACGGTTTTAATAAAGGTATTGAAAATCACTTCCAACTGTAAGAAAAATATGTCAAGGCCTAATTCTTTATTCTAAACCGAAACATACTCCTTATGCTCTGAGTGACATTTGTCGTGTGCTTAATCTCATAACACATCAGAACGGTATCAGTAATTTGCCGTCCAAATGGCAATGCACAACCACAATGAAATTGTTGGTGTGGCTTTTTTAACCACCATACTAATTAATCAGAATGATGTGTATATGTAAAATAAAAGGACTAACACGACACGTTTTAAAGACGTTCCTTGCTGCTGCTACGGGGTAAATGACGTCACAAATACGCTTGACGATTTGTAACAGAGATGTACAACTTACAAGACTGCCATTTAATTTCATGAAACCTTAGTTTAAAAAATCGTCGTGTGGCATCTTTTTGATATGATTTCTGCCAGTAGTGAACACTTTCTGTTGTGACGTTCAACTTGTGCCAATAGAAGGCGCCAGAGCACGTTAACACATTTGGAACAGTTTTGTCACGATGTATGAATACACCATCTTGTTTGTATTTATGTACTATATTTTACTTCCTATAACCAATGTTTTTTTGCTTTTTGGCGAAAAGTCAAGGCTTCACTCGGCTTTCTGCTCATCAGTAGTTAATACGCAGCATTTGGTGAATGTTACGTCGACACAATAAGCACACCAAGTTTCGAATTAGCTAGGAAGACAGATTTCTAAAAATGCACGTTGATTTCATGATTTTATATACGATCAACAGCTCCCCCTTTTTTTAACATTTGCTCCGATGACGTGACGTCATTTCCGCTGCGAGTTCCGTATCCATCCGCCACTACGCAGATCACATGATCAGACAGACGGCGCGCGCACTTAGAGGCATTGCAACCCGCCGCATCTGTTTTCTCCACGATCTGTAGTGTGGCTAAAGTTTTAACTTTAATAGGTTATGAAAGTTTTAATGCATCTTTTTTTTTGTGTAACTCATGACATCAGTGTTCTAAACGCACTGTAACTGGATTTAGTTTACACCTTGATGAGTCTAAAGTCTGATGTAGGTGTGTTTTGTTCTCAGTCACATCGAGATTAACTTTAGATAAAGTGCTATAGCATCTCTTGCTTTGTTTTTTGCTTTACTAACTGGAAAAATGAAACTGATTATCCTCAACGATTACGACGCGTCAAGCGAGTGGGCTGCAAAGTACATCAGGAATAAGATTTTACTTTTCAAACCTGGACCGGACCGCTATTTCACTCTTGGTCTTCCTACTGGTGAGTATCTGTATCTGACTGACAAGTGACAACCTCATTGCTATACTAATTTTACATTGACATTTTGGCACAGAGTCAGAGACGTAACCACAATATGCACTAAAGTACGATGTTGCAACCCAAGCTTCTTTTTTCTTTGGCTTATCTCCAGGAAGCACTCCCTTAGGTTGTTACAAGAAACTGATTGAGTATTACAAAAATGGAGAACTCTCTTTCCAATATGTCAAGACGTTCAACATGGATGAATATGTGGGTAAGTCACTCACTCAACTTTTTTTTTCTCTACAAGTTATAACAATTCCCGTTTTTCATAATGCGTGTGTGTGACTGGGCTTTATTCAAAACACCCCCAAAGATGAGGAAGAAAAAACGCAGTTTGTACGTGATTGTTTCATCCTGCTGAAATCAGCTTATTTTGTCACACGACGGAGGCAGCCCCCAACCAAGTATTGCAGGACCAAGAGTGTCGAATTACTGGAGTGTTCATAAAGAAAACGAAAGCATTCCACCTTGTGTAGGTTGCTGTTCATACAAACACATAAGAAGTTTTAACTTTGAACTTTTTCAGAAAAGCGTAGATAATGGATTTACTGTAGTGCATTGACTTACGACTGCCCAAACTTTTTTTTTTTTTTTTGTAAGCCAAAAATAGATTCTCTTCCGCCCGAGTGAAGTTAAACAACAAAACAAAGAAGAATCACAGTTGCTGATGGATTTTCAGATGTTATTGAATGGGACAAACGGTCAAAAAGACAAATCCAAGACAACTCTTGCAAGGAGCATTGAACAGGCGCTCACACTGGCCAACCGTCACTCTCTAGGCAAACAAACCTGAAGAATGAAAACAGGAAGTATTTCGAGCTCAGCCTAGTTTTTGCTGGAGATGATTGTGAAATCCTCTTTAATCCTGCTTTTTACGCCTACAGAAAGTGATGGCTCTAGGTTCATACATATAAAAACATGGCTTTGGTATTTCTATATGGCGGATTTCACTTATTGCAGGGGTGGTCTGGAACGTAACCCCTAAAATGGAGGGGGATTATTGTATGTGTATCCAAATAGTCATTCTTCCCCTTGAATTTTGAATACAGGACTTCCCAGAGATCACCCCGAGAGCTACCATTCCTTCATGTGGAACAACTTCTTCAAGCACATCGACATCCGAGCCGAGAACACGCACATCCTGGACGGCAACGCCGCAGACTTGCAGGCAGAGTGCGACGCCTTTGAGAAGAAAATAACAGCGGCCGGGGGCATTCAGCTGTTTGTTGGAGGTATCGAACCAAGCCCAGATGAAGCAACCGCGCGTTTACGACACCATCTTATCTTGCCGTTGCGTCACAGATATGTTTTTCCCGTCGCCTCAGGAATCGGGCCGGATGGCCACATCGCCTTTAACGAGCCGGGGTCAAGCCTGGCGTCGCGGACCCGGGTGAAGACTTTGGCGAGGGACACCATTGTGGCCAACGCGAGATTTTTCGATGGGGACCTGGATAAAGTGCCCACCATGGCGCTGACTGTTGGAGTGGGCACCGTCATGGACGCAAAGGAGGTTAAGAGTCAAAATATGTTTGGTTGGTTTGTTTTGTCAGGGCATTGAAGTTTATTCATGTTAGCATCTGCTTGGTAAAATGAAATTCATTCATTCTGCTCACAGAACTACAAAAAAAGTATACACGTGTTCCGATGTTATTATAATAGACTAAAAAATTTAAATTGAAATCCTATTTTGAGTGCTTTTAAAACAAACAGAAATTACATCATCACATTTAGTAACTAAATTAAAACTAGCTAGAAAATTTCCTTCATTTTAGTCTTTGTCAATTATTTCCATTTATTTTCTTTCCAGTTAATTTGAAATGTATTTATTTTAATGTTCAACCAGTCATTTGGGAACTATTTTACTTTATTAAACAATATTTAATGACCTTAATTTTCCATCTTGCACTTCACAAATACTCTATATATGTAAAATAAATGAATAAGTAAAAAAACTAAATAAATAAGGCTAAAGACAATAAAAATTAAACTGACACAAAGCATTAAAAAATAAAAACAAGCCTGCTCTCAAAACAAATTTAGTGACATCTAGTGATGAACTAATATACATTTAAAAAAAAAATATCCACTATAAATTTCAATAATATGCCAAAAATACGCTATATCACATTAATGTACATTTAAAAAAAAAACGCCACATCTAACAGATGGCTGACATGTTTTGCCGCCATCTTTCTGGTTCGGATACTCGAAGAAGAACTTCACAATCGTAGTTAGCCTCTACTGGTACCCAATGATCGACCGCCACTTACCTTCCACAGCTGCAGCCTGCAGGTGGTCAGCATTTGCTAGCTTCTCCTGCTAGTTCTTGATGCCACTCCTGCTTGCCGGGCTACTCGCTAGCTCACTCCAAATCATAATTGGTGGCGTAGAGGCACCCCAGTGCGGGTGCTTCAAAATTTTTGCCTTCTATTAGTTCACCACTAGATGGCACTAAATCCTACACATTGTTATTTTAAAACTGAATTTCAAAAACTAATTTAAAAGTAACTATCATGAAAATTGCAAAATTATGATCACCCCGGTTTTGCCTCACTTCACTGATTTATTTAGTTGTTTTTTATTTATTACAGATGGTTTTCCTACTGTCTTATTGTGAGACAGACGTGACAACCACTAGCGTACCGTGTTGTCCTAATATCATCATAAAGGTTACTGTTTTTGTTTTGATTATCCCCACAGGTGATGATTCTCATCACTGGCGCTCACAAGGCCTTTGCTTTGTACAAAGCCATCGAAGAAGGCGTGAACCACATGTGGACCGTGTCTGCGTTCCAGCAGCACCCGCAAACTGTTTTCGTGTGCGACGAAGACGCCACTCTGGAACTGAGGGTTAAGACTGTGAAATATTTCAAAGGTAATCAAGGACATTGCGGAAGCGTATTGCAGCCAGACAACAACAAAATAAGAAGGCTCGGGATCTTTAATTAGTCAGGTTATAAATAGTTTGGGAATTTTTGTCATAGTTGGTTTTTATTTCATTTTGAGGTTGTTGTTTTTTTTTTTTTTAGTTTTGTTGGTTTTAATTAGATTTCAGATTTTGATTTTTATTAGTTTTTTTTTTAATTGTAGTTTAGTTTTATGGATTTAGCATTATTTTTTAAGTGCATTTCTTGTGTGCAAAATTTTTAAAAACAAAAAGTATTGTGTAGTAAAAATGCAAAAATATTATTAAAAAATAAATAAATACAGGTACTATATAACAGTCTTTGTCGGACTTTGACGTATAGGAAGCGCAGTCATGTATTAAACCCGGTTGTACTATGTGATTGTCAGCGTTCCACAAGCCAAACCTAAAGTACAGTGTGGGTGAAAAGTAATTAGACAATAAAATGTGGTAATATAATCCATAGTCCTATTGCAAATTGTGTTTTTATTACATGGGAAAATGAAAGCAAAGGTAATTTAAAAAAAAAGAAAACTAAACTGCTATTTTGGCTCATTCTTGGAGTTAAGTGACCCAAGAAATACAAAACTAAGAAATCCACTTATTGTCTTTTTAAAAAATATTTTTGTAATAATCTCAGTGATAATGAAGATTTTTTTTTTTTAATCAGCAACACCCAGTTATGTTTCATCCACCCTGTAGAATTTAATTTAATGCGTGAACGCGCCATAGTCTCATGTCCATCATTTTATTTTTGTTTTTATGTGAGAATATCATAATATAGCTTGACATAACATGATAATTTAACTTAAAACACATCTGTAAATAATGTGATAAGTTGAACATGTGAGCTTTTTTAATTTTTTTTAATAGTCGCAATAATGTGCTTCTGTACTAACCCTAATCCTCAGTCAAGATACATTTTCAGAGTTCTCATTCTTTCTTTTGTTTTTCCTCTCCTGTAGGGATGATGCACGTTCACAACAAGCTGGTGGAGTTACCCGATTTAGAATCCAAGAAATGAGGATCTTCATACAGTTTTTGTGATTATGCATTGCAAAAAAAAAAAAAAAGAAAAGAATCATTCCAATAAATCATCTATATTTTGGCAGTGAAACATGAATTGAACAAATTGTTCTTGATATTGCTCTTTCACATTTATAATAAAGCGATTTGAAGTTGTACTTGAAATGATGCTTCTTGTCACACAACTCGTGTTACCTTTAGTTACCTCAGGACCTTCAGCGAATGACTGGCTCTTTACTATAAAAAAAAAACGGGAGTTTAAATGGCTCGCGTTGATTAGTTTGATGCTGCACATTAGTTGTAGTAAAAGACAATACAGCCTGTAGTGTTAAGTTTTTATTTGTAGATTTGTACCGAGTTCGTGTAGCTGCGACGTTCCAACAATGGATGGCGCATTTTCCGAAAAACGTGAAGGCATCATCAGATCTTGTTGGAGGAGCTTGAGAAGGAAGGAAGGAAGGTGGCCGATTTGAGGCAGCGTAACAACTCCCTCGTTCGGCGGCGAGGGCCGTTCTGATTCACCTTGACCTCCAGTGTTGGAAGAGGATTTTTTTTTAATCAACACTCAACTCTTCGTCTGCGATGGCTGAGCAAAACAGCAACGTGAGATATCAAGAGGTAAAATGTAGTCCAGCATGATCGAACAATGCTAGCCTGTTAGCTCTCTGTTAGCACGTCATTGGCGATAACGAACACGTAGTTGATTAAAAAATAAAAATAGCAATTTTCCTCTTCAATCATACACAAAACACGTAAATTGCATAACGAACAGCGCGTCAAGCGCATTTTAATTCGTCATGACACGGTAGTATTAATTCGCCAGCATTAGTTAGCATTAGCTGTTGTTCGCAAACCAGAGCCGAATTTTATTTGGTAAAGGATGTCAGATAATACAAACTATACGAATTCTAGAGCATGACATCTAGCAAGTATGTAACACGCTATTATGTAACAACTAGTGCCCGACCGATTATTATTATTATTTTTTTTTAAGGCGGATTCCGATTCTGATAGAGTAAAATTCCAAAAGGCGATTGATTTCACCGATTAATTAAAAAATACATATGATGAATAAAACTTATTTTTTGCCCCTGAGCACAACAATAAAAATATGAATTAGAGGCAGAGCATTTGACTGTTTGTCCTTTCGTATTTGTGTAACTTTACGACAGAGAGAAAAATCGGCAAAATTTGGCAGATTTTCTTTCTTTTTTTTCTTTTTTTTTGGACAGTGGTTATTTTGCCGTGACCGACAACTCTCCTACTAGCGTTATTTTGCCGTAATCGGCTCTGATTGGTCAATCGCCAGACTGTAGGTTGTAGACCGCCTGGGAATATTGAAAATCGATTGGGAAGGGAAGAAAATTAAGACAGAAAAAGTTGTTCAAACAGTAAGTCATTATATATTATATACAGGAAATGGAAGTGGTTGGGATCTCCCAAAATACTTATATTAAACAAACAAAAAACTAAAATAATTCAGAATTTAGTAGAGTTGAGTTGTTGCATATTATGCACATTTAATATTGATTTCGTCTTTATTTTGTTGATCGATATGTGATAATATTGCATTCCTCCTCGTCAGCACGTCGAGCTTTGGTATTGACAAGTTGTTCTTTCTCACACAGCTGGTGAACGAGGAGGAGCCGCTCCCGACATCTCAAGAGGGTCCTTCCCCGGATGCGCCCCCACCTTACAGCAGCGTTGCCGCAGCTAATGCAGGTATGGAAACTTTATTCCCATACAGGTAGTCGTCCAAGTTGGAACAAACAATTGGGAGAAATGCTAAACCTGCTTATTAATAAGTCTGGCACATTTATGTATAGTTATTTTTTAACCTCTTCCTGTTCGGCTGCTTGGCTTCTATGTTTGATATTTGGAATGCAGTTGGACAAAATGAGGTTTGAAAGTGGGCAGACAAATAGTATATGTCACAATAACGTTATGTCAGAAATGGATTTTATTATGTGGAGTGTGAGTAGCACATTGGAAGGAGTATTGGAGCCACACAGAAAAGAAAAATACGCATTCCAGATAAAGATAAAAAAGTCACAACATTCCAGGAAGTCATAACTTTAGCTAGTTTATATCCAAATTCCTACGTCAGCAGCATCTGCTGTCGTCCTCCAGAGACCTGCCACATACTACTACAACTCAATACATCAGAAGTTCAATTAAAAAGTGCAATTCATATGTAATACAGATTTGACATTTTCATTTAACGTAAGCCTAATTCCTGATTTCTGTATTTAAAAAAAAATGAATTTTTTTTTGTAAATGATAAATATGGCTTTTTGTTAGTTGCAAATTGTAATTATTAAAATAAAAAAAAAAATAAAAATCTGACAACACAAATGATTCAAAATAGCCCTCAGTGTGCCGATCTACATGAGCATGATCAAGTTTAAAGGCAGATTTGTAAACACATTTTTCATACATAGTCCTTACGTTGATATTCCAGACGAATTTGGATGCAAAATCTCCAGCAGCAGTGTAGTTTCATACAGATCATACATGTTGTAAATGGGCGCGAGTCCACGGGCGCACTTGACTGCCGCCTTTGTGTTTGGGGAAAACACAAAGGCGGCCGCCGTTGGACGACAGCCACATGAAAGGCTTGCCTTGCATGGAATGGACCATTAACGGTAATGGATGCATAACAACCTAATGTATTCCCTCCGCTGCCTCCTTTGCTCTGCTCTTAGGAAATGGGCATATACGGAAGGTCCTCGGTTATGGCGGTACAGATATAAGATGTTTTGAGGTCACGAACGGTGCTAGTTTGTGGCGTAAGAATACGTTGTTAGGCACACTTGGGCTGCGTTCATGTTTTCTATTTGATTGTTTTATATAATTTATCTTATGACATCAATACTGCATTAGATGGGGCTGGGCAATTAATCAAAATGTTATTGTGATTTTGATTTTGGCTTCTCACGATCATAAAAACCTTACGATGCAAGTTCCTATGCGACATTTGGTTTTTGCCTTCCTTGGGCGTGCTTTAAGGTGTTTATGGACGCACCAGTTGGAGTTTAATCACTGGAAAACTAAACAAGATTACACACACGAGAAATAGTTCATTCTAGGTACATGGCCAGTTTCATGCTAGCACTCAATGGTTGAACCCTGTTGGCCGGCTTGCAAAAATTTCCATTAGACATCACGGGAAGGAACTTCAAAGAATGAATTTTTACACACTAATGGCTGTTCTGGATTTTTAATTATGGTTATTTTTTATATTTTTTTAATTTCATTAAACTTTTTTTTTTTAAATGTAGTTTAATTATTTAAATTCAATTAATGAAAATTAATTAATTAATTTAATTCAGTTAGTCTAAATTAGTTTTTAGAGCAGTTTTTTCATGAAAATGCTTGATTTTTTGTTTAGTTTTAAGTAGTTTTATTATTTAAAAAAATGAATATAAACTCATATAAAGGTAAAATTTGCTTTTGTTAGTTTTCGTGTTTTTAAAAAGCATTTTTATTTTTTTAACAAAAATTGTTTTTGGTTTGTTTGTTTGTTTTTTTCACTTTTAGTTGGAGTTATTTAGTATTTCATTAACTAGTAACCTTGTGAGGAACACATACAGAAAAGTTGTATTCTTCCTAATCTGTGAAAAACGAGTTATGATGTATTAAGGGATACTTTATTTAGCCATTTTTTCCTATAATAAATTTGACATTAAAGGTACTACTTGTACGTGAAAAATAATGAAAGTATCAGATTAATTATAGACAAAATATTAACTTTTTATTGCTATAATGGTCTAAATAAGTGAAGTATCCCTTTAATGAAGTTGTCCATGTTCTTCTCCTACTCTTTTTGTCTCCATGTATCTCTATGTGTCCATCACACTGCCCCTAGAGGCCAAAATTCACATAGCAGGAATGTATTATTTTTATGCGGTACTAATTCATTGAATAATGCAAAATTTTGAAAACAGTGATTTCAATTTTAAAAAAATTGTATTTTTATTTTTATTTAAAAAATCGCCCATTCCTAGTGTTAGCATAGGTTAATAGCAGTTTTGAACTTGTTATAAATTTGTTACTTGAGGAAAGAACTGAAATTCTGACCGCCACGAACCACGAATGTGTTAGCTACGTTCACTACAGTTAAATGTATTTGTTTGTGACTATAAAAAAAATAATAATAAAAACGCCATATGTCTTTGCCAGCTTTCTTTGAATACAAGGAAGATGGCGGCCAATTCCCCAACCCTCCGTCCTACAGCGTCGCCACCACTTTGCCGTCCTACGACGAAGCGGAGAGAAGCAAAGTGGAGGCTGCCGTCCCGCTCGTCACCGGAAGAGTCACGGTACTTTCTTGGCTCCGGCGCCGCTCATCCGTTTACTGCCACAAGACAAAAGAGCAGTAACTTACTTGCTCCTTGCCTGCAGGAGGATGACTTTGTGGCCCGAGACGACTTCGAGGATGCTGACCAGCTGCGAATAGGCAACGACGGCATATTCATGCTCACTTTCTTCAGTAAGCAGAATTCATCTGCTTCCTATTTCACCGGAAAGTCGCCATTTTCACCATTTGAAATAAAAATACTCTTTTTTTTTTTTTTTTTTTTTTTTTTTTTTTTTTTTTGTCTTTCAGTGGCATTCCTCTTCAACTGGATCGGCTTCTTCTTGTCCTTCTGTTTGACCACGTCAGCTGCCGGTCGATACGGCGCCATCTCGGGCTTCG
Organism: Festucalex cinctus; assembly: GCF_051991245.1. Classification (NCBI taxonomy): domain Eukaryota; kingdom Metazoa; phylum Chordata; class Actinopteri; order Syngnathiformes; family Syngnathidae; genus Festucalex; species Festucalex cinctus. The sequence continues at coordinate 13,925,875 of NC_135419.1, forward strand.
GCTTGTCCCTCATCAAATGGGTTCTTATCGTCAGGGTGAGCGCGAGTTATTATGTTGAATTGTGGATATGGACGGCAGCGCACGTTTTGTTTGGTTGATTTGATGCCCGTTTGTAGTTTTTGTCGTGTACCTGTTTGACATCTATTAAACACGACACAAAAAGGAGAGAAGACACTCATTCAGGGTGCGCGAGGACAGGAACTGACTGATACAATTCACTTCTGCACTCTGAAGATTCCTCTCCTCACCCTCTCTATTTATTTGCCTTTCCACGCCCCTAGTTACATGGGTGTTCCAAACCTAAAAATGCAAATGCAAGGCATAGTTGGAACTTAGTGTACTTGTTTGCCTATGTGTTGTGCATGTGAGTGGAAGATTGCTGAGTTCGTGTGGTCAAGTTTGCAATAATTTCTTAACAGAAAACAGGCAGCCTCAGCAGACTGGCTCAAACCATTTTGCTGCGTTAGATGTTGTGGTTCTTCAGCATTTTGAGTCATCTTCAAATAGCCAGGTTATGTGAATGTGAGTGGGAACAGAGCAAAGCATTCTTCATTGCAAGCAGAAGCAGTTCTTCATTGCGGAATTGTATGATAGCTTATTATTTACAATTGTTCCTACAGTTTTCCACCTATTTCCCCGGCTACTTTGATGGCCAGTACTGGCTGTGGTGGGTGTTCTTGGCCTTGGGTGAGTCAAACAAAAATATTTAAAAAATTATTTTCTTAGTTTAGACAGAATGTTGCAAAGCCGTCTTTGTTTGCATCGCAGGCTTCATGTTGTTCGTCAGAGGCTTCGTCAACTACTCCAGAGTGCGCAAGCTGGCCGATCCCGCCTACGCCAGTCTACCCCGAACAAGGGTGCTCTTCATCTATTAGACCCAGGTGGGCGCGGCGTGGCTACTGGATTGTAACGTGTTTTTTTTTTGTTTTTTTTACATTATATAACCCATTCAAACCCCAAAACGTATAAATACGTTTTTTAAGACTTAGTCCTTCACTCCCAAAGATGTAGTTATACGTTTTTTTGTATTTTTTTATTTTTTTATTTTTATTTTTTTGCAAGAGCCTATAGAAGGCTTTGATACAGCTTCTGACATGATGAGGTTGCTTAAAGCAGTGGTAGTTATTACAAAAAAACGGCCAGAAGTTGGCAGCAGAGTATAAGAGATCAGCCAGGGCCATGTTGCAACAAGATCTTTTTGCCATTGTTTTCAACAGGTTTGTGAATAATGATGAAAGGTAGCCAATTGCTGCAAAACTGAAACGGATACAAATACATTTTTTTTCTTGATGAAAGAAGAGATTCTAATGTTGTTTTGGTAGGTTCCATGTTTTTATAGCAATAGAACAGAATATTCTGTGGCCCTTGCAAAATTAGTCAAAATCCAGTAAAACAGTGAGTAAAATGGCTGCGAGTGAAAGAGATAATAAAACAGTAACAAAATATTAACCCACGTTAGAAATAAATTAAAACATGAGTTATTTCTGTGTGACAACTAACAGCTTTTCTATTTTCTCAATTCAGCCGGAAGGATGTGGAGGACGAGGACATGACGACACGACGCGGAAAATCAAGACGGCTCTTTAGCGGACAAACCATATGAGGAAATAGTTGACACTTATTTTTTTTTTTTCTTGTTTTTTTTTTTTTTTGTTTGCCATTGTATTCACGGAACGCAATTAGCAGTACTCGTCCCTCAGTGTAGTCATTAGCGGCGCATGTTATCTCCATCTTGTGTGTAATGTTCAATAAGTGATGCCTTACTATTGCTTTTGCTAGAATTACAAGCATGACTCATGCGAAGTCGCCACCGGTTTTCATGATTCAACATGCGCCATATAAGCATGCGGCTCACTCTATAGCGCCACCTCATGGTTTTCTCGTGACTGTTAATGTAGGCTCACACTTGCACAGCTCGCTGTAAACAACGACGCCACATCGCTCACTCAACTGGCCCGAGTGACTCGTTCGAGGCATTCTTTCCAACGTAAAGACAAATGACGACATTGACAAAAGTTTTGGGACACAGGAAGTGTTTCCCAATACTTGAATGTCCCTCGAGTGCAGTGTTTCCCAACCTTTAATTGAGCCAAGGCACACAAACAAATGAAAAATATGACAGGCAAATGCATTTGTAGTTTCTGACATCCACTTGTTCTGCCTGCCATTATATGTCACTGGCATAGATTGACAAACTAATATACATTATTTATAGTAAATAATTTTCATACCAGTTTAGTGAAATTGGAAATTTTTGTGTGGCACAAAAAAGTATTGGTTGGGAATCACTGGTTTAGTGTACATGCTTGTAATGCGTGTTTCGTACTACTCAGGTGCATTTGTCGAAAATTGCACCCTTGTGTCACGTGATTTTTGCCCGTTTTTGCTGTTCAATAATTCAGATGAAATACTTTTAGTCAATGTGAGATGTTAAAGAACATGATGATAAATGAGCAAAGCACCAATATTCAGAGTCACTTGTGCTGGCATCACAACAAACGTGAAAGTTTTTGGAGATTATTTGCCACTTTAAACGTGACTCGCAATGTAACTTTTTGTTTTTCCTTGTCCATTTTATTTTCATGTATTTGAAAATGAGCAGGCGCCAGGGGTTTAATGTGGGTAAAACAAAAACGCCATCAAAGAATATCATGCAGACGCACTTTTTTCCCCCCAAAAAAACACAACAGCCATAAATCGTCATTTGACCTGAAAATGAAACAACAATCCGAGTGTGATAATGACTATTCTGATTTGCACGTCCGAAGGATTCTCCATTGAAGCACAAGTTTTCTTTTTAGCCTTAATGATTTCAACTTAGCTGTCACAGCTTTGATGCTCATTTCAAGTGATGTAGAGCGACATCTGTGAGGTTTTGTTGTTATTACGCTGTACAGAAGGGAATATTTAGTTCAATAAATGTCACTTTAAAATTGCCTTTCCTGAGTCGTCTTTCCTTATTTTCTGCTAACAACCGTGGTCGCTTTATTCATGAACTATTTTGACAAAACAATTTCACATGAGACAGGGTGGTAAGATATTAAACTAAAAATTAAAAGAGGTTTTGGCAGCTAACTGTAGTATTTTGCTCTGGATAAGCAAACTGCTATGACTGACTGAAGTGTACGGATGCCCTTTTTTATGATAAACCATTTTTATTTTTTATGAGCTAGAAAAATGCCTTACTATACATGGTCATTTTTTGATAGAAAAAAAAAAGCCTTACTATACATGGTAATTTTTTGATAGAAAAAAAAATGCCTTACTATACATGGTCATTTTTTGATAGAAAAAAAATGCCTTACTATACATGGTCATTTTTTGATATAAAAAAAAAAAAGCCTTACTATACATGGTAATTTTTTGATATTAAAAAAAATGCCATGGTCATTTTTTTGATGGGGGGGAAAAAAAAGCCTTACTATACATGGTCATTTTTTGATGAAAAAAAAAAAAGCCTTGGTCATTTTTTGCTAGAAAAAAAAAAGCCTTACTATACATGGTCATTTTTTGATATTAAAAAAAATGCCTTACTATACATGGTCATTTTTTTGATGAGGGGAAAAAAAAAAAGTCTTACTTTTCATGGTCATTTTTTGATGGGAAAAAAAGCCTTGCTATAGGCTACATGGCCATTCTTTTGAGCGATTCTTTTTTTTTTTTTTTTTTTTTTTTTTTTTTTTACAAAATAAAACCATGTTTACTGCGATTGGCTGGCAACCAGTCCAGGGTGTCCCCCGCCTACTGCCCAGAGCCAGCTGAGATAGGCGCCAGCACCCCCCACAACCCTTGCGAGGATTAAGCGGTCAAGAAAATGGGTGGAAAACCATGTTTATTGTTTGCTAAAAAAAAAAAAAAAAAAAAGCCTTACTATACATGGTCATTTTTTGATAGAAAAAAAAGCCTGACTATACATGGTCATTTTTTGATAAAAAACAAAAACAAAAGCCTGACTCTACGTGGTCATTTTTTGATAGGAAAAAAAAAAAGCCTTACTATACTTACTATACATGGTCATGTTTTGATAGAAAAAAATGTTTTGTTTTGTTTTGTTTTTTTCATAATAAAACCATGGTCATTTTTTGATAGAAAAAAAAGCCTTACTATACATGGTCATTTTTTGATAGAAAAAAAATGCCTTACTATACATGGTCATTTTTTTTTGATGGGGAAAAAAAGTCTTACTATACATGGTCATTTTTTTATAGAAAAAAAAGCCTGACTATACATGGTCATTTTTTTTTGATGGGGAAAAAAAAGTCTTACATGGTCATTTTTTGATTAAAAAAAAAAAAAAAAAAAGCCTGACTCTACGTGGTCATTTTTTGATAGGAAAAAAAAAAAAAAAAGCCTTACTATACTTAGTATACATGGTCATGTTTTGATAGAAAAAAATGTTTTGTTTTGTTTTGTTTTTTTCATAATAAAACCATGGTCATTTTTTGATAGAAAAAAAAGCCTTACTATACATGGTCATTTTTTGATAGAAAAAAAAAGCCTTGGTCATTTTTTGATAGAAAAAAAGCCTCACTATACATGGTCATTTTTTGATAGAAAAAAAAATGCCTTACTATACATGGTCATTTTTTTGATGGGGGGGTCATTTCTTGATGGGAAAAAAAAGCCTTGCTATAGGCTACATGGCCATTCTTTTGAGCGATTCTTTTTTTTTTTTTTTTTTTTTTTTTTCTTACATAATAAAACCATTTTTACTGCGATTGGCTGGCAACCAGTCCAGGGTGTCCCCCGCCTACTGCCCAGAGCCAGCTGAGATAGGCGCCAGCACCCCCCACGACCCTTGTGAGGATTAAGCGGTCAAGAAAATGGATGGAAAACCATGTTTATTGTTTGCTAAAAAAAAAAAAAAAAAAAAAAGCCTTACTATACATGGTCATTTTTTGATGGGGGAAAAAAAAGCCTTACTATACATGGTCATTTTTTTTTTGATGGGGAAAAAGTCTTACTATACATGGTCATTTTTTTATAGAAAAAAAAGCCTGACTATACATGGTCATTTTTTTTTGATGGGGAAAAAAAAAGTCTTACTATACATGGTCATTTTTTGATAAAAAAACAAAAACAAAAGCCTGACTATACGTGGTCATTTTTTGATAGGAAAACAAAAAAAGCCTTACTATACTTACTATACATGGTCATGTTTTGATAGAAAAAAATGTTTTGTTTTGTTTTGTTTTTTTCATAATAAAACCATGGTCATTTTTTGATAGAAAAAAAAGCCTTACTATACATGGTCATTTTTTGATGAAAAAAAAAAGCCTTGGTCATTTTTTGATAGAAAAAAAAGCCTCACTATACATGGTCATTTTTTGATAGAAAAAAAAAAGCCTTACTATACATGGTCATTTTTTTGATGGGGGGGTCATTTTTTGATGGGAAAAAAAAGCCTTGCTATAGGCTACATGGCCATTCTTTTGAGCGATTCTTTTTTTTTACATAATAAAACCATGTTTCCTGCGATTGGCTGGCAACCAGTCCAGGGTGTCCCCCGCCTACTACCCAGAGCCAGCTGAGATAGGCGCCAGCACCCCCCGCGACCCTTGTGAGGATTAAGTGGTCAAGAAAATGGGTGGAAAACCATGTTTATTTTTTGATAGAAAAAAAAGCCTTACTATACATGGTCATTTTTTGATGAAAAAAAAAGCCTTACTATACATGGTCATGTTTTGATAGAAAAAAAATGTTTTGTTTTGGGTGTTTTTTTCATAATAAAACCATGGTTATTTTTTGATTGAAAAAAAAACCTTAAAAAAAAAGCCTTGCTATAGGCTACATGGCCATTCTTTTGAGACGAAAAACCTTAAAATACTTTAAAATACTTTTTTTTTTTTTTAACATAAAACCATATTTATTTATGTATTTTTTATTTTAAAAAAGCCTTACTATACATGGTCATTTTTTGATATAAAAAAAAAATGCCTGACTATACATGGTCATTTTTTTGATGAGGAAAAAAAAGTCTTACTATACATGGTCATTTTTTGATGGGAAAAAAAAGCCTTGCTTTAGGCTACATGGCCATTCTTTTTTTACATAATAAAACCATGTTTACTGCGATTGGCTGGCAACCAGTCCAGGGTGTCCCCCGCCTACTGCCCAGAGCCAGCTGAGATAGGCGCCAGCATCCCCCGCGACCCTTGTGAGGATTAAGTGGTCATGAAAATGGATGGAAAACCATGTTTATTTTTTGCTAAAAAAAAAAAAAAAGCCTTACTATACATGGTCATTTTTTGATGGGGGAAAAAAAAGCCTTACTTTACATGGTCATTTTTTGATGGAAAAAAAAGCCTTACTGTACAATGTACAGTGTACATGGTCATTTTCTGATAGAAAAAAAAATGCCTTACTATACATGGTCATTTTTTTGATGGGGGAAAAAAAAGCCTTACTATACATGGTCATTTTTTGATGAAAAAAAAAAAAAAGCCTTGGTCATTTTTTGATAGAAAAAAAAAAGCCTTACTATACATGGTCATTTTTTGATGGGGAAAAAAAAGCCTTACTATACATGGTCATTTTTTGATAGAAAAAAAATGCCTTACTATACATGGTCATTTATTTTTGATGGGAAAAAAAAGTCTTACTATACATGGTCATTTTTTGATAGAAAAAAAAAAGCCTTACTATACGTGGTCACTTTTTGATAGAAAAAAAAATGCCTTACTACATGGTCATTTTTTTTTGAGGGGGAAAAAAAAAGTCTTACTATACATGGTCATTTTTTGACAGAAAAAAAAATGCCTTACTATACATGGTCATTTTTTTTTGAGGGGGGAAAAAAAAAAGTCTTACTATACATGGTCATTTTTTGATGGGAAAAAAAAGCCTTGCTTTAGGCTACATGGCCATTCTTTTTTTACATAATAAAACCATTTTTACTGCGATTGGCTGGCAACCAGTCCAGGGTGTCCCCCGCCTACTGCCCAGAGCCAGCTGAGATAGGCGCCAGCATCCCCTTGTGAGGATTAAGTGGTCAAGAAAATGGATGGAAAACCATGTTTATTTTTTGCTAAAAAAAAAAAAAAAAAAAGCCTTACTATACATGGTCATTTTTTGATGGGGAAAAAAAAAGCCTTACTTTACATGGTCATTTTTTGATGGAAAAAAAAGCCTTACTGTACAATGTACAGTGTACATGGTCATTTTTTGATAGAAAAAAATGCCTTACTATACATGGTCATTTTTTTGATGGGGAAAAAAAAAGCCTTACTATACATGGTCATTTTTTGATGAAAAAAAAAAAAAAGCCTTGGTCATTTTTTGATAGAAAAAAAAAAAGCCTTACTATACATGGTCATTTTTTGATGGGGAAAAAAAGCCTTACTATACATGGTCATTTTTTGATAGAAAAAAAATGCCTTACTATACATGGTCATTTATTTTTGATGGGAAAAAAAAGCCTTACTATACGTGGTCATTTTTTGATGAAAAAAAAATGTCTTACTATACATGGTCATTTTTTGATGAAAAAAAAAAAAAGCCTTGGTCATTTTTGATAGAAAAAAAAGCCTTACTGTACGTGGTCATTTTTTGATGAAGAAAAAAAAAGCCTTGGTCATCTTTTGATAAAAAAAAAAAATGCCTTACTATACATGGTCATTTTTTGATAGAAAAAAAATGCCTTACTATACATGGTCATTTTTTTTTATGGGGAAAAAAAAAAAGTCTTACTATACATGGTCATTTTTTGATGGGAAAAAAAAGCCTTCCTATACATGGTCATTTTTTGATAGAAAAAAAAATGCCTTACTATACATGGTCATTTTTTGATAGAAAAAAAAAGCCTTACTATACATGGTCATTTTTTGATGAAAAAAAAAAAAAAGCCTTGGTCATTTTTGATAGAAAAAAAAGCCTTACTGTACGTGGTCATTTTTTGATGAAGAAAAAAAAAGCCTTGGTCATCTTTTGATAAAAAAAAAAAAATGCCTTACTATACATGGTCATTTTTTGATAGAAAAAAAATGCCTTACTATACATGGTCATTTTTTTTTATGGGGAAAAAAAAAAGTCTTACTATACATGGTCATTTTTTGATAGAAAAAAAATGCCTTACTATACATGGTCATTTTTTTTGATGGGGAAAAAAAAAAGTCTTACTATACATGGTCATTTTTTGATGGGAAAAAAAAGCCTTCCTATACATGGTCATTTTTTGATAGAAAAAAAAATGCCTTACTATACATGGTCATTTTTTGATAGAAAAAAAAAAGCCTTACTATACATGGTCATTTTTTGATGAAAAAAAAAAAAAAGCCTTGGTCATTTTTGATAGAAAAAAAAGCCTTACTATACGTGGTCATTTTTTGATGAAACAAAAATGCCTTACTATACATGGTCATTTTTTGATAGAAAAAAAATGCCTTACTATACATGGTCATTTTTTTTTATGGGAAAAAAAAAAAGTCTTACTATACATGGTCATTTTTTGATAGAAAAAAAATGCCTTACTATACATGGTCATTTTTTTTGATGGGGAAAAAAAAAAGTCTTACTATACATGGTCATTTTTTGATGGGAAAAAAAAGCCTTCCTATACATGGTCATTTTTTGATAGAAAAAAAAATGCCTTACTATACATGGTCATTTTTTGATAGAAAAAAAAAGCCTTACTATACATGGTCATTTTTTGATGAAAAAAAAAAAAAAAGCCTTGGTCATTTTTGATAGAAAAAAAAGCCTTACTATACGTGGTCATTTTTTGATGAAACAAAAATGCCTTACTATACATGGTCATTTTTTTTTAGGGGAAAAAAAAAGTCTTACTATACATGGTCATTTTTTGATAGAGAAAAAAAAGCCTTACTGTACGTGGTCATTTTTTGATGAAGAAAAAAAAAGCCTTGGTCATCTTTTGATAAAAAAAAAAATGCCTTACTATACATGGTCATTTTTTGATAGAAAAAAAATGCCTTACTATACATGGTCATTTTTTTTTATGGGAAAAAAAAAAAGTCTTACTATACATGGTCATTTTTTTTTTAGGGGAAAAAAAAAGTCTTACTATACATGGTCATTTTTTGATAGAAAAAAAAGCCTTACTATACGTGGTCATTTTTTGATGAAAAAAAAAAAAAAAAAAGCCTTGGTCATTTTTGATAGAAAAAAAAGCCTTACTATACATGGTCATTTTTTGATGAAAAAAAAAAAAAAAAAAGCCTTGGTCATTTTTGATAGAAAAAAAAGCCTTACTATACATGGTCATTTTTTGATAGAAAAAAAAAGCCTTACTATACATGGTCATTTTTTGATAGAATTAAAAAAAAAAACATGCTATAGGCTACATGGCCATTCTTTTGAGCGGAAAAAAAACACCTTAAAATACTAATTTTTTTTTCTTACATAATAAAACCATGTTTCCTGCGATTGGCTGGCAACCAGTCCAGGGTGTCCCCCGCCTACTGCCCAGGGCCAGCTGAGATAGGTGCCGAGCACCCCCCGCGACCCTTGTGAGGATTAAGTGGTAAAGAAAATGGATGGAAAACCACGTTTATTTTTTGATAGAAAAAAAAAAAGCCTTACTATACATGGTCATTTTTTGATAGGGGAAAAAAGCCTTACTATACATGGTCATTTTTTGATGGGAAAAAAAAAGCCTTACTATACATGGTCATTTTTTGATGGGAAAAAAAAAGCCTTACTATACATGGTCATTTTTTGATGGGAAAAAAAAGCCTTACTATACATGGTCATTTTTTGATAGAAAAAAAAATGCCTTACTATACATGGTCATTTTTTTTTGAGGGGGAAAAAAAAAAGTCTTACTATACATGGTCATTTTTTGATAGAAAAAAAAAAAGCCTTACTATACGTGGTCATTTTTTGATGAAACAAAAATGCCTTACTATACATGGTCATTTTTTTTTAGGGGAAAAAAAAAAGTCTTACTATACATGGTCATTTTTTGATAGAGAAAAAAAAGCCTTACTGTACGTGGTCATTTTTTGATGAAGAAAAAAAAAGCCTTGGTTATCTTTTGATAGAAAAAAAATGCCTTACTATACATGGTCATTTTTTGATAGAAAAAAAATGCCTTACTATACATGGTCATTTTTTTTGATGGGGAAAAAAAAAAGTCTTACTATACATGGTCATTTTTTGATGGGAAAAAAAAGCCTTCCTATACATGGTCATTTTTTGATAGAAAAAAAAATGCCTTACTATACATGGTCATTTTTTGATAGAAAAAAAAAAGCCTTACTATACATGGTCATTTTTTGATGAAAAAAAAAAAAAAAGCCTTGGTCATTTTTGATAGAAAAAAAAGCCTTACTATACATGGTCATTTTTTGATAGAGAAAAAAAAGCCTTACTGTACGTGGTCATTTTTTGATGAAGAAAAAAAAAGCCTTGGTCATCTTTTGATAAAAAAAAAAAAATGCCTTACTATACATGGTCATTTTTTGATAGAAAAAAAATGCCTTACTATACATGGTCATTTTTTTTTATGGGAAAAAAAAAAAAGTCTTACTATACATGGTCATTTTTTGATGGGAAAAAAAAGCCTTCCTATACATGGTCATTTTTTGATAGAAAAAAAAATGCCTTACTATACATGGTCATTTTTTGATAGAAAAAAAAAGCCTTACTATACATGGTCATTTTTTGATGAAAAAAAAAAAAAAGCCTTGGTCATTTTTGATAGAAAAAAAGCCTTACTATACATGGTCATTTTTTGATAGAATTAAAAAAAAAACATGCTATAGGCTACATGGCCATTCTTTTGAGCGGGAAAAAAAGACCTTAAAATACTAATATTTTTTTCTTACATAATAAAACCATGTTTCCTGCGATTGGCTGGCAACCAGTCCAGGGTGTCCCCCGCCTACTGCCCAGGGCCAGCTGAGATAGGTGCCAGCACCCCCCGCGACCCTTGTGAGGATTAAGTGGTAAAGAAAATGGATGGAAAACCACGTTTATTTTTTGATAGAAAAAAAAAAGCCTTACTATACATGGTCATTTTTTGATGGGAAAAAAAAAGCCTTACTATACATGGTAATTTTTTGATGGGAAAAAAAAGCCTTACTATACATGGTCATTTTTTGATGGAAAAAAAAAAGCCTTACTATACATGGTCATTTTTTGATAGAAAAAAAATGCCTTACTATACATGGTCATTTTTTGATGGGAAAAAAAAAAGCCTTACTATACATGGTCATATTTTGATAGAAAAAAAATGCCTTACTATACATGGTCATTTATTTTTGATGGGAAAAAAAAGTCTTACTATACATGGTCATTTTTTGATAGGGGAAAAAAGCCTTACTATACATGGTCATTTTTTGATAGAAAAAAAAAGCCTTACTATATGTGGTCATTTTTTGATAGAAAAAAAAAAAAGCCTTACTCTACACGGTCATGTTTTAATAGAAAATAAGCCTTGCTACAGGCTACAAGGCCATTCTTTTGAGAGGAAAAAAAACCTTAAAATGCTCTTTCTTTTTTTAACATAATAAAACCATGTTTCCTTTTTGATAGATAAAAAGCTTTACTATACATGGTAATTTTTTGATAGGAAAAAAAAAAGCCTTACTATACGTGGTAATTCTTTTGACTGGAAAAAAAAAAGTTTTTTTTTTTTTTACATAATAAAAGCCTAGCTATACATGGTGATTTTATTCATTTATTTTTTTCAAATAAAACCCTTACTATAAGGCGTTTTTTTTTTAAATGACCATCTATACTGAGGCGTTTTTAAAAAGATGACATCTTTTTTTTTTTAATGACAATGTGTATAGTAAGGCTTTTTTTTTTTTTTGACCAGTTGTGTTGCATAATCAGTTGTGTCGGTTATTCAACAATTAACACACAAGTATTAGAACTTTAAAGTGAGTTAAAAAGCGCTGATAACGTCTACCAGGATGGTCCTGTTCACACAACGGTGTACAGTCATTGGCAAACTCGCCAGTGTTTCGTTAGATTGAGTAATTGACATCATAAAGTAAATATTCGCTGAAAATTAAACAAAACAAAACAATGTTTCATGACTTTTTTTTTGTTTGTTTTTTTGCTAATTGTCAATTTTCTGCAGTACAGGTCCTCGTTAAGGTCGTGCACGAGCCGGTGATGACTTCAGCTGACTTTGGGCAAGAGTCTGAACCTGATGATGAGGATGTTTCAGCTAGCTTGCGGGTGAGGAAGAAGATGGCCTTTTGTCCAATGTTAGTGTCAGGACCCAGCTCAGGTTGCCCGTTCTCATTCAGCGCCACGTACCAGCTGTTCTCCTGATTATACTTGCAAGACTGGTACGTGTGGTAGAGGTTTTTTTCTTTCCTCTCCAGGAAGTGACACTCTTCATTTTCATCAGGCTGTGAGAGACAACATGCGAAGGATGGAGAAAGTCATTTGAATCAGATGTCATCATTTGTTTTGTGATCGACTGACAGTCAACAGATACTCACCGAAGCGTACAAGCGACCCTCGTTGTTCATGGCCAAATGATGTCCTGTTTCTTGTGCTTTGATCAGCACCACACCTACAGTCACGGCCGTGAGCTGCAAAACAGCTGAGAAAAGTGGAATATGATGTGACTCATAATACGTTGGAAGAAAAAAAAAATCTCTTCCAATGCACTTGGAACGTCCACAACTTTAGATGGTTTCTTTAACCATTAAATTGGTCTATTTGAATGTACTTGAGTTAAGCCAATGTCATTTATTATTGCTAATCTAACTACATGGAGTGGGTCCAATCTTAAATTTAGCCTACTTGGGTTAATTAAACGCGACATCTCAGATTTTCCTCTTATCCTTTCCTCAAATTTGACATTAAATTTCCTCAAATATAAGAATACTTACATACTTTTCACTTCAATTCTCATACTCATTTGTACAATTAAAATTCAGTCCAGCTTCGGCTCTTCAGCATTTACTCTATCTTTCCTGTGGTGTCCTCTGTAATGCGCATGCGTGTCTGCACAACTTAATTTTACTAAGTGATCAATGGGCAATTCCGACCATCCGGGCAATTCTGATATTTCCGCAATGCAACGCTTCCTCACGGTGAAAACAAATGGTATACTGTATTGCTTTTGTCTGTAACTTGCATACAAACCAGGCAGATTGTTATTGTAGTCAAAAGACATCACATCAGATTTTGAAACCAAATCCAATTCCTCACAAATCAAATTAAAACAATCTAAAGTCTAACGCTTTTCAATGTTGGCAATGTCAGCGAGGTTTTAATCAGTCTAATTTTCGAAAACAGCCGTTTCTAACAATTTGTCCGCCTTTCATAAATAAAAATATTTCAATATTTTGTGATGTTTAAATAAATACCGCAGTATTATTGGCGTCATTTACGGAAGGTCAGTGAACGCATCATCTTACTGTAAACGTCCATGTCCTTCTGGCCTTGGACCGTCCCGTCGGGGAGGATCTGGAGATGATGTCCGTTCATGCAGTACAGTCGGGTTAATGTCATCCTACAGAGGGTCGCTCAGGGTCCTTGTAAAAATGTTTTGTTTTGGGGGGTTTTCTGCGTGCATGCGCGGGCACGAGGGCACACTGGGACGGATGGAGGCGCGTCCACGAGCTGAAACGCTCCCCAAAGTGGATGAAAAGTACGGAGGGCGAGTAGAGACAGTTTTTATACGATCCCTTTAAAAATCAGGTGATTGTGCATATTAGTCACGATTTATTGTTGTGCAAGACATTCCTAATGTCTTCATGTCTGTTTATAGTCATGAAAGGCCACTATACACGTGTATCCATTAGGTAATTTCATGACAAAGTTGAAATAAAATCTACAAATGAACGGGTAGTCGATATTGATGTCATTCCAGCAAAAGTAGTCAGAAGACAATAAATCAAGCAATCAGGTGCCAGGATGGAAAGCGCTTTTATTTGCTAAAACTAGTGCTTGAACAGTGACTTACAAAGAATTACATGACTGTATTTTTTAAAATCCGTTGTCATGGCAAATTACAGCACGGACGTTAGGATGGATGGAGAGGTACAGAGCGCAAAATAAACTTGGAAAAAAATGGAACAAGAGTGGCACTACAGTAGAAAGGAAACAAAAACAAGTGGATAGAAAAAAACAAGTTCACCTTGTCTTTACACAGGATATATATCTATATATCTATTATATATATATATATATATATAGTGTATGTACAGGAAAACAAAGCTCGTGTTTGCCCTTGACAAGTCTACAAACGTCTGCATATAATTTGTACAAAATGGATTTCCAAACAACAGTTGGCTAGTGCAAATCTTTTCCCATTCAAGCTGGCTGATGACTTACAGTTGTTGTGAAAAAGACTTGACTTGTATCCTAGGTCGATTCGATTCACAGTTTTACACAATGTCACCAAAGCTGTCGTGTGTCATTTTACACAGAACAAACAAACAAAAACAAAAAAACAAGCAAAAAAACAGGTACTTGGTGAGTTTGTGTGGAGAATAAGTGCTTTGGTCACCTTGTAGTCAATCGAAAAAATCAAAATAGGCTTCGTGTTTGTGTGTGTGTGTGGTCAGATCCATGCTTGTGTGTGTGTTCCTGAACGTCTGAGCTGTATGAAAATAGCTTATATGTGACGTGGTGGTGATAATTTCTGTTTCTATTGCATATTTTGTTGAACAGGAAAGAAAGATCAACAAGACGAGGCAAGTGTGTTATTAAAGTATTTGTATATAATATATATTTTTATTATAGGTATGTGATTCAAAAGAGCAGCAGCAGCAGATTTGTGTTCACCGAATGCAAAAGTAAACCTTAAAAGTGACTTTTTGATAGGCAAACCTCTGGAGGAAAAAAAAAAGCAAAAAAAAAAAGCAAAAAAAAAAAAGCTGACAAACACTACTAAAGGAAGAAAAAAAAAACAAGAAAACGGACGCTGGATGAGAAATATAATCACCTGAGTCTGGATCAGACATTAGTAATCGGCACTTGTGCCTTTCTGTTGAATGAAATTTGTTGTCCTTCCATGGAAAATGTCGTCATCGTCATTACGTGAATGCGGAAATGTTGTCATTGTCTGGGCCACTCCGCAACCTTGTGACTTCGGATTTGGTTAAATTTCTTTCAATCAAAATGGTTATGAATGATTCGGTTACAAAGATAAAAAAACAAAAACTATAATTCCTATGGAATTTAAGGGGACACTTCGCGTTAGGATCAAGAGGTGGTTCAAAGCTGGACTTACTAATATTAAAAATAATATATATCTTGGACACGCAAGCGTCCATTTTGATTTCCTGGATCAATGTGGCCTATTTACCGTTTCACACAATGTGCCAATTTCATAGCGATTCCTCCATATTTTGGACGTACTTCAATAATCTCACAATTCACATTCATTTGATAAAACTGGATTATTTTGTGCTGACCTCACACGACACGCATCCGCGACGGCGTTGAATACCCAAAATAGAGGCTTGCAAGTGCCATTATTTTGAACACAGCGAAAAGTGGTGCAGCTTACTAGTTTCAGACAAAGCGCACTTGACAGCAAATTGTTTGCCTATTTCCTCAAATAGCGGCCTCTGCTCTAAATCAGCTCCATGCGAGTTGTCATAAATTACAATTTTATTTTATTTTTAAATAATTTGCCCCATCATTCTGTTGTGTATGTACAACAGTTGGGTCACTTTTCTTTTTTTTTTTTTTTTTTTTAAATGAGTTTTCTTTTCTTTTTAAAAGACTTTCTGAATAATTTTGTGGTCTGAGGAGCAGGTAATATAGGCAGCAGATGATTGGTTGAATAAATTGAACCATTAAAGGAACACTTTACTTATTGATCCATTTTTAGCAGCAAAAAGTTGCTACTTTTTCAATAATTAATTTGGTGACGTGATTATTTTTTTATGTACATTTAATAACTTTTAAACCGATGTTAAAATGAATCGAACGCCGGCATGTTTGTTACACGTGACTAAATAACCCGGATGTTTACGTCACTAGTGTGTAAACGCTACACTATGGAAGCACTATGCAACGCAGCCGTGCATCTCGCGTCAAACCCGGAAGGATTAAACCTTATCGCTTCGAGCCAACACGACAAAATAACTCTACCGAAGGAAAGTCTGCCTTGGATGTGAAAGTTGTGGCGCCAGATGGTCTTTTCGGGCACAAAATAAACTTTGACGAACGAGTGAATCAGGCGGGGGGTGAGTGGTGTTCGTGCGGGAGCTGCACATGAATGGACAATCCGCAAATGAATGTGTGCTGTCTGGAAATGAAAAAACTCGAGGATCGGTTCCTTGCGGACAATCTCAACTGCATCCTGGAACATCAGACATTCAACATGGCAATACTAAATAGACATTCTCAGGATAGCTTTGGTTGCGATGAAAGATGTGAAGAAGAAAAGTCTTGGAGGAGCAAATATCCAACAGGTAATGTGACACACCGTACGAGCAATGCAAAACGTGTGGAACTGACGAAATATTTCAGGAAAAATAAAAAATAGTAAAATTAAATGTATCGTCGTTACAGCACCCAACCTCCCCTAGCTGTTTTTTTTTTTTTTCTTTTTTTGCGGAGCGTCCCACTGCGGTCAGGCCAGCCGCCACTCGAAAAGACGAAGTCAAGCCAGCCGCCCCAACGATTGTTAATACTGTGCATTACGGTAACGTGCCGACGTGCCCCTGCGTTGGCCACCTTCAAATGAATTATGAAATAAAACAGTCCGTGCAGTATAATAACGAATGCCCCCCCACCCCCGAAACATGCCTACCTTTCGCTTTACATTTGCTTCGCTTCTCCGAGATCTTTCAGTGGCCGTAGGGAGGGACTCGATTTGTGCCGGCTGTTGTGAGAGTGAGCTCCGTGTTGCTAGCAGAAGTAGCCGCCAGAGATCCTCCATCGGCTTGATTATTTCCCACGTCTGGTTCTTTAAAGATACTCGGTACTGCGTTGGGCTTTAGTATTAGGCGTGTGGCGTACCCCATCTCAAATTGTAACATATTTTGTATGTAAGTCCTCATGCCTGAAATGTTCGCTGCGCGCACGCCTGCTTGTCCTTCTACTCATGTCGGTTTTTTTTTTTTTTTTTTTTTTTTTTTTTTTTTTTAAGGGGGTCTCGCGGGTTTTTCCTTGCCGACGCCTTGCAAAATTTTGCAATACACAAAGGCATAAGTGACAGTTTGTGTCCTCCCCGTTGTTATGTCTGCGTGAACTACTGTTCGCCAAGCGAGTATACACACTAGTGACGTCACCACTCGGGGGCGTTGCAACACGGAAGTACTTCTATGTTGAAGAAAAGTTAAATAAATCAATATAAGGGTGTATTCTTCAGCTCTTATGCATTTTTCGTAGCTAAACTAACTATTTACTGCCGATCAAGCCATACATGTAAAATTAAAGGAGCCTTCCTTTAATGTGAGTAATTTAAGATATTTTCTAGTTTTAAACTTTATCATCCATCAAATAATTGAGGTATCGCTAGCAGGTAATATTTTTTTTATTTACAGCTTTGAGGCATAAATTTTTGCGTCAACTTTTTCAATTATTGTCCTAGTGGTGACTGACAGTAGCTAGAAACACTCAGCACAGGGTGTGCCTTGAGGGGGCGGGTTTAAATCCAATCATGTGATTGGAAATCAGAGCTCATCACTAGATCTGGTTCATTTTTTAAATGTCACAAAGCAACCAAAAGAAACCCCAATATCTATTTTCAAATGTAACAGAAATTGCTTAGTATTAATTTAGGTCTTTATTTGAAGAAATAAAATCACATAAAAATTTCCTTATGAATGCATTGCCGAGGTATCGGATTGGGATTTGGGGGACCGATACTCAAAACAAACAAGACTCACAATTGGATGAAATAAAATAATAATCTTGAGGACATCCCATCCTGTTTTTGAGAAGTGGCGAGTCAACTGTTGACGCAACTCATCTTGTCATCCACTCGTCATTGTTTTGTCCAAATTGTTCTCATTTATGCTGTTTTTTTTTTGTTTTTTTTTTTGTGGGCATCACTTTGTTGTCGTGTGATTAGCACATTTCAAAAACCGGAACCACATGTTAATAAGTGCCTTGAGAACATTTGTCGCCGTGTTGCATGAGAAATTAATATTGGCTAGACTGCATAATGAATTGTGGTGTGATCACAGAATTTTTTTTAAAGTGAAACCTCGCAAAAGAATTGATTTAAAAATTAAGAACCATTATTTGACGTAACATAATTATAGTAAGTACTCTTCTTCAGTCAAGTAACCAATAAATGAGGAAATACGCTAACTGTCAGTGACGTGTTCAAATTTAAAATTGTATTTTTGAGTCAAAGACAAGACGCTCGCCATCATGGCACTAAATAAGCTACGAATGGGCATGAAAATAGAATCTCTCTTCTGATTGGTCAACGCAAATCACATTCAGTTCAATGGACGAAGGTAAACGAGCAGGGAATTGAGATTAGGCGGGCTAAAACCAAAAAAATCTCGCACAAAAAGCCTCAGTCGTCCTTCATAGTCGTTTAAAAGCCTCCAAAGCGCTTACGTCGCACTTTGCAAGTTTCATGTGCGGGATGACGGGGACGACCCCAAGCGAGAGAGGGAAAAAAAGGAAGCGTCGGCAACTGCATGTCGTACAATCAGGGTAAACTTGGCGATGGGCTGATGGGAGAGGCGCCCCCCGACAGGTAGGAAGATAGATGAGATGATATTTTACGCAACAAGAAAAAAAAAAAAGGCACATTTTTTTCCCTTTATGAATAGACGTGTGTAAACCTGGAAGAGGTCCGCTTGTGGCGTAATCATCCTTTTGAATTTCATATCCAAAAGGATAAAAGAACAAAAAAGAAGCTAGATAATCGAGTGCTGCTATCTAGTGGCAGCTTCCTATGACAACTAAAGACTTTTAAAAATTAGTCACAAAGTTTAGTTAGCTTCCATGTGACGACAAGCTGGAGAACTGCCCAGAAGCCAAAAATACGATTAGAATCTGTACAGAGTAATTTGTGAGTAGAATCGAAGTTGTGTGTATTTGAAGGAAGTCACCTGAGACAACATGGTTGTGAAGCTCGAAATCTAAAAAGCTCCCAAAGACGTACTCGGTCTTGTCGCTGGAATTCTTGCGCTGCTGTTGCTGTTCTCGGCTTATTAAGGCATGGTGTCCCCTTTGCGAGCTTAATGGGTCATTTCTGGTGGAAAAGGAGCGCTTTGACGCCCCCGGCCTTGACTTTGGGAAGCTGATAGCTGATGATCTCGGCGAGCATCTCGGGGAACTCCACACTCAGCGATTTGTTGACAAACGTGTAAAAGCAGAAGTTGAGAAGCCAGTCCACCATCTGCGCACACCCCCCCAATGTGTCAGTTTATTATTTCTGTACACAAATTCTTAGTTGAGTTTTTATTCAGCTGTTAATTGGCAATCAGTTTTCACCAGATTCAATTTCCGAAATGGAGATTGGCTGTTAGCGGCTTAGCTAGTAATTCAAACTTAGCTAAATGTTGCTATTTATTTGTTTACGTATTCCTGCTTGTATTTGCGTTGGGCAAAGTTGATATGTGTCCATTTTAAAAACAAAAAAATGCTTATTGTCAAGCCCATTTGTATTCATGACAACATGTTTGTTCCTCTTTTGTGTTTGTGACAAAAGTGCCATTTTGTGGCGCTTTTCTCTCACCTCGTGCATGGAGTCGAGCAGCTTGGTGAGCTGGTAGAAACGCTGCCAGTTCTGGCTGGAATTCTCCTGCCGCTTCACAATGGCTTTTCCCAGTTCCTTGATGTACGACATGCGGATCTCGTCGAAAGCTGCCTGACTCTTCAGGCCGTCCTTTGGCACTGCGCAAGAGGGAAAATGCAAACACGCATGATGACCTCAAGCTTCCAAGCAGGGTTATTATTATAGTTTGGGAATTTTCATTTTAGTTCATTTTGATTCCATTTTGAGTTTTTATTTATTTATTTTTATTTAGTTGAAATTAGTTTTCAGGGTGGTTCTGTTAGCACTTATTAATTTTAGTTATTTAAAAAAAATGCTTAGTTTTATTTAGCTTCAGTATTTTTGTTTTCTTTTAAAAAATGTGTATTACTTGTGCTCAATATTGAATAAACATCACGGTAAAATGAGAAAAGCAACTCATTTCTTACCTAGCGTTGCATTTCGGCTAAGTTAACTGAAAAACAAGCGAAGCTAAGCCAACTATTGGCTGCTGCTTGATGACGTCACTTCCCGGTGAAACACTTATTCCGGCTAAATAAATATACTTAAAATCACATTTAAAATCATCCCCAAAGAATCATGTATTAAATTAATTACCAAAGACTAAAATGAAGGACATTTTCGCTACAATTATAGTTTTAGTAATGTAGTTTCATCTAGTTTTCCTTTTTTCAATTTTTTTATTTTTTTTTATTTTATTTATTTATTTTTTAGTTAATTAACAAAATTGTTTAATTTGTGTTTTTTCATTCGTTTTTGTTAAAGGGATACTTTACTCATTGAGCCATTTTCAGCAGTAAAAAGTGAAAAAAATTTCCAGAATAAATGTGATGAATCCATTATTTTTTTATGTACAATGAATACCTTTAAAAACTAATTTTCCACTTGCTGTCGATTGAAGATGACATCACCTGTGCCGAGGAAGTAGATAGCGACCAATCATGGCTCACCTGTTTTCTGGGTTTGGTCAGCAAACTGAGCCATGATTGGTCGTTAGTTACTTCCTCAGCACAGGTGATGTCATCTTCAGTCAACAGCAAGTGGGAAAAGTAGTTTTTAAAAGGTAGTAATTGTAAATGGAAAATAATGTCGTTATCAATTTCATTCTCGACAAAATATTAACTTTTTTACTACTGAAAATGTCTCAATGAGTCAAGTATCCCTTGAACGAAAAGAACCTTGAGGCTCACCTGTGCTGAGCAGCAGCAGGACCTTCATGCAAAGATACTCGTCGAGGGAAACCTGCAGCCGGACAAATTCGCTGCTGATCCTCATCATTTGCGCGCACTGGTCGGCCATGTACGGCAGCTTCATTCGCTCCCTTCGATGGCACAAGAAGAAACAAGTCAAGGCGGTCATTCGGTTGTTGTTTGCTTTGCAGTTGACGTGTATTCCAGTCTTACTCGTTCATGATGAGGTCCGGAGCAAAGAAGAGGATGCTGCCGTTGCACTGCTGGTAAGACCTCCAGCCCAGGCTGAAAGACATGAGGAAGAGCCACGAGCACTGGAGAAGGGTCATCTGGTCATCCAGGTGGAGGTTCCTGAAACCTGAGTTGGGAGGACCAAAAACATTATCATCATTTCAACAACATCACGAGAACATCTTTTTCAATACTCTGCAAATAATAATGGTATTCGTGGTATTTTGAGCCATAAATATTTAGAATAGCTCTCACCAGGGCTGCTAAATTGTGGAAAAAAATAATTATTTTGGCAATACATCTATCTCAGCGGGCGGCCATTTTGCCACTCATTGTTCCTCAAGTTAACAATCAATCAGCCGTTTTCCGAATGTGAGCAAACGCACCTGGCAACGCCTTTGCCCATTTGACCGCAGAGACGAGCTGTCGGCCGCCCAGTCTGTTGAGGGACGTGAGGAATCGAGCGGGGGTGTCGGGCTGGCTGCTGTCGTAGCCCGCGTAGAGGGTGTCGGGTTCGATGGCCTTCAACAGGGACAGCATGGTGGGCGCCAGCTGAGGCATGCACTTGGGGACGAGCGCCTGAGGCTCGGCCGGCTTCGGGGGGAGCAACTCGGGCGGGTTGCTCCGCTGGCTGCCTTTCATGCCCTTCTTCTTGGCTTTACGCGCTGATGGAAGAGTCAAGAAGATCATTTCACGGATTTTTGCTGTCAAGCGCGCGGCGGTCGTACCTTCTAGATTCATGCCCGCCATCAGACACTTGCGGTAGCGGCAGGCCGGGCAGTTTTTCCTCCTGATTTTATCGATGATGCAGTCGTTTCTTCCAGCGCACAAGTAATTATGTTGGCCTGAGCGGCACAGGAGAAGAAGATTCGTGTTAGCAGAAAATTGCAAAGACAAAATGCAGTGTACTTTGCAGTTCATCAATCAAGCCGAATTATTTTGTTTTTATTTTTAATAGACAGGAACTTTATTGAATTTAGAGTTGTGCCCCTATTTTTATTTTTTTTATAAATATGGGCTATATGGGCTCTCTGTAACTATGACTTCACAAGCACTTATGGAACCAGAAAAATAAATTATCTCTAAACAAAGCACCTTTCCATTTACTGAAAGAGACATTTTGATGACTGAAAATCAATTTGGAAGCGCAGAATTGTCATGTCAGTCTTACATTTGCGGGTTAATTGAGTTTCATTGTGCATGACTTCCAGGTAGTTTTTGACATAGGCTATTTTATGGCATTAATGTGCAATTTTTTGTCCAGGTCATGTTTGAGTTCAATTGAACATGAAAAAGAAGAATTTAAAAAACGTTTGTATACGAGAATTAGTTCTCAAACATTTTACCTGGTTAAATAGAGCTGAAATAGATAAAAAAATTAATACATCAATTTGATGCAGTAACTTCTGAACAGTTTGGAAAATTGACTGGCAATGCAAAAAGAAAAAAAAACATAAAACGAAACATATGCATGCGGTAACAATCATGTCTGTTGGCTGCTTCACCTTCCACTGCTCGTTTGAAGAACACCTTGCAGCTGCCACATGTAAGGACCCCGTAGTGGCACCCGGAAGCCTCGTCGGAGCACACCAAGCAGATTTTGCGAGTGACACTCTTGCCCTGGGTTGATGACGGTGCTGCCGCCGCCGCTGCTGCGCCTTCAGGTCGGGAAATTGAGCTGATGGGGAGATGATCAAATGGAGAGAGGTGAGGGATAACTGTCAAAAATCGATGCAGATTTCAGCACAAAATTGAAATAAAAAATAACTATGGTGGCTGAATATCCCTTACACAAAATTAAAAACTAAAAGGTGATTGATCCTTCGGAGGACATTCACAGACTCATTGACACAGCTGTTGCTTTCTTAGCACATTGTGCAAGCACCCCATCCTGTCTACTGTGATGCAGTTCATCAAACCCACCACAAGAGGTCACCTGGCTTTTGTAAATGCACGCAAGGTCCACACCCCCTTTCCAATCCAGTGGCTTCATTGACAATTAAGCCCATTTCAAGCTTGAGCTGCAATCGTCTGTGTTTGTGCATCTTTGTGTCTTAACTCTGCGTTAGCTTGCAAAACAACAACAACTTAAGTTTGTGATCAGATCTGCTCAAGAGCGCACGGAGCAGGCTGGCAAGCCACATCTGCAAGGGCGCATGCAGGATGAATGGGGACCAGACCGCGGCAGTTGGTGGGCGTAGCAGGATGGGAAATCATGACAGAAACAACAGGGCCCCTAAGTCCAAGAATTCAGCAGCAGTGTCACAAAGGTGGCCTGGCTAAGTGTGGAAGGCACATCTATTTCTATTCAAGGTAACCATTGAGCTGGCTTTCTTCCAGCGCTACAGCTTTACACAAAAACAAAATCTCCAAGATTTATGTCAACGGACTATCTATGCTTTGATTCAAAGATCGTTTAGTCAGTCATGCAGACAGGTTTGGGATTTATATTCCCTTTGCGTTCATTTGAATTAATTCGTCTTTAAGTTTCCTTACTTAGTGGTAAACCCATTGCAGTAAACATGCACTGGTGTGAAGGGCCATGTGGCAAACACATTACTGAACCGCTTGCAGGAAGTTTGACAAAAAGATCAGAGCCCGAACCGAGCGCCGACATGCAAGGTGGGACCAATAATGAGTTCAGTGTGAAGAAGCTGATGATGTCACAGGGTGTGTAGGGGTAATGACTCCTTTCATCCGCCCAATGAAGCGGTGTCATTTGGACAGCTTTCCAGTGAAGGCTTTATGTTTAAACTGTTCACTGAACTCCAATTACTCTCGCGCAGTTTAGGACTGAGGTAAAATTGTGTCAGAATGATTAGGAAAATAAATTAGTCATGATACAAAGCACTAGTTTCAGTTATCTGTTTAAATATCTGTTGTTTTACAGCAACACTGATGCTAGTTTTTGTTAGCCAATCTACGGTGTTTTGCCTTGTGTGTTAGCATTATGCTAGGAGACTTGCATAAGACAAAGGTATTTGGTCTAGAACTGTAAAAAATAAAAATAAAATAATGGATAAGTAAATGATTATCAAATTTATTGACGACTATTTTAATAAACCAGTAATCGTTTGTAGCCATTTTTTTTTAATGGTTTTTAATGGTCCAAATCCTCTAATTTCAGCATAACAACAACAGACCCCATGCTTTTGTAATATTCTAACGCAAAATTAAAATGAATCAGATTAGTCGATTAA
This sequence comes from Festucalex cinctus, assembly GCF_051991245.1. Classification (NCBI taxonomy): domain Eukaryota; kingdom Metazoa; phylum Chordata; class Actinopteri; order Syngnathiformes; family Syngnathidae; genus Festucalex; species Festucalex cinctus. The sequence goes on from NC_135419.1 coordinate 13,950,129, forward strand.
TCGATTGAATAGATTAATCGATTCTAAAAACATTCAATAGCGACAGCACTAATTTGGTCTAATTAAATACACAATATCTATCTACCTTTCATGTTTAGTTTCACAGTAAACTTCAAATGCGAGTGTCAATAAACCTCTTGAAGTAAACAAGGAAACACCGGACCATAAAGTGATTCACAGCAGTAATTTCTGATCTGTTGAAATGAAACGAGTGCGCTCCATCAAAAGGTTTTTGCTGCTTTCCCTCGGAGTTAACTATCGGTCAGGGTTCATACCCAGCGCAGTGGCAAAGAGTGGCCGTGATTTGAGCGAGAGCTAGCTTAGGATGTTAATCGCTTGCGTTTGTAAGGGTGATCAATCAGCCCGGCTTTTATTGAGGCAGGCTACGCTCGGAATAACGCTGGCGGCCCAGTGACCTGCTTAACAATTCATAATCCCCTTTTGCCCACGGTGTCACGTGTAGCTTAATATATTCCTGCTCCTTCCTCACTGTGTATTTGTACTTTTGTGCGAGCAACAATTTTCCCAGTGCAACATGTTCAAGTAGATAGATCATTTTGTGTTGACGTAACATTTCCCAGGCTCCGCTACTGCAAACTGATGAGACATGTTTAATCGTGTGTTTCAACAGATTGATCTCGGGCTTGCGCGTTAGCACCGACCTCCTCCACGTAACTTAAGATGTTAAGGTCATTCATTGCTTGATCTGCAAAGGGGGAGCAGAACAGTGAGGCCAACACAGGGTTATCTAGCAAGAAAATTATGGTGTTTAAACATTTAGGATAATATCCAAGATATGTTGAAAGCAGGAAAAAAAAAACTGGTTTTGTTTTAGAGACTTTACTTTGGATTTGAGCCCAGGAATAACAACAATGGGCTTGAGTATGTGGAAGTATTGCAGTTGAGTTCATGAGTCACAGATGGCATCTTTAACAGCCACCAAGTTCTTCCTGATTTTAGTTATTTTTATTTTAATTGAGGGTAAATCAAATCCTGGCTCAATTATTCTATGATTATTGTAGGACCAGTGATAAATACTGCTAAAATAAAAATACAATATGAATAAATATAAAAAAAATAAAAATAAAAAAAAATTAAAAAAAATGGTGATAAAATCTGCCACGCCGTAGAGGAAGTTTACAGATCAACTTGCACATCAGTACAGTCTGGAGTCATGACATTTGGTAACGCATAAATTGTATATGTAAGACCTACTCATAAATAGCAGCACAAGACCATGTGACACAGAGAGTGGGACTAGGAAAGGGAAGGCGACTACAGATTCTCTGTGGTAAAATCTGATTTTATTTTTTGGTATCATTAAGCATACTGTTTTATTCCATTATGAAAGGATGGGGTTTCAAAATGAACCTCGATATATAAATGAACCTTTTTTTTTTTTTTATAAAGGTTTTTTATGATTTATAAATGAACCTCGAAATATGTCACCTTAAAAGCCTTACCAAACCTCCTATATTGTTTGACCACAATCTAGCTGAATATAGGATGGGCGGTGCCGCTGCTGTTGTGTCATGCAGAGGAGAGCAGAGACAGGAGGATGTGCTTCTTCCTTGAGCTAAGAGCCACCAAAATAGAAACAGGAACTGGTTTGCACGCTCTGCATCACTCTCACACGCAAAACAGCATGGCTTCTAATTTCGGTGTGGAGAGACAATATTTGTTGGGGCAGAGGCTGGCCTATCAGACAATATATTAAGGCAACAGGGTGTGTTTTTTTTTTTTTTTTTGCAGCCAAACATCTTTGCTAGTTGGAGTCTAAACTGATTCTACCAAGCAGAAATGTTGGTTCAGTTTGTGGTAATTACTGTGACCTCACTAGTCTAAACATGACATTCTGATGAATATTAATCCAGCTGTTTTTATCCATGTCAGAGGCCATTTTGCCACTTGCTGTCAACTGAAGATGACAATGTTGCTCAGGGCTCAGGCAACAACCAATCAGAGAGCACCTGTTTTATGAAGCCATGCTGTGATTGTTACCTGAGACCTGAGCAACATTGTCATCTTCAGTTGACAGCAAGTGTCAAAATGGCCGCCCCTTGAGATGGATAAAAACGGCTAGATTTGGCTTCTTAATTCATATTCCACTAACGCAATGTTAACCAGAATACCACAGACTAGTGGGGCTGCATAGAACATATTATTGGTAAAAACAATAATAATAATAATAATAATAATAATTAACTACAGTACAGTGCAAGCTCAAATTAACAGGCCGGAAACAACTGACACAGGAATCAACAGACAAAAAAAATAGCGTCCAGTCCACTCAATACCCCACCTTCTTGTATGTACAGTACCTTCAACTTGGCTGCAATTCGCCACAGAGACTGGTCACATGTTTTCAGTTTGCGCTGCTCTCTTGCCAAGATAAATGGACAGAATACACTCGAGTGGTTAAAAAATGTGGCACCCATGTTGGTAGGGGCAAATTGCCCATCAAAAGCAATGCATGTATTGTACATACATACGCAGCGGCCATGTTAGCAGGGGCGTCTGTACCATCGAGGGATATGGAAACAGTGGACTTTATGCGACTATTTGCATTGATTTGGAGTGGAAAAGGGAGACGATTTTTACTTTAAAGACAGAGCAGATTATTGATATATCTCGATATATTGATATCTGTAAGCACTCGAATTTAAGTACTTGTACTCGGTCCCAAAAAAGTGGCAGAGCAAATGAAATGTACTGTTACTAATGAAAGCTTAGGGACCAGGCGGATAATGATACATTGTCACATTGTATTGCAGCATAAACTGGAAGAGCAGAAGCAGCCAAACAACTACAACTTTACTATTAAATAGACTTACTAAGCTCCTTGAATACCTACGAATTAAGCAACGATATCACACTATGACATGTGATGATGACAGATTAAGTCCCTATCAGTCACTACTGACGTGACAGGCTCTGTTTCATTCAACAGGTATTATTTTTATTTATAGTAAACAGCCATCACCTTCCCTTTTAGCTACATTTTTGCAGCTCCGAGCAGCAACTCCTTTCAACGAATGGCGGAGCAGAAGAAAAACAACCCCAAAGGAGTTGCCTTTTCACATTAGTAGCCATAATTGGCGCAGTTTGTCAGTGTGTGTAGGTAGTAGGTTTCCTGCCGTAAAAATGAATTAGAGCCCCGCTGCTACTGTGCACACGGCTGTCACAGCTCGAGCTGAACGTGGGAGGAACCCCCTAAAGTTTGCTGATTCGACACATACGGTAGACACAATGGCAGGACAAGAAGCTCGATGCGCATGAATACCTCGATGGGAAAAGTTTCTCAAGGCTTATATGGTGTCAAACCAAACAAGTACGAATATGCTCGATTGCGGTTTGGGCCCGATGTGGTAACAGAGCAAAAGTGACTGGAATGGCTGGCATTCCATCGGGTGCGTTCACTTCACTCGGCGCCAGCTGTGCACAGGCGGGAAGTAAAAAAAGTAGGTCAGGAAAGTGAAGGATTGATGGCGGAGCTGTGGTTCCGCCTGGCTGCCTCTCAGGCACATATACATGCACACACCCACACACACTCCTGCATTATACACAAAGCTAACTGATATAAAAAAGCAGCTCAGTGACTTTAATGACAGCAAGGTCAAGCTTGTGCTTGGCAAAAGGGAGTCAGAGGTGATGATGGTGTCGGTTGGGGGCACTTTCAACACATGATTTTATGTATCAATATTGGGATATGAAAAGGGGTATCGATACGATATATCGATATTTTAAACCCAGCCCTACCCAAGACTGTAACATACTGTACACAGTACATCGAGCAGCTACAGTATGACCATTTGCACAACATCCAAGAGTGCAATATAAAATTATGTCTCTGTAAAGATAATGCTAAGATCTGATCCAAAGAGAAGTATTCATTCAATGTTCACAATACTACGGTTGTTGTAGAACCATTCTGCTTCATGAGCAGTGTCTTTCTATGACCTCAAATAATTACATGAGTCATGTAAAAACATTAGAAACGGCTCTCAGTATGATGCAGTGTGGAATTTCCCTTACACATGTGACATCCCACCTGTGTTATGGCTATGTCACTTCCTCAGAAAGCAGAACATTCGCCACTTTATCTCTGCATTCTGTATTTGCGCTATTACAGAAAAGCAACATGGAAAATGTCTGCTTTTACATGGTGTATAAATGTGGCTCTTATCCTATTAGTAACATAGGAGTCAAAAAGTAAATTATGCATCTTCATAATGCATATTCATTATTAAAGGCTAAACAGTGATTAGATTCAGGCTTCCTCTTACTAAAAGTTGAGACAACGTCGGTGTAAGTGAAATTGTCATGACAGTTCTCTCTCAGTACACAACAGAGCCAGAGTTTAAAAGTGGATGAAAGATTTCTGTTTGTGATGGCCATGTCAGATATCTCGCACTGCTAAGTTTAATTGCCAGGATGTGATTCCTTTGATCAGACTAGTCTCAGATGCAACACTTGTAAAATATAAAGTGTAAAACAGGAAAGCGTGATAACTTGAAGTTTACAAAATACTGTCCTGCATCTGGGGTGTGGGAACTCCTCTATTCAATGAGAGGGACACAAACAATGCTCCCCATTCACACTAACAGTGACTCGACAGCCCACAGGAAATTCCAGAACCAGAATGCAATCATCACGAATAATACTACATGACAGACTAAAAATATGACTTATTTGCTAAGAGCAGTGCAGATCAAAATGTAGCACTGTTAAAGGCAGTCGGAGGGTTCGTCGGTTCGTCCACATGCTTGAGAAGAAATGCCATGTTTAAAACATAGGTTACATAACATGCTGAATTAATGAGCTCTGTTACCAGCAACTACATGCTCAACTTTCTTTCTGTTACGTAATCAACTGTAGCTTAGATCATGCCCTATCAACCAACTGTACTGCCAACAAGTTTCAAGAGTGGAGAATTTTGACATTTTTGACAACAAAGCGATCTTTTTTGTCTGAGTAGTAATTATAACCATTATTAAATACAAGGCAGACCACACCTACGGAATGGAAAATTAAAGAGAAGACATAAAATGCTAGTCCAAGAAATCTGGAATAATCCACTTTCAGCTTTCGCTGACCTGAGGATTCAAGCAACCTTCCCCAAAGACCTTAATGAGGACTCCCCAGTGGGTCTGCTGAAGAAAAAAAACAAAGACTTCAAACAACAGCGTTGTCTGATTTGAACAGGAAGGTCACTGGAAACACACTCGGATATTTAAAAAGCCACGATCAGGCAGGGGGAATACATTTGTCCTTGATAAACATGGAATTTGCTTCTTTTCGGATTATCCTGTTTGTGGACGTCTTTCAGGCTGCAGACTATAGCTGCGGTATAGCCCAAGAGTCTATGAGGGGGGGAGCTGCCCCCATGCTAACCAACGGTGTAAAACAGCTGCTTATTCAGTTAGAGATAAACCTGACAACTAATGAGCTTGCTGATGATGCCCCAACAACATAACGGGACCGTTATTAAGGCTTGAGGAGATGTTTAAATTAGCCCCATCATTCTGCAGAACAACCAGTGCGATTGCCGACTTCTTTATAGTAAAAAGCACCATTTAAGACACCTGGACACCAACTCAATTTATTTGGCAGTGCGTAAGGCAATGCGTAGCTACATCGTGAGGTGCAAGAAACAGAAAGCTCTGCAACCAGAATCTTTAATTACTATACTGACACATCATCTCTTTCAGGACGACTCCACAAAGCGCAACATCGCTGGTCAAGAAGGCTCAAGTTTGCCTCTACTTCCTCAGCAAAAAGAAGAATGCACAAGTCCCACCCCCAATCATGGGCGTCTTCTTCAGGGCCACTATTGAGAAAATCCTCACTGATGCATCACTGTGTGGTGCACTGCATACCACAAAAGTATGCAACACATAGTGAATAAAGGCAGCAAAATCATCTGCTCTCAATAAGACATTTTTGGCCTTCAAATGTGTCCACTATATTCCTGGGGGTCACCGATGTATAATGATTGTGGACACAACTTCCTGTAAGACACCGCGAGTAGCAATGAGCAATTTGTTGCTTACAGTTTTAATTTTCCAGAGCAGTTTATTTGAATTTTGTTTCCTTTTCAAAATTATCAGACCACCCTAGTATTTCAAAATTGTGCTGTTTATGGTTGTACTAACAATCAAAAGTTGAATCTGTGGTTACAAAAGCAATGTATTGATTGAACATGTACCCCCGGACTTGGAGAGACTGTTGTTGTGAGAGATGCCCAAACACAGTGGTCACTGCTATTCAAGAGTTTGTGAAATGCGTGCTCTGTATATGGGGCAACTGTAGAGTACACTGGCCTTCAGAAGATTAATGACCTACATCTGATCTTAGCATTGTTGAAAGGGGGAGGGGCATTCATCTTTAGCTGATAGAGTACTGAGGTCGTCACAAAAAAACTGATACACATTTTAAATTCTTTGTGATCCTTGCAAAGTTTGGGACACACTCGACTGATGACTCTCCATGATGATGATGTTGAAACTTGAAAGTAAAACCCTGGCTCTATGATGAGGGACTGGCTGGGCTAGAAGTGTTTGCTTTAAGGGATAGTGAACAATTAGAATGTAAACAAAACACCAGTTCCAGTTCATACCGGAAGTCATGATCATAATTCATGATGAATAAACTCAAGTTTGGCCAGACTCTCAAAGGAGGAAAGGACTTGAAAAAACAAGCTGATAGCAAAAAGTGTTTCACTACTTGCTGTCGACTGAAAATTACATCACAATTGCCAAGTCAGCCATGATTGGTCGTTACTTGACCCGTGAAGGAACTGTGATGTCATTTTCAGTCGACAGCAAATGGCAAAACGGCAGCCCCGCTGAGATGGATTAAAATTGGTGATTTTGCTACTTAATTCATATTCCACAAAAGCTAAATTAATTGTGGGGGTGCATGCAGCATATTATTGTAAAGAAAATTTTTAGATTGACTTTCCTTGAACAATAAAAATAACATTTTGACATATTACTGCTGAATGAAAAGTGACTGTTCACACTACCTATAATAGCCAAGATGCGCGTGTAAAGGTTTAACGCCTGGACTTATTTCTCACTGCTGCAGTTTCTGATGAGAAAGACTAATAATACTGGCCTGTCTCCAATACAAATTAAGTTAGATAAAACTAAATAGAAAATGGTGCAGCAAGTTAGTCAACTAACTTTATTTATAGAACACTTTAAAAACAACCGTAGTTGCGTCCAGACTACAAAGAAAACTCAGTTAACCACTGCCAACTTGTCTTACCTGGCAAAGCCGGTGTGGAAGGTAGGAGTGGCTGAGAAAGCCTCAGAGGCTTGATTCAAGCTTGAGACTGACCCAGGAGTGAGGCCTCTGTTCCAGGGTGCACCAATGGTGGCAACAGGAACATACTGGCAGGTGACCGACTTCTGATCCTTCAGCGTCTGTGTATCGAGTCCAAAGTGGAAGCTCTGACCTCCCGAGGTGCTCACCCCACATATGGAGATGGGACTAGACGTGGGCAGGTCTGGGGATGTGGTGCTGCTTATCTCGCAATATGACATCTTCTCTTGTTTAATCACACCTTGAGTGCAGAGCTGAATGAAGCCGCTATCTTTTTCTTTTTTCATTAAAGTGGTTGTTGGGGTTAAAGTTGTGGATACTCCTGAGCTGGGCTGATCAGGACTGCAAATGTTGCCATTGAAAGCAAGTGGGCCGCAGTTGTTACTGCTCTCAGTGGTAACAGGCTTGATTTCCTTCGCTGAGGTGTCATCTACAAGCAGTGCATCATCTGCTAGGTTGCACAAGAAGGCGTCGTCCCCTACGTAAAAATCTGATGGGGAGCCGGTGAGATCAAAGTCACTGAGCAGATCCAGAGTGTTATCGCTGAATAATTTCTGGTTCATGTCAATGTCTTTGCCAATGTGATCAAAGGCATGATCAAGGACAGTAGGGTCGTGACCTACTTTATCCAAAGAGAAATCCTCAGTTTTCATGGTGAAAAAGCTCGGATCCGAACCCCCAATAAGGGAATCCATGGAAGACGGGGTTGCGTGTGCTATTCTGCCCCCCGACTGTGGTAATTTCTCCTCGAAGTTGAGGTGGCTAGATGAGAGCAGCCTCTGATCTTTGGTTGGGCCTTTAGGTTGTGGATCTTCCTGCAAAGCGCTACCAGTGGCAGTGATGGAGGAGGTGGTGACATGCACTGGCACAGGGCTGCTGTTGAGGCCGTTAGACTGTCCAGGCTGCATTAATAGGCTGGATGGGAGAATATCAGAGGCCGTAGAGTTGCTGGCACTGTGAGGGGGCACTTTCAATGAACTGCCTCCCTTTGGAGTTTGAATGAAGACCAGATTACCTGTATGGTCATCTCTTCTTAATTGTATCTTTACTTCACCGTTGTCCATCTGTTTGTATGGAGAGAGAGAGAGAGAGAGAGAGAGAGAGAGAGAGAGAGAGAGAGAGAGAGAGAGAGAGAGAGAGAGAGAGAAAGACAGACAGACAGACAGAGAGAGAGAGAGAGACACAGACAGACAGAGAGAGAGAGACAGAGACAGAGATTGATATCGTGTTATCAGAAAGTTGCAGGTTGCATAGCATATGCAGCCAATTTGACACTGGTATTCATCACTCCACTCTATTCTCAGCCATGTCATGTCTTTTAATCATCTTGTGAAATTATAACTGCTTCTACATTCTACACACGAGTTAGGGTGGCAGAAGCCACAGACATAGGGAGAGGTTTGTTTTAATGTCTTAATTTATTAAATGTTATTGAACTTTTTTTGAACTGAGAATAATTTATTGCTGAAAACGGGGGTACGGTATTTAGTGAAGTTACCCATAACCCCCACCCCACCCCAAACAAGCCCCTCGGCGAATGTGCTAGCTAGCAAGACCAAACGGCAACATAAGACGAAAACTTCTCTGACAACATAAATACTGATACAGAAATATTGGAGTGTGTAGTAGTAGTGCAGTAATACCATCCCTTATCGGTAGTTGTTGCCACGCTAAGCTAGAAGCGTGAATGGCGTGCCAACACGTCTCGAATAACGTTAAAACTCATGCTAATTATCGTCACGATAGCTGCGTGTTTGACGTTCGCCTTAGTGCCCGTATTTAGCCAACAAACACATTGAGCCAAACAAGGAAAAACTTTGATTTACCCTTGAAGTGACTTCCTGTTGACGGGAGCCCACTGGTCGTCTGTCAACATTGTTATGGTTAGTAGTGGCCGACCACAACACGCCAATAGTGACTTGCTAGTAGTGAATTCCTCTGGCTTGGTACCCTCCTCCTACATGTGTCGATCAAAAGAGGAAACAAAACCGAGTTCGAGTTACTTTCGAATCTTACGTCTCTCGATTCTTTTGCGAAGGGCTGACAGGCAGAGTGAAACTGCAAGTAAACAAGCTGAGCTACGGTGCTCCCTAGCTAGCCATTAGGGAAGTACTGTGCACGCTAACCTTCAAGCAAAACATACAAAATGGATACCCAAGCCAGCGAGTGAAGCTGATCGTTTTGCAACCTGCAGCGACATCTGTCGGCACTTACGAGTAACTACAGTCTATCTACAAAGTACAGGTGCCTGTCAATATCAACAAAAGAATACTGTACTTATACTATATTTGTAGATTAGGTAATCGATTTAATAAAATTTATAAATGATAAAATAGAAAAAAATACTTTTAAGAAAGACAAGTCATATATAATTTCTACATTAAAACCCATATTGATTGTCCATATTTTCATTTTGTACTACCACTTTGTTTGGAAAGTCGTTTATTCCAAATCCATGCTTTATATCAATTTTAAGGTTCATGTTCTAGTATGCTCTTTTCCCCCACTTCACTGCACAAGTAGATTAACTAAGACACACTCGACTAGTAGAACTAAGTTTTACAAGGAACATTTTCCCCCTACTACCTTCTACTACTTTCTTCTCTTGTATGACATTTCTGCACACTTGTAGAACAACTCTAGCGGGGAAAAAAAACACACACACTCGTTAGACATACAGTATATGCCATTGCTGCACTATTTGCAGACAAAATGTAAATTCTTCCTCCCCAAGGTATGCCACATCACAATCTACTAGGAAAGAAAGAGGGAATGAATATAAAGCAGGATTATCTGTAAGCATCTGTTGGAAAATACAGTATTTGTTACTTTTAAGGCATATAAAACATACTGTACAAAAATAGAATACACAACTCAACAATTTTAGAAGAATTTCATTACTTGTGTCTAATTTGAAATGCTATTCCATGCTTCGCAACTTCTTCAGTATCTTGTAACCCACATGGAGATTGTAATTCAAGACCATGCAAAATTGTCAACTTGACGTTCACACACATACACATTTTCTTACATCATTTCCAGGTGGGAACCATATTTGTGCTACATTATTCATGTTGAAGCAGCTTGAGATTGAACTTCTTTCAGAAGATACAATCAGACCTGATCATAGTTAAATGAAGGATGAGATTGAGATGTACTATTAAGTATTAGAGATTTTATCATTTTACCTTTGCAGTATACTTATAACACTATGGATTAGAAATAAAATAATATATCAATTGATACTTTCATCTTTAATTTAAGAGGTGTCAAAATTATGGAACTGATCAATTAGAAAATTAGTCAATTTAATTCATGAGAGTTCCCCCTTTTTCAGGAGCTCAAAAGTAGACATTGCATGTCACCAAATTTGCATGAGAATGACAGGAAGAGAAAGGAACAGCTCATGATCCAAAGCATAGCACATCAAACATTGCTAAGGCATTGTTATGGCATGGGTATGTACAGTTAGTATACTGTACTTAGCGTTTTAGCACTAACAAACGTTTAGTACTTAGGCCTATACTGTATTTAGCATTTTAGCCAAGGCAGCCCATTTATAGTTACGTTAACTTTGTCCTTTGTTTATACATTCCACCCTTTATGCATTTTGTGTTCTCACCATCACAGCATTGATGTATTTTTAGTGGACAATATTGTTTGTCTATGATGGCACAAACGCGAGGCGCTTTCCCCAACATAGAGCCTGCCACTTGGTAAGAAGTGCATCCTGGAGGAGATATAGAGAGGGACAATTATAACCAGCGCCCTACGGGAAACCGTAAACTTTGATGTAAGCCCACAATAAAAACAAATTTGACACCCTTGCCTTAATACATAACAGCAGCATTCAAATACACAGTAAGCATCACAACCTCACATCACAGACAAACGTGCGCTCGTGTAGCTCAAAATCCCGGCTATTTGAATCCCACTCAGTCCCCGGTGGCTGCTTAGCAACCCTTCTCCAGCACAATGTACTTGGAATTAACAGGGCAAAGCGTGACCGCTGCCTCCTCAAAACCAGGAGTCAAGGGTGCTCTGCTATCATCAGTACTGTGGCAATAAAAGCCTCTGCTTTTACAACAATGCGGCTCCAAACACACAACAAGCAGAAGAAGCAGAAAAACAAACTGTTCATTAGTTTCCATGCTGGGATTTGCTCCTGCATAATTGTTCACATAAACCTATTATGGAGCTCGACATTGACAGCTATGATCAATTTTGTTGACTTGGCCTGTGTACATGCACTCTTAAAACTGCTGGGTCAAAAGTAACCCAAAATGGGTGAAATAGCTAACCCTGGATCAAACGCTGGGTTATTCATACCCGGCACATTGGGTCGATGAGTTAAAGCTACCAAGAATTGACTTAGCAGGATATCTAAGATAGTTACATTAAACGTACTTCATCTTCACTACACCACGGTGACCAGATTCACCAGTTCAGTCCACCTAAATCCAATCTTCAATCCATTCTGCTGGGTCCAAAAACAATGAATCTAAACTTGGGTGAAAGTAACCCAATCTGTTCAAAATGAACCACAGCAACCCAATCTGCTAAGTCAAAAAATAATGAGTCCAACCTTGGCTAAAAGTAACCCAAACTGTTCAAAATCAACAGCAACCCAATCTGCTGAGTCAAAAATAAGGAAATGTAACCTTGGGTAAAAGTACCCCAATATGTTAAAAATCCACAGCAATCCAATGTGGGTTATGAAAACAACCCAGATTTTTTAGTGTGTACTTGAGATGAGTGTCAAACCTAAAATGCAGTATACTTCCTCATGTCTCACTTCCTCCTAAAAATCAGCAACCCCCAACCCTCACATAGCCCCCCCCCCCCCCCCCCCCCCCCCCACACACACACACTTGGCTTCTTGATGGCAATATGGCCAATTCTTTGAGAGAAAGCCCCAAGCAATAACATGGCTCCCAGTCCTTCCCCTGAGTAATCCTGCCATCATAATCCAGAATAATGTGACTCGAGTTTCTCTCTCTTTTTTCTTTTTTTTAACAAATTCATCTGAATCGGAAGAAAACTACAGATGAAAATCGGGATGGACTTTAAGACAGAACACAACTCAAAATTTTTATTTACAATAACATGTTCTATGTGCACCCACTAGTCGAAACACAGAATCCTAATTAATATTGCCTTTATGGAATATGAATGAAGCAGAATAATCCATCCCAGGAGGCTGACATTTTATGCCCTGTACTGCCACCTGCTGTTGACTGAAACTGATGTCAAAGTGCTAACAAACGTCATTGCTCATCTTTTTTTCTGGGTTTGGTCGTGAGCTTTTCTGTTATCTGCTCCAAACAAACGGGGCACTACAACACATAAAAACTTCTTATCCATTCCAATATGATTACTGTAAGTTTTTAGCCTTTTATGAACCTTTCAGTCCTCAGTTGCCATAATGTAATATTCTGTATTATGTGAATATGTAACTTTTTGCACAGTTGGTTTTATACATATTATTTACGTATTATTTTATTTAGCTCCTATCACTGCATTGCAAATGAGTATCTGTTCTCAACAGCTTTACTTGTTAAAAAAAATACTCAATCAATCAATCAATCAATCCATCCATCCATCCATCCATCCATCCATCCATCCATCCATCCATCCATCCATCCATCCATCCATCAATCAATCAATCAATCAATCAATCAATCAATCAATCGGTTCTATGTAGGGCCATTAAAAATGTGCGCCCAAAAGTGGTTCTATATGTACAAGCCAAAGAAACTTTACTTGTTTTTATTTATTTTTTTATTTTATTTTTTATTTTTTTTAAATATTATTATTTTATTATTTATTTATTTATTTATTTATTTATTTATTTACAGTTTTGAGGCTTTACTTTTTAGAGAGTGGAGTTTAATTGGGAGCCTGCTTTGCCTGTTTTTCTTGCTTTTAATTAAGCTACATCTCTTCCAATAGTGCTCAGTGCTGCCTGGTATGTTGTGGCACAAGGTGGTACTACAACGCTAAATTCAGGCTCGTACAGTCTGTATACTGTAAAAGCCATAATAATAATGATGATGATAACAACAACAACAACAACAACAATAATAATAATAATAATAATAATAATAAAAGATCGCTTAAAAATCTGCAATTTAAGCGGGAATCGAATGATGAATTGTGTTATGTGTATTTGTTAATGAAAACTTTTGCGGAAGGGGTCAAAAGGGAGCAGGAGTGAAACGTTTTTGTAATGGACCTAATTGATACCGCTGATACAAGTAAAAGAGGATTAAAGTCGACAGTTTACTCTGAAAGATTTGAAAATGAATGTATTTAGATTTGCCTTGGATCTGTCCGTGGTGCTGACACCAGAACTAATTTTGAATCGATGATGCCAATCGGATGGATTTTTCTAATTGAGCAATTCGGGCGAAAGAGAGACGAGCGTCTGGGTTGAATTCACTCCAAATGTATACGCCAGATGTTTAATGACAGCAATGAGGACCGAGGCTGCATGTGCTCCCACATGGCTGTCACTGATGATGAGCACCCCCCACTAACCCCCACCGCTCTCCGCTTATGAGCGCACATGTAAATATGGGACAGTAACAGGATTAAAATGTGCAAGGCTGCGTGATAAAAATGCATTAGTCGCCAGCCCTGCACCAATGTCTGGAGTATTATTATTATTTTGTTTTGAACCCACACACATCTTTCGTCAGCAAATGTCATTTGTCTTTAAGATGATGTAAGACATTATTGGAGCCCGCTCTCTCCCTCTCTCTCTCTCGCTCTCTCTCCAATCTCTCTCTCGTTCACAGCTTGGCTCAACATGATCTTAAACCGTCTGCTGGCCGCACTCATCACTTTGGAGGGATGTGTGCGCGCGCACCGGAGTCCCACTTGCATCCATCACCTCTACGAGCAGCTTCCAGCGTCCTGCAGCCAGAGTGGAATTGCGACTTTTACGCACTCATCTTGGACCGTCAGTAAACAAAGAGGCAATTTTTAAAAACAAGGAGTTCTACTTTATTGATGGTGGTGTGTTATAGTGAAAATTTTGTTCCTGGATGCGTGTAACGCGATGAGGTTATGATGATTGATTGCGTTGAAAAAAAAGGATGCATGCGCACATTTACGCACGGACTGGAAGAATTCAAACGGGGGGACACACCTTGGATTGTGATGACCGAGGCTTCGGTTTGTGAGTGCTTTGCCAGCATGCATCTGCAGCACGCGCCCTGAACTTGTCACCATCCATCCACTCGCATTCCAAGGCAAGATTAAGAGGAGAGGGGGGGGGACATGAGCGAAAACTGTAAGCCCACCAAAGAGCCCGGCTCGGCGCAGAGCCCTCCATCGGATGTCATCGAGCTGAACGTGGGTGGGCAGGTGTACTACACCCGCCACTCCACATTGACCGCTTTCCCAAATTCCCTGCTCGGGAAGCTGTTCTCCAACAAGAAGGGCTCCTCCAATGACCTGTCCCGCGACTTTAGAGGACGTTACTTCATCGACAGAGACGGCTTTTTGTTCCGGTACGTATTGGATTACCTGCGGGACAAGCAAGTCGTGCTCCCGGACCACTTCCCCGAGAGAGGGAGGTTGAAACGGGAGGCGGAATACTTCCAGCTTCCAGATTTAGCCAAACTTTTATCGTCTGAGGAGTCCAAACTCTTCCCGGACGACTACAGCGATTTGGATGATGGGTCGGTGGGCAGCGAGCACAGATTTTACCCGTCTTACTCCCTAGATAGGAGGTACGGCTACATCACGGTGGCTCTGAAAGCAGCCGCGGGGGGCAAAGAAAGCGAGTCCGACTCCAAGAGTAGAAAGTTGCCCAGGATCTTCATCAGCAGCAGGATCGCTTTGGCCAAGGAGGTGTTCGGAGACGCGCTCAACGAGAACAGAGATGCGGACCGACCCCCGGACCGCTACACGTGCAGGTTTTACCTCAAGTTCAAGCACCCGGAGAGGGCGTTTGACATGCTGTCGGAGAGCGGCTTTCACATCGTGGCCTGCAACTCATCTCTGACCGCTCCCCATGTCGCTCATTACGCGGACGACAGGCTCTGGTCCAATTACGCGCAGTACATCTTCTACCGTGAGTCGAGCGTGCACAGTCTGCACACACACGACATACACTACATTTATTTATTTACTTACTTATTTATTTAGCTGTATTTTTAACCTGCTCTTAAAAGAAGTTGAGTCAAAAATAACCCAATACAGTAGGTCAAACACGACTCAATTTGAAAAAAATTGGCCCAACCCAGTACCATATATATATATATATATATAAAATTTTATTTTTTTGTACAAAACTGTTAGGTTGTGGTGCGGTTGAGGACCCAACAAAAATCCAGACCATTAAAAAAACAAACCAAAGTTGAGTCAAATTGAAGCAATTAAGTTAGCAAGTCGACCCAATTTTTGGTGCAGCGGTTTCAGGGCTCCTTAAAAACAGTTGTGTCAAAAAGAGGGACCATACTTCACTCTTAAAACTGTTGGGTCAAAAATAACACAGTGTTGGCCAAAAATTGGACCGACCGGCTACTTAGGCCATTTTGACCCAACTTTCTGAGTTGTTTTACAAAAACAACTCTTTTCTTTTGTATAAAACAACTCTAGAACTTGGGTTATTTTGAAACAAAACAACCAAAGTTGGGTCAAATTGAACCAATTAGCGCATCAGTCCAATTATTTTTTTTAAACCAAAATTAGGTTATTCTTGACCCAGCAATTTTGAAAGGGAAAGCAATGTGAAAAATCAACTTTTTGGAGCTTTGAGCCATGTTAAAACGCTAATTTCTGACCAAAAAACATCACCGAAGTGGTGTTTTCCTCCGTTTACCCCTCTCTGAGAAATTCTAGGTTATTCTGCTCTACTAGCACCAGCCTCTACCAACTTGAGAAAACCAGCGAGCGCTCACTTTATGACATCATAAAATGCAGATCCACCCCTGCACCGCCTCTGCAGACTAAACACACGCCCACTTCCTCTGAGACCTCCATGGGATAGTGACAAAAGTAGCCTTCATCAGTAAACATTCTGTCCAAATGAATTCAAAGCAATCAATTTGTTAAGGATTGTCTGGATTGGACCCCGGAATGCAGAGATGGCGAAAAGTGGCAGCAAATGAATAACAGTTTATTTGATAAGGCCAGGCAAAAAAAAAAAAAAAGACTCAGGAGGTAGGTAATCAGGCAGGGAGAGGGTGGGCTGGCTGGAGAATCTTCATGAAGAAAACTACAGCAAAAAACAAAGATCTAGGACAAACAGGTTACAAAAACTTAGTGGTAACAAAAGGCACACTGCAAAACTAGTAACGCTTGAAGATGGGATGGAATTCTCTAGTAACATACAAGGTGCAGACCAAGCTTCTTATGAAGAAGGTTGATTAACTCATTGAGCCCAGGTGTGTTCCATCAAGTGCTAGCCACACTTGCCTTCCTGACTTGCCAGGG
This sequence comes from Festucalex cinctus, assembly GCF_051991245.1. NCBI lineage: Eukaryota > Metazoa > Chordata > Actinopteri > Syngnathiformes > Syngnathidae > Festucalex > Festucalex cinctus. The sequence goes on from NC_135419.1 coordinate 13,966,905, forward strand.
GAAAGCAAAGACCTGCCATGCACAACAATTATGACACAATTATACTTCACATTTGCAATTCCTAATTGCAGTGACAAATAGCCATCTTAAAATCCCCAAAAAAGGTTCTGGCTGACAATTACACTGACAATGAATAGTGTAGTGTTTAGTGCAATCGCCCTGTAAGTAGCAGGTACCCGGTTCACAACCTGCTCAGGTTTGTTTTTTTGTTTTTGTTTTCCTCTCTCCTCCTTATTTCCGCTCACTTCGTCCCTCTCCTCTCCTCTTCCTCCACGATTTCTTGCGGCAAGGAGCCATTTTGTTTCAAATGTTTATTTCTGAGGGACTGTTTAGGTTCTGTTGTTTTAGTTAGAAATGGGTTTGAAAAAGGGCTGAACTGGTACCTGGTGGGAGTCACAATCCTACTGCACTTCAAGTACATGTGTCATGCGTCGACATAACTGCTTACTTACTGAGCCTGTCAGTGCCTATGAATTATATAGCAGCAGGGAGCAGAAAAGAGCAAAAATAAAATCTGACTGTCAGTGCTGCTTTCTCTCATATCAGCTCTTTACTTGGAGTTCTTCATCAGCAAAAGCCAGATTTAGCTTCAAATATGGCTTATTTGCAGGGAAGAGTAGGACCATATGGCCAATTAAAAATCACTTTGTTCATTGTTCTGAATACTTCCCTTTGGAATTCAGGAAGAAAAAAACCCAGTTGGCATGTTCAGGTTGGAAGTGCAGGGAAGTGAGTGAGATTTCTCTCTAATGTTGTACTACATCTGAAGGATGCAGCCTGAGCTGAACTTCACTACAGAGAGTGAGTCATTCTACATGAAGGATCCGCTTCAGGTGCAGGTTAACCCCACTTTCTGTACATGGATCGTCCTGGAAAGCTGGACGGGAGTGGGAGTTTCATTTTTGAGCGGCTCGAGGAAAATAATGAATCGTAAGAAGAAAAGAAAGGGACAGAGTAAGAATTTTAAAGGCTCGGGCTGGAAGGGAAGAGGAAGGCGAGCAGATGGAGGCCGGAGCGGATGAGGAAGTAAAAGTTGCATGAGGCCTGGCCAAGGGGGAGAGAGAAGCGAGGCAGAAAAAAATGGCAGAGGCAGCTGGGCGCAAAAACACTGATTGAAGTAAATATATGACAGCAAAGTTCATTGGGTCTTGGGGGAGTAGAAAGGCGACATCCCATCTTGGTGGTGGACTGGGATAGACAACACACATTGTGATGCGCAATAGGACACTGCAACCTGGTCAGGACGGAGTTGTCATATTTAGCCTGCAGCACAGCGCAGTACTCAGCATCCACTTTCTAAATGCTGTAACCTGATTCTGAATGTGGGACAGTGGCTGACCTCGGGCGGGCACTCCCAATTTTAAACTATGGGATGTAGTACTTAAAGTCATCCTAAAGTGGAAAAAAACACAACTTTTAACACTTAAATTGCTAATTTTAAATGATTAAATAAAGTCTATGAAATGAGGCTCCAAAATTGTGGAAAATGTGCACACTCATGTTGGACAACGAGGCACTCTAAAGCACCTACGCTGGTGGAGTATCGACATCCACGAGGAGGGTTGTCATAAAAAAAAAAAAAACATATAATAAATATCAATTTTAACTATCCATCCATCTATCCATTTTCTTAACCGCTTTTCATCACAAAGGTTGTGGGGGGTGCTGGAGCCTATCCCAGCTGGCTTCGGGCAGTAGGCAGGGTACACCCTGAACTGGTTGCCAGCCAATCCAGGGTCAAATTCAACTATATGTAATAAAAATATACAATAAATATATCCATCCATCCATCCATCCATTTTCTTGACCGCTTATTCCTCACAAGGGTCGCGGGGGCTGCTGGCGCCTATCTCAGCTGGCTCTGGGCAGTAGGCGGGGGACACCCTGGACTGGTTGCCAACCAATCGCAGCAATAAATATATGTATATAATAAAAATAATCAAATAAATCAACTATAATAATACAATATTTATATAAATCAACTAAAGTATTACATGGGGTATCCATCTTACAGAAGAGGACATCCAACCAAACTGACGGCGGCTATGAATCTACTGTAATTTATATATATATATATATATATATATATATATATATATATATATATATATATATATATATATTTTAGGGCACAAAAAGAATAGTCAGAGTTTCACTGGTCCGTTTGGCGTATAGCGTTTGGGTTTACTCAGTGTGAAAAGGGCAAATCAATAGTGTAAATTCCACAAGTCTCTTTCCTCGAAATCATTAAGGACATCCTTTGTGCCGTTTTCTGCACGCTGCTTTTTCTCGATTCCAGCAGTTATCAGTTCACGCCATTACAGCAAATTAGTACAGTATTGTGCAATCCGTGTCATTAGTCAAGGGACCAGTTAAGATGCTCAGCTCCCATTTCTTTTATATACGGTATGCAGTCCCCCGCTGACTAAATTAAATGATTCCATCAGCAGATTCTGTCCTGGGGAGATCAAGGCATTTATCAAAAAAGTGTTTTTTTGTCACTGATAGTGATTAAACCCACATTTGAGCAAGTGTGATTGCGCATCCTTTCATTTATTTGTCCCCACAGGGTAATTTTAACTAAAGTGTTCAACAAATGTGTCATAAGTAGTTAGCAGCAGTCACTGTTAGTGTACACGACAGGCTTGACACTGCAAGCCAGTGAGGGATCGATTCTCTCTCACTGACTGGAGGTGTGGATGTGTGGTTGATTCCGCGCCCTGCGACTGACTGCCGACAAATCCGTGAGTCCGCCTTTCGCACGCAGCCAGCTGGGGCTGACTCCAACTGACCTGTGACCCTGAACAAGATAAGTGGTAGAATATTGATGGCTGAATGAATAGAGAGTACACTTAAAGTGACCTAAATCTGATATACAGTACTCATTCATAACAGTAATGTGATATGCAGTGCTCTTTTTTTTTTACCAGACATTTTAAACAGAAAATTACAACATTAGTAACTGTAGTTTAAGGCAAAGAAGTGTATGCAGAGGCCAAGTCACTCACCTGACCCAAATCTGATTGAGCATGCATTTCACTTGCTGAAAACAAATCTGAAGGGAAAATGCCTACGGCAACAACATGCAGGAACTGCAGACAGTTGCAGTAGAGGACTGGTGGAGCATCACCAGTGATGACATCCAGCATCTGGTGAAGTCTATACATTCCAGACTTCAGACAGTAATAGACCTGGACATGATGGATTGACTAGAGAATATTATCGTTTTCAATAATACATTTTTCTCACTACCTAAAGTTGTCAATTCTGCATCATTATCAGTTGTTTGTGTTTTTGTGGTTTCAGGTGCTTGGTAAATGCAATCGCAGTGATATTGGATATACAGTAAATCACCGAAATAGACCGCCTGATATAGGCATTAAGTCGGAATTAGGCAGACCTGCAGTGTAATGCCCGTGAAGTCTAATAAAGATCCTCTGGTAGCAGCATCTTGACAGCATCCAGGGGATTGCGGAAAGGGTTATTTATCACAAAAAAAAGTAGGTCATCCTGCACAATAAGGACATTATTCCCGTTAGGACTAACAATTCCAATCTCCCAGCTGGCATTTGAGGACAGTCCTATTATCACTAATTATCTCTGGGGAAAGTGAAGGGTGTTGGCTGATTAAAAAGCAATCTGGGTTCCCAAAATATTTCCCTGTCTCCAGCCGTCCACTGGAGACAGTTTGGAGAGATGAAGGGTAACCTAGTTTAAGGGCTGCTTCAGCAAGTCACACATTACCGGACAGAGAAAAGGAATACTGTACAATGGAACGTCTGCTTATTCACCTTTCACAAATTCACAAATTGACCTTTACAGTTTTTTTTGCTTTCCATCTCCTACTTGGGGTTTGCAGTTAACAAATAAAAAGTCTATCATCTCAACCCTCCTGACATCACAGGCTTCACTTCACAAGCGCCTGTGAGATTGTATGTTGTATGACTGTCATGGCACGTGGTCAATAACTACAATTTGGCAAAGAGAGAGGAGGAAAGCTGTGATGCAGGCAGAGATTGGGCCCAGACTGTTTGGAGTCAGAATGGATTGGCGATGCCTAGAGAGATGGATGGTGTCAGCCGTGAATAACTCATCCAATTCTGATGGATCACTTGTGCGGGGAAATGGTCAGAAGTAAGTCACGGCTGTGTGCGGCTGCCATTTTGCACTACATCACTTCAAGTAGACGTGCCGCTTCACCTTGGCAGCAAATGGGAACTGAGATCGGAAATGTGCAGACTCGACGGGAAAATATACACATTTGGATCAATCATTAGAAGCTGATCATTTGTTTTTTTTACAGCATTATGCATCACGACTGATGGCTCTCGCTCAAATCTGACCCACAACTTTAAGACTCACTTTTAAGAAACCAAAATGAATTTGTTAAAAATAAACATTTATGACAGAAAGTTTTCATAATTACGTTTAGTAACTTTGTATAAATGCTTGGTATGAGGGACTTTTTCTGGCTGACTTTTCTGGACAAAGCATTTTTGTACGTTTTCTTATTGTCTTCACTCTCCTCTTGAATAAAGTGTAGATTGGTGCTTATTTGTGAAGGTTTGATTGTAAATACAGGTTGTCATTGCGATGCTAAAAAATGAGGCAAGGATCGACCTGGACAATATCTTTGACTTATCACGTTAGAGTTTTTTGTAAGTTTCCCATTGTAGCCCCTGACAATCCAGGTCAATTAGTCCTTTCAAACCACGTTTAAAAAAAAGTGAAACAAGTCTAAGCATGTGTCATTGCTGTCTGACATCCAACTCTTTAATGATCCCTCCAGGGAGGCCTTTAATGGCGGTTTGGAGGCTGCAATGTGGGCAGGAGATGCAAGTTTCCTGTAAAAAGGGAGGGTGTGGACTTTTTACTGTAGTGTGTCACTCTGTGATGCTGAGGAGCCTTTGAAGTCATCACGTTTAGTCAAAGTAATCAATTGTTCTGTCTGACAAACATTCAGATTTTTAACATTTTAACTGAACTCAACAATATGAAATACAAGATGTAAGTACCAAGACAGGCCTGTGAGAGGCAGCATGGTGCAACAGGACATCCAAATGGGCAGAAAATAAAAAGATGATGAAGAGTAGCTTTTAGAAGAAGATGCTAGGTCGACAGTTAGCTTATCTGGTAGCTACGTTATGACTTCAAACTCTTGGACTTGTGATAAATATTTAACGAGCACTTATAACACAACCACTTCTTACCAGTTTAATGTCAAGCTAACACATAAGACAGCTAGCTCAATGCTAACAAATTAGGAAATGCTACGGACGAGCTATCGGAAATTACAATAGACTTCAAACAACTTTTAATTTTTATCCCACATGGAGCACATAACAAAACTGCCAGACGTATATTATCTCTGCTCTGTAGTGTAAAAACCCGGAAACAATAGTTTAAAAATCTGTAATATAGCAGGGTTTCACTGTATAATGTCTATAGTTGTTTGAGCCTGCCTACATTATTGGTTCATATACTTGGCAGCAGCAGCCAGCTTCATTTTGAAGGAGGACAGCACACTTGTCAGAAGCAATCAGCAGGAGAACAAGTCAGTTTCTCATAAAAAAGAATAAAAAAGAATTTGGGTTCAAGCCACAAAGTGTAAGAGATCTTTTCAGATTATAGTTTAAAGTACTTTAAAGCCTACGCGGGTTCCCACGTGTAACCCTGGAATACTCCTATTTGTCAGTCTGGGTTTCAGCGCCATTGACTGAGTGAGTCGCACTTTATATTGACACATTCAAATGTATGCAAATATTTCAAGACACTGCGTGCGTTGATGATCAGTTAAGCTGCTGCAGAGATGATTGTGCAGCAAATATGACCGTCGTGGTCAAACGGATTTCTTTCCTGCTAAAAGGACGGTCACTTTGCAAGACAAGCTTTTTCCCCCCGCTGCTGCAAGGGCACACTGACCTAATTCGTAAGCTAACAAGCATGTAAACTACACTCCTCCTGAGGCTGCGCTAGCTAGGCTAAAATGTATTTGTGTGGATATGAGAGAAGACTGCACGAGACAGCTGACGGGTTTGCAATTTACCAAGCAAGCTAAGTTGCTTTGAAGACGATAGAAGATATTTAGTTCAACAAACTTAAAACTGACCAAAGTTGTCTTGAAATCTCAGCATACAAATGTTGTCATCTACAGCATGTAGGCCTACACACCTTGAATCTGAATTATCCCAATTTACAAATTTTTCAACTTACTAAACGTCTATTAGTCACTTTTTTTCTTTGTAGTGAGACAAATTTTGAGGTTCAGATATGCTCGAGCAAAACAAAATTCATTTTGCTTGGATATCTTAAGACAAAACCAGATGTTTATGTAACCCATGCAGTGCTGCACGGGCCCCTGCGCACTGGCGAAGTCTGCGTTGTGATATTCGGGATGTGTTGTGGTGCGGAGAGAGACAGCACAGGTATCGGAATGTGGCTGAGATGATTTCGCTTTAATCGCCTATTCCAAATCAAAAAGAAACTTGTCATTACAATTACGCAGCAAAATCCAAGTAATACACAGTATAATTTAGCAAAGCAAGAAGCGCTCACTCACACAACACAAACCACAGCAATTAAAGTAACTAATATTTCCAATCTCACTCCTGCACACTAAATAAACAAGTTAACACACATTAACAGCAAGAATAATTGAACAAAAACCCTGGATGATCTATTAAATCAAAGATATAAAATGGATGGTCGAGACAAACATGCTCACCTATTCCAAATCAAAAAGAAACTGACCCAAGATGGACGCCCACCCAAACACAGTCAAAATTACGGCGTCTCCAGAGGGACAAAAAGAAAACAAGCTACTTGTAAATTAAATTAAATTGTAAAAGGGTGCCACCCTGCGGCAGCCTCCAGTTACTACCCTACATCCACCCCCTCGTTGACTGATGGCGTCCCCGCCATCAAAATCCTATCCACAGCAACCCCAAAACAGCCGGTTTATAACATGTTCAAAAGAAACGCATTCAGTCAGCCATAAACTAACAAAGATGCCACAATGAAAGCAACACCAAAAAGAGAGAGAGAAAAAAAAAGAAAAAAAGAAAACCACCACACACATTTCGATGTGTAAAATTATGCAAAGCATGCTGCTCTCTTTGTTTTGACCCTTTGCCACAACTGCCGTCCCCTTTCTAACCTCCTTTGGTCATCTTCTAACTCCACCACTTGTGCCTCGTAAGATAATCTGGTTGGTGGACGTCGGTTTCTAGATGCATTTCGCCGAGGTACTCTGAGCTCCACTAGGGCCATGTCCCCATTGACATCATCACTCGCCTCTGTATCATGTTGGCCCGTGCCTGTGTTTAACAGTTCCATATTTGAGTCTCCACTCTGGTCCACTGTGTCGGGCAGAAGACTCTCCTCACATTCCTCAGTCTCCTCCATGATCCCAACATCCGCTGCATCGGACTCAGCCTCAGAATATCCTGCGTCTGGATTCAGCTCAACATCCTCACTCCCACCATCTGGTTGCACTGGGAGGAACATACACTGGGTGAGGAGGTTGCGGTGAACCACTCTTTCAGTTTCATCATCTTCAGACCGCAGGACATAAACGGGTACGTTTGGTTGCTTTTTTACCACAATGTATGGACGTGATTCCCATCTGTCTCCGAGTTTCTGCCTTCCCTCAACATGGCATACCTTAACTAGGACTCTGTCCCCAGGACTGAAGGCTTGGCTCCGTGCTCTTCGATCATAGTACTTCTTCTGCTGGCCTTTAGCATGTTGAGATGTCTGATTGGCCTGCGCGTAAGCCTGGGACAAACTGTCATGCAGCGTTCGGACATAGTCACTGTATTCACAGGCTTCGTTGGTGGAATCCAGTCCAAAGATGAGGTCAACCGGGAGTCTGGGATGCCTGCCAAACATGAGGTAATATGGGGTATAACCAGTGGAATCATGTTGTGTGCAGTTGTAGGCATGTGTCATGCAATCCAGGTATTCATGCCAACGGGGTTTCAAGTGTGGCTCAAGTGTACCTAGCATGTTCATGAGGGTCCGATTGAACCTTTCAGTGGTCCCATTACCCTGGGGGTGGTAGGGAGTTGTATGTGTCTTAGTGATGCCAGTACACTTGCACAGCTCTCTCACTACAGCACTCTCAAAATTGCGCCCTTGGTCGGTATGCAATTTTGCAGGGAATCCAAAACGACAAAAGAAGTTCTTCCACAGCACCCGAGCTACCGTGATAGCTTTTTGGTCTCTGGTGGGGTAGGCTTGGGCATACCGAGAGAAATGATCAGTGACGATCAGGACGTTTTCAATGCCTCCTCTTGACTTTTCCAGCGTCAAAAAGTCCACACATAGCAGCTCCATTGGTGCACTGCTGTGGATGCTGATCAGAGGAGCCCTGTTGCCCGCAGTGGGAGTCTTCCTGAGGCAGCATCTTTCACACCGTTCGCACCACGCCTTAATTTCTTGGAACATCCTTGGCCAGTAGAACCTCTCTTTTATCATTTGCAATGTTCGTTCCAGCCCCAAGTGTCCTGAGTCATCGTGGAGAGCTTTTTTTACTGATTCACGCATCGTCTCTGGCAAGAGTAGTTGCTCCACTACACCCTTATGCAGGTCTTTGACACGGCGGTACAGGATACCTTCCTTGATCACCAACCTCCTCCACTCCTTTAAGAGAATGCACACACCTCTCCCCGCCTCAAGCCGCACACTACGAGTAGGTTTCTGGTTTCGACTTTTGAAGTGCGCCACTGGGCCAATCACAGGGTCTCTCTTCTGCTCTGCACGGATCTCCTGTTTCGTCATGGCTGGGAGTGAATCGGTTCCCACATCACTATAGGGCTCCGGTACCTCCGGCGGAGGTGTGTTCTCACCCAGAGGGTTTACAGGCACCGGGGTGGCAGGCACCAGGGGGGCTCGTGGCCCATCGAGGCCCTGTTCACTGAGTGCGAGTTGAGGACAGACCTGCAAGGCTTGAGCTACTTCCTGGTTGGACAGACGTGAGAGTGCATCAGCATTCGAGTTAGTCTGACCCCTCTTGTACTGGATATCAAAGTCAAATGACGAGAGGAGCGACACCCACCGCTGGCCAGTGGCATCCAGTTTTGCTGAGGACAGCACATATTTGAGGGGGTTATTGTCTGTCTGGACGGAGAATTTACGCCCATAGAGGTGGTCATAGAACTTATCTGTCACTGCCCATTTTAAAGCGAGGAACTCGAGTTTATGTGCAGGGTATCGTGTCTCTGGTGGGCTCAAACCCCTGCTAGCATAGGCGATGACTCTTTCAACCCCATCTTGTACTTGCGCCAGGACAGCTCCCAGCCCTCTTCCAGAGGCATCAGTCTGCAGCACGAACGGGAGACTATAGTCAGGGTAGCCCAGCACCGGAGCAGTCACCATTTTTTCCTTTAAGGCCAGGAACGACGACTCACACTCATCAGTCCATAAAAAGGGTGTTTCAGGAGCCACTTTCTTCCTTCCTCTTTTCTTCTTTCTGGGGTCGCCCGAAGTGAGCCGATAGAGTGGAGCAGCGATGGTGGAGTAGCCAGGCACATAGCGCCGATAATATCCTGCAAACCCCAGGAACTGCAGCACTTCTTTTTGGTTTGAGGGTCTTGGCCAGTCCTTCACTTTACTGATTTTCTCTGGGTCAGTCCTAATGCCCTCAGCAGACACTAGGTGACCCAGATACTGCACCTCTTTCCTCAGGAGCTGACACTTTGAAGGCTTCAATTTCAAGCCATGCTCCCGCAGGCGATCAAACACGAGTTGCAGCCTCTGCAAATGCTGGTCGAATGTTTTTGAAAAAATAATGATGTCATCAAGGTAGATTAGGAGATGAGTGAAGTTTAGATCTCCAAAACAGCAGGTCATGAGTCTTTGAAAGGTGGATGGGGCATTCTGCAAGCCGAAAGGCATTCTGTTAGCCTCGAACAGCCCCATCGGTGTGCTGAAAGCAGTCTTGTGCTTGTCCGGTTCAGCCACTTCCACTTGCCAGTAGCCAGATGTTAGATCAAGTGTGGAGAAGTACTTCGCTTGACCCAGGGCCTCCAGAGCCTCCTCAATTCTCGGCAGAGGGAAGGCATCCCTAGTGCTGCAGGAGTTCAGCTTTCTGTAGTCGATGCATAGCCTCAATGTACCATCTTTTTTTGTTACAATCACAACCGGCGATGCAAATGGACTTTTACTTGGCCTGATAACTCCTGCTGTCTCCATCTCTGTCAGCAATTTTCTCACATCTTGCCACTGTGACGGGGGAATTCTGCGGTATGGGATCCTGAATGGTCTTGGATCAACAAGTGGGATTTCATGTGTCACAGTTTTGGTGCAGCCATAGTCCAACGGGTGTTGGGAAAAGACATTTCGGTTCTTTTCAATCAGCTCTTTCAGAAGAGACCGTTGGTGCTCATTTTCCACTGCTGCTTCACTCAAATCCACCTCACTCTTAGTCACCACTTGATTGAGACTCAGGCAGGCTCTTTTGCTCACATCATCATTGCACTTATCCTGTGCTTTATCAGAGAACTCCACAACGTTGTCCACCAGGAAAGCATTGGCTAGCTGTGTGTAAGGCCTAACAGTGATGGCATGGTGAGACAAGTTCACGACTCTGACAGGAGCATAACCCTTCTTGACATCCGCAAGAACTTTTGCCACCAAAAGATTTGAGGGAAGCTGCATGGAGGGGTGGCTTTCAATGAAAGCTGTGTAAGTCTGTGTTCGAGGGCCAGTTTTTATGTTGCACCTCAGGTCCATTTCCTTTCCTGCTGGAATGTGGATCTTGCGACCGACGTACACAGCAGGACCTACCAGGTCATCAGTTTCACCTTCTTCTGGGCCATCAACGGACTGAAAAGCTGTATGCCACTCTGGGTACAATTCTTCAACTTTGTGGAGGAACTGAGAACCATATACAGCTTGAAGGCGACTTTTTGCAGCACGGATGACATTGGTTCCTACAAGCAGCGGGACTGTGGAACGGTACTCGGAGTCAGGAACAACAAAGGTGGGGACGGCCTTGAGCTCATGACTCATCACTGTTAGATCAATGTGAAGGACACCATAGTAAGGCACCGGCTGGCCCCCAGCTCCTTCAATAGGGATACAAGAAGACTGGAGGTTCTGCTCTCGAAGGATGGGATGCTCACGCCAATATTTGTGTGTGATGCTTGTCACCTGAGAGCCAGAGTCAATGAGAGCCCGACACATTAATCCAGTAACATCCACTTCACCCTCATTCCTGGGGCCCACCAGTGGGAGGCCCACATCCTGCTCAGTAGTCAGCTCATCTTGTAGGGGAGGGCCTTGGTGCTGGCCCATGGTTGCCCCATCAACCATGGGCTCTAAGCATTTAAAGGATGCGGTGACTGGGGGGAAGTACACTCCTCCGAGGGCTGGGGCCGAGCTGGCTGTGCCCATCTGGGGGGTGGTAACAGTGCTCTGCACACTCGGGCTATATGCCCCTGCTTCCCACATCTGTAGCATGTCACACTCATAGCTGAATTGGCATTTAATGAGGAGGGTCGAAACCCGGGAGAGGGTGTAGGTGTGGGCGTCCCAATTATTTCTTCTAAGTGCGCCAGCTTTTCCATGTTTTTCTCTTGGTTGAGGGCCAATCTTTTTACCATCTCAGTTAGCTCTGTGAGCTCGGATGCATGCTTGGAACCCTCCACCTTCACATTACTGGTATTGGGTGCAACGTGTACCTGTGTGTAGGTTTTCTTCGACTTTTGCGGAGACTGGAACTTTCTATTCTCTTTTGACATGTTGCGTAACTCAACTTGCAGCTCTCTGAAGCTTAAAAGTCTGGGCTTCATTGGCGCGATTCTGGCAAACACCTCCTCATCATTAAGTCCTCTCAGGAATTGTCGAGTTAATTTACTGTCACGGTCTGGGAAGGGCTGGCCAATTCCTTGTGTTTCTTCCACCACTCTCAGCGTTGCTTCCAACGCTATGGCATATGAGCAGGCTGATTCTCCAGGTCGTTGACTGCGCTCATAAAAGTCAGCTAGAGGATCCAGAGAGCCATGCGCATCACCATACTCCGCTCTCAGTTCTTCAAATGCCCTCGCTGGAGTCTGTTCATCAGGTGACAGGTTCAACACTAACTTTCTTGCTTCGCCGCTTAGATGACGCACCACAGTGGAAAAACGGAGGTGTGCCGGCAGCTCAAGTGCCTCCAAAAGGTACTGCATATCTCGTATCCAATCCTCAACAAGTGTCTTGCTTTCAGCATGACCTGTAAACACTTGGACATTTTTAACTTGATGTGTCTGCACCAACCCACCGTAAGCCAGTTGTTGAGAACCTGGGTAAATGACAGGTGAGGGCATGTGGGCACTGGAGGGTTGACATTGAGCAAGAGCATTCATAAAACTACTTGGATGCACAGTGGGGTGAGGAATGTTTGTTGTTTGCGCCGGGATGGACACCTGGGGTGGGACTGTGTTCTGACGAACTGCACTAGCCATGTTTTGTGGAGTGGGAGAGCCTGCACTGGGACCCCACATACCTGTAGATGGGTGTAGCGGGTAGGAAACACCATCTGGCCCTTGCTGGTATGGAATGGGTGCTGATGCTATACTAGCTGGAGCAACTGACTGAGTAGGATGGGGGTCTTGGCGGGAGGCATTCGGATATGCAGTCTGGAAGCTGGCCATGGAAGCATGAGGCATGGGGGTTGACTGTGAATAGTCCACGAATGATGGGACATCCGGGTTACAACTTTGTGAGGTATTGCGAGCCTCTGTTAGGGGTTGCATGCCGGTTCGTTGTTCACAAGGGTTAGTTTGTTGGTAATTTAGAGAAGGCAGATGTGATGTAGGATCATCAACAATGACTTCAAGTGGTGGGGTGCGAGCTGCTCCCACCCGGGGTACTGGGGGAGTCATCAGCGCATCTAATGGAGGCATAACTGGTAAACCATAAGGCGGCCCATTTGAGTAGTGCCTGGGAACTGGGGTGGGGGAAGCTAAGAAGTGAGTCATTGGAGGCTGGGCAGAAGCTCCTAACCCTGGAACAGTTGGTTCTCTATTGGCATAGAGGGGCCGCACAGTTGGTGGGGGTGTTAGCGCTGGATGTAGGGATCGACTATGTGTCGGTGGTCCATATGCATTGCGCTGCGTATGAGTGTCAACAAAGCTGGTGTTGTACTCACCGCATTTGGGTCTTACTACCGGATGAGGAGGCGCGGTCTTGTCATCTGCCATCGTCCTCGCACACTCGTGAAAAATTTAAATCCTACCCTACTTGTGGTTGAGGCACTCCACCAGACTGAAGAAGGATAGGGAGCAGTGGCAGAGGGTCTTTTTGAGCCAAACCGTGTCACTAAGAATTCACAAAACAAACACTTCAGTACACAATAGAAAAAAAACTAAAGCAAAATTATTTTGTTGATGTCTCAGAGGGCCACATCCGGGTCGCGGCACCAAGATGTAACCCATGCAGTGCTGCACGGGCCCCTGCGCACTGGCGAAGTCTGCGTTGTGATATTCGGGATGTGTTGTGGTGCGGAGAGAGACAGCACAGGTATCGGAATGTGGCTGAGATGATTTCGCTTTAATCGCCTATTCCAAATCAAAAAGAAACTTGTCATTACAATTACGCAGCAAAATCCAAGTAATACACAGTATAATTTAGCAAAGCAAGAAGCGCTCACTCACACAACACAAACCACAGCAATTAAAGTAACTAATATTTCCAATCTCACTCCTGCACACTAAATAAACAAGTTAACACACATTAACAGCAAGAATAATTGAACAAAAACCCTGGATGATCTATTAAATCAAAGATATAAAATGGATGGTCGAGACAAACATGCTCACCTATTCCAAATCAAAAAGAAACTGACCCAAGATGGACGCCCACCCAAACACAGTCAAAATTACGGCGTCTCCAGAGGGACAAAAAGAAAACAAGCTACTTGTAAATTAAATTAAATTGTAAAAGGGTGCCACCCTGCGGCAGCCTCCAGTTACTACCCTACATTTACATTCATGCTTGAAAATGATAACTTTCTCAAACTCACAGTTAACTTCGTTAAACGTTAAAAATTTCCACCCCTTTGCAATCCTACAGATGAGCAACTGGTTGTGTTGAATGTTTTTATAATGTTACTCTAAGGTCCCTTCAACACAATTACAAGGCCAGTTTGTAACCAGAATGTAGTTACAAGATAAGCTAACACTTAAAATTCCGCCTTCTACACTTTCTTCCTTGCATTTTACAGCGGCCTGGATACACTGTGGCACTATGTTGCCTCTCACAGGTCAGATTTGGTACTACAACACAAATTTGGTTTTCGAGAAGGCGACTTACACTTGTCAGTGGTGATATCTTGAGTATATTTCACATAAGAGTAGGAAGCAAGCACACGTGACATGTTTTTCCCTTGTCATGTGTCCGGTCCCTCACATAAAAAAATGTCCCACTATTTTTAAATATGAATGTATCACCGTTTAAAATGCTGCAGCTCGAGTAAAGTACATTTATAAAAATACAAATATTGCAGTAATAGTTCATGCCATCACTTTGAATCCTCGTGCCACTTAACTATAACGACGCCTACTAAGGAAGCATCAATTTGTCTAAACCATTCTCAATGGATATTAATACCACCCACACTCGCATTTCTCCCTTTGCAAAAGCACTTTTAATCAAGAAAATAAGGAATGCTTTGTTAGTCCCTTGAGGCTACAAGTTGCACACAGAGGGCACTTGCACTAACATGACGAGATAATGCAGTCGAGTTCATTGTAAAGTTATTCAACAGTTAATTCAAGTGAAAAAGGAACAAACAAGCCCAATAAGAGGACTGCATGACAAGTAGTGGCCTTGCCTGAGGGCACATGCGATTCCCAATTTCCAATTTTAGTCCGTAACTTCTGGTATACAGTATTCTCCTCTTAAAACACCTTGTTAAGTCTGTTCCTTCTTTTGGATTGCACGCCGCAAAAAAATGAAAAAAATAAAATAAAAAATAATTTAAAAAAAGCCTAATAACCAAGAGACATATTTCTCTAAGGCACATTCCGAACAGACTATTCTTGTGTTTAACCTTTTAAACCAAACCCCAGAATTCCTTTCCCAGTGACAGAATATGTGGAGAAAGTGTGTTAATTTAGACGCATGCAAATAAACCCAGTGACATTTGCGTTTGTCAGAGCCGCCTGCCTTCAGTCCACGTCATGTCCTACTTCTTCTGCCATTTCGGACAATTTACCAGCTAAAAATTGTCATTTTAATGAGCATCCAAGCTGGTGAGTTTCTCTAAAATGAGACCCCCTCCTGTCAGGACAAGTGGTCCTGCTCTCATAAAGATAGAATTTAGATTAGCATTGTTGAGAAATGTGGAAGCAGAGTCTGCTCCATACACCAATTCCTGTCTCTTAATGTGGTGGTAACAGGATCTCTTAAGAGAGGCTGGATGGATTTGAGAACAAAGACAGCGATCAATGGCTTCCCTGAAAAGATTCCAGAGGATGCACGCCCACTTGTTTAAAGATACCCACATGTACAGTACGATTTGGCTCTTGAGTGGCTTCTCCAATCGTCTTTTAGCCACTTCTAAACTAAACTCAACAATTGTGTAATAATATGATGAGTATACAAAATGTGTCCGAAAAAATTCCAGGACAGGTGTCACGTGTTTTTCCGTTCAGTGTGGGCTAAAAGATCAGCCGGAGCAACAAAGAGATTGTGCAATGTTTGCTTCGTTCGTTGTGAGAAAAAGTGAAAATTGTGGCAGGACAACTCGTGGCTGCTTCACCATGTCAAATGCATTGAGAATCAAACACACCCAACCTGGTGTGTAATTTTTATTTTTACCAAGCTCAAGGGGCCATCGAGGGGATTTGTTTTGAAGACCTGGACAATCTCAAGATAATTTCAGAACAAAACTTGTAGGTTGTGGTTTAGATTTTGAATAGTCCTGGAACCTTTCTGACACACAACATACATTTATATGGTTTTACAGATGAACTGAATGGTCATCAGATATACAGTACGTATCTGAAAAGAACTCCAGGTGATTTCAAGTCATACAATTCATTGTATACATGGTCTGAAAATTGCACACAGCTATTATTGTGAGTTGGCGTGTTGCCTTAATGGACTGCCCCCACCGGACTCCAGCCTCCATCCATTTAGAAACAATACTCACAACACCGCCCCCTCCTCTGGATCCCGGTCACTAAAGCGCCTGCATCCATTTGCGGAGTGCTGCTCGTCTGCCGGACGCAGCTCGATTCATTTTCTGCGGGGGGAAATTGGCGAGCTGATTGGCCTCTTTACTCATGGATTAGCCATTAAAAAGCTGTTAGTGACTCGCTCACTATCATCTCAATGCAATCATTGCGTCTAGGATAAGGTCATTATTACAGTGAGCGCAGAGAGGTTAAAATCCCCCCTTGAACTCTGTTCACAAGGAGCTAATGGACAAATTATTGCTCCCTGTGTGATATCATAGCAACTGAGGACGTATCATCACGTTGGGAAAAGTCCATTAAGGGATGTTTAGGGTTGCGTGTATGATTCTATCTCTCACAAACGGATGTTGACGCTACAACTGTACTTTCTTATCTCCGAGTGCATCGAAAAGTGAGACCTGCTTTTCAAAATAGCGACAGTATCTTCACAAGGCAGTAAAAGAAGCGTATTTCCTCTGTGTAATTGACAACGTGGGAGGATGTGTTGAAGGAAGGCAAGATGAGAGTTATGAAGATGAAATTTATGCCCCATTATCGTCTCGCGGTACACTCCCCCGGATTACGTCGAGTGAATAAAGTAAAATAAGTAGAACGGCGCTCTAGTAAAGCACAGAGCTCCACTGTGGCCAAACAGTAATGGGAGATAATGATACCTGGCTCTTGACATCGCAGTTGGTGTCAAACTGCATGTTACAGAAATGGATCAGGTGAATTTTGGTTCCTGAACTCAGCCTTAGTAGAATATATCATGCACTGCTATAACAGTGACATAAACGGATAAACTTATGATAAAACCAACAATGACTACTATCCCACTAGGCTCACTACACTTTGCCAATCAATCACTGGGCGATTTTCGACGTAGGTGAACCAAAAGTGATGAACATTCTAAGAGTTTATGACTGACAAGGACCCAAAAAATAGTATTTTCAAATTGAACAGGTGGAGCCCAAAGTGATATTTTTGTACACAAGTCCCCAAGGTGCACAAGATGACACTACGCCACACAATAACGGACATGACAAACATGTTGCCATCCCTCTACACAATTATCGTACCATATTGAAATGAACAGATTGCTGGGTAATGCCAGCAATAAATTCTGACTTTGTTTGGCTCACTGCTGCATTGCTTAACATCACTGAGACGTACCTCAAGGCTAAAAACCCAGGCTCAATACGGGATGAATTGAGTCATATTGGATTCTCGAGGTCCTTGGGTTAGGGGGTTCATATACCTGACTCGAACACTCCCTCCAGAGAAGGCTGAGTCCAGAGAAATAAAATGCAAATAACTCAATCATTAGATGCCCAATTGCTGGCAAAGAAATTCTGATGGAGACAGTTATGTCAGCACTTTGGTCAACACTGTTCTTTTGAAATCTGCTTTATAAAATAAACTTGGATTGAATTTGGATACAAGCAAGTAAAATGTCAACTCACAATATGTCCATTTTAGCAAGTCTTTAATGGAGCTATGTTGAGCTCTTGTCTACAAGACATGACCTTCCAGTTTTGTCACCTCTTTGAGAATGCATGATACTGCACCACTGATTTGCTCACCTACAGTAATTTAATGCTGGAATCTGTCAGTGTCTAGACAGAGGGTGTGTTTAAAATTGTCTGACGAGAGTTTGCTTTAAGAATAGCCTACAATGGACTGCATGTGCTTTAATTACAAGCAGTGGCAGATTCCAGCATGTGCATTATGTGCTGCTACACAGACTGGCATTTCCGGGAGGCAGTGATGCATTAAAACAAACAAACAAACAAATAAACAAACAAACAAACAAAGTTAAGAACTCGCTAGCAATCTAGCTAAATACCTAGCTAGTGATTTAACTTAACAGTTTAACTTTCCATCCATCCATCCATCCATCCATCCATCCATCCAGGTTAATAATAGCTAGCAATCTAGTTTAATACCTAGCTAGTGATTTAACGTAGTGGTTTATCTTTCCATCCATCCATCCATCCATCCATCCATCCATCCATCAATATAGCAAGCAAGTAATCTATCTTAATAATAGCTAGCAATCTAGTTTAAGAACTAGCTAGCAATCTACCTTAATAGCTAGCTAGTGATAGCGGTTTACCTTTCCATCCATCCATCCATCCATCCATCCATCCATCCATCCATCCATCCATATAATAGCTAGCAATCTAGTTTAAGAACTAGCTAGCAATCTAACTTAATAGCTAGCTAGTGATTTAACTTAGTGATTTAACTTTCCATCCATCCATCCATCCATCCATCTAGCAAGCAAGAAATCTATCTTAATAATAACTAGCAATCTAGTTTAAGAACTAGCTAGCAAGTGATGTAACTTAGTGGCCTATCTATCTATCTATCTAAATAATAGCTAGCAATCTAGTTTAAGAACTAGCTAGCTAGTGATGTAACTTAGTGGCCTATCTATCTATCTATCTATCTATCTATCTATCCAAATAATAGCTAGCAATCTAGTTTAAGACCTAGCTAGCAATCTAACTTAATAGCTAGCTAGTGATTTAACTTAGTGATTTAACTTTCCATCCATCCATCCATCCATCCATCCATCTAGCTAGCAAGAAATCTATCTTAATAATAACTAGCAATCTAGTTTAAGAACTAGCTAGCTAGTGATGTAACTTAGTGGCCTATCTATCTATCTATCCATCCATCCATCCATCCATCCATCCATCCATCCATCCAGACTCCATATCTTTGCTGCTTGAATGTCTTACTAGTGTGTTTGCGTGTGTGTCATGTAGGTGGGCCCTCACGGTGGTCGTCCTCACACTGCGACTGCTGCTGCAAGAGTCACAAAAGCGAGCGCGAGGGAGAAAGCGGCACGTCCTTCAACGAGCTCTCCACTTCCTGTTCCGAGACCCAGTCGGAGGCCAGCTCCCCCCAGGGGACCGTCATCCGTGGCCCCGTGAGCCGACGCCCCAACATCCAGTCCCTGGACCGACCCATGCACAAAGCCCCCCCTCACATGATGCAGCAGGCGGAGATGCGGCGTAAGACCGACCTGCTGCGGGGCAGGACCTTCGGAGTCCGCGAGCGAGAGGCTGCCAAGAGGAAAGCCAACAAGGAGAAGATGACACCGGAGCAGGAGCTGGAGAAATGCATCCAGGACTTCCGTCGCATTAGGATTCCCGATCGCTTTCCGGAGCGGAAGTACATGTGGCAATCGGAGCTGTTGAGAAAATACCGTCTCTGAGGATGGAGTGGAGAACAGCATCATGTCACCAGGTTATAATGAGCACCCACAATGATACACTGTAAAAAAATATGACCACCAAAAAGAAGAGCTTGGAATTTCGATTTTTTTCTGCATTCGGGCTTATAACGGCTCCACCATGTACACACAAGCACACAACACCGATCTGTGGTGAAACAGATCCTTCCCTGTTGACATTTTAATGTATGTGCTGACCTCTCGAGAGGGTCCCGATGGAAAAGTGTGCATCACAAGCACCGTTCATAGCGAGTACTATTTTTAGCGAGATTCTGCAGGGTCGCACACAGTTAAGTACAAGGCAGTGTGAGTCATTGATTTGTAAAGTGTACCACCGTGTATGATACGCACGTGTAAATCAGGTTACTCCTGTTGGGGGGGGGGGTGTCACATCACCAACCTCTCGTCACGTCGGAGGCGGTCTGAAGCAACAAAGCAACCTCAGGGGCAACATCTTGTCAAGCTAACACATTATCGATGTGCTCGCGTCCCTTTTTCACTTTGCAGACGGTGCTTTGAGTTCACGTTACTCCACGGATAACACAAACTTTGTAGTAGGCTTTGACAACGGCACTGCATGTCATTTCACTCTTATCATAATTATGCAATATCACAAAAAGATGGTGTGGTGGGATGGAGAAAGCACTGCCTGGCTGGTACTGTCTGCCATTGTGAAACATTTTGTCTTATGTCGTGTGTTGGATTGATAATGATGCTGTGTATGTAACGCAAGTGGCTGTTGGATTGTAAGTGTGAATAAAAGCCAGTTAACAATTGAACGGGCTGATAGTCAACATTCTTGGTGCAGGCAATAAATCAGTCATTGGGATTTACTGTCACAAAAGTGGGTTTGCATAAGATGTATGTATGTTATGCTTGCCCTCATTGGGGGTCACGGTTGAGAGAGTTTAGGGTAGGGATGTCCCGATCACATTTTTTTGCACCCGAGTCTGAGTCAGAGTCACCTGATTTTGAGGATCTGCCGATGCAGAGTCCCGACCCAATTTCTCGGAAAAGTATTAAGGAGGGGGGGGGAGTGCTTCCAATTCTTTTTTTTTCTTTTCTTTTTTTTTTACCCATTTGAACAAAACCATCCCAATAGCTTTGGGGGGTGGCATCAGAAGTAAACAAAATAATAAATAAAAATAAATAAAATGTTTTATTTGACAATATGTTTACCTCTGGATGATTTTGTTGCTTTGTAGCCCCTTAAATAATAATAGTAATAATAATAATAATAATAAAAACAAAATTGCCAAAAATGAAAACCCCGATCATTTTCTCCCGACACCAATCACCAATCAATGATGTGATCGGGACTCGGTTTCTGATCACGTGATCGGAATCGGGACATCCCTAGTTTAGGGTCATCAATGAACCTATTGGAATGCCATTTATGACTCTAAATGACACTATAAAAATAGTTGGGTTAAAAATAACCAAAAATGGGTCACAAATGATGCAACTTTTGGGGAGTTATTCAATTAACCCAAAAAAATGGGTCAAATAAATAACCCACAAACAAGCCCGAACCAATGGGTTGCTTTGTGGGTTGTTAATTTAATTTGACCCAACGTTTTGGGTTAAATAGCTCAAAAAGCTGGTCTGAATCATTTATGTTGAAATTCAATTGGGTTATTCAATTAACCCAAAAAGAAACGAATTACCTACAAACAGCCTAAAATAAAATGAATCACTTTGTGGGTTATTAACTTAATTTGACCCAACTTTTGGGGTTTAACAGCTCAAAAAGTTGGGTGAGCTCATTTTTGACCCAATTAAATTGGGTTATTTAATCAACCCACAAAGTTGGGTCAAACTAATAACCCATAAAGCAACCCCAACAACCTGGGTTAATTTGTCGGTTATTCATTTGACCCAAATTGTTAAACAATTCAAAAAGTTGTGTCAGTCCATTTTTGACCCTTTTTTTTTTTTTTTAAACTTGTTTTTAGAGTGTAGGGGTAAGATATTGTGAAAAATAATATAATTAAAAAAAATTTCCTGTCAATATTGCAATTGCAATTTAATATGAATATACATTTTCAAGGTCCTCTTTCCATGTATTTTTGAACAAACACAAGTAATACATTAAACTGTATTACAATATAAATGATCAAATGTATAATGCATCAATGTTTTGGTAGGTTAGTTAGTTAGCTCATACTATTTTTAGCTAAGTTGCTTTTTTTTTTCCTGGTGGCCTGGGGATCATACTGCATGCTGGGTAGCCTTAAAACAGCCTGCGTGATGATAGATGAAGCCGTGCTTCTCTCCTGGGACAGCCAGTGTCCTCAATGACTATGAAAAATGCTGGAAGGGCTGCAATAGGCAGCAACGTGACAATATCCAGATTTAGAGAAAGACAATTGTGCTGCCACAACCCTTCTGTTCACAACGTTGAACATCTTCATCAAAACAGATGAAGAATTATAAAAATAATAATAATAATAATTGGACATACAAAGTTAAGTAAATATGGCAGAATTAATTTAGTATCTTAGTTGATGTATAGTAGCTTAAAAAACGAAAAATTGTGGATTATTATCAATTGTCAATTACAATAGAAAAGACCTGGAACAATAATGGAATATGATAATCAATCAATCAATCAATCAATCAATCAATCAATCAAGGTATGTCCCTTTCACACAGCATGGTGACTAGTGACGGTTTCCATTGTCAACCTCCCAGCAACTATTTCTACATGATGCAAAAATAAAATAAGTACAGCAAACAGTAACAAAAGTAAACTCATTAACATTCGCTTACTGTGTTGTATTGCCTCACTGCAGTATTAAACACCACAGCGCTCCGTTTTCTTGGCACCCACAAACTCTTCCCGACCCAAGTGAATTATAAATACAGGAGACTCTCAAGCGCTTCCATTGTTGTTGTTTGATGTGAATCTCATTCCAACAGAGACGTTCAATGCGCCGAGTTGTTTGCGGTTCCCCTCTCCGCTGTTCCGAAGACGAAAACTAAACGACTAAAAGGTACTGTGAACAGTTGTTACGTCAATCTAATCTGCCCAAGGCTTTCACAATCAATAATGTTTGTAGGTTAACTCATTCAAACCCAAAAACGTGTGAATAAATTTTTTAATGTTTTGTCCTTCACTCCCAAAAACGTATTTATGTTTTTTTTGTTTTTTTGTTTTTTAATGCAAGAGTATACAGACGGCTTTGATGCTGCTTCTGACATGAAGAGATGGCTTAAAGCGATGGTAGTATTAGAAAAAAAACGGTCAGTAGGTGGCAGCAGAGTATAAGAGATAGGGCCAAGTTGCAACAAGCTCTTTTTGTCAGTGTTTTCACCAGGAATGTGAATGTTGCTGAAACTTAGCTATAGTCTAATGCTAATTGCTGCAAAACAGAAACAGATACAAATATACTTTTTTTTTTCCTGATGAAGGAAGAGACTCTAATCTTTCTTTTGGTATGTTCCATGTTTTTATGTATTTTTATGTATTTAAATACAATACAATGCAAAATCAGTCAAAATCCAGTAAAACAGCCAGGAGCGAAGGGGCTTGCTTCAGTGAAAATGGCTGCAAGTGAATGAGTTGATATAAATTATATTAGAGGGATTCTTCACTTATTTAGCCCATTACAGCAATAAAAAAATATTTTGTCTATAATTAATTTGATACTTTCATTATTTTTTACGTACAATTAGTACCTTTAAAAACACATTCTGCAACTTGCTGTTGACTGAAAATGTCATCACAAGGGCTCAGGTAACCAATCACAGCTTTTCTAGGTTTGGTCATGTGACATTCACATGATTGGTTACCTGAGCCCTTGTGATGTCATTTTCAGTCGACAGCAAGTTGCAAAGTGTGTTTTTAAAGGTACTAATTGTACATGAAAAATAATGAAAATATGAAATTTATTATAGGCAAAATATAAATGTTTGACTGCCAAAAATGGCTAAATAAATAAAGTATCTCTTTAACAATAGTACATTTTCGCCAATCAGATTCAAAATTGATGACAGATTCAAATTGATGACATCAGCATAGTTCCGTCATTTGATTGGTCGGTCAAAGCAAAACCTGTTACAGGCAACTTTGACGAGCAAAACATGTCTGTAGCAAGTTGTACAGATTAATAATCAGCATCTCTGGTGAATATTATAAATTTTATTTTCATGTTGTTATTTATTTCGTCAAATTCCAATTGTGAACTGCTGCAGATGATGAAGAAAACACAATCGTATGCTGCTACACTGCATTTTTTTGTTTTTTTAACATAGAATTGATGTTTTGCATAATAACGACGTGATCGTGGTGGGATTAAAAAGGTGGATTAAGTCGGGAGGCGCAGATGCACCGCCCGCCACTGATCAAAAGTATCCGCTCCCAAAAGCCATTTGGCGAGTCTATCAAAACCTAATCTGCTTTCGATGGCAGTTTCCCCTTTGCCATCGCTGTGAAATCTTTAATAGCCTATTAAAATAAATTACAAAAAAAAAAAAAAAAAAAAAAACACGACTTTGCGCATATTCGTCAAGGTGTGACCTGGCCGGGCCCAGTTGACCTTGACCACACAAGCACGTGACCGCTTTCCGTACAGATCAATAAGCTCGGATCCTGGCCCCCGGCCTATCAGGCTTTACAGTGGGTCGATAAGAAGCATCCTCTCCTTAGATGCAAAGTTACATTCAATCTTCAATCCAAAAAAAACAAAAAAAAAACATCACCGCCACTGAAAGCCGGCTGCAATTATCCCGCAGAGCTGCCAGCCGACTTTGCACTTCCCACAACGTCTCCCTTGTATAGTACAAGCCATCTCTGACAGCGTGATTACAGTCTTTGTAATAGGAAATTACTGTAAAGGCTGTGGGGGATCAAACATGCGCGAATTAGCCTGCTTATCACAAATAGGCGACCAGACAAGATGGCTGCTCACACAGTCACAAGAATAATGATGTAAAACCACGCAAACGGGATTGTATTTGTCTTACAGTGAATGAAGGGATTAAAAGTGTATTATGAGAACATTCTTTGTGTCTTTGTGCTCGTGAGAAGTGCGAATATTGTCTGGACTCGCACATCAAGGCGCCGGAACATTTCGGTGGCGGGCAGCCGCAACAGAAAGATGAAATATTCAACTTATCACTTTCATGTAGAAAAACATCCAAGCTCCGAGTCGAGGTGCTTGCAGCACGGTCTCCAGAAATATCACACTTTTTTTTTCTTTTTTTTTCTTCCTGCACACTCATCTAAATTTAGATGAGTGACATATCAGAGTTGAATAAGCACAAGGGAAGTGAATGGAAATGTGGCTGACTAATGACAAGGCACTCTCAGGCTTACAACTTATGGAGGACCAAAAAATAAAGTGAAAATAAAAATGAATCTAACAAATTTAATTCAAAAAAATATATACATGGAAAGAAATACAACATATATATGATAAAAAGCAAAAAAAAATTACAAAAATGAAAAATGAGATTAAAAAAAATATAAAAAAATAAATATGGAAATAAATACAAAAATAAATGTCAAAATAAAATTAAATATCAATCAATAAATAAACACACTGTGCTCTCATATTTATTAAATTCACGCTGCAAAATTCTGTCAGCATGCAATGTGTCATGCAATGTTATTCAAACGAGGGGGCGGTCCTAAACCCTAAAATACTCTTTTCACTAGATGCAAGATGTCAATTAACCTGTCAACATTACAATTACTGCAAGCATATCAGCTTTGTATTGAACTAAATTTGTGAGTTAATTGAAACTACTTTCCATACACTATTTCAGTATAAATACATTTTAACGCTTGTTTAATGGTGTTCTGTGAGATTTTTCCATTGTAAAATATGTGCCTTAGCACGATAAAGGGTTGGGAAACAATAACGTAAATCAATGTCCCCACAAAGAGAAAATAAATGTCTTGTAAATTTAACATACCATAGAAAAGAATGTTGTTAACAACCCTTTCAAATCTGAATGATCGCCAGGTATATAAAACAAGGCGAAAATCAAGCCCTAAAATGCTCTGGCCATTTCCGATGGATGCAATGAAACCACACATGCTCAAATGTCAACTGTCAATCAAATATTACCTCTATGACCTGGAAAATGGTGCTTAACTACGCTTGAGCCGGGAAAATATTCTCGCTTAAAGCCTCGGGTGACTGGAATATATTCACCAGGTTGCCGCGGGGCTTTTCCATGGCGGGACAACGAGACACTCTAAAGTAGCCGCTCCAATGTGAAGCTCCTTGTCCACATGCTGGCTGTCAAATTGGACTTTTTCTACTTTGTTTGTCCGTTTGTTCTTCATGATGTGTTAGCACTAACAGGTGACAATGGGCATAGCTAGCTAGCTAGCTAGCTAGCTAGCTAGCTAACGGCATGTCGACATTGTGTCGGATGTGATGTGGAAGAAGGCGCTCAAATTCTGTTGAAGTTCTTTATTAGGGCCCAACCAATATGAATTTTTTTTGGTGCAGATTCTGAAATTTGGCAGAATAATATTCCAATGACTGATTATTCGTCCAATTAACTCATTCACTTCCAGCCATTTTCACAGAAGCAATCCCCTTCACTCTGGATTTCTTTTTGGATTTTTCATTACTGGATTTTGACTGATTTTGCAAGGCCCACAGAATATTGTGTTCCATTTCTATAAAAACATGGAACCTACCAAAAGAAAGATTAGAGTCTTCTTTCATCAGGAAAAAAAAGTATAGTTTAGTAGCAATTAACATTAGAATATAGCTCAGTGTTATCATTATTCACAAACCTGTTGAAAACATTGGTGAAAAGAGCTTGTTGTAACATGGCCCTGGTTGATCTCTTATGCTCTGCTGCCACCTGCTGGCCGTTTTTGTAATAACTACCATTGCTTCAACTGTTCTCTGTAGTTCAGAGCCTGCATCAAAGCCTTCTGTATGCTCAAGCATAAAACAACAAAAACGTATAAATACATTCTAGTTTAAATGTTTTAAGTGTCCCAAAGATGTATTTATACGTATAAATACGTCATTGGGACACTTAAAACATTGAAAATACAACGTATTTATACGTTTTGGGGAGCAAATGAGTTAATTAAAAAAATACCTATAATGAATAAAATAACTTCTTTTTTTTGGTCCCTTAACACTTTAACAAAGATATGAATTACTGTGTTTTGCAATACATTGTCCTTTAGGATTTGCTCAAGAATAGAACAGAGAGAGAAATCAGCAAACATTGTCTGATATTTTACAGATTTTTGGGGGGATGTTGTTATTATTAATGTCATTATCTTTGTCTTATAATGTAATGTATTGATTTGTAAAAAATAATAATCGACCAATTTTTGCTGGTTTAAAAAAAAAAAAAAATAACAGGGCCAAATAAATTGGGGCATCGATTAATCGGTTGGGCTCTAGTTCTTACATTAGACGATAATCTTATTTGGAAAAAAAACCCTCTGAATTCACTTTACATGATCATACTGAAGTACTAAAACAACAAACAAAAAAACAGTCAAATGTGTTCAAGCAACCAGTATTCAACAAAATAATGAGCTCTCCAGAAAAAAATCTCAAAGGGTAAACATTTTATGACAGCGAAAGTTTGACCGTAGAACACTTCTTTGATTTTCTACAGCAAAAAGTTCAAATAAATCAGGGGCCGATCAGGAACGGGCTGTGTTTGACCTTAGGCATTGCATTGTACATTCAATGCTTTTAAAGTGGGACACGGTGCATTGGAAGGTAATTTAAAGCCTGGGTGCATTGAGGACTTTATTTATTTTTTCCCTTCGTCCTGATTCTGCCAAGTCCACTGTGTGGGAGCACAAGTGGAAGAACTCACAAATGAACCCAGGGAAAGGAATGACAAAAAATTGTGACGAGTGTCATCACCATCAACGCTGACAGACGAGTGGGAGCCGAATCCTGCATGCGGCCTTCCTGCGAGGGTGCAACGGCGGGAAGAGGAGCAGTCTAATTGGCATCAAACTCTCCTCGGCAATATTTACTCAGAGTCTCCCGGCTCCCGACCTTGCACGGGATTTATTATTGACAGTGTAAGGGATGAGTTCTTTTGCGCGAATAACAGTCGGGGTCGAGTGTCATCCGCTTCTAATGCAGCCTGCCTTTTTACATTCACCCCCTACATTTGAAAATCTGCTTTTACAACGATAATAATACTCATCTTTATGACTTTAAAGGTTAAATAAAACGCCACGCTGGCAATTCTTATATCGGATGTGATTATTCCCGCATATCGACACTGACAGCTGTCACTCTGCAGTGCTGACTTCAGCAGTCCTCGTCGACGGAGCGCGCTTGTCCATTTGTTTGGCGCCCGATGCGCTCCCTCAGCTCGCTGCGCTGGCGCCAGCACTGAGTTACAGCCACCGACACAAACTCATCGACATCCTCAGAGTGCTCAGACACCAGCATTCATCGTTAGTTATCACTCCACGCATCCTGGAAGCCACCCTGGATCTATTCAGCAGTCCTCAACTCTGCACGGCAGTCTCAGAAAACAAATATATATATATATATATATATATATATATATATATATATATATATATATATATATATATATATATATATATATATATATATATATATATATATATATATATATATATATATATATATAGCTGTCAAACAATTACATTTTGATTAATCACAATTAATCACTTAATTAAAAAGATATTTTTTATCAACATTTTTTACCCGCCATAGACCACCTGTTACGTGTTCATTTTTTCATTGACATTAACATTAAATGTTATGAGGACGTCTTCAAAACATTTTATCCACTGCACACGCTCATCCTCTTTTTCTAATCAGTTAAAAACTTGCATAATTTAAAATGGTTCAAAAAAAAAATAAAGACCACAATAGTTTGGCAAATATTCTGAAACGTTTATTAAATGCTTTACTTTAATGCGTTTAGTTATGTTTATTACTTAAATACAACCTGTGCTACATTTAACGTAACCATCCACTGTCAGCTAAAGGATAATTTGCGGTCAAAATTTTATAGTGTGATTAATCTGTGTTAATACATGATTAATGCAAAAAAAATAATTTGTGATTAATTAATTAGTTAATGCTTTAACTTTGATAGCACCTATATATATAGTTAGAGGGATCAAACAGGAAAAATTTTAATCAGATTAATCACATCTTAGAATTTTGATTAATCACGATTAATCGCTTAATTAAAATTAAAAAAGAAATTATTTAAATTTAAAAATTAAAGAATTCGATTTTTTATCAACATGTCTTTCTTAGAATTTTGATTAATCACGATTAATCATTTAATAAAAACACATTTTAAAAATGTAATTTAAATTTAAATATTAAACACTTCAAAATTTTATCAACAATTTTTGCTATTTATTTGAAATGACAAACAATAAAAACATTTAATCAGATTAATCACACCTTAGAATTTTGATTAATCACGATTAATCACTTAATTAAAATTTAAAAAATGTAAATGAAATGCAATCATTTTTTGTGATTAATTAATTAGTTAATGCTTTAACTTTGACAGCACTAAAATAATTAATTGATTAGAAAAAGCAGGATGAGCGTGTGCAGTGAATATAAATTTTTGAAGACATCCTCGTAACATTAAATGTCGAAAAAATTAACACATAGCAGGTGCGCTTCAAATTTAGCGGGCAAAATATGTTGGGGAAAAAAGCATTTTTAAGTCTTTTTTTTTTTTTTAAGTGTATTCTAAGATGTGATTAATCTGATTAAAAAATTTAATCGTTTGACAGGTCTAATATATATATATATATATATATATATATATATATATATATATATATATATATATACCCCCCCCCCCCACACACACACACACACACACACATACAATATCGGTTTAGTCAGACCTGGAATGGATTAATTAGGAAAACTGAGGCTCCACTGCATTTCAAAGAAAAGCGACATGCCACCACAGTGATGCCACAACCAGACAGAGTACAAACCATTAACTTTGGAGTCCACTTATGATCCTTGTGTGTACCATCGAGGGACAATAATGGAGCGTACCTCTCCAGTTTTTGTGACTGTGTAGTTGTAAAGGCAAGTGCAAACTCCTAATGAGACAGAAAGTCCCAATGCCCCAATTGGCTGGGAGTTCACTGCACTCATCTACACTCCTGTGACACAAAGAGTCCACAGTGGGTTGGAAAAAAAAAATGTTGCCACACAGATGAACTTGACTCTGCCACATTTGAGCAGGTGTACTCAACTTTTTTTTTAATGCCTCACTCTGCAGCTGTAGCGGGGCTCATTTACTATACAACCAAAGTGTCTTGGACTTGTCATTTTCTCCCTCATTACCCTATCCTTCTCCCAAGGACTGCTCTGGAGAATACAGACGCTCAATTAGGCCGTTCTGACCGGAAATCCCATCCCTCATAAATCACCTCTCAGGGCTGCTCCTGATCAGTGGGAAGAGCATCTCTCCAAGCAGGACAGCAGCTGTTATAAATCAAAAGGAGGAGTATATTGCAGGGGCTAAAATATAGCCCGTACGCTATGCCGTAAATTGGGAAAAATCATAACGATACCAAACAATGAACGCGGGAGCAGCTGTGGTGTCATTGCAGAGTGAGCAAGGACATGTAAACTTTGATTTGAATTTAACGCCACACTTAAAATCAACAGTTATCGCCAAATTCAGCTGCGTGCTACTTATATAATCAGCAACGTAACGCGGCCTATAAATGCATATCCTACCTTTAGGCGCGACTGTTTGATAAAACTTCCACAAATAGCTTTAGGCGCTTTTCCTTATTTGGAACCTTGTAAGAGTCGCAGCAAAAATAAAGACCCACTTTCAACGTCTTGCTATTTAACAGGGGCCCTGGGAAAATCTGACTCCAAATGCAATGACGGTGCATATGGGGTGGCTAATCTCCGTATTAAATAATTAGCATTTCATTTGACTCCAAGGCAACCAAGACGAGGAGAAGGAGGGGTGTGGGGTCAGGTTTAATTACTGCAAATCGTTCAGCCAGCCCATGTGTGATGTGAACATCAGGAGTCACACTGACACCGAGGAAGGTTCTTTCCGTCTCTCTTTGATCGCCAGCGTCTGTTTTCGACATGAGGGGGTGGCCAAATCATTACGACTCAACATATGTAAGTCAAACAGTGCAAACAACTTACAGCAGGCATCATTAAAATCCCAAGACAAACATAATGACATTCAAACATTCTCCTAACTAAAAAAAAAGCCAGATTTTTCACTCTGTTGTAACGTTAACGGGATACTTAACTCAATTAGCCATTTTTAGCAGCATGAAGATAATATTTTGTCTATAATAAATGTGATAACGCCATAATTTTTCACGTACAATAAACACCTTTAAAAAATATTTTTGCCAAATGCTGTCAACTGAAGAGGACATCACACGTGCTCAGGAAACAGGTAACGACCAATCATAGCTCAGTTTGCTAACGTCACATGACCAAACCCAGAAAACAGGTGAGCCGTGATTGGTCGTTACCTGTTTCCCGAGCAACTGTGATGTCTTTTTAGTTGACAGCAAGTGGCAAACAAAACGTAACTTAACTTAATTATAGACAAAATATTAACGTTTTACTGTTGAAAATGACAAAATGAGTATCAGGTATCGAGTATCAAGCATCCCTTTTAATACTAATGGACAATAGGGGTGGAAAACTTGGGGGACCTCACGATACGATGTGATACAAGATTATCTCACGAGATGACGATACCGCGATTATCCAATTGGTCAGGTAATAAGTCCATGATAAATCTACGATAAAACTACTCAAGACATTAACTGATGTTTTTTCAATGAGAAAATTTTCTTTTTGTGCCATTACTGAAACACAATATTAAAACTGGTGTCTTCTTCACAGTGAGTACTTTTTTTTTTTTTTTTTAACAAATAAAAATGTCTTCTTAGCAGAAACGACTGTGTCTTTTTTTGTCAGTCAGTTACATAGTCAATTGTTTCATTTTATAAACTGTGACAATTTTTTTGCCTACATTGCAAAAGTAAATAAATAAATACAATTCTTTAAATAGTAAATCCAATATTCCTTAGAAATTGTGTGCTTCAAAAAGTTGAAAAAAATGTATTTTAAAATGTTAAAACTGAAGATAAAATACACATTTTGCTGGATAGATAAATGTCTTACATGTGTAAAAGTAAGCTCAGTCTTCTTCGCCTGAAGACTTCCGTCCATTTCCACGCCACTCCTATGAGGCACTCCCCCTAGTGGCCCGCCAAGTAATTGTTCCATAAGTAATGGACAATGGAGCCGTCATAGTGGCTGTATATTACTGACAAATATCGCGATACTTGCATAGGCGTATCAATAATCCATCGGGAGACAAAGTATCACAATTTATCGCAATATCGATATATCATCAGTTAAGGTAGTGCTTCTCAAATAGTGGGGCGGGCCCCCCCAGGGGGGCGCGAGGCACCATCAAGTGGGGCGCGTTTGACCTCGGAGAACATGCTTTTTTATTTTGATTTATTTATTTATTTATTTATTTATTTTTTACTGTTCTAGAATAAAGTGCAATTGCACCTCCACTACATTAGGTGGCAGCGTCACTCTCATTATTGGCAGAGTGTGCGCAGGGAGCATTCGCTAGGTGGTGTAGAGGTTTTGATTGCACTGAGCACGTGCGCTTTGCACACAGCAAAAAAAAAAAAAAAATCAGCACACATTATTTTATATATTTTTGTTTTGCAGGTTAAAGTTTTTTTTTTTTAATATTGTGCTCCTGAGCTAATGTTGGTGATCAGTTTGAATGCATTATTATTTATTGAGTTTATGTAATTTTATTTTTCCGTATCATATGGTTTGACATAGTCAGTCAAAAAATGTTTATAGTTTAATTAAGGATTCATTTTATTTTTTAATTTCAGATGAACTTTAAATATTTTCTCTTACAGTTAATAAAGCTATTCTTTGTTTTAAGTTGGTCCATATTTCTTTCTTTTTTTAAATTCTCTTTTACGTTATTAAGGATACAGCGTTATGCAGAGGTGTGCTTATAACAATTTTATAGACAAATGATACTATTTATAGTCGCTTAGGGGGGTTATTTTATTCATTCTTTAAATAATTGGCTGATTAACTGGTTAACGGAATTTAATGTTGCCTAATATCAGAATCGGCATCTGCCTCAAAATATTGTTAGAGTCTACTAAAATTAATTTGCACAAATGATAAACATAATACAGAGTCATGTATTTTCATTACTGCTATTCTTTCTCATGAGAGAGAGAAAAAGAAAAGAAAAAAAAAAGAAAAGAATGATTAAGGTGGTGTAGTACGCACGTAAGAATCCCTTGAAATTGCCCGTGGACTGCCAGAGATGAAAGATGCCAGAGATTAGATGTCACACACAGATGGTGTGCATCCACATGGGCTGACCTGCTACCATTGCTGTGATTACCAACAGCGCGCTGAACATGCCACGACCGTGCTTGCCCTCTCCCGTGCTGTTGTGTCTGTTCACCGCCATTCTCACTCGATGCCCTCCGGATCTGTGGAGTTATGCCCCTGATTTATCACCAAATCACATTCCTCGTGTCTCCGTGGTGGTTTTACCTCAGGCCTCTTTGAGTTTACATTCCCTCCTTTCGATTGCTTTATTAATTCATGTGTATTTCTGACTTGAATACTTAATACTACAAAACAAGCTCAATATATCCAGGGGTCTTTAATACCTACCTACAACATTGTTCCTTTAGGAATTAAATGACTTGTTGCTTTATAGTTATGACATTTACAGGTGGGCAACATATATTTACAGAATGTTTCTGGCCCTGGAAAAGATTTTTAAAAATGATTTGTTAACCTACCCCTATTTAAGTGGACAAACTTTCTGTTATTCATAGATTTTAGCGCGATAGATTTCAGCCAGGATCATGTTCATGTTAAAAAATAAAAAATGTTAAAATGTTAAAAAAAATAAAATAAAAATAAAAAAATCACAAAAAAAAAAATCACAAAAAAATCACTTAAAAAAATCAATAAAAAATATCACAAAAAAAAAATCCCTATGCACTTCCATTTTCTATGTCCTATCATATAAAAGATGCAAGGCAATTAGTATTTTACAGATTAGACTTTGCAGCTTTTCTAAGCATAATGCCCTTGCCCATGGCTCACCAATTGACATTAGAGAAGCGTTGCAGGTTTTTTTTGTTTTTTTTCCTTTCTATATCCCCAACTGTAGTTCATTGCCAGTTTGAGAAGGGTAATCAAAAGTGTGTTAAATGTGTTGGTTACATGATGAAATACAGAAGAAAAATAGTCCAATTATCCCATTGCTAGACAAGACACACAAAACCACCTCAAGAATTTCTGATGGATTTGATTTCCCCTAAATTCCACAGTCTTCTCGGTTTACTAAATTAGAGAGATGGAAGAGACTCACAGTTAAACTAGTTTTCCAAATTCCCACGTGTGCATCAGAATCTTCAGCATGAAGGCTTCGAAACAACCTGATGTTGATACGGGTGAAGCTTTATCACTCCCCACAGCATCTGCTGAAACAAACTGTCAGAAAGGGACCGACCCGTGTTTTTGTTGGGTTATTACCTCTGTTCCTCTGTGCAACTCTCGTTGTTTCTTGTCTAGCCAAATTGTTCCACATCTCTAGATGTGGATAAATAGTTCAAATCTTATTTGTGTCTGTGTTTTTTGGGATCCGACCTGAGCACATAACACTTTCTGGGTTGTTTTTTACAAAATGACCCAATTTTTTGACCCAAGTAAAGGATATGACCAATATTGATGAGTTGTTTTACACTTGAACGACCCAATTCTTGACTCAAAGTTGGGTCAAATCGACCCAAGTACAGGATCGGTCCATTTTTGACCCAACTGTTTTTAAATTTCCCCTAATTGTATTATTGAACATATAAATTTATACCTCTGAGCAAATTATAGGATACCCGTTGCCAATATATTCTGGTTGTCTCCGCACACAGTTGTGGACATGTCTCACACTCTCCTTCCTCGTATGTGGAGACTCTAAAGCAGCTGCTAGTGAGAACATCACAAAGCCAAACATATTGTCCCTCTGTCCACAGCGAAAGTGTTGACTCGCTCGCCTGCTCATTAATCCCCATCGGCCCATGTCACCGCTCGGCAAAAGGGGCCAGATTACTCCCGTTTCTAGCCTCAGACTCTCATTTAGCCCATACTTCACGTCATTATTCAACCATTCAGCCATAAAGCAAATGGTATTTACCTCAAAGGCCAGAGCACCTCAGGCAGCAAACTAGGAAGCCAGGAGAGGTGGAAATAATTAATACGAGTGAGAAAGTAGAAACTGACTTCTTGTGGAAGTATAAGCCTGTCATCAGTCATCCAAGAACATAACAAACGACTGAAATGAGCTGGAGAGGGATTTGACACAGATGTCTGACATCCCCATCTAATCCTTCACCACAACTGGAAACGCTTGGATAGAATGGACTTGATTGCCATGGCAACAAACTAAAAAAATAATAATCCCGCCGACCCCAAAAGCTGGGGTGATTGGGTTTGATTTGGATGTCAAATCACTGGCTGTCTGCCAAACAGTGACTCAATGAGGATGCTGGTAATTAGTCAACATCATGGGCAGGGCCTGCGGTCCATTATCATCCACAGCCGCGAAATTCTTTGTTTTGGATGCACAAGCCTCTTATAGAGCGGGAGCGAAGCTTTAGCCTCACGTGTAACGCTGATTCCATCTGGTCTCGTCTCCGTAGCTCAGCCCTCCCTGCCGGTCATTTGTTTTAATGCCACACAAACAATTCCATCTTACCGGAGGACATATCAACATCTGGCTGGCAAAGTGTGCATTCCAAGAAAGACAAGTCAAGGTCGGAGGAAGTGCGCCAAGTGACCTGGATAACCTGGATCCTGCTCTTTGAACAAATAATGAAGCAGACGATTGCTCTGATCTCGTCTGATTTGAAAGAGAATAACATGAAAGTGATGATTAGAAATTTATGCTTCAGTGCTGTACAACTTTAGCACGGAAAACAACAGAAAGTAAGCAAGTAGAAGAGTATGTTTGCGTGTGCGCCTGTGTGTGTATGCATCTGATGAAAAAAGCCTTTAGTGAGTACATAAAGCCCTGCGAGGCACCGGTGACATTTGTCATTTATTGTGCTCCATATGGATTATATCCACATTATAACCGGAGTCATGATCTGGCCTCAGGACGGCATTTTGGTGTCACTTTAATAATTTCTGACATACTTCTCATCACGCCTTTGACCGCATCCAATATTGCTGAATTTTGATTGACAGATGGTTTGGTAAGATGGACTTCTTCCTTTAACAAACACCACTGTATATTTGTTTTTGTTTTTTAAGGCATAAAACGTGAAGATTTTTTTTTTATCTTAATTCATTAACAATTTAAATTAGGGCGTTAATTCACTCACCCTGTTTTTCTCCATAACAGTCATTTCTATTTAGTTTTAAAACTACATTTTTACGTGGCATAAAGTATACTGGTCATCCATCCATCCATCCATCCATCCATCCATCCATCAAGCAATCTAGCTTAATAATAGCTAGCAATCTAGTTTAATACCTAGCTAGTAATCTCGTTTAATACCTAGCTAGTGATTTAACGTAGTGGTGTATCTTTCCATCCATCCATCCATCAATATAGCAAGCAAGTAATCTATCTTAATAATAGCTAGCAATCTAGTTTAAGAACTATCTAGCAATCTACCTTAATAGCTAGCTAGTGATAGCGGTTTACCTTTCCATCCATCCATCCATCCATCCATCCATCTTCTTGACCGCTTACTCCTCACAAGGGCCGCGAGGGGTGCTGGAGCCTCTCAGCTGGCTCTTGGCAGTAGGCAGGGTACACCCTGGACAGGTTGCCAGCCAATCGCAGACTGGTCATACAGTTTATTATTAATCTTAACTCATTCACTCCGAGCCATTTTCACTGAAGCAACCCCCTTCGCTCCTGGATGTTTTCCTGGATTTTGCAAGGCCAACAGATTATAGTGTTCTATTGCTATAAAAACATGGAACCTACCAAAAGAAAGATTAGAGTCTCTTCTTTCATCAGGAAAAAAAAGTATATTTCCATCCATTTCCGTTTTGCACCAATTAGCATTAGAATATAGCTAAGTTTCATCATTATTCACAAATCTGCTTAGAACTGTGGGGAAATCAGCTGGTTTTAACATGGCCCTGGTTGGTCTCTTATACTCTGATGCCAACTGCTGGCCGTTTTTGTAATAACTACCATTGAGTCAACCGTTTTCTGCAGTAGAGAGGCTGCATCAAAGCCTTCTGTATGTTCTAGCAATAACAAAAAAGAAAAAAACTTATAAATACGTTTTTGGGACACTTCAAACATTTAAAATAGAATGTATTACATTTTTGGGAGGAAATAAGTTTTTAAATCTAAAAATATATTTGTACAAATAAATGTCTCCGCCCTAACAAAATGCCCCTTCGGCCACTTTTTGTGGACATGAAATAAATGCTATAAAATGTACAAAGTGCGAACAACTTCACGTATACGCCTACTGGATGGGAATGAGACACACAACAGCACATCAAAGCATACATGACTGCATGTGTTTGTGTGCGTAGATGGGCGTTAATTTCGTCATGTGCACACAAACGTCACGCCACAACAATCCTGCTACTGTAATACAGGTTTTGAAGCCCAATGAACACACAGAATATTGGAAGCTATGAAGCATGTGATGCTGTGTCACCCCCGTACTAAACAATCTTGCATTATTCACTGACTCCACAGTGGTGGTCCCCCTTTTATTATGTGTGTGGATGCTACAGCACCATCATCTAACACTTTCACACATAAATAATACAAATTCTAAAAATAAATAAATAAATAAAAATCACCGCTCAACATTCGGCCAGGGTATGAATAAACTGTACGCTGCATAGTCAAAATGCTTTGAGACTTTCACACCGGAGAAAGTGTGCACAGTAGTACACAAATAATGAAAATAAAAAGAATAAAGTGAAGTTTTAAAGAATGCAGTTTTAAATTTTAAGCCAGTTTCGTGGTTCAGAGAGAATAAAACAAAAAGATAAAATCCTGTTCAAAAAGGCAAGCTTGATTGCCTGCCAAAAGATTTCATTTTTTAATTAAGATTTGTTATCATATACATCATGATAATAACTGTGAAAACAAATCATCTTTTTGTGGCTTCAATGTTAGCTTCTGTGGGCTTCAAACCATTTGATCTCGGGGGCCGTGGGAGCACGACTTCACTTTTTTTGTGTTTGAGTGCTCCGGTCTCTCATCAGGTTCAATAATGGACCACAGTGAAGGGAAGTGGTATCGCGTTTCAAGTCTTTTATGCCAGGAGAGGACTGGCGAGACACACGCAGCCTGACTTATGACCAGCGGGAAAAGTTGGGAGGAGAGAGAAAAGGAGGAAGGGGCAACAACAAGCACTCAGAGATGGCGTTGCGAGAGCGAGCGAGAGAGATGCAAAATGCAGCGAAGAGGCAGCTGTCTCAGAGGTGTGTGCGTCCTATTTATAGTTTCCCTAATGCACATCTTCCAACTCAAACAGCTGCTGGAGCATTTGCATACCAAAAACACTTGAGCACTCTTCTTGTTTCCTGCAGACAATGCTAGCAAATTCCACGCAACAGGGAGGCTTCCGATGGCTCAGGTGTATAGTTGAGCCGTCGAGGCGGATGAAGCCCCGCCTCTCAATCCTGCGGTTGTTTTTTTGTTTTTGTTTTTTGTTAGCATGAGTTACCTAAGCGCAGCCGCACGGCAGCGAGGTGCAGCGTCACATGACCCAGAGTGCTGCAGCTGCACAAGTAAATAGCTTACGTCCCATGTGAGCATGTGAGTGGGACACAACAGGCCGGAAGGGGTCATTAATGGAGGTCGTTAATCCCATGATGGGAAGGGACTCCAATAATTTGCTCATTTGTAAATCCACAGTAGCTTCTTTTACAGGATAGTGATAAAAATGGCAAAAGTGTGGACGTGGTTAAAAAAAAGCTTAAGACATTCTGAAAAGAGTTGGGTCAAAAATAACCCAATTTAAGTAAAAAAGGGACTGACACAAGTAGTGGAACCATCCATTTTTTACCCAAATTTCATTATTTTCATACCCAACTCTTTTTAGACTGTACACACAAAAAATGTTGGGTTGTTTCCATAACCCACTAATTGGGTAGCTGTAAATTTTGAGACAAAAAGGGATTGAACCGAGTAGTGGATTTTTAACCCAATTAGTCCCCCTTTTTGACCCAAATTGGGTGATTTTTGATCCAACTGTTTTATTTTAATTTGTATTTATTTTTTTTATTTGTATTTTTTTTGTGCGCATATGTGCGTTTGTGTGCGTGCATGTGAATTTGTACTCATTACTTCACCTAAAACCTAATAAAAATCCCATTACCCTTCACCTTAACCGGATACTTCAGAGTCTTGCCAGAGTCGTGAAGTTCAGAAGGTCAGGGGACCAGAGGAAAGGTCAAAGAAAAGAAAGATAAATCAAAGTGAAATCCAGCACCAACTAAACACCTCCTGCCATCCACATGGTTGCAAAACCAGAGTCTTACGCCAACCCCAGAAACCTCTAAATTCCAGCAAATTAAGGAGATCTCAAGAGACCAGAGGAAAAACTAAAGAGAGGAAGGAGGGAAGGATAGATGAACCAGAGTGAGATCCACAGACACCAGCACCCACTGATTCAACGAGCAGTGGGAGGGAGAGGCGAATTCTGTTTGAATTTCAGTAGATGCTGGTGTGATGGATCTGGCAAGCATAAGGACGGCCACCAAAGAGGGGAGCCGTCGACCATGGGGCAGCAAAGCGAGCACGCCCCCCAAGAAGAACCCCCCAATCCGCTGCAGCACCAAGGCACAACCCCCCACGCCTCCCGGGCGGCTACCGGCCGGCGAGCCAACTGTTTTAGACTGTACACACAAAAAATGCTGGGTGGGTTTCCTAACTCACTCATTGGGTTGCTGTAGATTTTGAGGAGACTGGGTTACTTTAAACAGAAAATTGGCATAAAAAATGGGTACACTCTAAAACACTTGGGTCAAAAATGGACCAACACAAGTAGTGGATCCCTTTTTGACCCAAACTGGGAGATTTTTGATCCAACTGTTTTTAGACTGTACACACACAAAAAATGCTGGGTCGTTTTCCTAACCCACTAATTGGGTTGTTGTGGATTTTGAGGAGACCTGGTTACTTTTAATAGACAACTGGCATAAAAAAAAAAGGGTACACTCTAATCTAAAACACTTCCCAATTCGTGGATTTACCCCTTTTTTACCCAAATTGGGCTATTTTTGATTGAACTGTTTTAGTGTGTACACACAAAAACTGCTGGGTGGTTTTCCTAACCTACTAACTGGGTTGCTGTAGATTTTGAGCAGACTGGGTTACTTTTAATGGAAAGATGGGACAATATATGGGTACACTCTAAAATACTTGGGTCAAAAACGGGCCCACCCAGGTAGTGAATCCCTTTTTAACCCAAATTGACCCAACTGTTTTAAAGTATACATGCAAAAAAATGGTGGCTTCTTTTCCTAACCCACTATTTGGGTAGCTGTAGATTTTGAGTCAAAAAGGAATTGACCCGAGTAGTGGATCAGTCCTTTTTTGACCCAAATTGGGTGATTTTTGATCCAACTGATTTAGACTGTACACACAAAAAAGGCTAGGTGGTTTTCCTAACCCACTAATTGGGTTGCTGTAGATTTTGAGGAGACTGAGTTACATTTAACAGAAAAATGGGACAAGATCTATGTGGATACTCTAAAACACGGGTAAAAAAATTAACTGACCCAAGTAGTGGATCCGTCCCTTTTTGATGCAAATTGGGTGATTTTTAATCTAACTGTTTTTAGACTGTACACTCACAAAATGCTGGGTTGCATTCCTAACCCAGTAACTGGGTTGCTGTAGATTTTGAGGAGAGTGGGTTACTTTTAATAGAAAAATGGGACAAGATATGTGTACACTCTAAAACACTTTGGTCAAAAATGAACCGACCCAAATAGTGGATCCGTCCCTTTTTGACCCAAATTGGGCTATTTTTGATCCAACTGTTTTTAGACTGTACACACACAAAATGATGGGTTCGCCATGTCACCCAATTTGGGTTGCTTTCAACCAAGCAGTTTTAAGAGTGTGGAGTCTTGAAATATTCTTGGCCCAAACCTCATTTGAGGTTGCCATGAGAGGTTCCTGCAAACGTAGGTAGGGGAGTAACACTACCCAGAAGTAAGAAAAGAGGTTGTTTCATTTATTTATCAAATGTAAAATATTTATAGGATTCAATCTACTGGCAGAGGACGACCAGGCAGAGCAAACTGTGGGTGGAAGAACAGCAAAGTTGCTTTATGGGTGGATGTTTAAAAAAAAAAGAAGAAGAAAAAATCATGCAGTGGAGAGGCTGCCTGCTGCTCATTTTTGCCCTGAATTACATTTGCCGAGCTTTCCGGCAGTTAGAACTGAGTAGGTCAGCACACCGGGAGCCACTAATGCGTCACTGTGGAGTCGTCGACTGACACAGGGAGTGGACACCCCAGCTGCATAAAAGGAGTCTGCCTGTTTAGTGTTTCGACACAAGAAGACTGCAGACGTTCCAGTCGAGCCAGTTGAGCAAGGTCGCCGTGTTTTCCCTCAAACAGCAACTCCTTAACGTATTTCTTCACCAAGTTCATCACAGGGCTTTGATGCACCTATATAAACTGCTGCCTTCTTTGTCGTTAATCCGCACCAAACCGCTGTGTGAGGATTACACATTTTGACTGATGTCGCATTCAAATTAAACTCCCGAAAAACACGCGCCCTTCTCCTCTGACGCATATCTTCACATACGGCAGACAGATGATCAAACACAAAAAGGGGGAACTTGGGGAAAACGGGGGATAGGCGATGCTGCGACAGATCACATTCAGTGAGTTAGCGGCACTCTCTGAGTATGGCGCTATTTTAAATAAAACATGAAAGCAGGAGAAGAAGGCACTCCTCCGGTTGCTGTGACTTGTGACAAAACATGATATTGTGAGAGACAGCACACCCGCCTCAGAGCGACCCCTGGGAGGACTCTACCCTCCCCTTCATGTGGACTCTAAGTGGAAGGAGCGGCGGTCGAAACCCAGTCTGTTCCGAGGCACACATCTGATTTGTTGTATTCAACAACTATGATTCCCACGCAATATAATGGAAAGAAAAATTAGGGATAGACAATATTTGGCCTTTTTAAAAAATCTGATGGCTGGTACTATTTACTTAAAGGGATACTTTACTTATTTAGCCATTTTTGGCAGTCAAACAATATTTATTTAGCCTATAATAAATTTGACATTTTCATTATTTTTTATGTACAATTAGTACCTTTAAAAACACATTTTGCAACTTGCTGTCGAATGAAAATGACATCACAAAAGCTCAGCTAACCAATCACAGCTCAGCTTGTGAATGTCACATGGCCAAACCGAGAAAACAGGTGAGCTGTGATTGGTTACCTGAGCCCTTGTGATGTCATTTTCAGTCGACAGCAAGTTGCAAAATGTTTTTTTAAAGGTACTAATAGTACGTGAAAAATAATGAAAGTATTAAATTAATTATATACAAAATATTAACTTTTTATTGCTGTAATGGTCTAAATAATTGAAGTATCCCATTCAATTTTCAGTTCACTTTATCAGAGATGCTGCTGACCCTTGTAACCTTCTGAACCTTTTGTTTATGTTTGACATTAAAAGAAATTTGAAAGTTTAAGTTTCCATTTAACTTTTTAAGATGTACTGATAACCTGGGGAGCACCCTGAACATTTTGTTAGAAATTTAAAAGGATTGTCTATTTTCTAAGATTTAAAAAAAAAAAAAAAAAAAAAAACCTTCTACATTTTGAAAAGTATGGGGAAAAAACAAAAAATGCTTTAAGATATTACAAAGTCTCGACTGGCATTTGTATTTAAAAAATATTAAAAATGTTTTTTAAAAATACATTTTTTAATATTAATATTTTTGTCCCCCTTTTTACTGAAAATGAATATCGTCTCCAAATATTGGTTATCGGTCTTACTGACTGATAAAAAACAAAAAAACAAAACAAAAACACTTCTACATTTTGAAAAGTCTGGAAATTTGTAAAAAAAACAAAAAACAAAACAAAAACATGCTTTAAGAAATTACAAAGTCTAGACTGGCATTTGTATTTAAAAAATATTAAAAATGAATTATGAATTTAAAAAAATATATTTTTTAATATTAATATTTTTATCCCACTTTTTTACTGAAAATTAATATCGTCTCCAAATATTGGTTATCGGTCTTACTGACTGATAAAAAACAAAAAAACAAAACAAAAACACTTCTACATTTTGAAAAGTCTGGAAATTTGTAAAAAAAAACCCAAAAAAAAACATGCTTTAAGAAATTACAAAGTCTAGACTGGCATTTGTATTTAAAAAATATTAAAAATGAATTATGAATTTAAAAAATATATTTTTTAATATTAATATTTTTAGCCCACTTTTTTTACTGAAAATGAATATCAGCTCCAAATATTGGTTATCGGTCTTATTGACTACTAATAATAGCATCCACCCTGAAAAATATATATCGGTCTATCGCTAATAAAAATATCTATTTGAGGGTTCAACTGTCATATAGGTGTAAAAAGGCATGAAGACCCAGGAAAGTGATTTCAGAGATTTGTTTGTAAATACATTATACAATTTAGAGAATTACTTACAATAAGCTTAAATTGCTTAAATCTTACTTAATGAGCAGAAGTTTTCAGTGCGGTGTCCTCTTCAACACCTCCTGCTGGAGTGCCCCAAGGGTCG
This sequence comes from Festucalex cinctus, assembly GCF_051991245.1. Classification (NCBI taxonomy): domain Eukaryota; kingdom Metazoa; phylum Chordata; class Actinopteri; order Syngnathiformes; family Syngnathidae; genus Festucalex; species Festucalex cinctus. The sequence goes on from NC_135419.1 coordinate 14,010,155, forward strand.
ATTCTTGGTCCTTCACTTATTTCATTCTATCTTGTTCCGCTCAGGTCTATCCTGCATAAAATATAACATGACAGCCAAATGTACTGTACAGTCAAAAATGCTTGGGTGTCTTTTAATTTTTAACATTTTAATGAGAAAAAACTGAGGTGGTTTTATCTCGACATAACTTTGAAACGTTTCCCCCTTTGGTCATTGTTTTTGTCTATTTGTGGTGTTTCCCCTTGGATTTGTGTACAGCACTTTGGTCGACTGCGTTGTTGTTAAAATGCTTTATAAATAAAGTTGGATTGGATTGGATTGCTTCAACTCGCTGGCGTGGCTGCTTTAGAGTGCCTTGTTGTTGCAGCTCGGATAAGCTTCGCAATGACCTGTCGCGATATATTACAGCCACTTTTCATAGCTCTAACATATTTATGTGTAGGCATAAAAAGATGCTCGACAAAGTAGCATCCATTTTTCCACTATACTCCAGTATATGACTTCTACATTTCAATTTAGAGGTCTCACTGTATATCAGAGCCACTCACGCCATATCGGCGGTGTCTCAGAAGAGTCCAGGTTGACCTTTGGGACACTTATGTGCTTCCTCCCTCCTCTTTAGTCTTGATACGCCCTGACAGACACTCCATCACATACACACACAGGAATGCGACAGTCATCAGTCAGTGGAGTTTTGACAACAAGGAACATTATCCCATGAACTCACATCCAGATCTGTTCAGGCCGCCTTTCACTCAGTGCCATTAAACCCAAAGAGCCTGGAGAGGAAGGGCCTGTGTCAACACTGATATGATCATGTAAATAAGTCATATGTAGCGCTCTCTCTCTCTCTCTCTCTCTCTCTCATTTTTAGAATTCCCTGATTTCTGCTGACGTGGAGAAACACATGAAAATTTCATGTCATTTTTAAAAATTCAAAAGGATGTTCTGAACTTTTGTAGGCAAGATGGATAAATCATTTATTCTCTTTGGACAAGCAGGGACTTTGGGGTTTGGAATTTTTCACATCTAAACAATGATATGAATACGTGAGCAGAAAATAAACAACAATTGCTTCCAATTCTCATGACATTAACAATCTAGTTGAGGGTTTGGATAAATGTAGGGTCTGGACCAAGGTTATAATAGTTTGGGGTCTATCATTATAGCTAGTTTGTATTTCTTTCGACTTTAGTTTTTTTTTTTTTTTTTTTTTTTTTTTTTTATCCAGTTACTGTAGTTTTGATTGTTTTTTATTTTGCAAACTTCACTATGTAACAGCAGTTTAGTAAATAGTAAACAATTGCTCAAAAAGGACTGAGTACTTGCTTCTAGCTGTTTATTGTCAATCCCAGTTGAAGTTTACTGTCAAACAAACTGTAAAATGAAGAGAATAAATAATTTTGTTTTTACCAAATCACATAACTTTGCCTGATAAAACACCACTAACATAATAGACAAAGATTATAAAAACACACACAGGTATATATTCTTTATCCTCTTAAAAAAAAAAAAAAAAAAAAAACATGAATAATGAACAGTTGCAACTGCCTTCTTTAGCCTAGATCCCACTGAAGGGCAAACATTTGCAAAGCTAGACAATGTTGATTTATCATCAGGGGTCGTTCAAGTTCACAACATTCGCTAAAGTTTTTCCCATTGTTTTTTGTCGTCGCAAGGAAATTTTGAACATGTTCAAACCACTCATAATCACAGTACGGGCAATTTATGTGAGGTGTATTAATATCCCTTCACAAAACAGTCTTCAATTAACCTATTCTGCATATTTTTGGAATTCAGGAAGAAGAACCATTAGGTGAACAAGCAAATTCAAACCAGCTGAAACTCAGAAGTGTGAAACAGAGGTACAAACTAACCACTATTCCACCATGCTGCTATTTTGTATAACTGTAACTAATGTAATGCTCAGTTTTAGTTTTACAATGTACACTTTCCTAATCATGTGCTTTGGCAAACACTTTGAGCATGTATTTGTAGTTTGGGTGTATGAGAAACACGTTTCAAAGGATATTTTTAATCAAAACAATTTATTTTTTGGTATTGTAAAAAAGAAGATAACAGGGTGGCAATTAGTTGACAGTAGTGCAAAAGTGACCGCTGTGCATGACAGAAAGACTTTCAGGTGACGCTGCATGGTCGGTAAACGCACCAGCAGAGGGAGACCATGACATATGACAAATCTGCAAGCTGGCGCTCTCTCCTTACATTCATCGATTTTTCTCACAGAAGAATACGGTACATGCAGCAAGTTCCCGTCGGCAAATTTTGCATTATTACAAAAATAATAATAATAAATAATAACTCCGTGTGAAATAGTATTCGTGATTTTAGACGTCGGCAGCCTCGCAGCTCGGAGAATGCGGAAATGGGATAACATTGAATGACATTAGTAAGTAAATACTAAATAATTTAAGTGTTATGTCATCTCGCTCTCGATGCCTAACTACCCTGTTTAGTCAGTGACATTGTTAGCCTGTTAAGGGTTAATGTAGACGGCAGTGAAATCCGATACAGTTCCTGCTGAGGTTTCCCGTGGTAAGAAGGAGCCTGTTACCTGTTGCTTGTAAACGTTTTTTTCCACGCTTCTCAGGTGCGTCGCGGTCGCCATTGCTGGGCTGACTATGCGTCGTGCCGAACAGGAGGGCGTCATGGTGGCGGAGATAAGAACTTGTCCTTTTCAGTTGGGAGTTGCTTTGGCAGCCTGCGGACGAACATGTAAGTTGTAAATGTTATCAGTCCGTGTTCAAATAAAAATAGTGCAGCTCGTGCCACAGTCACTTTCACTGTCAGGTGAGCTGACATGTTGTGTAGCAGCGGGTGTTGTAGTATGGCCCATGTGAGCTTGAAACATCAACACAAAAATGTCAGTCTGTCAAAATGATAAGTATAGATGTCAAAATAGTTGACAACTAATTGTTTATCAAATTAATCCACTTTTAATAACTAGTTTAATAAATTTAAAATCATCCAAATCTGCTGGTTTCAGACTCTCAATAGTTAATATTCAGATTGCTGTAGTCCCCCGTGAAAGCAGACTAATTCTTTGTGATTTATCAAAATAAGACATTTGCAAACATCTACTTTTACTTTGGAAAACAATGACCAAACACATAACTGAATTAGTTTCAAGAAGGTCAGCGAGTACATCAATAGCTTAATCTCTCATAATTAGTTGTCATTGATTTTTTTTGTGTGTGTGTTTTTTTTTTATCAATAAACAATACCAAATTAACAACAATAATTGTTTAATACAAAACAGTAATCCTTAAAAAGGGGGGGTGGGGCACTTAAATGCAAAATACATTTTTAGTTGATTATTCGATGAAATAATTGTATGTTTTTTGTTGTTGTTTTTTAATGGCCACTTCAATCTGAACAGAACACACCAGGAATTTTTACATATTTTATTTATTTATTTTTTGTTTTTAGAATTATATCACCTGTAGAAAATCCGGTCAAAAACACTTTCATATTAGAGTTAAACAGCACATGCAATGTGCTTATTTCTCAAGAGACTGTATCTCCTCGACTAGAGGTTTGTCCTGTGGGCGGGCGGTTATCCCGGGGGCCCTTTGGCCCCGGGGAGCTGTGGCTCGCTTCAGTCTGTTTGGAGCGGGCTGCGGTCACTGCGGGCCGGTGGTCTCTGGGATGGCATTCCTCCCTGTGGTGGTTGGCAGTCATCCCTCTCAGTGTGGATGAACTCCTCCTGGGTGCCTTTCCTCACAGGGTTCTTCTGTGCCCCGCCATGTTGTGGTTTGCGTGTGTGTCTGTGGGTACGATCATGGGGAGTTTGAGAGGGGGGGCTTTTTCTTTTTATTGTATTATGGATGTTTTAATTGTTCAGCATTTTGAGTTGCATTTGAATGTATGAAAGGTGCTATATAAATAAAGTCTGATTGATTGATTAATATGACAAAAAATTATTACCTGATACAGGTAATTTTATATCCCGAAAATTATGAAATTACTGGCAATTTTCTAGGATTTTTTACCCCCGTTATTTTTATGTTTTTTAAAAAAAAATTTTTTTAAAGTACTGTACCTCTTCTATATAGAGCACACAATGAAATGGGGGGGGGGGGAGTAACTAAATAAAACAAATTCTAATGGCCAAAAAAATACGATTCAAAATATTTTGTACTATAACCACTTTTGTTGTTGTTTTAATCAAAAACGTAATCCTTGAATCCAAATTCGAAGTTGCCTTCATAATACTTGCCTCTGCAGACAGCGTCATCATACTGATGCGTTGACAGGTTCCTGTGTGCTACAGACACACAAAAACATTTCTTTCAAAGCCAAAACAAATGGAACACTATTTCGAAAATGCAGATTTTAAAATGTCAACACAAATAGGCAGGACTTGTCATGACTACTAAGAAAAAGTCAAGTAGAGTCTTTAATAAGTTTAAGCCAAGCAAGTCCCAATAGTCCTAAAATTGACGACTTAAGTCTGACTCAAGTCCCCCATCTCTGTCAACATCTTCTCCTCTTGTCTTTCAGTATGGTGGTTTAAGTGATCAGTAAGCTACAGTCCCCACACCAATGGAAGCGCTCTCTGTAATGGCCTTGCTGGAATGCCCTCTGTGTTCAGAGCAGCTGGATGCATCAGCCAAAGTGCTGCCCTGCCAGCACACTTTCTGTAAGGCCTGCTTGCAGAGGCAGGAGGCGGCACACTCGCAGCTGTTCTGCCCAGAGTGCAGAGCACCCGTCATGGCCCGGACAGTGGAGGAGCTTCCCGCGAATATACTACTGGTGCGGCTCCTGGAGGGTCTACAGGGTTCCGCGGGGCCCAGCCGGAACTCGCACTACGCTGTGCCCTTTGTCAGGAGAAGCGGGACTGTCAGGGAGAGTCATTACAGAGAGCTGCAAGGCCACAAAGAGGTCAGTGTGCATCTCTCTGTACCATTGCGGCATTGGAGAAAACTGGGACATTTGTGTAAAGACATGAAATATAAAATAAGGCAGTTCGGAAATACATCAACTATATAGTGTTTCGAGAAATGCATTGCACACCAATGGCAGTGATAAAAGTATATAAAAGTCTTGATGAGCAAGGTTGAATAGTTTGCTCCAGTTCAATTCTATAAACGTGCTTTTGCTCACTAAGAATAGGTCAAGCTAGCCTTAATTTGAAGTACCAGAACTAGTAGCAGTAGTTTGTCTTCTTTTTTTTTTTTTTAGAATATGAAGGCTACAGAAAAGTGCAACCGTCACAAAAAAAACAAAAAACAAAAAAAAAGAAGTATTTTGTGGAAAGTAAATAAGGAAAACACTTCTACGCTATAATTAAAAGAAAAACGCATAGAAAAAACAGCAAGTACGTAAGTAACCGAGCACGTTGTATCCAAAAACTATTTCGTTACTCACCGCTAATAACGTTGAAGTATCGCTATTATGTCTAAAACTTGCTGCAATTTTTTTTTTTTTGAGTTCTCCCAATGGTATTTGAGAATCTATGAATGACAGTGTGTTAATTTACTTCAATTAGAGTTGTTATTGTTAACTTATTAAACACGTTGACTTGCAGTCTTTCAAGCATTCACTGCAACAGCCTATTTCAGTGGTGCCCAAATCCGGTCCTCGAGAGCCCCTATCCAGCCTGTTTACCATGTCTCCCTAATTCAGCACAGCTGAATCTAATGACAGCTAATCAGCAAGCTTGGCAGAAGCCTGATAACGATCCTGATCACGAATCAGGTGTGTTAGTGGAGTGAAACATGGAAAACAGGCTGGATAGAGGCTCTCGAGGACCGAACTTGGGCACCCCTGGCCTATTTGGTAAAATGTGTTTTGAATTGAGCCAAAAAAGATTAGGTTTATTGTCAGGAATGCTAACAGTCAAATTGTCTGTCCTGGTCAGCGCCAAGTGGCAGATTTCTTACTTTGCAGCCGTCTCGAATGCAACATGAGTCATCTGACTTGTTATTTTTCCTGGCACGCCTCTTTAGGTTCCACATAGTTCTTTATACTTGTTAGCTGTTGCAAAACTTGGCACCTGTCGTACTATACAACCCGCGTTTGGATCGCTCACTACACACAATAGGACAAAACAATGACATTTGAAGAAGCCTATTCTAAATGATGCTAAATTGTAAATGAATGCTGCCTCACGGTGCATATTTCTCCACACTTTCAACGTCTGATCTTCCTCACCGCTAAGTGGGTTGATTCACACAAAAGCCTGAAGATATGAGCAAGACTACCTAACGCGTCACAAGCCAAAAGCGATCTGAACTATCAAATGATTTCCTCAGGCAAATTGCAAATCAAGGGCTTCTCAGGTTTCTTTAAACCAGTTTCCACAATGATAACTTTTTCCTGACCTTTGACACTGGCTGACTTGGAATAAGCTATTTTTGACAAATAGTGGTGTCGTTTTATGTTTGAAAGACAAGAGAATGTCTGTCACCTTATTGTACTCTTTAATGATGGGCCACTTTCACAAGATTCTATCACGAGTCATTTTAGACCAAATGGTAAATAAAATGCATACATTAGCTTAGCTTATTTATATTTATATACTGGTATGTTTTTGTCATGTTCGTCTCTGTGTGCCCTGTGATTGGCTGGCAACCAGTCCAGGGTGTCCCCCACCTACTGCCCAGAGCCAGCTGAGATAGGCGCCAGCACCGCCCCCAACCCTTGTGAGGAATAAGCAGTCAAGAAAATGGATGGATGGATGTTTTTGTCAGTATCCTTACTGCACGACTGTACAAAAACAAAATCTTATTGCATTAATGCTGTTATAGTTTTTTTTTCTTTTTTTGCTACTTAAAACTGTTCCCAGATGTCTTTACATGTCATTCTTTCATCAAAAACAAAAAACAAAAGTATCACCAATAGTAGACATATTCATGCAGACTATTTCATGCTACGGTAGTCGAGTGGTTAGCACGTCCGCTTCCCAGTTCTGAGGTCTCCGGTTCGAGTCCAGGCTCGGACCTTCCTGGGTGGAGTTTGCATGTTCTCCCCGTGCCCGCGTGGGTCTTCTCCGGGTACTCCGGTCTCCTCCCACACTCCAAAGACATGCATGGCAGGTTAATTGGGCGCTCCGAATTGTCCCTAGGTGTGCGTGTGAGTGTGGATGGTTGTTCGTCTCTGTGTGCCCTGCGATTGGTTGGCAACCAGCCCCGCCTACTGCCCAGAGCCAGCTGAGATAGGCGCCAGCAACCCCCGCAAGGTTGAATAGTTTGCTCCAGTTCAATTCTATAAACGTGCTTTTGCTCACTAAGAATAGGTCAAGCTAGCCTTAATTTGAAGTACCAGAACTAGTAGCAGTAGTTTGTCTTCTTTTTTTTTTTTTTAGAATATGAAGGCTACAGAAAAGTGCAACCGTCACAAAAAAAACAAAAAACAAAAAAAAAGAAGTATTTTGTGGAAAGTAAATAAGGAAAACACTTCTACGCTATAATTAAAAGAAAAACGCATAGAAAAAACAGCAAGTACGTAAGTAACCGAGCACGTTGTATCCAAAAACTATTTCGTTACTCACCGCTAATAACGTTGAAGTATCGCTATTATGTCTAAAACTTGCTGCAATTTTTTTTTTTTGAGTTCTCCCAATGGTATTTGAGAATCTATGAATGACAGTGTGTTAATTTACTTCAATTAGAGTTGTTATTGTTAACTTATTAAACACGTTGACTTGCAGTCTTTCAAGCATTCACTGCAACAGCCTATTTCAGTGGTGCCCAAATCCGGTCCTCGAGAGCCCCTATCCAGCCTGTTTACCATGTCTCCCTAATTCAGCACAGCTGAATCTAATGACAGCTAATCAGCAAGCTTGGCAGAAGCCTGATAACGATCCTGATCACGAATCAGGTGTGTTAGTGGAGTGAAACATGGAAAACAGGCTGGATAGAGGCTCTCGAGGACCGAACTTGGGCACCCCTGGCCTATTTGGTAAAATGTGTTTTGAATTGAGCCAAAAAAGATTAGGTTTATTGTCAGGAATGCTAACAGTCAAATTGTCTGTCCTGGTCAGCGCCAAGTGGCAGATTTCTTACTTTGCAGCCGTCTCGAATGCAACATGAGTCATCTGACTTGTTATTTTTCCTGGCACGCCTCTTTAGGTTCCACATAGTTCTTTATACTTGTTAGCTGTTGCAAAACTTGGCACCTGTCGTACTATACAACCCGCGTTTGGATCGCTCACTACACACAATAGGACAAAACAATGACATTTGAAGAAGCCTATTCTAAATGATGCTAAATTGTAAATGAATGCTGCCTCACGGTGCATATTTCTCCACACTTTCAACGTCTGATCTTCCTCACCGCTAAGTGGGTTGATTCACACAAAAGCCTGAAGATATGAGCAAGACTACCTAACGCGTCACAAGCCAAAAGCGATCTGAACTATCAAATGATTTCCTCAGGCAAATTGCAAATCAAGGGCTTCTCAGGTTTCTTTAAACCAGTTTCCACAATGATAACTTTTTCCTGACCTTTGACACTGGCTGACTTGGAATAAGCTATTTTTGACAAATAGTGGTGTCGTTTTATGTTTGAAAGACAAGAGAATGTCTGTCACCTTATTGTACTCTTTAATGATGGGCCACTTTCACAAGATTCTATCACGAGTCATTTTAGACCAAATGGTAAATAAAATGCATACATTAGCTTAGCTTATTTATATTTATATACTGGTATGTTTTTGTCATGTTCGTCTCTGTGTGCCCTGTGATTGGCTGGCAACCAGTCCAGGGTGTCCCCCACCTACTGCCCAGAGCCAGCTGAGATAGGCGCCAGCACCGCCCCCAACCCTTGTGAGGAATAAGCAGTCAAGAAAATGGATGGATGGATGTTTTTGTCAGTATCCTTACTGCACGACTGTACAAAAACAAAATCTTATTGCATTAATGCTGTTATAGTTTTTTTTTCTTTTTTTGCTACTTAAAACTGTTCCCAGATGTCTTTACATGTCATTCTTTCATCAAAAACAAAAAACAAAAGTATCACCAATAGTAGACATATTCATGCAGACTATTTCATGCTACGGTAGTCGAGTGGTTAGCACGTCCGCTTCCCAGTTCTGAGGTCTCCGGTTCGAGTCCAGGCTCGGACCTTCCTGGGTGGAGTTTGCATGTTCTCCCCGTGCCCGCGTGGGTCTTCTCCGGGTACTCCGGTCTCCTCCCACACTCCAAAGACATGCATGGCAGGTTAATTGGGCGCTCCGAATTGTCCCTAGGTGTGCGTGTGAGTGTGGATGGTTGTTCGTCTCTGTGTGCCCTGCGATTGGTTGGCAACCAGCCCCGCCTACTGCCCAGAGCCAGCTGAGATAGGCGCCAGCAACCCCCGCGACCCTTGTGAGGAATAAGCAGTCAAGAAAATGGATGGATGGATGTTTTTGTCAGTATCCTTACTGCACGACTGTACAAAAACAAAATCCTATTGCATTAATGCTGTTCTAGTTTTTTTTTCTTTTTTTGCTACTTAAAACTGTTCCCAGATGTCTTTACATGTCATTCTTTCATCAAAAACAAAAAACAAAAGTATCACCAATAGTAGACATATTCATGCAGACTATTTCATGCTACGGTAGTCGAGTGGTTAGCACGTCCGCTTCCCAGTTCTGAGGTCTCCGGTTCGAGTCCAGGCTCGGACCTTCCTGGGTGGAGTTTGCATGTTCTCTCCGTGCCCGCGTGGGTCTTCTCCGGGTACTCCGGTCTCCTCCCACACTCCAAAGACATGCATGGCAGGTTAATTGGGCGCTCCGAATTGTCCCTAGGTGTACTTGTGAGTGTGGATGGTTGTTCGTCTCTGTGTGCCCTGCGATTGGTTGGCAACCAGTCCAGGGTGTCCCCCGCCTACTGCCCAGAGCCAGCTGAGATAGGCGCCAGCAACCCCCGCGACCCTTGTGAGGAATAAGCGGTCAAGAAAATGGATGGATGGATATTTCATGCTATTATAAAACTGCCATGTTTTAGGCGTGGACCTGGCCCATGCAGTGCACCAACCCTCTTTCTGCTCCACATATTGCAGGACCAATGGAGAGTCCGCCTTTCGTTATAATAACAACCAGTGTGCTAAATTTCCCGCTTCAAATCGGCGGCAGTTTATTTTATTAGCCAGCTGCATGATTGTACTTCTAAAGTCTGAACCCAGCGTGTGGAAAACAAGCGAGTGCACAAGACAATGAAAACAGTTTTTCCCCATCTTCATTTAATACACAACAATCCTTTCAAGATATAGTAATGATAGAATGTAGCAAAATTAAAAAATAAATAAAAAGACGAAAGCTTGGGGGCAAAAACATAAAAAAACACTTACTCTTTTGATGTTTATTGAACTTGGGTCTTGTGAGGTATGCCGATGTCTTGTGTGATGTTGTGCTTGTCGGCGGTTGGATTCCAAAGATTTTGTTTTTTCAGAAAATTTTCGTGAAAATAATTTGTTCTATTAAGTCATCATGCTGTGTCAGTGTCTCCATTGAGGATGCAGGAAACGCAGAGAGAGACCCTCCCGGTTGTACATCATTTAAAGTATTCCGTGTTCACAAGTTGGGTTGTAAATCCTTAACGCCGGTTCAGTGAGAGTTCAAAAAGCTCGACCGAGTTCAGGAGGGGGGAGTTTGTGATCATCGTGCTATTTAGACGTCGGAGACAAGCTGCAGTTCAGAACAGCGTTATATAACCTATTCTACTTATCCTCTCAATCGGACCAGGCTTCACAAAATGTAATTTTAGTGTGGTTGATCTTAAAATAACATCAACCTGGCCCTGAGAAGCCCACTGTGCCTGAGAAGAAGGAAGCAGATGTCTTTGTATCTTTATTCAGCTGAGTTCCTATTAAGTTGTCTTCAAATGCTGCATTAAAGAAGTGAAACGCCCATGTGGAAAATAATGCCTGCTCTCCGCAGTATTATTTTGCAGAAGTAGGCTGGCACACAATTCTTACTTTGCAGAGATAATCTTTCTTATATTTGCTCCTCTCATTAACTCTAACAAGATAACCGGAAAATGATCCCATGAAGTGAGACGTGATAATTAATATTGTTATGGCGAGTAAACCCAGTGATGACAGTTGTGCTATGAATTACAATTGTAAACAGTATTATGATAGCTGCTGCACATCTCTGGCGTTTGTAGTGTTGTATTTGTTCCCTAGACAAGTACACATACTTTTACAATTTATGATTCTTTACAATTTTACACTTTTCTGCTGTGCTCCATGATCCAGATCGCCCCACATAGACACGAGGGGTGTCTGATGATTAAAATTTTAATCGTAATTACTCACATGACTTCAATAGTTAACTCACAATAACGACAAATGTTATATTTGTTCTAAATGTACAATAAAATGGACAATTAAAATTAATTTTCGATGTTTTCATACTCTTGTTAAGATAAAAGTGGAAAAAAAATGTTAAACTAATAGAAATACGGCAGCATCTTTTAGTCATTCAGACCTAAATTTCATAATCATTCACAAAAATTAAATAAATGTGTGATATTGATTTGTGTTGAGGTCAATTATCTGCCACTAGATGGCATAACTGTATTTGTAAGACGTTGGTGACAGCTCAGTGCATTTTTCTTTTCATATTAAGAGCTATCTAATTTTTAACATGAAGTCACTTGCCACAAATTGTGCACATTTTTAAAATTGTAAAATACAACTTGACCCCAGTCTCCACAAATATATGCATTATTATCACATTTAATACTTAAAATTTTGGACATGGACATGTGGACTGAAATTCCCCCATTACAGGCTTTCCAAGTCATTAATCGCGCGTTAAAAAAAATTAGTGGTGTTAAAAGAACTTTAAATTAACTCAAAATTAACGCACTAATTTTGACACCCCTACTATATACAAATGCAGAACTCGAATGTTTCTAGGCATAAAACTTTAACTTTATGTTTGGCGTAGTAAGAAATGAGTCATGGTCAAATTGTTGTTTTCCTTAATAGTAAATATGTCAAAATAGAATTGGTTGCATTGGTTTACATCTCAACTTTATAAGTACATTGTGTGTTGTGGAGGTTTTTTTTGACAATGGACTTCCTGTTACGACCGATGTTAACTCAAGTTTGTGGGTGATGTTCTTCTGTTCCCAAGGTTCCCTCAAAGGCTTCAATGCACAACCAACAAGGAGATTCAGAAGGAGAGCTGATCCTCACCCCTGTTAATGGCATCACGCCAAAACATAGAACAACACCAGGCGAGGACTGGCTCCATAGACACATTAGCAACAACAGTGGCACATCTGTCACTGCTGGCACCCTGCACGCCGCCAGCCCAACGCCCCAAACGCTCCCCCACCAGCAGTCGCTGGCTCTCTGCCGAACACTGTGCGACTTTAGCCCCAAAGAGATGAACGTGGAGAGTAGTGATTCTTGTCTTAGCTTCCGGAAGGTACGTGTCTCACAATCCTATTTGAACATGTACAGAGGCTCTCATGTCACATAAAATTCTTGCAATCCCAGAATCAGTAAATATTAACCCGTGTTTTTTTGTTTTTGTTTTATTTTACTTAGAGCTGTCAAACGATTACATGTTTTAATCAGATTAATCACATCGTAGAATTTTGATTAATCATGATTAATCACTGACTTAAAAAAGCTTTTTTTCCCCAACATTTTTGCCCGCTGCACACGCTCATCCTGCTTTTTCTAATCAATTAATTATTTGCATAATTTAAAATGGGGAAAAAATTACCTACGGCATATGTAAACATTTATTAAATGCTTTACTTTAATGCATGTAGTTATGTTTATTGCTCAAACTCCAACAGCTACCGTTAATGTAACCATCCACTGTTGGCTAAAAAGGATAATCTGCAGTCAAAATTAATAGTGTGATTAATCTGTGGTAATACAATGATTAATGCAATAATTTTTGTGATTAATTAATTAGTTAACGCTTTAACTTTGACAGCACTAATACTAGACTTTTGGTGTTTGAGCCCAAAATGGGCTGTGCTCTTGAAGTGTGATAACGAAGTCAATTATGAATATATTTTTACTTTTTCTTTTTGAAAATGTCAATACATAAGAACAGGAGATTTTTTTTATACAGACCTATTATTTTTACAATGATTTACAGAATATCAAAGATATGATTTATAATGGGAGTCAATGTGACGAAAATGGGCATTTTGTAAAGAAATATGGTATAAATCTCCCTCTCCTATTTGCAACAATATAGAAATTGCCACATGGTGCCATTTTTAACCTCTACATGTTATAACAATTTGCTGACATTTTTAGCTTCCTGGTGTTCTTTTAAAAAAAATACACTTTCGTTGATATGAAGTATCAAATTTAAATCCAAAATGGGACAAATACCACCCAGGGGTTCACAGTGTGTTGTGTTGTAGTCAAAGTAGTGGAGACAGCTGTGTTTAAAAACGGTTTCGTGTTTTAGGTACCACTGACAGCTTTCACTAAGGAACATTTGGGAGAGCAAATGCAAAATGAAGTTCTAAAGTGTTATTTGGAGGCAAACCTATAATGAGTTAGAGTTAAAAAAAAAAAAAAAAATCTATTGCTCCGATAAAATTCTTTAAATCAAGTATTGTTCAAATATTATCATTGGACTTGAACCCAGGGCCCTTTGGCCTAACCACTCAAGATTTTTGTACTTTCAAAAGAGCCTCTTAAATAATTTGATGCCTTTAACTTGACACAAGTATCACTATGTAGTTTTTCTGAAAGGTAAGTAAACTCACGGGCTCACTGTGATCTCTCGCCAGGTGTCTCTTTTCACTTCTTATAACTTACAGAGCACATGAAGTCTCTTGTGGTACTAATACAAAATAGTCATGGTCATTTTTTCTTTCATTTTGTTCTTTTTACTGTTTTGCAGCATTCATTGCAGCCCTCAAGGATTTCTGAGCGTTATGTAAGGGCCTTGTTGCTGAATGCTTTCCATTAAAGCACACTTGAGGCTTGCCTTTCTTCTGTTTTTTTTTTGTTTTTTAAATGGAGCTGTTTTTATAGGAGTCACAGAAAATGCCCAGGCCTTCACAGAGACACAGAGTGAGATGATGCTTCATGAGTGCCCATGCTTTAGTATGAGCATAAAAACTGACAAGCTGTCATTTTATTTCCAACAGTGTAACCTCTCGCCTCTTTGTCACTTTTGCCTCCCTTCTAAGTTTGCTCGCGTGTGTTTGTGCTCTGCAGGGAGACATTCTCACTGTCATCAGACGGGTGGATGAACACTGGATTGAAGCCAAGCTGGGCGACAGGGTCGGAATTTGCCCTCTACAGTTTACCGAGGTGAGTTGGTCTGTAGATGGGCTGAATTTCCGGACGCTTGCAGCCTCCTCTGTCTCCTTTTGCACGCAAATCTTTGGATTCATCCCTAAGTGTCACTCTGGGCTGCAAAGTGCTGAGGATAGGGAACTCGTGTTTGAAGCCCTGCTGTGTGTGCAGATGCTCATTAGTCAGGTTCGCAGCGCTTGCTTAGCTCTCTGACTGTCATTTGTTTTCCTTTGAGCTCCCTGACTCCGGGTATAAACCTGCTTCACGCTGGGACTCGTTGCTGGTTCAACGTGTTGGCGTCTGAGTTCCTTCACTTCACTCTTTTATCTCACATCTTTCCACACTTCTTATCCTCTCCCCTTGTCGGTCCTCTCCTCCGCATCGTTCTCCTCAAGCTCCGCCTCAGCAGCCTTCCAATTTTTTCTACCTCTGGACTCTTTCATCCTCCCCTTCCCTCTCCTCGTGCTGTGCAGCCGAGCATGAAGACGCGGTAATGCTTTCTCTGCTCGGATGGCATAACAGCACATCGCTGTGGTGAGTGAAAGCATTAACCCGGCCGTGTCTGTCTGTGACGCTGTATTTCACCTTGCCTCCCGCTCCGCTGTCAGCGCCAGTCGATCCTTTCCAGGCTTACTGGCTGCTACTTATCTTCCCGCCTGCCCGTCCAACAAGTTGGAGTGGGCGAGCGGAGTGACGAGCGACCGTATTTAGACAGCAGCTTCGCTGCTCAGCACTCAGCCTGTCAGGTGTTAGCGACAGGTAGACTTTGAGAGGCTTTCCGAGTTTGACGACGGGGCTGGAAAGAGCTGACGTCACTTTCCTTTTCTGTATCCATCTTTGCCAGCTAAACTCGGCGGCAAGCAAACTGCTGGAGGGAAAGAGTCAGCGGAGGAGTGACTCAGCAGAATTTCAGCATCGGACGGGAAGCAGGAGCAAAGACAAGGCCCCAGAGGCATCCAACAGGACAGCAAACCACAGAGCCACGCAAGTTCCTGCAAAGACTCCTCTTACCGGCGCTCTGGTCCCCTCCAACCCGCACAAACAGACAAAAAACAGCAGCAACTTTTCCCGTGCGCACGCCGTTGAGGAGAACAACAACAGCGGCTTCAACCTCGAGCGACACTCTCACCGTTCCTCCGTGCGACCCCCCGCCCGTGTGCACTTGCATCCCTCGAGAGTTAACTCTCAGCGAGTTCGACGCCACTCTGACGGCCCTCACAGGCTCCTGTTACTGGTGAGTCGCATGCTTTGATTTGGTGTTACCATCTCATCATTCTTTCATCTTCGATTTTGTTGTGCTCAGGTGCGCTTGACTTGAATCAAAAACACGCGGCTCACTTTCTGTGAGCTAATTTGAAAAGATGAGGTTGTTTTCAGGGGTTCAGGGTGGGGATCATTGCCGTAAGAGCCAAGGAATGAAAACAAAAAGAGGGGAGTTGACCTGATGTTGGCCTTTACATGATTACATGTCTCCTATTAAGACAAAACAGATGCAAAAAGGGCTGAGAATGAAATTTGCTGGGTTAAAAGATTGAAGGCTGAAGGTGAGCGGAGCGGAGTGGAGCTTTTCAAAAGTTAGTAATCAAGAGTCCTGGGACCCGAGCCAAAGTTTCTTCCCAGACGTGAACGTGATGGTATGTGTCTTTTTTTTCCCCTGCCAACAAAAACAAAGCCAAAATCGTCACAGGAAAGTTGTTATTCTACAAGGCAGAATGTTATACTGTCCTTGAGAAAAACATTTTAAAAAGGCCTAAATAATTACATCCCATAACTTCGCCATTCTTTGGATTTGCTGTGCTCGATTGAAACCAAACTTTTAGTTCACGAAAACTAACGAAAAAACTAAAATTTAAAAAATAAATTCGTTAACAAAATAAAATAAAAATATATAAAATATAAAAAATAAATAAACCAATGATTAAAAATAACTAACTAAAACTAACTATAACTATGACCTTCGTTGTAGTCTTTGGTACCGTTATTAATATAATGCATCAGGCTTTGAGGATGATTTTAAATGTGAGTTTAAGTATATTTATTTCAATATTAACCGGAAGGATTTTTGAAAGTGTCACACAGAAGTGACGTCATCTAGCAGCATCCAAAGCACTATCAGATGGCGTTGCGCCTCAGCGACAATAATGCGTGCTTGATTTTTGACTCCAATGCTGTGGGCTCGCCTGCTTTTTTTATTTAACTCAACCAAAATCCAACGCTGGGTAAGAAATATTACTTTTTCATTTTACCATGGTGTTTAATTACACAAGTAATAAACTTCATTTTTTAATGAAAATACTGAAACTAAAACTTAACATTTTTTTAAATAACTAAAACTAATAAAAACTAACAGAACCACCCTGAAAGCTAATTAAACTAGCTAAATTTCAAAAACGAAACTCAAAACGAAAATGAAAACTGACTAAAACGAAAATTCCAAAACTATAATAATATATAATGTGACTGACTATAAGTTGTATTAACACATCAAACCACTCAATTAGAAGCCAAAATTGAAGAGAAGGTTCGGCAGGGGGAGTTAATGGAACAAATCCATGCATTGTCAGCTCAAATGTTAACATTTGAAAAGTATATTATGGTTTGAACTGAAGGAAAACCTGCCTGTTTTAAAAAAACAAACTTTCAAACCGTTTATTATTGTGTTTGTAGTTTCACACTGACAGCTGCTTCTGTTATTTCCATTTGCACCATTTGGCTTCATCTGAAGGGCAAAATCTGAGAATCGCCTACACCCACACCAAGAGAAGATATTGTTGCATCTAAACCCATCACTGCTGTCTTTCTAAAGGCATTTCATTTTGGATGCTGCTGTTGCATTAGATTACATTTTTATACCTCACGTAGTGTACAACGACTGTGTAATTTCATTTTATAGAGCTACTAAAAAGATTGATAGATTGCCAAAACAGGTCCATGTGGCAGAATGATGGATGGGCGGTGTGGAACTCGAGCAAACATTTTGGATTGTATCCCAAATGAGTACAAGGGCATTGTGGAATGGGGAAAGGCGAGGTCAAATGCATGCTGGATGTGCTGCGTTCTGATCACCTCAGCATAAAAACTTAAAAGGACACATGTAAATGTTGCGTATGTGCTGACCATCCATTTCCTTTTTTTATTTTATTTTTTATTTTTTTGAGGGAGTGGGACACAACTTTAATGAGGAAACGACACAGAGTCACAGTAAGGTTATGCGGTGCTAACATGAAAGACTCTGCAAGGTTTCCAGCCTTTCACTTTCCGCCAAGTGCCCTGTTTCCTGAGATAATGATTTCCTTTGATTCAGTCAAAGTTTCACCGCTCTGCCCTGCAATTAGACATGTCGGCTCATAAAACCCCCACACCTCATGTAGGTTTGAAAGTGAGGTCAAAAATATGAGTGATAATGATCATATTTAAAAAAAAAAAAAAAAATGAGGGGGTCTGCTTGGGAAGAGAAAACAACACAAATTTTGAGCTGTTTAAAGGCAAGTAAGTAGGAAGATGAGGGAGAAATAAGAGATACTGTAGATTCAGTGTGTAGGAGGCTCGGAGTCCCTCAGTGCGTCTGCTTATCTCTCTCATGCTGATGATGATGAGTCACTGGTGAAATTTGTTATATAACAGACCCCCATATCTCTCGCTACCCCCCCACCCCCACCCCCACCACCACCACCATTGCTTTAAAACTCCTTCCTCTTCACTAAGCAGGTAACATCCACTCACATATCAGCGGGCTAGTAATAGCAGACAAGCCCTGCTTTCTTGAAGGAAGTCTGTCCTGAAACATGATGTTCGAACCACGGGCTCTCTTGAATCAGGTTTCAGCCTGAGGATGAAACAAATTTGCCAAATGTACAGTGGATATAAAAACGTATTCTTGTTCAAATGCCAGTGATATAAAAAATGATACCAAGCAATCATTTCAGAATTTTTCCAACATTGTGATTTATAAAACATTTAACTTAATTGGGAAAAACAAATCTTTGTAAGAGCAGAAGTGAACATAATCAACTGTAGTTGCACAAGTGTGCACACCCTTTTATAACTGGGGATGTGGCTGTGTTTAGTATTAACCAATCACATTCATACTTAGTAATTTTAACTAAATAAGTCATTGGTACAGATTTTAAAAAGCCTCATTATTGCAAATTATTTAAAGGGGAGAACCAGAATTTCAATCATTGATTCAGCAGATAGACTGAAATAGTGTGGGAGATTAATATTTTATTTTTTTTCCCCCCTTCACAACTTCCTTGCAAAAACTGGTAATGATACGGTTCCTGAAACGTTCTAAGTGAAACAATTATAAATCCAAAGAAATATAGCTAAAACAAATATATATATCCATTAATATTTGCATACATTAAAAAAGGTAAGCAATTACTTTTTTTTTTTTTTTTGAAATAACACAGAGATACGAGCTATATTTGATTTGAACAGTTGGGTGAATTATTGGACATTATTACAAATGGAATTTTCTCTGAATAATAATAATAATCTCGTATACAAATTAACCTTTACCAAATTCATTTTATTGTATGGTTTCGACTCTCATTATGACTTTAACTTGATTGGTTATTGAATTATGTATTTTAGTATTGGGGAAGTTATGGCCCCTGGGCCAATAATGTAAAAACTAAAGATGTAACGATATCCAAATATCACAATACAATATTATCGCGATATGAAGCTCAGGGTACGATAATTATCACGATACTGTGGGGAGGTTGGCGATATTTTAAAAAGTTCACAATGTTGTAAAAAATAAGAGCTCTTACTAAAAAAAACAAAAAAAAACAACAACAAAAAAAACAGCACAATATAATGTTGTACATAACAGCAATACATATAAGCAATACATATAAACCACCTACAATCTCTAATAACAATATTGAGGCGCTTATTTGCTAAGGCACGTACACATTGAGTTCCTCCACAGATTGACTCAGTTCACAGGCATATTATGTTCCCCCTCATCTGACCATTAATGTAGATTTTAAACATAGAAAGGCCAAAACATCCCTAATGAAAATTAACTTGCACTAAAAAACTAGCCACCAGAGGGTGCTAGAACTGCACAAATGGAAATCAACCTGACTTTTTTTTTTAACAGATGTGTTGCTTTACAACATCATGAACATGACGACGAAAATATTGTGGCAGTTTTAATATTACGATATCACGATATTGCCCTTATCATTACATCCCTAGTAAAAACATGACAGCCCAACATGTAGTTCTGAAACCAAATAAAATCACAGTGAGTTTTATTTATTGTATTCTTTTAAAAGCCTCCAAAGCCTTTCAAAAGCACAATTTCTCATGCTACATAATAACATGTATGCTTATTGCGTCATATTTTAAAACAATTTTACTATGTGCCTCAGAAGACTATACAGGCTGAGATGGCCTCTAATGGGAAAATGTCTTTCCACCCCGTGATTTATAAGTCCCGTGTTGTCCAATAGAGTTGCTCTCCCCTTGTAAATACTCTGCTGGGTCATTGCGCGCGGCAATTGCGTGACTGCTGCTCGAGTGAGACGGCCTCCTTGTATCTGATAAAACAGACCAAGAATAGAAGACGGACACAGAGAATTGAAAGGACTTGAATAATTGAATGCATGAAGAATGCCGTGTCGTGCTTTTCTCCCGCTGTATGACTCGCAAGGAGTTAATGCCGCTCAGAAATGATTCATTACCCTCATTTCATCATGAGTTTGTTCACATTTAACTGTCTTAGCCGTAAATATATCATGGCTGAGATTTACATCGTCATCTCTGAAAGCTAGAATGTCTTCAGGAAATATTCAATGCACTTTATCCTTTCTTTGCATGTATGCCTCACAGCTCTGCTTTTCTGACTTTTAGGTCATAGCAATGAGTTCTTATGAATTATAGCTTGCTTGATATTTCGTGCTAGCGTTGAATGCAAGTGTATATGCGATTCAGCCTAATGGCCACAGAGCCTCGGGATCCAGGCACCTGCTATAAAGGGAACTTTTTGCTTCACTGGCCACTATTAATTCTTTAAGCACTAGTTGTGCTTTAAATAGCATCACGCTTGAGCTGTGCCTGTGACAGGGAATATTATTTCTCTCCTTTTGTAACGGATGGTTGATCGTACACTTCCCGGGTATAGCATAATGTATACGCGCACAATCTAAGGTCCATTACAAAGTTGTATCAGAAAATATAATGATGTTCACTTTTGATTGACACTGAGGTATTATGGCATCATAAATATCTAATAATGGTACAATTGTAGCATTCAGCTAAACACACTGAATGTGCAGTAGAATAGGCTAACGTATACGGCTAGCATAAAAACATGGTGCAACTCAGTGATCACTGATGATGTGGATGAATCATGTTGCGGTCTTTTCAGTCAAAGTTTCTCAATCCAATCAAACACCTTGGGGTGGTTTTTGCGCGTTTTTGACGTAATATGCCGACCTTGCCATTGCTATCTTTAGAGGACTGAGTCAGGCAGCAGTTTATCTGTATCTCACATATGTCATTTGTCGAAGGCAAACATCGCGCCACCGAATGCAACGTGAAATATCAAGCGTGAAATCACTACTTTTGGATGAGACGTTTATACCTTTGTGAACACACGATGCCACTTTAAACTAGTGTACATGTACAAGCACTTTACATGTTATTATACTCTACAAGAGCTGTATCAACTGTCATGACGCAGACGACAATGTTCACTTTTGATTGACACTGTTGTGGTATTCAGGGGAGTTAATCCTATAAACACAAACATATCATATTAAATACATGACATTTTTAGCCCTATATTTCATGAGTATAGTGTTTTTTTTTCCCATTAAAACCCTGACGTATATGATCTGACACATGCATTGCACTGATCATCCATTAGAAGGCAGTATCACACACGCAGCTGATAGCTTTTCCAGCGACCTTGCAAGATTGTTAAAATTGATAAGGGAGAGACACCTACACTTATTAATAGTGGGAAATGTTCTTTCTGTTTTTTGGAAACACTAATATGTTTGATATGTCTATTTATATATATATATATATATATATATATATATATATATATATATATATATATATATATATATATATATATATATATATATATATATATATATATATATATATATATATATATATTTATATTTACCAGTTATAAATGTACGAATTGAAAGCATTGTGACCGGATGTATCAAATATGACACAACAGTCATATGTGGAAATTGATTTTCAACAAAAAAAAAAGTTTTGTTTATTTGCTCAAAAGTACTAATAAATACTCTATTTAAAAAGAATCCGATTTTTTTTCTTATATATTTCGTGTTTCAGGCTCAAGCAACACACAATACAGAGAATCCACAATAATAAAAGATAAATGAACTACGTGTGTGACTATGTCAAAAAGCAATTTTTGATACCACTCTTAAATTGAATATCTTGAAATTGAGCAGATGTACGCAATGTAGGCCTGTGAGTCTATCTTCTGGTATGCTATGACTCGTGTCCTGGAGTGAACTTTTGGAATTCCCCAACACCACCCTTGACTATTTTTGCTCTGAGTGTGCTGTGCTTTAAAAGTTCAACCCATCCTCCTTAAATTCAAGTTGATGATCATTTTGCCTCCTTTGTGTTCCAGAGTGAGAAAATGACCAACGAGGCTCCGCCCAACATCTCGATGGCTCTGGCAAACCCGCAGATTTCTTCCTCTTCTGCAGACAGCAAAAACTCCAACACGCAGCATCTCTCAATCAGTGTGTGAGTCCCTGAATAAATTTTTTCCCCCTGAATTCAACTAGAGTGTGTACATGCATGTATGACCGCTGTGAAAATGGGGTTACGGGAAGAGAGAGGGTCAAACTGTCAACATAAAATCTTTAGCTCTGTAGGCAAAAAAAAAAAAAAAAAGTAGGTTAACCACTGTTAATATTGACAAGTAAAAACAATCACAAAGGTTTAATTCACATAGCTACTGACAAAAGTAAAATCAACCAAAATGTAACTTTGATAGCAGGTCTTCATGACAGTGGTGACAATTAGGGCTGGTTATCAATTCTAATTTCCTGATTCGATTCGATTTTGATTCCCAAGAATTCAGTTTGATTCAATTTTAATTTTTTTCCGATCC
This sequence comes from Festucalex cinctus, assembly GCF_051991245.1. Lineage (NCBI taxonomy): Eukaryota > Metazoa > Chordata > Actinopteri > Syngnathiformes > Syngnathidae > Festucalex > Festucalex cinctus. The sequence continues at coordinate 14,032,506 of NC_135419.1, forward strand.
GATTTGATTCACTTCGACCCAATATTGATTATGGAACATCAACTCTTTTTAAATATCAATGACCTGATAAAAACATCCATCCATCCATTTTCGTGACCGCTTATTCCTCAAAAGGGTCGCGGGGGGTGCTGGCGCCTATCCCAGCTGGCTTTGGGCAGTAGGCGGGGGACACCCTGGACTGGTTGCCAGCCAATCGCAGGATAATAAAAAACATTAAATTCCAAATTCAGTTTTGCTTAGGCAGTAACTGGCTTAAGCTTTAGTTTATTAATGAAAGTAAAGCGTGTTATAATCACACAAACATTGACATCAGCAAGGACAAGATGAAAATATTTCCGTAACTCCATCCATCCATCTATTTTCTGAACCGCTTGCTCCTTACAAAGGTCATGGGGGGTGCTGGAGCCTATCACAGCCGGCTTCGGGCTGTAGGCGGGGTACACCCTGAACTGGTAGCCAGCCGATCGCAGGGCACTTTCGTAACTCTAATTCAATAACTGTAAATGTAAATTAAAAAGATTCTAAATTGTCTTAGAGTGCAATAAGTTATATCTTTTCTTTTCATAAATGTAAAAACATATTTTTAAAATCATGTGAACAGTAAATTTCAAGAAAACAGTAAGATACAAAAATGTATTTGGCCTTTAAAATTCTATTTTCTTATGAATTTATGGGAAAAAGAGATATTAAAATAATCGATTCATGATTTTATGAATCGATATCAGGCTTGAAAAGGAAAATGGATTCAATATCAATTCTTTTTTTTTTTTTTTGGTCTTGGGCTTTGAATAATGTCTGTTTGTTTAACTTATTCCATACCTTTAATACTTATATTGTAAGTTTATGTTTAATTATTTGATTTTTAGAACAGATCCTGCAAAATTTGCTGCAGTTACTTTCTTCATTGTGAGAGTAATTCATATCTCTTGAAGTTTGTTGAGTTATTTTTCCCCAAAACATTGGCAGAATTCCAATTGGCATGGTCATTCAACTTGAAATGGTCCACTGTCTAAACAAGTCGAGGACATGTCCCTCGTTATAATTTGATCACAACATGTGCTGCTTTAGGTGCGCTGTGCTGTACTCTTATAAGCCGCAACGTCTGGAGGAGCTGGAGCTGAGGAAAGGCGAGATGGTGGGCGTGTACGGCATGTTCAAAGAAGGCTGGCTGCGTGGGTTGTCTCTCCGAACGGGCAAAGTGGGCATCCTGCCCAGCAACTACATCACTCCTGTGCTCAGGTGAAAGGCCACGATCCCTGACGGCTGTTATGCGTCAGCCGAAGGACGCTTGGATGCGTGTGTGGGCAGGAATATTTTAATCATTACAAATGTAGAATGCAAAATGTTAAGTTATATAAAGGATTATTTCGTTAAAGTGCAGATCGCTAACTTTCTCCTCTTGTATCTGGCTGCAGAACGTCAGCCAGACTCCTGGAGACCAAAGCGGCGGGCACATCGTCCCAGCACAACGCAGCGGCGGCAAAGAAGCATGCAGCTCCCAGGAATCCCGCTGTGGTCCTTGCTCCTGATAGGGTAAATAATGATGGAGCGCTGTACTCAGCAGGACAGGTCCCACATGTGCCAAATGGAGCACAGCACGCAATGTCATCCACAGGCGCTGGAAAATCATCCTTCTATGGAAGCTCGCCAGGTTGGGAGACAGTGAGGCGACTATTTAACCCACACAGAGGTGAATGCGGACTGCCTGTCTCCTAATTTCACAATTACACTGAAAAAAGTGTTTAATTGGACTATAAAAAAAAATGCTATAATGTGTTACAGCTATTATTTTTTTTTAGTTTGGTTGAAAGCATCATTTTCAATTTAAAGGGGCTGTCTGTCGGTTTCACTCAGGAAAATGCCCTTTTTAAATACAGGATTTAAACAAACAAACTAGTTCTCAATTTATAGATATGGGCTTTTCATAACGTGTGGGGGTGATTTTGTCCTAAACCCCCACACCCCCAGCCTGTATTTTGCCATTTTGTGTTTGTTTTGTAAACAGCGGGACATTTCTGTGTTAAGAGTGTTTACACCCCTCCAGCCAATCGCAGAGGGGGGGTCGCAAACGGAGCCGGGCGAACGTGTCAGCTGCGTGACGTCACTCCCGCGGCAATTTGAAAGCACAATCAAATCGAAGTTTCAATCAAATCGTGAATATAACGAGAAAAAGTTAAAAAAATAAAATAAAAAATAGCTGTAAGAAATTACTGCATTTTTTTTTTTTAGTTTAGTCCAATGAAAGAATGTTTCAGTGTGTCATAACATCTCCTAATTGATCCTTTCTGAATACGTTTTCCAGTATCCAACCCTTTCAACCATTCGTCCAATTTGAATGTACCCTCCAACTCGGAGCACTTTGCTCAAGTTCAGGCATCCGGCTACTCGCCAGCCATGCAGAGGAAGAAAAACGGTGGAATTCTGGGCAACCCCGGAAGACCAGCGGCCTGGATGAGTGAGCCAACAGTGCTCTCTGCTGTCCCGATGTCGAAAGACAGGGACTTCAGCTCCGTACATGATGCAGGTTATCATCAGCATGAGCGGCATCCGTCCTCCAGTGGCCCTCATTCGATTCTCGTCAGGCCCGATTCACATAAGAGCACTGCAGACAAGGTAAAGCAGCGCTCAAATTAAGTTGTTTTGAACTCACTCGTCCATCTAAGAGTGGTTTCTCATCTACAGGACACAAATTTCTGCTGGTTTACTTGAGTGTTTTGTCTATGTCAAAGCAAATAGTATTGTATAGTGGTTTGATCAAAATAATAATAATAAAAAAAAGTGCACAGCTGCCATCTCAGCTGTGTTGCAACTCTAAAACTACCTCTTTAAGGAAAATTTCACTGATTTGTTCCCTCAAATTCTGTTTGCGTGAGAAGCACCTGAGGAAAAAAAAGGTCAGATTATAAGGTTAGAATCATTAAACAAGAATGTTTTTTTATTGTTATATAATTCATTGATTGTTCCATACCTGACCTATTGCATTGAAGTGTGGGGGTGTGCTGGCAAAACCTACATTGAACCCATCTTTCTTCTACAGTAACGTGCTATTTGTGTCGTTTTCGGATGTGGATACAGAGACCACACTAATGCAATATTTATACTACTAAATACTTTCAAATGTAATGAATTGATGGAGTTTACCCGCCTAAAAATAATGTATAAAGCTCATCATGAAATTTTACCAACTAACGAACAAATCAAAATTTAAAAAAAAAAAAAAAAAAAAAGAAAAAAAAAAAAAAAAAAAAAGGAAAGTGAATACAAATTAACAGGAACAGATATTGTTTCCAATTTTTTCCAGTTTGTGGAAGAATCTGGATTATAAAACAAAAGAATCTCAGTCCATCTGTAGTTTTACTCGGTGATAATTTCGTCGACAAAAAATTTTCATCATAATTTTTGTCATGATTTTTTTTTCCAGACAAAAATTAAACGAAAACAAATAGAAGCCACTGATTGAGACTATAATCCATCCAGTTTCTGAACTGCTTCCTTTCATTTATTTATATTTTTTTAAAGAATGAAATAAAATTTTAATTGAATTGAAAATAATGAACGTTTTCCATTTTTTCTATGTCCTGTCTGTTTCTAGCCTGCCAAGTCCGTGCGCTTCCTCACAGATGAAGACCCCCCACCTCCACGGCTTCGGACATCTTCCTGGTCTTCGGGAAGCCAGGTTCCGTCCAACTTTGCCCCAGCAGCTCCCCAACTCGAAGTATGGGCGCCATCACTTACCTTGGGAAGAGATGGACCGGGAATCATCCTCAAAGACGGAAAAGCGCCAACTCTCAGGAAAGGCATGGAACCCGGCGGCCTCTCAGATCTAAACTCAAACCCGCAAAAACCAATGTCATCGCAGCCGTCGCTATCAGCTATGTCAGCTCTGTTCAGCCCCACGAGGTAATTGTGAGAATTTGACCCACTATTAACGAAAGAGTCACTGTTTTATGACGTTCACAAAAAAGGTCCACTATGTTTTTTTCCCCCCCTCAGACACAGAGTGAATTCAACACATCTAGCCCAGACAGACTCTGAGCTCAGTCTGCTCCAAGGAGAACTGGTCCTGGTCCACAGACCTCGACCTGATGGCCGTGTCCTGGTTACCCAGGAGACCAGCGGCCAGACGGGCCTGTTCCACACTAATATTCTTCATGCTCTGGAGAGGCTCACTTGAATTAATATATTTTATATACACTTTGTCAACAAGATCCAGCGATTGATAATGCCAAAAGAGATTTTCATGAAGTTTATTTTTTTGCCCTGGGTTAATATTAAAATGTGTAGATATATTTTTTGTGTTTCTTCAGTGTAAGAGCATGTATTGTATATCTCACATGTACAGTACTGAGAATTTGCACACACAAACCCCCTAAACGGCTGTCTCCCTGTTTCTGCCCATGTTACACTACATAGGTGAGTGCCTTTGTCAAAACCTACAAAGAAATGACAATCTATTTAACTATGTGAAGTAAAATATCTACTTATTCTGTGGCAATAAACTACCTAAGACAACTAATAACTGAATGTGGTTTGATTGATGAGGGCCAAACGAACATACACAACAAAAAGAAATAAATCCATCTTTTAGTGCTCCAAAAGGAAGAAAATTCACGTAATTATCAAGACGGGACTAAGCAATGTTATTTTTCCAAGTTCAAAATATATAGAAAATGTGGTCACAACAAAATAATAAACAATGTTGAATATTGCACATACAGTATATTTATACAGATGGTCAAAGTTATTGAATTTATTATTAAGAATAATTATTAAATTAATTAAATTGAATTAATAATTCATTAATTTCATTAATTAAATATTCATAATTAATATATTAATTAACTAAATTATTATCATTATTGAAAATCCTTGGTGCTTCTACACACAATTCAAACTATTGTGTGGTCTCTGCATCGGTTTGTAGCATAGTCAAGTTAAGTTTATTTATATAGCCCCAAGGAACGACATCCCCTGATCAAACCACAAAGGGGCAAGAAAAAATTAAAACAAACAAACAAACAGTAACCATATTTGCACCCGACTTATTCTTAGCAGTTTAGTTTAGAGTAGATGTTAATGTCAGCCGACAAAAGTCGGTTAAAAATGCACAGATTATGTGTCGTCGACATATGACTTGAGCCATGTTCTGACGGGTTGCCGTGAGTGATGGTATCGACGCACCAAAGCTTGTTGTTATCCTTTGAGCTACTCACGTGTAAACCTATGGGGAAAGAATGAAAAGTAATACAGTATGTTCTTTTGACGTTTGACGCTTAAACTCCTGCATTCAGACAAACAGTTGACAGCGGGAGCGATGACACCGGTGAGGGCTCGTCTTTTAGGTGAATTTAGATTTATTTCTCCCTCTCAATCTCTCGCTCAACGATAGAAAGCCCACCGTGGACATTTTGAGACGAAAGGTAGTATAGACTGTAGGTTGAAGACGACGTTTTAAGTTTAATTCCATTATAAACAGCAACATATGTCGCATTATGGCAGCTGAGAGGAATTTCCATTTAAATCGCCCCACAGCAGGGGACGCATGCGCAGACAGTCTAAGCCAAGCTGCCGAACGGGAGACTGATGTTATGGATTCAACGATGTCTTTTAAATTCTTTAAATAACCTATCTAATGTCCTACGAACACAACCATTCGAATACCGTTCATTCTCACATAAACTCAAACGACATCCCTGCTGTTTTACTATGCCGGTAAGTCGCTCCGCCCGTTTGCATTTCGTGTTTTTTTTCGCCAAGGGTTCCTCCCTTCCTCCGATCCCAGTGATGTGATGCTAACCGGTTAGCTTGTTAGCTCATTTGCTGTTTACAAGAGTATTAGGAAATTCTACGCTTTGCGTTTTGTTACACGTCTGTTTCGACGAATGCGCATAGTTACTGGGAATACTTAAATTTTCTCACCGATGATGATCTCCGTATTGTTTGCGTCTCGTCATCATAGCAACCAAGCGCCAATTAACAGAAAACTGTACTAATGAACCAACCTACTCTGACTCTTATTGAGTTCTTATTACATTTAATTCCTGTCAGTTTTCCACTTTAGGGTTTTGATTGTGTGTTACGTGTCTCGCAATGACCAACCGCGATGTCTTCCAGAGTAATAAGCTTGATAAGCCGGAGGTGAGCGATAACGTCAAGGTGGTGGTGAGATGTCGTCCGCTCAACCAGAAAGAGACGGCGATGTGCCACAAGCAGGCCGTCGCCGTGGACGAGATCCGAGGCACCATCACCGTCAACAAGCTGGAGACCCAGCAGGAACCCCCCAAAACCTTCACGTTTGACACGGTGTTTGGACCAGAAAGCAAACAGCTGGATGTCTACAACCTCACTGCACGGCCCATCGTTGACTCTGTGCTAGCAGGATACAATGGTAATAAAGTGGAAAGTGATGACTGTTTTGCTTAACAGCCCATATGTTTTCTGATACGCTCGTCAGACACTTAATTTGGTAAACCTGCACAGCCTGCTAAGATTGTGCTTATTGATTTGTAGTTACTTATACAAGGTGTGTCAGAAAAGTTCTAGGAATGGCATCAGAAGCTCTTTTCACCCTAAACTACACGCTTTCCACTTCAATCTCTCAGCTCTTTGTATATCGTCGACGATCAACAAAGAGATCCTTCTTACCGTTATTTAGTGCAAAACCCCTTTCATATGTATCAATCACACCTGGTCAGCGACTTCTTATCCATTGTGATTATTTATTGTATTTTGCAACCCATCTTGGGTCTAAGTGGCATTTTGTAGAGTGTGTATTTCCGTCACTTTCAGGTACCATCTTTGCCTATGGTCAAACTGGAACCGGGAAGACCTTCACCATGGAAGGTGTACGAGCAATGCCAGAGCTCCGAGGGATAATCCCCAACTCATTTGCCCACATATTTGGTCACATTGCCAAAGCAGAGGGAGACACTAGGTACATAAACATTACTAATTTGATGCTTTTGTTTTCCTTGTTATCAATATTGTCCCTTTTTATTTGCATACTATTGCATTCCATTATGAATACAATATAAAATGTTAAGTGAGGTTACACCTGAAACATTAATGTTGTGCTTTTTTTTTTTTTACTTGCATGTTGCATTTGAAAACTGATGCTATTAAAATTGGAAAGATAATGTAACAACTTGTAATTTTTGATGATACAAAGTCTACTTGATATCATGTACTGCTACAGGTTTCTTGTTCATGTATCATACCTGGAGATTTATAATGAAGAAGTGCGTGACTTGTTGGCCAAGGACCAGACACAGAGACTGGAGGTATCATATCTGTATTGAAACAGCAGCTAAAGTCAATTTTTTTTAGCACTATCATAATTGTCAAAAAGCATCTGACTACACTGCACTACAGGGAATGAATCATTTTTGTGCATCATAAAGTGTGTTCCTTTTCCCATAATAGGTTAAAGAAAGACCAGATGTTGGCGTGTATATCAAAGATCTCTCTGGGTATGTGGCGAACAATGCTGACGATATGGACAGGATCATGACTTTGGGCAACAAAAACCGTAAGAAGAGACTTAACCACATTTCCCAACATTATTAGTAATCCATTTGCAAACATTTTCAATAGAGTAATATGGCAAATCATGCTGCTGATAACTAGGAACTCAAACTGACTGAAAGAGGCTTTAATAACAAGCTTGTACTTTGTACAACACTGGGTAGCCTCTTAATTCATGTACAATAGTTGTTTTGTGTGTAGCTTCATCATTGTTTTGACCGAACAACCTTGTTTTCTGTATTTCCCTCTCAATAGGCTCTGTTGGTGCGACAAATATGAATGAGCACAGCTCCAGATCACATGCCATCTTCACCATCACCATTGAGTGCAGCGAGAAGGGAGTGGATGGAAACCAGCATGTGCGCATGGGGAAACTTCATCTGGTTGATCTTGCAGTATGTAAAACATTAGCTACTAAATATCACTTCAAATTCTCAAACATTAGAGTTCACTTGTACATATTTTTCGCTCTCTGCGTTCAAAACAAAACCTCTATTTTCAATACTGGCTTAAGTGATGGTAAAAATACCTTTTAGCAGGCTGTCAATCAGTAAAATATGTGTATCTTAAAAGTAAAGTAAACTAGTTTTTTTTAATATTATGTGTAAAGAAAATACCAGTGTACGAAAACACTGTGAACATAGTTATGGTTAGCCTTTACCTTGTCTAAAATATGAAAAAAAAGTGATAATGTTGACAGCCTGTGTGTTACTATTATCACCTCCCTTACAGGGTTCAGAAAGACAGGGGAAAACGGGAGCCACAGGCCAGCGCCTCAAGGAAGCAACAAAGATCAATCTGTCGCTCTCCACGCTGGGTAACGTCATCTCCGCCCTGGTGGATGGCAAGAGCACCCATGTGCCCTACAGGAACTCCAAACTTACCCGCCTGCTGCAGGATTCACTCGGTGGGAACTCCAAGACCTTGATGGTAAGGTCCCAAGTAGGCATGGGCTAATTAGCAGGTTGACGATTTACTGTGATTTTCAAGAAAGTAAAGGTTTCAATAACCGCTAATACTTCCTGTCGCCGGAAATTAGGTCTTCTTATCTTTTTTGGGGGGACGTCTGTTATAGGAGCCACCTCTTTCAACCTTTATGAGTTGCGCATGGAGGAGGGAGCAGGACAAATGAGATACTGCAAACAAGGATGCCAGCACTGTTGTCAGTGTACATTGTAATGTGCCGGCGGATACTAGTCAGCCCCAAGGACAACATGAGTAGCTTATCGGTCTGTTCTAATGTTCTAAAAATAGCTCAACAGTTGATGGGACACTGACTTACTAGGAGAAGTTAAGAAAAATATTAACATTTATTAATTTAAAGTACAAAATAGTCTCAATAATAAATAAATAATAATAACAATCTTGTTTTTATTGGGGGAAATGCTGTTTTTATATTCCCACGTTTTTTTTGTTTGTTTTTTTAAAGGTCATTTTATAGCTGTTAATTCTATGATACCACAATATTTTTGCCCACGGTTATACTGTCAGACTATAATTACAACACATAATTTATTCCAAGTTTGTAATTTTAACACACCAAACAACCGAGCCACTTCCCAAGAACCGGTGAGACTTCAGCATGCTGACGTTCTTGCTTGTCGCCAACCAGTGTGCAAACATAGGTCCCGCAGACTACAACTACGACGAGACCATCAGCACGCTGCGCTACGCTAACAGAGCCAAAAACATCAAGAACAAAGCCAGAATCAATGAGGACCCCAAGGAAGCTCTGCTGCGTAAATTTCAGAAAGAAATTGAGGATCTGAAGAAGAAACTTGAGGAAGGTAGTAAGCCTTTCCCCCACCCCCCACACTTGCACTGAACACAAACTTATAATAATTGTTCATCTTTGGACCGTCCCAGGTGAGGAGATCTCTGGCTCGGAGGGCAGCGGGTCAGATGAGCCGGATCAGGGGGACGAAGAAGGAGGGGACGCTGGACAAGGACGCAGGAGACGAAGAGGTAACAATCACAGGAAATTGAATCCATTTTGTCCTCATGAAGACAGGAAATTTAATCTTGTGAAATTCTTTAATGCCATGTTAAGATCGCATTTTGACTCGTTTACTGCCTGCCTTGTCAGTAGTTTTCTGAGAAGGATATATTTTTTTTTTCTACTCTCCAAATTGAGATCTATTCAGTATGTATTTGACAAGAGATATCAGGATATCTTTAAGACAATGTTGGGGTTTGACTGTGACAGAAATCTACAATTATTTTTTCACAAAATACTTTATTATTAGATGATTGCAGTGGACATGACATATTTGTGTGTCTAAACCAATCAAAACTAATAATTTTCATGATGTCAACACTTCTGGTTTATGATTGGTTACGTTAGCTAGGATCCAATCACAATCGCAGGTTGATTTGCATGATGTTCATGATAAAAATCTTACATATAACTTGGTAAGTTACAGCCATACTATCTTGACGTCCACTATTATAAATAGACATGAGATAACCCCTAAAAAAATATTTCCATGTTATTATGTGGGGAAAAGAGTCAGTCAGTTAAAAAAAAAAACAGGCTTTATTCTTCTACTCTTTCAGACCTTTCATCTTCCTCATTTTTCAGTCTTTGATGTATGTTGTGTGTTCTTAGTCTTACATTCTTTGTCTTTACTGTAGTGGTATTTGTGTCTAACACATTTGTGTCTCTTTCTCCTCCTGCCATTGTCTTTACAACTCCTCTTCCTTCAAGGAGAAAGAGGTCGGTGTGATTGTGTTCATGGTTCTTCTATCCTATCGCAAAAGTTTTGCTTTCTACAGGGAACGTATTATATATTTCTAGGGTTATTTTCAAGTAGTTTGTTGGTAAACCACTTGTTGACATTTCTATCCAAGAATGAAGCCCCTCTGTGGTTGTCCTCATAGCCATTGTGCCATTAAAATATTAGATCTTGCACTATCCTATTAACATTAACCTTGTTATTTCAGGGAAGAAGAAGATTTCGCCAGAAAAGATAGTGGAAATGCAGGCCAAGATTGAAGAGGAAAGAAAAGCTTTGGAGGCAAAACTCGATATGGAGGAGGAGGAGAGGAATAAGGCAAAAGCCGAACTGGAGAAGAGGGAGAAGGATCTTCTCAAAGCTCAGTGAGTCTGCCAGAAGTAATACTTTAAATGGATTTTACTCAAGCAGGGTGCGTCAGATTTTTCACAATGCACATCAATGTTTCGTTGGTCATTTTTTTGTGTCTATAACATTACAAGAGATACTTGAGCTGATATTTTTGTCAACGGCATTCCAGAGGCATTGGGCAGTTTAATACAGGTCACTTTTATTTATTTTTTTGTCCTGTATTCCCAGTCAGATTTAATTACATTCCATCACACTTCTTACCGCACACTGTCATATTCTCATCTGTAGGCAGGAGCATCATCTTCTGCGTGAGAAATTGTCAGCCTTGGAGAAGAAGGTAATCGTGGGGGGCGTCGACCTCCTGGCAAAGGCTGAGGAGCAAGAGAAGCTTCTGGAGGAGTCCAACAGTGAGTTGGAAGAACGCCGGCGGAGGGCAGAGCGTCTTCGCAAGGAATTGGAGGAGAAGGAGGTAAACACATATTTCAACTGGTGAGCTGATATATTTAACATTTAGATGTAATTAATACAGTAATCCCTCCTCCATTGTTGAAGTTACATTCGAGGCCACCCCTGCACCGAGTGAAATCTTTGATATAAAAATGCACCCTAGCCAAGTTTTTATATAGCATTTATGGCATTTAAATTATTTTTTGTGTTTTAAACACACTGAAAAAAAAATGCAAACAATATATTGACAGCGCAATGGATAAAACAAAAGATATTGTACAAGGGGTATAAAAGGTATCGTAACAACGCTTAGGAAAAACTCTGAAATGTAGTGGGACCACGAAAACTGAACCATGATATAATGGGGGTTTACTTTAAATACTTTGTCAATCCCTTCCTGCCTGCTGTACACTGTACACATGCAAATGTACCTTTTCCTATGTAACATTGATGTATGTTTAAAAACAGCAAGAGCGCTTGGACATTGAGGAGAAGTACACAAACCTTCAGGAGGAGGCCCAAGGGAAGACCAAGAAGCTGAAAAAAGTGTGGAGCATGCTGATGGCTGCCAAATCGGAGGTGAGTGACTCTGGCAGCTGTTTCAGCTTAAGTTTTAATTAGATTTGGGGGAGAAAAAAAAACATCTGCTGAAGGATCATACAGACCTTCATCAAGGTTGAATGGCTTCCTGTAGGATCCTGTAGGTGGCAGAAAAGTGCAATTTCAGTGCACTGAGTCTCACAATAGTGAAAATTTTGTAGAATTGTGCTGGATAATAAAGGCTGGCGAAAACGTAACATGACCAGAAATGCCAACTTGAATTTGTAATCGACTTCATACTTGAGTTTTGTACTTCAGTTGGCAGATCTGCAACAAGAGCATCACCGAGAGATTGAGGGACTCCTGGAGAACATTCGCCAGCTGAGCCGGGATCTGCGACTCCAAATGCTGATCATTGACAACTTTATTCCTCAAGAATACCAGGTCTGCATTTGCATGTCTTCCATTGGTTTATTCATGCTAAAAGCTTGTTGCTTCACATTTGCCTACCGTAATTTCCGGACTATAAGCGGCTACTTTTTTCACTTGCATTCGACCCTGCGGCTAACAGAACGGTGCAGCTTATCCACCAGGTCATGAGGGGGGCGCATTATCAAGGGAAGCGCCAGACAGAGCAAAACAAACCAAGTGAGACAGTTTACACCCTCATTATGGAAAAGAAATGGAGAAGTGCATAAGATGCTGCATTTAAGTTAAAGGCAATCGACCTGTTTGATTCTGACACTGACGAAGAGGAAGAGAAGTTTTTTGGTTTTGAGAGCGACAGCAAAGGAGAGGCAGCGGCTGACGAGGCCATTCTGGGCCTGTTTGTTCCCGACACTGAGCAGGAGAAGGACGGTGGCGAGAATTACCGGTAATGAGTGACTTTTCTGATATAGTAGGTTGGTTATTTTTGCTACAGTAATGTATTTTTACAAGCGTGTTATTAATGCACATTTACTGCCGTGTTACTGGCAAGCACTTTTAAAAATCAATTTCATTTAGCCTCGTCAAGTGCTCAAAGATTTGTTCTGTTAAACTGTGAATGCTGTATTATTTGCGCACCTCACGATTTCTGTTCAGATGTTATTAAATTGGACCTTAGCGTTCCCAAACAGTCATCTCTGTGGTACCGGGAAAAAGTCTTGTGCGGCTTATACATGGACCAATTTCGAATATTCCTCAAATTTGGCTATTGCGTCTTATAGTCTGGAAATTACGGAAGTTAGCAAAGAATATCAAATTAGTCATTGAGAGACAATGATGTAATGTGAATGTAACACATGGTCAGCAGACAACCAAAGAATGGTTCATTTGTGTCAAGTGTGCAAGTTTTGTGTCTCTGTACTTTTTCCTGTGTTGGCCATAAAAACCAAGCCAGAGGGTAAAACTAGATGGAATAGGTTGTAGATTGAATGCCCTAGCTTCTCACAACCTATATATAAACATTAGTAACACTCTTTCCTTTCCTTGCAGTGAGTGGTAAATAACTAGATTTCTTTGAGAAAATATAGTGTAACTTGTATGCCCTTCTTTCGGATGTCAATGTTGCAAATGATGTGATGTGATTGATGTAAGCTGTAATGTGTCCGAAAGGGAAAAAATGAATGAACTAAAGTAAACTAAATTAAACTTATAACTTGTATTTTACACCCCCCCCCCCCCCCACCACCACCACTTTAGGAGATGATTGAGAAATATGTGAACTGGAATGAAGACATTGGAGAATGGCAGCTGGTAATGTTATGAAGCTTAGACTCACCAGGATTTTATTTGTGCATGCAAACCCTGATGGTTCGTGCTTGCGAAGATACATATTGATTTATAATTGGCATCTTTCTTGTATCAGAAATGCGTGGCCTTCACTGGCAACAATATGAGAAAACAGACACCTGCTCCAGGCAAGAAAGAAAAAGATGTAAGTCTTTTCTGCTCCACTTGTCCAAGTCCAGTTGACTAATGGTCAAATCTGTCACTTCCCCCCCCCCCCCCCCCCCCCCCCCTTTAACACTGTGCTGGACTCTCTCATTCTGCAGCCTTTCGAGGTGGACCTGTCTTATATGTATTTGGCTTACACAGAGGAGAGCATGCAAGAGTCGCTGATGAAACTGGAGAGGCCCAAAACCTCTAAAAGCAGCAAGAGCGGCCGACCCAAGACTGGTCGCAAGTAATCACAACACGGACAAAGCTTTAAGCCACATCATATTTTCATTCAAATACACATTACATCTTATTTTTTGTTGCTTTTTGGGAAGCGCTGGAGCAGATTAATAGCATTTCAGTGGGTTTCATTGATTTAAGTTAAGAGTGTGGTCACGGAATGAATTAAACTTGTATCTCAAGGCACCACTGTATGCTGTTCATGTAAGTATTAATTTGTCATTTGACTTTAGCGCAATAGCATCCCAGAATCACTTTTTTTGTGCCTTTTGAGGTGATCCATGCTGCTCAAATTGGATTAGGGGGCAGATTGCAAATTGGGTTTGCTGCTCAACAGCTGAATGCTGAATCTGTGAAACCTCCAATACTTTGTGTAATCTTGTAAGTAGTTTGAGGTTGTAATAATATGCAATTATTTTATGAAGGTTATGTATTTTTTGTTTTTAACAAATACAAGCAATTAAATTAGCTTCAATTAGTTTTAAGTTACTGAACACTAACTTGGATAATGTTCAGATTCAGATTGCAACAATAATGCAAACAAATCTCTTATCCTTTTCATGTTTCTTGAAACAATGATTTGTAAATGTGGACTGCACTTCAACTCTCAACTTATCTAGACACTATATAAATATAAAAAACATAATTAGCAACTGAAATTAAGCACTTTTCTTTTTCTTTCAAAACATTCCAGCCTTTGGGATTTTTAAAATTACACTCTACTACATTGCAATGTCGATTTGAATTTGATAGAGTGAAACATTTGTACGTTTGTGCTGATAGAATCTCCCATTCTGAGAAGCAGCCTTCCTGATAGAGCGCTAACACTTATCTGGTGTCGTCCCCTTACAGGAAAAGGTCTGCAAAAGCAGAGGCGGCCGTCGAGTCCCCTCTACAGTGAAGACATGGCAGCGTCAAATAAAGAAGTCCCTCGTCGAATTTACTGACGATCCTTATTTAACAGATGATCTGAGTACACTGTAGGGCTGACACAGGTTGAAATGTGACACAGCTATAACCTGTTCAGAGTATTATTGTCAATAAGACCCCCAGCTTCACATATACTGTAGCTTTGAAATGCATTTCAACTGCCTCGAATAGAAGGTAAATCTGGACCGCTTGCATGTCGTGGCAACAGTTCTTTTTCTGCAGCAGAGTTATTGTACGATCATACTCAACGGTCTTAGGGCTCACCATTATACTCTGGTCTTGAACATTTCAAATGCGGAAGCACCCGCAATAGAATTAAGAGGAAGTTTTGAAATAATACAATTAGTAAGTATATAATAGCAAAAAAAATGTAATATTGTTGAGAGGATGTACACATAAGTCCAAAATAATACATAGTCTGGGCAAATTTTTAGGTCAATTTAATTTTCATTTGTTGAATGGTTCTCTATTAGCAAAGGGGAAAAGACTTTTGTGGTGTTTTTGTTTTTTTCCCCCTCAAAAATTCCTCATTCATTATCTAAACATAACGATGTGCTAAATGATCTCAATAATGCTCAAAATAATCAGGTTTTCTCAAAATTGTCAATATTATTTATAAGGACACCCCGAAACTATTGGACAAACCAGATGCTTTCAGTGTTTTAGCACAAATGCTAATTCTCAACATTGTCCACAGGAAGCCTTTAGAAGGGATGTAGAATATGAAAGTATAATGTTTTATATTACAAATTTTTGAAATTGCGCTAAAATCATTCAGTAATAACTTAATGACTTACAGTCTTTTTCCAAGTTGTCCTTTTAGACAAACCAATTTGACAAATACAAATTTACATGATGGGTGAAAAAGTTTTTGTTTAACCAGGCAGGTCTCTTCGTTTCATTTAAATAATTTTCCTTTAAGTAAAAAAATAAAATAAAATACAAGTTTGTTCTACAATGACTCTGTCCCTGAAAAAGAATAAAAACATTTCCTGTGAAAGTATGTGAACTATAAACTGGACCCATATGTTCCAATAGTTGTTTTCACACTGTTTTGATGAAGACAGATGGCAATTGTTTTATTGATTAAAAATTCAATGCCGTAATTTGCGATGATAAAGATCCTTAAGTCAAATTCAATTTTTGAAGATTAAGGCAAATGCTTCTACTCTGAAAAGAGATTAAGTAGTGGTAAGTACTTAGGTGAAAGTGCGCTTTCTACTATTCCAGGTGGGTCCGAAACTTTTGAGAGTGTGCATGCCAGCCAACTCTCTTTCGTGCCACTTGTTTATCTTTTATTTTGAAAAGTTACAGCTGTATTATTGAGATGCACCATATTTACTGTATGCCTTAGTATAATGCACTTGTATGAGGTTCTGTGAAAGTCATGTTAATTTCACGTGCGTGTTTCATAGTGGAGGCAAGCCGGGTTTCGTTTTATATCATATATGTCAAGTGTTTACATTCACCCTGGATGTTTTATTTATTAAATTATTTTACACACGTTTACCTCACATGATCTTGTCGCTCTTTTTTTCCTCTCAACAATACAGAAGACTGGTGATGACTTAGTGTTAACATGAATTTTTTTGTGTATATACTGTTTGTACAGGGTGACACAAAAAAAGGGAACTTTTTAGCAATCCAATAAAAATAAGAGTGATGGAAGAAAAATATTTTATTCATAGTAATTGAAATCTTAAACATGCCATTTACAATCAAACAAACATCCCAACTGAAATGTTTCAGCGGTCAGTGAGGAATCTCAACAGCAGATTTCCGTGGATTTGGTGGATACAGAAGCATGCCATCTACAGGATATAATTTTTAAAACATGAACATTGCAACATTGTTTCTTAAAGGGCATGTTTTAAGGCTTCAATTACCATTAATAAAATATTTTTCTTCCATCACTCTTGGTTTTATTGGATTGTTAAACACTACTGTACATTGTACAGGTGACCCAGAAATGTGTAACTCCATTTCCAGTGAATCAAAAGCATATTGAGCAAAGGTTCATTGGTCAGTGTATATATGTATTCCAAATATGAAATCCGCTGTAAGTGCAGAATGGCATAAGGTGGCCAGAAACAAAAGATAGGAATAGCATAAAACTTTGGGTTGCCCAAATAATAATAATAATAATAATATAGAATACAATGAAGACATTTGTCAAGTGAAAATTGTACACTTAAGTCACATTGTTTTATTTCAGAGTATATTCCATACATAATTATGCCATTAGTATTAGAAAATACTTAATATTTTGCTAATAAATAAATATGAACACTTCAACAATGATGTCCAATAATAAATATATTTTAAAGTTACCATAAAATCCCTTGAATAACATGCACCCGCATATATGTTCCCCAAAAATCACCTTTAAAAAGCATTTCCGTCCCCCTGTATTTGTGTATAATACAGTCAACTTGATTTTCTGGTATTCTTTACTATCAGAGTGAATAATATAACTAGATAAAGCTCAAAATGTAACAATAAAGTGTAAATGCTTTTAAATCTAGGTTCAATACAATGGCATCTTCTCATAGAGCTATGATTAAGGTCTTTCAATGTATTATAAAAATCTACTTATTTTATTTATTTTACAAACCCTAGGTACTGATCGAAACAATGTGATAGATATATCTATTTTTTTTAACTAAGTCTCCTGTATAATACCCCACCCCCTTGATTTGGGATTGTTTTTGTTTTTTGTTTTTTTGAAAAAAAAAAAAAAAAATGTTATTCAAGGGATTTTAGAATAAAATAAATAATTTACAAGTAATTCATATGAAAAACACATCAACCATCACTTTCATCTATATAAGACGACCGTTGCTTTGCACATCTTGCAATATCCTCCAACAATTGGCATAGATGATATTTTGTGTTGTTTGTCAGGTGACACTCCTCAACTCCATTCTAGAACACAACACGTGGATGAATTCAGTAAATATACAAAACTTGAAGATTGAGAGTTTTTATGATGTATGTATGGATTACCTCCTCATTGTAAGCATGCAGGTTACCGGCAAGTGTCGCTAGTTCATTACCGGTAGTATTGGTCAAGGCTTTCACAGCTTTGCAAAATTTATTTTTCTGGAAAGAAAATGTGACTAATAATGTCAACTACACGTTCATGTGACAAGTTGCTGTCATTTGAAAACGTCTCAAACCTACCTGACATGTTCCCTCATTTGGCTTCGGCGCCGTTGGTGACATAGTATTCAAGGCTTTCTCCGCTTCGCAAAAGAAACTTTTCTGTAAGAATAATAATAACTCTTAATAATGTTAAAGAACATTCACCTGAGCAAGCCTACGTTGCTGTCATTTGAAAATGTCTCAAACCTACCAGACATTTTCTGGCACTTGGCTTTTGCACCGTTACGTGCTGCAACTGC
This sequence comes from Festucalex cinctus, assembly GCF_051991245.1. NCBI lineage: Eukaryota > Metazoa > Chordata > Actinopteri > Syngnathiformes > Syngnathidae > Festucalex > Festucalex cinctus. Next base: position 14,050,597 of record NC_135419.1, read on the forward strand.
AAAAAAAACAAAAAACAAAAAAACAGAATAAATATAATAAAATAATAATTGCTATAGTATACTTTATTTTATTCATGTACTTACTGGGAGAAGACATGCATTCTCTGCTTCTTCCTGGACAAGCTTCAGTTGGGTGCGTTCAGAAAATGCAAGGGATGCCGAAAAGAAGGCCGTGAGTAACAATATTACATCAGTTCTAAATGTCTTCATGATTTAGAAGTTGAGCGCAGGCTGACGCTGTCAGGTGTAGAAAAAAAAAGCTTGAATGGGCCCCGCTTCCAAATGTGCTGCTTATATCGGCGAGAAATGCGGTTGTTTCACAGACGTAAGAGGAAAGTGCCACCATATAAGGGTGCACCACAAAGTGATCATCAAAAAGTACCATCGATGCAATCTCCTTTTATCTGATTTTATTATTCTATTTATAATCTATATAACAAATTCTTCTTTTTTTCTCGTTACTGGTTTAGAGGTGACATACTTTCTTATTATTGTGAATTAGCTCAATCACTAATAACTAAGCATGGCCTATGTGTACACTGCATGGGAACATGTACATGGGAATTTAAAAGTAAGCTAATGAATTTACAATTTTCTGTTATTTTGGGTTCACACTATCAAAGATTTTTATTTGTGTCCGTAAATTCATCTATTAGTTTTACAATACCTCACTATTTTGTGGGTTTTCTTACTTTTTTTTTCCCTTCTAAGTCATACCAGTCAAAAAAATATATATCAGTTTTTATTTTATTTTTTTTAAGGCAAATTTGTTTTACAAAAAGCAAGACCACGAACATTAGAGCTCGTCATCACAAAAATCCCCGTTCTTGGATGCTCTGAGCGTGCTGCTTCGGAAACTCAGAATGCTGTTCAAATGTGCCGTTGGATTATTCAGAGTACCCCATAATATGGAGTAACAGAGCCCACTGCGTTAAAAAGTAGTAAATGGTTAAAGCAAAAGGCTGTATTCGGAAATGAATACAGCACACGAGGATGATGAAACATCCGCTTAATAACATTAAAAACAACAGTGAAGTTTTTCTTACCAATTTTGTAGCAAAGGTAAAATTCTGTTGAGGAATGCGCCTTCGCCTTCTTCGCCGAACTGTTGAGGGTACATAATGGCTTAATAAAGACATACAATAGAACCGCCCCACAAAAAAAGCAGAGGTGGCAGATCCAGATCCACGTCTAGAAAGTAAAACCCCTGCCACAGTTTGCCTTTAGTCCCTTATGCTAGCTAGCTAGCTCCCTAGCAGGTAACCGGGGCACCTGGGGTGCGAGCTAGGGCGCTCACTAGCTAGCACCTGGGGCTCAAGCCAAATGTGGCAGGATTTTTACTTTCTGGAACTGGATTTGCCACCTCTGCAAAAAAAGTAAACATCTACTTTGCGAAAATTCACCTATCCCGGGGAATCATGGAATGTATAACATGCGAAAAATGAAGGAATATGTGACAAATAAAATTATGTGATTTTGTTAGTTTGTTTGTTTGTGTTTACTGGCAGAAACTGTCGTCCATGATCATCACTGAATCTCAGAAAAATCCCCAGCAAAGGCTTAAACTGCGCTCGGGGCATATTTGGCACTTGTATTAGGTCAAAAAAGTTTGTACACACAACAGATATAATTGAACTTGAATCTCCTGTTGCTTTCTCGGTTGAGAGATATTCTCCATCTGCACTGTGTAGCACAGCAGAGCGCACAATTCAGCTTTTATTGCCAGCAGCCACATCATCAGTGAACAGTAATTAACACTTGCCTCCACATGATTTGATATGCTTTGGATCATGAGCCGTTCTCATTTTTACTCTTCCTGTTAATTCTGATACAAGTTGGCTGTAAAAGTAATAAAAACTCACATTGTACAAATATGTCTTGACATCACTGCAACATGCCATGTGTTAGTCTTGTTGAAGGATTTATTTTAAGCAACATCCGGTTTAGCACTATACTTGCTGAGTCCCCCCCCCATCCCCATCCCCATCACACCAGATAAGAAAACTCTGCGTCAGCGTTTATCAATTGCTCATGAAAAAAAATACAAATAAATAAATGTTCCGTGGGTAGGAAAGGAGGTTTTGAGTAATTGAACTTTCCCTATGTGAAGTAGAGGAAAATGACACATTTTGGTATATTGCACATCAGTCTTTAATTAAATAGATGATAAAACACAAAATACGCGATATCTAGTCAAAATATCTTAATTCATATACTCATACAACTTTAATACACACTAAAAATCTTTTTTCGTGTCCCTGTGCACCCTGACAACCAGTTCTGCTTCATTTTCCAGTTAAACATTAACACGTTTATGTCAAGAATATTGTGAGTCGAATCACCCAACCAATTTTCAGTCAAATTCTACTGCATACCTCACAAAATGTTTATGTGCCGCTGCTGCCACTGAAAAGGTCCCAAGACATTGTAGGCTATTGACCTCTCTCACGTTTTTGGTTTAAGGTGGAGGTTGTGGTTCAGGGATCACTTTGCAATGTGTGTGTGAAGGACCCTGGTTAAACACATGGAATTATACTTCCCAGTGCCCACAGATGGCCACAGCAGGAGCACCACGATGCTCATTGAATTAGCTTAATACACGACTTGTAACCCAACTTTAGTTTTTAAAGCACTTTGGAAAAAGAAAAGAAAATGACCCGTAAAAACAAAGTGCTGTACATATCAGCTGTTAAATTATTTACATTCTTTTTAATCAGCTAATTTTCAGAGTATTTTTTTCTGTCTCTGAATAATTTTTTCCCTGTTTTCCCAATTTATTTATTTTTTTTAATTTTTTGAGTTTCTTAAAAATCATTTTGGACCTGTTTTTCTGTATGTCCGCCTGTTATTCCCATTATTATTTTTTTATATATATATATTTTTTTTCTGGAGTATTTTTTGTTTTGTTTTGCAAATTATTATTTTTTTTACTGTTTTTTTCTGAGCCAATTTTTCTCCCTCCCTGTTCCCCCTGTCGGAATACTTCAATCAATCAATCAACTTTATTTATATAGCACCTTTCATACATTTAAAATGCAACTCAAAGTGCTGGACATCCATAATGCAATAAAATAAAAGAAAGAAAAAGCCCCCCCATCCCCATGATCGTACCCACAGACACACCCAAAACCCAACAAACACATGAAAACCACAACATGGCGGGGCACAGATGTACCCTGTAAGGAAAGGCACCCAGGAGGAGTTCATCCACAGTGAGATGGATGAAGACCAAGCATCCCTCTCACTGTGGAGGCTCCCCCATGAGAAAACACTGGAGCTAAAAATTTTATAACTACCAAATAAAAACATTTAAACACTAAAAGAAAACGGTTAAACACGATAGAAAAAATAAATAAATAAAAACAAAGCTACAAGACAATATAGATTAAAAGTTAAATAAATAAAAGGGGATACAAAAGTAAAAATAATAATAAGTAAAATAAAATAAAATAAAATAAAAATAAAAAAGGTCAATCAAATGCCAAACTAAAAAAGTAAGTCTTAAGCCTCCTCTTAAAAACATAAATATTCTCTGCAGACCTGATGCTCTCTGGCATGCCATTCCATAGGTGAGGACCATAGTGGCTAAAGGCAGCTTCACCATGTGTCTTGGTCCTCACCTTTGGAATAGTTAAAAGGCCGCTGCCAGAAGACCTCAGAGGCCGCGAGGGGTAATAGGGTAAAAGCAAGTCAGATAAATAAGATGGGCCAAGACCGTTAAGACATTTAAAAACTAATAAAAGCACCTTAAAATCAATCCTGAAACGCACGGGGAGCCAATGCAGCGATTTTAAAACTGGTGTAATGTGCTCCCGCCCTCCGGTCCCCGTCAGCACACGTGCAGCTGAGTTCTGAAGGAGCTGTAGGACTGAAATATTCTTTTTGGGAAGACCAGAGAGCAGGGAATTACAATAATCTAAACGACAAGAAATAAAAGCATGCATCAGCACCTCCGTGTTGGCCTGTGAGAGAAACGGGCGGACTCTGGCAATATTCTTAAGATGGTAAAAACCGATCTTGGCTACATTTTTAATATGAGGATTAAAAGTTAGCTCAGAGTCAAAAAGGACGCCCAAATTCTTTACACATTGCGTGGGTTTAAAATCTTGTAGTTTAGGTAAAAGTTTCTCTCTCTGACCTTCAGGACCGATGACTAAAACCTCTGTTTTGTCCTGGTTGAGCTGCAGGAAATTTTCTGCCATCCATGACTTAATATCTAAAATACAATTTAAAAGGGTATCAATAGGCCCCATGTCATCAGGTGACACGGCGATATACAGCTGTGTATCATCAGCGTAACTGTGGAAGTTGACGCCGTGTCTCCTGATGACTTCCCCAAGGGGAAGCATATAAAGATTAAAAAGTAATGGGCCTAAGATTGAGCCTTGGGGAACCCCACATTTAATTTCATGGGTTTCAGAGGAACATGTATCCATACTTACAAAGAAATATCGGTGTGTGAGATAGGAATAAAACCAGTTAAAAACTGTACCAGAGATGCCCACCAGGCTTCTAAGTCTGTTTAATAAAGTGTGGTGATCTACTGTATCAAAGGCAGCACTTAAATCCAGTAGCACCAAGACTGTAAGCTTTTTCATATCTTCATTACACCTGATATCATTTAAAATCTTTAAAAGGGCAGTCTCGGTACTGTGGTTCATCCTAAAACCAGACTGATATTTCTCTACTTATGTTTGACTGTTTTTCCAGGGAATTTTTTCAAATGTAATTTTCCCCTTTTTTTTCCAGAATATTTTTGTCTGTTTATCTGGAGCATTTTTAATTTCTGTTTTTCTTTTTTTTTTTTTTTCCTGTTTTTTTTCTTATTAATTATTATTTAGGAGTATCATTTTCCAGAATATTTTGTTTTCAGAATATTTTCCTTGTTTTTTAGGGTAATAATTTCTGTTTTACGAATAATTTGTAATCTGTTTTTCTTATTATTTAAAAAAGGGTTTCTGAGTACTATTTCCTCATTTTTCCAAATTGTATTGAATTATGAAGCCACTTTGAACTCAATCGAAAATAGAGAAAAAAACAAAACACTTCCGTAGATCATTTATGATGATGATGATTATTATTGTTTGTTTAAAAATCATTTACGAATAACATGGCCCATCGCCACTGTGGCACAAAAGTTGTTTGCCCAAAAGCCATCAGACAGAAACGAGTACTTCACCGTGCAGCTATGCAAATGAATTGAAACGTACTGTTGTGTGCGGCTCCAGCTTGCATCGCGCGCCCACCTGGATTTGGGCCAGTGAGAGCGGGAGGGCATCCGGGGCCGTCAGCCAATGGGAGCGCTCGCAGGATTTCGGCTCCATGCGCCATTTTAGCGCGTCCACGGCCATCCGGTAAGATGGTCTCCGCGCTTTGTCTCCACTGACTGGAGTTGTTACCTTTTATTCTGGGACCTTTGTCGCCTTCCCACCGCCAAACGTCTACACCTTAGGTCCATTTGAGCCGTCCGCGCCGAGAACAAAACCCGTGTTCGTGCATTGAGAAATGACGACCGCGACCAGCAGGTAGGAGAGGCTCGGTTTTAATGTGTTTACACAAGTGTGTTGTGCATTGATTATACAGGACTGGAGTGCGCTTCCGTTTTGCTAGCGGTACGCCGAACCATTAGTGCTTGTTGGTAATTAGCATGCTAAGCTAACTAGCCGCTACCGACCGGCAATGTTCAAATTGTTAAAAATGCAAGTTGTACTATTCTCGTGCGTGTTTCATAAAGGTCGCCGTGTTTGGTGGCATCATTTTAAACCGACTTTGTAAAACGGACGTGGTTTGTTTCGTGTGCAAAAATGGCTCAATTTAGTAGCTGCTAGGTAGCTAGCAGTACCAGTATGCAATGCCATGATGGTATCGTCAGAGGGATGCAAGGCCCCGAGCATTGCATTTTTCGGTGCATGCCCATGCACTGGGGCTGGCATGCACCACGGGAGGGGGAGGGGGGGGGAATTTTAAGGTTGCTAGGGCAACATGGGGATGGAGGGTAAAAAAGAAGTCGCTCTGCTCGCACGGCGGCTGCGCTGCTGAAAATGCGAGCTCGTGTGAACTTATCTTCTTTGGTGTGTTTTGAAAACATGTTAAGGCGGAAATAAGGGAGGAGCAAATGCAAAGGAGCCTTCTCTCTTGGGATGAACAGCTAGTCGAATTCAAATCAACATTGCAATGTAATAATTTTAGTTGTAATTTGGAGGAAAAACGCTTCATATTGGTTATTCGGTAGTTTTTATATAATTGCACGGTTTTTATACTTTGGTGCTTAGTGCAGTCCACGTTTACAACTTTACATATAATCTCATGACAAGTGAAAAGTAACAACCGGACAATAAAATAGATGGATATATATTTTGACATTAAATCCATATATTATCCGTTTCTTCAGGTAAAATGAGTCTGCCTATTCCTGAATCCAGTCAAGACCAAATGGCAGAAAATACAGAGGAGGTTGGTGTTCTTCCAATTTAACTCATTTGATTGTCTATTAGAGTTGGTTGGTGTGCATCTGTTCTTATTGACTACAATAATGCCCTATTGTCCACAGACCAATTTAATTTGATCTTTTATGCTTGCAGCCTTGTAGCTCCGCAGAAACAGCGCTGTCCTCTTCCCGTAGAAAGAAGTGAGCAACCCTTTAAAAAGAACACACAAAAAAAAACTTCCAATTGCAAAGGTTTTCTCAGACACACTTGCACACTTAATATTTTTTGCTCCCACATTATAGGAAGACCACTACTGTAGCAAAGGCTGCTGGACAGAATGAGTCTGTCAATTCAGATGACAGTGACAATGAAGGGGCCACTTCTGACAGTAATGCGGGCAGCACATCCAAAGGTATTCATTTATTTATTTATTTATTTATTTATTTATTTTGCAATTAAGTTGTTACTACTGCATCAAAACCGATCTTTGCTCTCTGTGTTCCAAGGGACCTTAGTGTTGCGGCCGGCAGGGAGTGAAAATAAAGGCACTGTGAAGTTCAGAGTGGATTACAAACAGAAAAGTTCAGGTAATTACTATTGAATTATGTTTTTTTTTTTTCTTTTCTTTTTTTTTTGTGATGATGCTCAAAATGGAGGACAGTCTAAGCATAAAGTGGAACATAAGTTTTTTTTCATGTTACTATGGGCAGAAATCTTAACATTGGTGGGTGGGTTGCATTTAGATCTACAAAGACATAATTTTTTTTTTTTTTTTTTTTTTTTTTTTTTTTTTGTAATAATCTAATAGTCTTTTTGCTGAAGATGAAATTGAATGGATTGGAATGAAATTGGTTAGCACGTCCGCCTCCCAGTACTGAGGACGCAAGCTCGAGTCCAGGATCCGGCCTTCCTGGGTGGAGTTTGCATGTTCTCCCGTGCCTGCGTGGGTCTTCTCCGGGTACTCGGTTCTCCTTCCACATTCCAAAGACATTCATGGCAGTTTAATTGGGCACTCTGGATCGTCCCAAGGTGTGCTTGTGAGTGTGACTGGTTGTTTTTCTCTGTGTGCCCTGCAATGGGCTGGCAACCAGTTCAGGGTGTACCCCGCTTACTGCCCGAAGCCGGCTGGAATAGGCTCCAGCAATCCCGCAACCCTTGTGAGGAAGAAGCGGTTAAGAAAATGGATGGATGGATGGAATGAAATTGAAAATCATACATCTGTATTTTGTTAATACCATTGCATTTAAAAAAAAAAAAAAAAAAACCCCGGTAAACTATTCTCACTTTTGCATTACATGTTTGTACTTAAATTTGTCTATCTTGTATTTTTTACATTTTACTACTAATGGTCCTTAACTAAGTTTTACCCTTCTATGGTTGTTAATCATGTTAAGTTAGTTGTGTGATGAAAAAATTTGACACTTGTGCAAAGATTTGAATTTCTATTTTTTATTTTTTGGAAAAAATATGTCCAACTTAAGAAAAAAAATATATAATTTAGAAAACACACAGATTGTAGGTTGATTTTATTTTTTAAATGTTTCAAACCAAAAGAAGTCACAGTGTTTTGCCCACAGATAACACCCTGCAAAAGAAGATAAACTGCACAGCCTGTGGAAAGCAAGTTAACCAGTTTCAGCGAAAATCTGTGTTTGAGCACCCTGCTCTTAAAGTTCTTATTTGTAAGGTACGTAAAGTTTTTTTTTTTTTTTTTTTTTTACATAGTTTTCAAAATGTTTTTTGTTGTTGTTGTTGTTTTTAACCAACATTTCAATAAGGCTCTGGTTTGATAGTCTTGTATACGATCTCATCTTTCTTCTAGTCATGTTACAATTATTACACGAGTGATGACATCAGTAGAGACTCAGATGGAATGGATGAGCAGTGCAGGTAAGACATATCAATATAGGCAAACCATTTAGCGTCGTCATAATTCCAGTAGTAGAACTTTTTGCCTCCACCGTTAACCAATCCTCCACTTTCCAGGTGGTGTGCCGAAGGGGGCAAACTCATCTGCTGTGACTACTGCAGCAACGCCTTCTGCAAGAAGTGCATCCTTCGCAACCTGGGCAGAAGAGAGTTATCAGCCATAACTGATGAGAACTCCAAGTGGCACTGCTATGTGTGCAGGGCCGAACCGCTCCAGGACCTGATCTCCAAGTGTAACGGCGTCATGGCGAAGGTTGACAGCGAGAAACCCAAGCAGCGTAAATCCAGCAAAGGCGAGGAACGCAAAAGCAAGACATGTAATAGGAGTGAAGTCAAAGAGCACAAAGCAGTTGTAAACGGGAAAGAACACGCCGACGGCTCAGGGACCATAACGTTCTCATACAAAAAACTGCCCATACCCAAAGAACAACTAAAGAAAGCAAAAAAGCTGGTGGAAACCACAACTGGTTTGAACAATACATTCATCCAGTTTGTGCAGCAGGCTGCCACAGAGCAGGACGACAAGTCTGTCAGGTACAGGCATTTGAAAGCGTTCAAGGCGGTGCTGTCTGATTTGAAAAAAGCCCACGCTGCTTTAGAGGAGGCCCTGGAACCGGAGTTCAGAAGTATGGAACTACAAAATGGCGACAAGGGGCAACAGCAGGTCAGAAAAAGCACAAATGCAGTGCACCCTGTTGCGGTTGATGATGATGATGAGGTGGAGGAGGCGGACGCAACTGAGGAGTCAGACACGGTGCAAGATCTGCATGAAGAGAAGCCAGTAGTGGCTCACAGTAAGCCTCAGGAGGAGGAGGAGCAAGCCAAGACTGTGTGCAACAAACAGGAAGGCGCGCCGGACGAGGAATCGGAAAAGGAATCTCAGGAGGAACCAGTTGGTAAAGACAACAAAACAGAAGATTTAACCAAAAATGTCGATAAAACAAGAGTGTGTGATGGTGAGCTGCTGTCATCTGGTGAACTATCACTTGATCATGACATCATGTCTGTTCCTCCTTCAGTTCCGGAGGAGCTTTTTCAAATGGTGGAAAGTCTCGCAGATCCTCACATGCTGGCTCAGACTGACCCCACTTCGGCCGCAGACGGGGATGCGAAAGAAACTGGCCGCAAACAGAAAGTGAAGAACCTCATTGTTAAACTGACTCCAGTGCCAGTTGTGAGGACAAGTAGGTCAAAGTCCTCCAGGTCCAAAAACAAAGCACAAGATGAGGAAAATGGTGATTCTGATACAGGCAATGAACCAGCGAGCCCGCCACCTAATCGGCACCCAAGTAGAGTGAAAACCACTCCCCTGAGGAAGCAAGCTGGTAAGACTGTCGAGAACTCCTCCGAATCAGAGCAGGAGTCAGAGAAGGAGAAGAGTGACAAGTCCGAGTCCTCCAAGAAATCGATTAAGACTAAGAAAAAAGATGAGAAGCAGAGTAATGCTTCTTTGTCAGAGAAAGATGCAGGAGCCTCCGACTCGGATGAGGTTCCCGGCGTATTGCTTGAAAAGGTGGCAGGATGCAACAGCAGCGACGAGGAGAAAGAAACCCAGAGTTCCAAAAAACGTCTATTTAAAGAGAAACCCTCCCAAGACACAGACAAAAAACGCAAGAGGAAGTCAGAAGGCTCAGAGTCCGACATGGAACGCAAAGACAAAAAGGCATCAAAGAAGAAAAAACAAAATGTCTCCAACTCTAGCGACTCTGATGAAGACAAAGTGGGACCGGCGAAGAGGCGCTCGCGCCGCGTGACAAAACAAAATAAACCAGAGGAGGAGGACAAACCCGAAAAGAAGGCTGTGAAAAGATCGTATGAGAAGAAGCGCAAAGGTAAGAGGTCAACAGCTTCCGCCAAGTTGGAGTTGTCCTCCGGTGATGATGAGGACGAGCAACAGGCAGACGGCGACTCTGGAGACGATAGTGACCAGCAGGTGTTCAACCCCCTGATGGAAGACGGCATGCTGGGAGGTAATTGGTCTTCTTCATAGCATTTTAAACAGTCACAAAGTAATTACCTGCTCTTGACTTGATGGTACCCGTGCATATTGTTGTCAAGGTGATGAAACGCCAGTCAAAGAAGAAGCTCCTCAATTAGATGACGATGATGATGATGATGATCCCGAGAACAGGTACCAGCGTCATATGCTTTACGCTACGTCACACTCTCACAGTAAAAAACAGCTTGGCGGAGGGCCAAGAAAAGCCTGGTGACTCGCCAGGCCTATAAATTACTTGGCGGGGGGAACTGTGCTGTACACATTAGCCACAACGTTCAACATTGACACACACAAAAAATAAGCTTGATTTACTTTTTGACTTTCATGGAGCAAGTTGGATGTGCAGTCCATTTCAAGTCAAGTCACGGCACACTATTATTACATTTAGTGGGTACGCAACCATGAATCAAATTCAGAAATGCAAAATAAAACCAATTGTTGCAGTGACTGTGCACTTGTTAGCCACATTAGCATGCTGGCTGAGTATTTGCTCCTATTGGTACTCTGAATGTGTTTTTAATCTTTCCTTAATGTGTGGTTAATCACATGAGCACACCTGGGAGATTTAAGTTGACGCCTCTCTCCTTGCTTTTTACGCCCATTTTACGCCGATGTCCAGCGAGACTTGGAGTTCCTTTGTTAATTCCTCCTGAGTTCTTTTTCGTGCTTTCTCTAGTGCCTCCATGTAGAAACGTGTAACTGTTTAAGTTTGCAGTTTAAATTGTGCCTCACAAGCATGTGTCTTTGCGGATTCCTTGGCCAAACCGATGTTGTTTTACCCAGTGCAAATACCGGCAGTATTTTGTTATCCGTTCCTGCTTGATCTCGCGGCCGGAGTACGAGTCGTCTTCGCGTATAGCGCCCGCCGCACGTCGGCAAAAAGCTGGGGTCCAAACTCGGGGTGCACGATAATGCTAACACTGTATGATTTGTGTGTGTGTGTGTGTGTGTGTGCGTGTGTGCGTGTGTGTGTGTGTGTGTGGTGTGTGTGGTGTGTGTTAGAAATATTAATCATTCCTCTGTTCCCTGCCTTTTAAGAATCGCAAAGAAAATGCTTCTTGCTCACATTAAGTCCAACTTCTCCTCCGGGGCTGAGAGCTCCTCGGAAGATGAAGGTGAGGAAGTGAAGAAGAAGCGCTCCCAAAAAGTGAAAAAAGAAGATGATGACAATGAGGAAGAGCAAGGTAGATTGAATTAACTGAATCGAATGCAAATGTGTTTTTGCTTTCCTTTTTGCTTTGTCTGTTATGGATTGTGTTCTTGTTCAGCAAGCGACAATACAGAAGACTCCGGTTCTGATGTAGGGGTGAAGAAGAGTGGCAGACGGCACGCGTTGCTTCGCCACAAGCTCACGCTCAGTGAGGCAGACTCGGATGACGATGGTAAAGAAGATAATGCAGAAAAGACCAAGAAAGTGGCCAAGAAGAAGAGAGAAAAGAAGAAAGGTTCGCCCTTTACACGTCAATTGTGAGCTCAATATTTGCTTTCCGTGAGTAACTTCTGTCTTCTGTCTGGCAGTGGACAGCGACGATTCGGCTGATTCTGACTTTAAGAAGTCGGCATCCAGTGAAGAGTCTGCGATGAGCGACGCGCTCAGCGACTCGGACAAAGAAGAGAAGCGTCGAAAGACAAGGTAAGAAATCCAAGCACTCGCTCGCAACATTCTATTTCTCTGCTTCTAAAACTAATTCCGCTGTGGCTCTGCAGATCCTCAAAGAAGAAGGATGATGAGAAGCAGAAAGGTAACAAACAGAAGAAGAAGAGACGCAGGATCAAAGTACAGGATTCCTCCAGCAACGAGAAGGTGTTTAAAATATATACCAGTGCTCAACAATGAGTGCACCTCAGAAGAATTGTTAGAAAGACAAGAGTTTTGTTTGAGTCATTATTTTCTTTGGCATATCATATGACAATATATATACTATACACGAGATGTAGTTCTGCTAAGTCCAAAGTGCAAGAACTTTGGAGTCTGACTTGCTTAACCTTCGCAACCACGGTCATGCATGACACACAAAATGCATTTTGAACTTATCCCCGGAGCGTGTCGTAAGGATTACGGAGGGGCACGCATTAATCAAGGGGTTCGCAGGCTACTGATCAAAGGTCGCCTTCCCCCCCCCAAGGGGCAGAAGATCTGAGAGCTTAACTTTAATGTTCATTTCCACAGAGCGGAGAGGAAGACGGCGACGACCCAGATGAAGAGCGCAAAGGCCGCAAAAAGATCCGCAAAATCCTCAAGGATGACAAGCTGCGGACAGAGACGCGGGATGCGCTGAAAGAAGAGGAAGATAGGAGGAAACGTATAGCCGAAAGAGAGGAGCTGAGGAAGAAACTCAGAGAGGTGAAAAAAATGAAGTATTATTTTCAATTTCATTTGATGGCTTGAATTTTTGCACGTATTAAGGCTTGGTTAATAATAATATGATCTGGTTAATAATGAAGGCCTTAATGATTTCTGTTGCTAGAAGAGGTTTAACAAGTGTTTATTTTTAGTTTGTTCTGCTTTTGTCCAAACCGATTAACAAAATTCTAAGTGTGGATGCACTTGTAATACATTTTCTTCTAAGCAATGTTTTTGTTAAATAATGATATTTTTGTGTTCAGACAATTGTGTTGGAAGAGTCTTCCCAGGTGACATGCCCCATCACCACCAAGCTGGTTCTAGATGAAAATGAAGAGACCAAGGAGCCACAGGTGCAGGTGCACAGGAACCTTGTCACCAAGCTCAAGCCTCACCAGGTTGACGGTAAGGACAAGATGAAGGAAGCGTTGGATGGGCATGATTAAGCCACTTGCTGTTTTTCTTTGTATAAAGTCTTGTGATTTGCCTCATAATGGGAAACCTCATGTCCTGTTTGAAATTTAACCCAAATTGACAGAATTTCATATGCCGTTCCATATTTTTACAAATAAGGCCATGTTTAATTGTTGGGAATTGTTTTAACTTTGTCTTTTGAAATACAGCGGCACTGCAAAAGAGTGACATGAAATTAATCTAAATAAATGAATCAATAAAATAGACTTGAATCACAGAATATCAGATAAAAATAAGTGTATATTTGAGAAGCCCTATCATCTTTGTCATGTTTTTAGGGGTGCAGTTCATGTGGGATTGTTGCTGTGAGTCTGTGAAGAAGATTGAGAAGTCACCTGGCTCCGGTTGCATCCTTGCTCACTGTATGGGTCTGGGGAAAACACTTCAGGTAGGTAGAAGAGAAGCTGTGATCAAGTGGTTAGGAATGTATGACCCAGAGTGTCCCAGGTTACACTGTTCTGTAAGGCATCAACCGCGTTGATGGATTAAATGCAGGATTCATAGTAAATATGTTTTTGCGGGTGCTATCTTTAACTGATTGTTGATTGCTGTCCTACACAATTGTTGTCATTGCAACTCATGTAGTTCCCCTTTCCCCCTGTAGGTGGTAGCATTCCTTCATACTTTGCTTCTTTGTGAGAAGCTCGACTTCTCAACTGCACTGGTGGTTTGTCCCCTCAACACAGTCCTTAATTGGGTCAACGAGTTTGAGAAATGGCAAGAGGGAATGAAAGACGACGAGAGTTTAGAGGTCATAAATTGCTTTGACAGCTGCTCGTCACCAAACATGAACCTTTTGAAGGATTAACCGGTGATTTGTGATGTATTTAACAGGTGACGGAGCTGGTCACAGTAAAGAGGCCACAGGAGCGAGCGGTCGCCCTCCAGCAGTGGCAGGATATGGGCGGTATCATGATAATGGGCTATGAGATGTACCGAAACCTGACGCAAGGAAGGAACACCAAGAGTAAGAAGCTGAAAGAGACATTCCAGAAGACACTGGTAGACCCAGGTATGGCCATGCAGTATTATAGTGCATAAATGTGTGCTTGAGTGTTTTGATACAAATCCAATGAGGATTAAAATTAAACTAAAAGCAGGATTCAAAATAGTTAAATGGACTGCCAATCCCATTTTACCGTTTTAAACGTACTTTCCCTTCAGGTCCCGACATGGTGATATGCGACGAAGGTCACATCCTGAAGAATGAGGCATCAGCTGTGTCCAGAGCCATGAACTCTATCAGGACCAGGAGGAGGATTGTCCTAACCGGAACACCTCTTCAAAATAACCTGATTGAATGTAAGCGCGCCTGCAGCTGCCGAATTTCTATCAGAAAACGACAATCTTCTGAGTTCCCGTGTCCCCCTGTCAGACCACTGCATGGTGAACTTCATTAAGGAGAACCTGCTCGGGTCAGTCAAAGAGTTCCGCAATCGGTTCATCAACCCCATCCAGAACGGGCAGTGTGCCGACTCCACGATGCAAGATGTCCGCATCATGAAGAAGAGGGCTCACATCTTGTATGAGATGTTGGCTGGATGTGTTCAGGTAACACGCGCGCCCCGATGATTGTCTTCTTTCCTCACATGGTTGGTGCTACAACTGAAAGTGTCTTTATGCTTTATCCCAGAGGAAAGATTACACAGCGCTCACAAAGTTCCTGCCCCCCAAGCACGAGTATGTGTTGTCCATAAGAGTTACTCCAATCCAGTGTAAACTCTACAGATACTACCTGGAGCACTTTACTGGTGAGATGCAAGCTGCATGGAAATTTTTCAGTTTCTTGTGCATGGACCAAATTTGTCAATTTGTCTCCTGACTTCCACTATGTTCTGAATTTTTGGGTGGTTATTTTCAGCCTGACCTCTAGGGCCCGCTAAGATGACATTTTAACTCTCCTACCAAACACTAAAGAAAATAAAGACTTGTAGTATTAATATGCAAATAAGTTTAGTTTTTCTACCTTTATGGGTGACATTTTTTGGACTTATTTTTTTTCCTAGCTCTGCTCTCACTTTTCTGTGCCTCTTTGATGAGGCGTTTAGTGGACTTCCCTCTGTGTGTGCGCGCATGTAAGTGTGGCAGCTGGCAGAATGCCGCAGGCAGGGTTTAAGCACGGTTTCCCACGTCTGCCTAATGAAGAGGTTTGGGAGAGGAGGATAGGGGCGGGGAATGTGGGGGCATACCACAAAGGAAACAACGTTAAGGTGGCTGCGGGGGAATATGAAAATGTTTGCACCAAAAATGAAAACAAAATCTTTGAATGTTGACCTCCACATAATGGTCTTTGCCCAACCTCGCCTCAAACCCCCCCACTCCTCTGACCACCACGCAGTCCGTAAAGGTCAATTTGCTCGATACCAAGACCAGCTATCAGTACAGGCAGAAATGAGACCCTCTTCATGTTCCATGCCGACCATATTCAGTATAAAAAGTCGAAACCTTCAGCCTGACGTTCACCGCCTGCGTCTCACCCTCTCCCACATGTTGCAGGTGTGGGGAATGCTTTGGAGGGGGGGCGAGGCCGCGCAGGGACCAAACTCTTCCAGGATTTCCAGATGCTCAGCAGAATCTGGACCCATCCCTGGTGCCTTCAGCTGGATTACATCAGTAAAGAAAACAGGGTAGATATGGGAAGACCAGATGAAACCTGGCTGATGTGATGAGCTTGGGAGTATGGGAGTGATGATCATCCACATTTCTGAAAAACAAATGCGCATGTGCATCGATTCTGCTCTATGTAGTACGCCACTACACGTTTTTCTCTTTCAGGGTTTCTTTGACGAAGACAGTATGGAGGAATTCATCGCCTCAGAGACCGACGAGTCGTCCCTTAGTCTGAGCTCGGATGAGGAAAAGCAAAAAAAGTAAAGATTCCAGTTCCCCGTGTTAGCTCTTTATAAAACCAGAGACACATTTGTACTCCCCCTGTTCTTCCATCTGTTACTCTCACTGACCCTGTGTCCTCCACTGTCCCTCCTTAATAGGAAAAAGAAGAAAGGCAAGGGAAGAAAGAAGGGATCTGATGACTCTGATAGCGACGATGTGGAAGTCATCAAGGAGTGGAACACCAGTTCTCGGGGCAGGAATGGAGAGGGCCGAAACAGGGCTGAGCCCGTAGAGGAGCGTAAGTTTTGGAGCCTGGAGAATAGCTTTGCGTGTTGTCGGTGAACGTAATTGAGCTTGACAACCAATGCGGACAAAATCTGATGATGAACAATGAGGGGTCATACACAGCCAGATGGTGGCTTAACAGCTTGTAGGCCTGTTGACACCGTATAAGATCAGGGCATCCATTTTGTGCAGCGCTAATTAGGGGCGTGCTAAAAAACAAAAAAAGTCGATACGGCAATATATCATTGCAGGCCTCATTACAATACATGTATCGATACGCAGGCGTCAGAATCGATATTGCTCGTTAACTGTAAATAGTTCATGTGTTGCTTGCACAGGGCTGTATAGCCTCATTGAAGTTGCGCAGAGGAGACACGGGTGCCTTTGCAGCTTGCATTTTGGCTATAAAAAATAAAAACAGCAGCATCTTTGAAGTTAATTGCCTTCAATTAGTGCACCTGCAGGAGGAGCATGAGGGAGCGAGGAAAGAGACATGAGTGCCTTAGTTTGCATTGTACTTAGTTAAAAAAAAAAAAAAAAAAGTGTACGTATGAAGTCTGTTTTAAAAAAATAGCTCACCAGTGATTGGACACTGTCTTGCTAAGAAAAATTAAAACAGAGGAAGAATATCAACATTTATTTACTAATAAACTTAACATGATACATGTTTCTTAATGTACCACTTTTCCTATATTATTTAAAAACGAAATAGAATGTGTTGCATGAAAAAAAAAAACTTTTTTTTTTTTTAATTTCCCCAAATATTTCAAATAAGCACATTTTAGAGCTGTAATTTTAATACTTTTTGATATTTTTTCCTCATATCACCTCATGCCTATTCATAAAGTGTGCGTGTGAAAGCTGCTCCTTGCGCAGCAGCGCATGCACATTTAGACCAGGCATGGTGGTAAACCAGGAGAGCTGCTAACACAAATATTTTTTCCATTCAGCATAATAAACATATCATTTAGGTATGCATATGACTGTTATTATAAAATGCAAGTAAATTAATGTAAAATATCAGGACACGTATCGCCTTGAAGATCATGTATTGGGATTCATATGTATCGCGATGCGTATCGTATCATGATTCGTAACGTGAGGTTGTTGGCAATACCCAGCCCTCGCACTAATCATATTGTGTCCAAAATGAAGGTCTTTAAAAAGCTTGCGTAATATTAATGAGCTTGTTGTGTTAATAATGTTCAATTCAATTCAAAAATTTTATTTCACTCTTCAAAAAAGAAATGAAAGGGGACAGAAAGAAGTGAAATTTGTGATATCTGTCAGTGACCAATAATTAAAAATAAATTTATCTAATTTATTTTTTTGTTGCAAAGAACCTCAAGCTCAAGCATCAGGCTCAGCACCAGGGAGCCCCACCGCTGACTGGCACAAGGAGTTTGTCACCGAGGCCGATGCTGAACTCATAGAACACTCCGGAAAAATTACGGTCCTCTTTGAAATCCTGCGCATGGCAGAGGAAGTGGAAGATAAAGTGTAAGCATGTCTGCTCTCTGAGGATATCTGCACACATCTGTGGAATGTGCCGCTTGTGTGTCGCTGGATTTGTAGTGTAAGGGGATAGTGTATTGAGAAGTAAAGTGACACCCAGGAATCTTTGTGCCCATCCGCAGGTTGGTGTTTAGTCAGTCTCTTATCTCTTTGGACCTGATTGAGGATTTCCTGGAGCTGTCTTGCAGAGCTGCAGATGAAGACAAGATCTCGCCATACAAAGGTAGACTTTATACTTCCGTCCCACGTGTTCTTTTTATTCAAGGAGATCTCGTTTTGGCTCTCTTGCGAGCCTGTTAATTACTTGACTGAATGATCCTATCCTGTGTTTGCCTGTGATCCACTTCCCACTGAATGGTTTGCTTTGTAATGCTGCTCTTAGTCATGATTTGCTAAAGTAACCAAGTACCCTTTTAATAATAGAAAACAGCTACTGATTTATATTGAGCTTGATGGCCTTTGGTGTGTGTCCCAAAATTCATTTTGATTTTTTTTTTTTTTGTGTGTTGATACGGAAATTGCTAACATCACCAGCAAGCCCACTTATAGCATGGATTCTTGTCCAGTCACATTTTAGCCTTAAGCATGCACACATATATACATACACAGTGCCAGTGGTGTAAGGTCATGTTCCCAATTCAACGTCAACAGCTGTTTTTACTTTCATTTTGAAAATGATTAGACCTTGACTTTTTATTCCGCCAAAAATGTTTGCTCAAGGGTTTGTAATTTGTAATGAAAAGATCACAGTGCTCTAATTGGAAACATGCTGAACCGTCGGCTGATGAAGGCTAGCGAGGGGGTGGCCATCTTGAAGGTTACATACCGTCTATGTGCTCATAGCCAAACCAGGTCTGCTTTGACGAGAACCGGCCTAGTCAATGCTGACATTTGTTGTTGAAGGGCTCCTCAGCAGTTTGATGATGACATTGAAAAGCAGGTTTCTTCACTCTTCTGTGTCTGCGAAGGTGAGGGCAAGTGGTACAGGAACATTGACTACTATCGTCTGGATGGCTCCACCAACGCCACCGCCAGGAAGAAGTGGGCTGAAGAGTTTAACGACCCAAACAACACGAGGTGATTTATTGATTCAAATGTCTGACTTCAACAAAACAATTGAGACATCATTTATGTAAGTCCTCTCCGCGTTCCAACACATTCCAGGGGTCGTTTGTTCCTCATTTCCACGCGAGCTGGCTCCCTTGGCATCAACCTGGTGGCGTCCAACAGAGTCATTATCTTTGACGCCTCCTGGAATCCTTCGTATGATATCCAGAGTATTTTCAGGGTTTATCGCTTCGGCCAGCTGAAGACCGTCTTTGTCTACAGGTTCCTGGCACAGGTGATCTTGGCAGGATGTTTTTCTTTTTCATATTTTTTGTCATTGTCTGTTCAAAAGCCAACAAATTGCTTTTAAACTCTGCCAGGCAAACCATGCTAACCAAGTTTATATTTATTGGACCTTCTTTCGTTTCTTATTCTCTTCTCAGGGCACAATGGAAGAAAAAATTTATGACCGGCAGGTTACCAAACAGTCTTTGTCATACCGAGTGGTGGACCAGCAGCAGATTGAAAGGCACTTTACTATGAACGAGCTGGCGGAGCTTTACACTTTTGAGCCCGATATGCTGGACGATCCCTCTGAGAAGAAGAGCAAGAAAGCCACACCGATGCTCCCCAAGGTAAACAGTCAGGTTTTTTTTTTTTGCTAGTCCTACACTACACATTCATATGACAGACCAGTCTACTAATAAGTGAAATGTCGTCTAAGTCAGATGTGTAATTAGGCTTTTATGGAGTTCCCCAAAAAGTCTTTAAGCCATTAGTAATACTGTACAGTAGGGGTGTGAATTGCCTAGTACCTGACGATTCGATTCGTATCACGATTCACAGGTCACGATTCGATTCGATACCGATTAATCCCGATACGAATTTATAAGTCGATTGTTGCGATTTTTTTCATTCAAATTTAGAAAATACTAATCAGTAAGCTTGTAGAGTGTAAGATTTATATGAAAATGTATTATTTATTTATCTGAAATTTCAGTCTTATAGAGGTTGTAATCTGTTTCATGTTTGAACAGCATTAAAATAAAATATTAAGGCTTAATGTTCCGTTCATATAACATTCTTCCATGCTCAAGGTGTGAATCCTTAAAAAAAAAAAAAAAAAAAAAAAAAAATCGATTCTGCCGATTATTGAATCGATTCGAGAATCGCGCGATGTAGTATCGCGATATATCGCCGAATCGATTTTTTTTAACACCCCTACTGTACAGTGTTTTTGGTCCTCTCGTGTAGGCTAGCTATTTATTCATGACTCATCTTAAAGTTCTGTAAAATAATAGGTGTGTGTGTGTGTGAATGTGAGCATGAGTGATTCTTTTTTTTTAATTTAATGTCAGGATGTGTCCAGTTCTCCAATGTCGCAAATAATAGGTAAACAGTGTGAATACTATTATTCAATTTGTTACATTTCATAGGTTGTCTATACTGCCCCACTTATGACAAAAAGTTAATGTGTTCACCATAATACATCGTCAACTCGACAATATTTCATATTAACTGACATTGTCATCACCAAGAGTTGGTTCACTGATCATGTTGTTTACAGTTGCTGGAGTTCAGTCCATATAATTTAGTTGTGGTTCTTCAACGATGTTGCACTGCCCTCACAGGAATTCTGCAACTGCTGTTATGGTTTTTGTGACCTTTTTTGAACAGAAGTGAATCAGCATTCTTATGTGAAATGCTTTCCCCCACCTACTTTTTACGTTGTTATTTAGGCCCCCTGGGTTTTTAATGAGAACACACTGCACTCGCATGAGCTGTCCAACTCAGCGCAGCTGCACGCATCTGTTTACTGCTATTTACTAAATAGTCTCCTCCTTGCGATGCTGCTATAAACCTGCACTTTTTCCTCATTCCTTGCCATCATTTACTTTGTTGTTGATCTCTTAATTTGTCCTCTTGCCTTCACTATTTTTTTTTTTTTTTTAGTCCACAGAGTTGATAGACTTTTGTTGTTGTGTTAAGCTGCTCTTAGTTTGGATTTGACTAAGGTTTCTTAACTGAAATCTGTAAACAGGGCGGATAAAATAAACATGGCTTATGCAAACTTTCACGCCAAGCCATCTGTCGTCCATTCTACAGTATGCAGTCTAAATCACCTTACACTGTTCCCTCGATGGGTTAATGAACAGGTAGGAGCCCTGATTCAACTCAGCTAGGAACCGACTATTGCCCAGATACGTTTTGTAGGCTACGTACATCCATTTCGGAATTTAGTGAGATATCAACATATTTATTTTACACAGTATTAAGGACGAGTTTGAAGTCATTGACAAGCTGCCTGTTGGGGAACTAGCTGATGATGATGATGGCAACAGAGCTGAGAGTATGATGGAAGGAATTCTGTCTGGATTCATATGAAGATGAGTCAGAAAGACTTATTGCCTTGAGCCAACTGCCTTCTGCGCAGACAAGGGCGTAAGTTAAGTCATGGCATAAGGATCTTCACTCTGCAAACATAAGTGATGTCGATGCAAAACTTAGCATTGCCCTTTTCAGCGACTTGTTCATCTGATTTTTAGCTCTTTAGTTGTTACTTGACTTCCCAGAGCCTCGCCTTCATTAAGCTTCGCCATCTTGTCCCCATGATGTTTGCAGCCATCTGTTCTGCTGACTCACCTCTCTACTGCTGCATGTTCAAAGCGAACCCAGTAAAGTTGTTTTTCTTATCCTCCCCTTGTACTCCCCGTGCCTGATGAAGGGTCATTATTTAAACCCCTCTCTTAAAAGATGTCTCTGTGCTCTTCAGAGAAACTAATTGAAGACAAAAGAGGCAGGCGTGCTTCCACTTAATGACAAAGAAGGTTGCGCGTCCCAGGTTTTGACTTCCCACCCAACCCTTCCAAACCCTTTCCTGCTCATCACGGAGCAAGCATCCACTTGCAGAGCGCGCTCCTCCGCCAGCCCAGCATGTTGTACAGCTCCACTGGTTTGCAATGTGTCAGCTGTTACTGTAGGCTGTGTGCATACATTGCAGTTTGTGGGCAGAAGGTGACAGTAGCAGTGATTATTAGGCCAAGGCGCATTCCTGAAGACTGTAGGGAGGATTCGGTGTAGGTTGAGTATACGTAAATGAGAATAAACTGGAGTGATAAAACACACTTTTTTTTTTTTTTCCTCTTGGATATATTTCTCCACTCATACTTTATTTATTTTTTTTTATTTTTTTTTTAGTGACCCTTCCAAATAGGGAAAGACCAATTAGGCCAGGCAAATTATCAGCACCAATATTTAGCATATTAATAAATATTGGCATCTTTTGAAGAATCTCATGGCCGATAATAGATCGTTTTAAAGCTGTGCTAACTTCTGGGACACTTATTTAAATTTTCACTAAACTTTATAAAAGATGTTGCTGACCCTGGTAGCTCTCTGCACTTTCTGTTTTTGTTTGAAGTTAAATCTTAAGATCAATAAAATTTTTTGGAAACATTCATTTACTGTAGAAAGCAATGGAGAGCTAGTTGCATGTTTGTTTTTGTTACATTTTTTTTTTTAGAAATGCTAGTGACCCTGGTAGGTCGCTAAACCTTTCATTAGAATCTTGGAGTTTTGTTGACTAAGATAAAAAATAAATAAATAAATGAATGACTAAATAAAACTTTCAAATCAAATTTGTTCAATAAACATGCTTTAAAAAAAAAATCAACAAAGTTAAGAGTTGATTTTTACTCCAATATTTTCCCTTTCATTGGAAATGAATATCTGTTTCAAATATCGGTTATCGGCCTCTTTGACTACTGATTATCGGCATTGACTCTGGGGTAAAAAAATATTATCGGTCTATCTCTACTTTTAAATTGCTGTTGATTAAAGGTAAAAGTGAGATCCAATCTCTGCTTGTAATAGCAATGGAACTTTTGATGCAGCATCTCTGTCCCGGCTGCTCAGTACAATATGGCTGAAGCCACAATTGGTCAACACAAATTGTATAAGATGGTGCCAGGAATTGATTGTGTTGAAAAACAATGCTAAACAAAGTCATCAAGCCCATCAATGAGATAGATCGGTAGTAGTTGCATTTTATGCCGTGCAGTTCTCTCAAAGCCTGGTTGAGTCGAATCACACTGTGGTGACTCCAGGTAGCCAAATGTGTAACTCTACTTATTCCAGATTGTCTCCACAGGGAAGTACGAGCGCCGCCAAAAGTCTGCAGATATCGTGCTGAAGTGTTTCCATCATCAATCTTTGTTCAAAGTTGTTTCACGTTAGGTTGTGATAGCTCAATTGCTTCCAATGTGAAATTGTGAAATACAACACCAGATAACCAAAGGTATCCAAAAATGCAGACAGTGCTACACGCAGCTGTCTTAAACATTGGGCGCACCATAGCCATAACAAAAAAACAAAAAAAAAATTGTCGCGGTATTTTCCTCCAAGGTCAAAATGGTGTGTGCAGAAAACTCCATGGAGAGATGACAGAGCCAAGCTTCCATAAAAAGCGCATCAAGTGTTCTATTGAGCTCAAGCTTTATGGATTGGCCCCTGATCTAGCGTTTTAAAAGATGGGCGACATTTTTGCACTTTGATATTTTATGGCGTCTCCTGAATTTTGTCCACAGCATGCCGATAGATTATAATTAATGGGTTTGTAAAACGTGCAATTTTGTCTTGTTAATTGACTGAATGTCAGAAAAATAGCTTTGGCATGTGTTCTTGCTGTGGATGGTGTAAAGTCCCGAGGGCGGTCTTGGCCTCCTCCTGTCAGGCACAGCTCCAACTTTTAAGTGCGTTTCTGCACAGAAACTTGTTTAGCACTGTCTGGTAGCGTTGTGTGTGTTTAACTCATATGCAGCTGTGGGTGAGGGAGTTTTGACTGGCCGTGTTTAGCTACTCCAAATATCTCTGCCTCTTGCATTCCTGCTTTTGGGCTCTCATCTTGGACCCCCTGTTGCTAACACACCTGTGCATTTTAAGCCGCAATATCAAACTCTGTTATAAACTATAGTGGAAAAGGTCAACCAATTCCTACGGGGGATCTTAATCGACATTTGATTTATTGCAATTTTCCAATTGCAAATGGTGGGAATTGAACTGATGTGTTGAAGGTGTCTTCACGGCAGCACAGAGCACAGCGGTGTACATTCTTTTGTTATTGATGCAGACTTTTTTTTGCACGGTGACGCTTTAGCTGTGTTACACTGAGCAGCCACCACAGAGACATGTATACTGACAAAAAAGCATTTTTCCTTAAAATTGCATGAAATTGATTACGTTTTCTATTCTTCGCATTTCAAATGTTATCATTCCTGGTAGTAAAAACAGCCACGGGAGCGGCCAAAACGGGTACTGATACTTAAAAAAATACATCCTTTCCTTTTTTTTTCATCATTATGTACGATTGCAGTTTTAATTAAAGTAATAAACCCAACTAACATTTATAAAATAAGTTTGATTTATTCAAAAATAAGTCCTGTGCAAAATGTTGAAACAGTAATACTGATATGTTAAATACAAATACACAGTGTAAACTCAACATTCATAGCATGTGCGAAAAAAAGTTTTTAACTTGAGCATGACTTTCATAAATGCTCCAATTAAGTAGTTAGTAACTGTTGTCGACATGTCTTGTAATCAGCTTTCTGCCACTGCAAAATTACAGAATTTAAGAGCAGCATCTTTTAATACTCCAGAGGACTGCATTTATTAAACTAATTTTCAAATTGTCCATTTTTCAAGTGATTGAAATAATTGGATTTATTACCCAGCCCCAACTGATATTAAAATAAGTCATGGTATGGTATCAGTATTCACCCATCCCTGGTATTCTACACCATGTTGTTATAGCAGTAAAAATGCATGTCATTATGACGATTGTCTAAAAGTAATCACAACTGAAAACGGTTTACTTTTAGGAAATAACGTACTTGTTCTGAGCTCCAGAAAGTATCTGATAACACAGCCAGAAATCTTGCTTTCATAAAGAAGAAATTTATTCATGCTGACAGGTGTTTAATTGCATCAAACCTTTTTAAAGTTCAAGTCTATTGGTGAAGTACGCATGGATGCCTGTGCCAGCTCGTAAAGTCCAAATGAGGCTCGCTTGTGTCGACTCCCAAGTTTGCATCTCTGGACATGTGAGTGCAGGGCTTGTAGAAAACGGCTTTACATCATTTTGAATGCTGGCATGGAAGACCCCTTCGCAACGTGCGTATATACAAAATTTTGATTCTTTAAAAAGGTTGCATGTACTGATGAAATTCATTGTTGATATCTAAATTCAAGTCTTGTTCAGGACTTTATTTAAAATACGAAGTCTTCTCTAGACTGTCACCTCAATCCATAAACATACATTTTCAGACGCCAGAACTCCTTCCCAGATTTCACCCCGTGGAAATACCCCCCATATGCTCTGTGAGTGGGTTCGCTTACATCATCTCAGTCCGAGCATCTGCCCACCCGGCGGCTCTCATGTCCACCAGAATGCCAATAAGTTGGCTCAGGTTGCTGACAATCAATTGTACCGGGTCACATTTGCGCAACGCCCACCAAAAGAGAGAGACTGGACCACCCTAGAGCCAATGATGAAGGGGGAAATATATCCCAGCGTGCACTCGGTTCCGGGGTGAGCATCTGTATTGTCGTTTGACCTCCAGCACTAGTGACCGTTTACCTTGAAAATGTTGAAAAATGCTGCCCGCTCCGGCAAGACCTTCATCTGCTCAGGTTGGTGGCCTGAGCAGTTTCACCACGTGAATTTGTGTGTGTATACATGCTTGTCTGCTTGTCTTACATCTCTTAATTTGAGAGATCCAGTTTCACCGTGTCTGGCCCGCTGTTTATTTTCTCTTCTTATTCTGTACAGATTTGCAATCACTGTCTGCTTTCATCCTACTGTGTGTCTGTTTTGTATTCCCGCTTGCGTTGCGCCAGTGACATCGATGATTAATTTGCGTTGCAGACGTCACACTCATTGTCTGAGTTCAGAGGTAGTTGGACAATGGAGGGGAGGGGGCGGGGTCATGCCGGGGACCCCTTGCGTGAACTGCTGTGCAAAGGAGGTTAATGATGCAGCGGTCGTATGACGTCTTTGCTTTCCAAAATTCCACTTTAATGTAAAGCAAAGCTTCTGCAACAAGAGTAATTTGAGGCGTGTTTGTGTGAGAGGAATGTGGCAATGCTTGCTTAATTTCAGCCAGGTATTGTATGAAATAAGTGTCGTCATCAAAACTGAAGTTCATCAACCTCTGCCAACAAGGGACTTTGTTTACTTACGCAAAACATGAGGCAGTAGGTTATGTTTTGGCTTATGTTTGTATCTATGGAAAAGAAAAATAATAGTAATGGAAAAAATGACTTGCCGTACCAAGTATGTGGTATGAATCAAGAAATGTAAACACGAGATCCAAATAGTGTTTAGTTGTTATTACCTCCACCTCCAGGACTGGAGTGGAATAGCATCATCCACAAATTTAGACTGACCACTATGAGTTGTTTTTTTGTGGCTGATGGCAATTTTTGGCAGAAAAAAAAAGATATATGTACAGCAGAAATTTTCACCCGTTATGAAGCAAAATCCAGCCATTTTTATCCATCTCAGGGGGCGGCGATTTTGCCACTTGCTGTCTACTGAAGATGACGTCACCATTGCTCAGTGCTCAGACAACAACCAATCAGCTGTTTTCTGAAGCTGAACTGTGATTGGTCGCTACATGAGACCTGAGCAACTGCGATGTCCTTTTCACTCGACAGCAAGTGACTAAATGGCCGCCTTCTGATATTGATGCTGGATTTTGCTGCTTAACTCATATTCCACTAACACAATATTAGCCAAAATACCGTATTTAGACTAGTGGGACTGCGTTGAATATATTATTGTCAAGAAAATTATTTTGGGTGACTTCCGTTGTGTT
Source organism: Festucalex cinctus (assembly GCF_051991245.1). Classification (NCBI taxonomy): domain Eukaryota; kingdom Metazoa; phylum Chordata; class Actinopteri; order Syngnathiformes; family Syngnathidae; genus Festucalex; species Festucalex cinctus. The sequence goes on from NC_135419.1 coordinate 14,077,327, forward strand.
AAAAAAAAAAAATACATTTTCATTTCCTGGAATGCATCGTTTGCCTTTGGGCCAATGCATTTAATGAAGTTAATGAGGACATTAGTCCTTCTCACATGCATTTTTTTTTTTTTTTTTTTTTTTTTGTGTGTTACCAGTTGAGTATGTGTCAAAATTACCGCATATGATGCACTGTTTTTATTTATTTATTTTTTAACAAACTGTGACGTTTAGGTTGTGTTTAAAATAGTGGCATGTCAATTGCTTGCACAAATTGCATTGCTAACCTAAGCAATATTTGTTAAATAAATAAATAATTGAGGATTTGGTTTGTTTTGAATGACCTTATCAACACATTTCGTTATATATTTAGTATTTATGTTCCCTTTTGACTCTTTGCCACTTTTTTTCTCTCCACTCTAGGACCTCTTCCTGGCTGAATTGCTTCAGACCCACAAGGACCAGATCGTGTGCTATCACGAGCACGACTCCCTGTTGGACCACAAAGAGGAGGAGGCCCTGAGCGAGGAGGATCGCAAAGCGGCCTGGGCCGAATATGAAGCCGAGAAGAAGGTAAGTGAAGTGCGCTGCATCAGATGTTTGAGAACACGCAAGAGTAGCATTTGGTTGAGTTTAGCGCCATGTTGTGGGACACCTTAGCTGAATGCCTTTTCCAAGATGACAGTTGAACCACAACGTCCACGTCCGCCCGCCCACAAGAGGCTTTGTCTCATGTTCACGTTACCCTTTTGTGGCCGGTCCTTGCACCTTCACTCCTATTCCCCTCCTGTCCAGTCTTTTTGTAGGTCGAATCAAAAGGGCAATTAGTGTGTTTATTTGGAAGACGTGCGTGTGTGAAGGGTTGATCGTGCAAGCGAGCGGGAGTAGGTCTCCCCTCTCCTCATGTAATCCTAGATTCTAATTCAGCCTAATGATTATTTTTCCAACACTCCGCTCCCTCCTCTGCCCCCCGTGTGCCGTAAGCGGCTTTTCCCTGAGCTTGTCAGGAGACAGGGTTTTCTACTCACAGGGGGGATGAAAAATGGCACCGAGCTCTGGTGGCACTCTTTTCGATCGCTTCTGCATCTTTGAGACTTGTCGTGCAAAGATTTTATTTTCAAGTCGCTGTAAAGCGAGAATAAAAATGTCTTGTAAATTTGGCACACCAAAGAGAAGCGCTGCCAAATTTGAATGATGGAAAACATCGCCAAGTGCTGTGTATAAGATGAGGCTTCAAAATTGGGAAAATCAAAACATTCTCTCGAAAACTGTGGGCTGAGAACATGAAACAAAAACTACATATAAAACAGCGTAATAATAACTATAGTAACTTACAAAATAGAAACTTCTTTCTCTTACTTGGTGCATCAGTAAAAATATGAATATTTACATTTATAATTGAATCCAATACATGAATCATGTATCATGTATGTTTTATTGAACATGACCTGATCAGAACCATAAATATTAATTGAAATCAATTACAACCACAGCGCTATGTAAATAAAGTGGCAAATCACACATTTGCAGTCCTGTGGCAGATTTTATATGAAGGTTCCAGTGGTTCATAAATCAAAACAAATTTACCTGTATTATAAAAGAGCCACAGCCATAGTACAATTATGCATCCACATTTTGTGTTTTTCCAATTCTTACTGTACTTCTTTTGGGTGGTGCCGTATTAAAAATATATAATATTGGGCTATGAAAAGGAATATCGAGTCGATATTTTAGACCCAGCCTTATATAGTAACAATTTAGATTTGAACGCATATATATAATAGAGAAATAATTGGTAAAATGTGCTCTTGTTTACGTGCATTATTGTAGCACAACATTGTCATATCCGACTTCCTCTCGGTATCAACCATTAAAAAAAAATAAAAAATCGTGAGACTGCGATCTGATGCCCAAAGCTGGTTTGAACCTTTTGGTGGTTCTTGTCTTGTAAAAAGTAGGGATGGACGAGTACCAATATCCGGTATTGGTATTGCGTTTTAGGAACTAGGAATTATTAGAATAGAAAATTGACAATAATGTAATTTTAAGAGTAAATGCTATATGGTGATCAGGACTGGACTGGCTCAAATAATCGGCCTGGCATTTTGACTTAGACCCACTGGCCCAGCCCGATTCCTTGAATGCCCTTGGCTACCACGTAGCTCTACTACTGATGTTTATTGGTTCAATTTGATATCTATATTGTAAATGGATGAATGGGATGCTCCTTCTAAGTCGTGGGCTGGTCTCTTGTGGTAAAATGGAGGAAAATAATCATTGAATAGCACTACATCGGCCCCAAAGGACACCGGCCCACCGGGCATCTGCCCTGTAAGCCAGATGGCCAGTCCAGCCCTTATGGTGATGGACAGGTCTTTCTTTAAAATTATCTGTTGTGAGTTGTTTTTTTTGGGGGGGGGGGGGGGGGGGGTTAAATCAGTGCTTGATATTGGTCTGAGAAAAAAAGTGGCATTGAACATCCCTAGTAAAATGTGAAGATTTTGTTTCTAGTCCGATAGCAAGCACGTTTTTTTTCCTTTTGGTAGCGTTTTTAGGCTTGCACACCTGTCTCCGACCACGTCCATAAGAACCCTCTCTCCCCCAACACGCACACACCACACTCACACACCGGATGGCCAGATTACAGGGCACAAGAAAAACCATCTGCAGCAGAGTTTCAATTACACACAGACTTTGGTATCCTGCTGGCCTTTACTGGGACATGACTGTATGCCGCGCACACGCACTTGTGTTGTCAAGTTTTTTTTCCCATGCAATCAAAGAGAGGATCATCATCTCTGGTTATCCGGCATATAAAATGAACCTGTGTCACTCTCTTTTTTATTTATTTATTTATTTATTTATTTATTTTTTCTTTGCTCTCTCAGGGTCTGACCATGAGGACCAATTACCAGGCGAACCCCCATATGGCCGCCTCCACCATTTTCTCCCACTACAACATGGCGGCTTTGGCCACCATGACCAACCAGCAGCTGGAGGTAAGTAATGAGCTCCACATGCCTCCCACTCCCCCCACGAGCGGCATGTCGCAGCGCATTCCTCAGTCCCCGCCGCTAATTGTGACAACACATCATAATGCCTCACGTCTGGGCCAGCGGGTATTTATACGCGCTGGCACATCTGACTAAAAGTAACGGGAAGATCAGCGAGAGGAGCAGATGGGTAAAAAAAAATAATATTTAGGCTGGTTTCAATTATTATAATCACAGCGCGATATACAAATAAAGTTCCAGGGCGATACGATCACTCGTTGATGATGTGGTGCTCGCGATATAGCTCGCAATATGCTTCCAAACACCTCCTTGAAGTCAACTCTTTGGCGCGTGGGAGTTCCACCCATGTGAGGATTCTTGTCGTCCCTTGTAACACGTTGGGGCTAATCAAAACACTTGAATTATTTGCTCGTTTCTGTGGAAACGCTTTTAGAGCCGCTCGCGAGATGAAGGAAATGACCAAGTTGAGCTGTTTCCGAATCAAAAAGTTGCTTTTGACAATTCTCCAGTTAACCTTTGGGAAGCATCGCGCTTCATCACTTTGATTAAATTGCCAGTAGAAAAACTCATTCTGGACAAAATATTAACTTTTCACTGCTGAAAATTGTTCAATGAGTCAAGTATCCCTTTAACTACAAAACCAAAACATGTATGTATAATAAATCTGATATTTATTACAGACATTATACATCGGAAGAGGACCTTGAAAAAATAATCGCATATTAAATCGAAATCGCAACATTATTGAAATGAAAAAGCCCAATTCTGTCAAACATTTTCATTGTTGAGTGACTTTGACATGCTACTTTAATTAAATAATTGACCATGGTTGTCTGAAAAGATATTGAAAAAAAAGAAAAGAAAAAAAAATTGTCATGGTAAATAATAAGGAACTCTTACAACTATATTACCTCCGTTTCGGGAGGGAATGCTGTAAAAAACATATTTTTAGAAATGAAGTGTGCATCGAAAAATGGGAAGCTCGGATTTTGACCGTACTCTGGCATCGAAAGTTATTCTCATGCCACAGCAACAGGGGGCGCTATAGTCCCTAATCGCAAGGTCATTTCAGCCAATCAGAAGTGTAAACTGACACAAATCAACAAGGGGACATGAACTTTAAAGTTATGGATGTGGTACATATTGTTATCTCCTTGACAAGTGTTTGCTAATAGTACAAATGTCCGGGCGATCCATTTCAGTCCATCTTTGAAGAATAAAAGCACCCGCCGGCTGCGTCATGTTCTGTGGCGCGTAGCGGTTGCGTTTCAGCAATGTGCACTGAATTAAATGACTTGTTGCTGGAAGTGCCGGCGAGTGGATGATACAGTAAATCTCGTGGGCCGCAACAACCAAATGAGCTCATAATAACTTCAGAGCTCAATAATCCTCTGCGGGTTTGTCGCTATAAACAACGCTTGATGACATTAATCGTTTCAATCCATGTTATTTGCACAATGCCAGCTATGCAACACTCAGGCTGAGATCCGCCGCTCGTGATGCGAATGAGATAACGGCGGCGTTTTCAACTGTTCCTCCCCGTCTTCATTTGCCGACAGGAGCTCATCAACCAAGGTCGAATGAAGGTCATCGAGGCGACAAACGCGTTGAAGAATTTGCAACGAGACTCACTGGAAGATACGATCGGCAGAATTGTAAGTGTTTTCCGTCAGTTAAAGGTCGGGATGGCGTTTGGCGACGACCTGTGACCTCTTCCCTTTGGTCCACAGTGGCAAGAGAATCCGTCTCTGAGTGAGACCCAGGTCCAGTCTTTGGCTATGAGCCACATGGCCACTATCGAAATGGAGGCCAAACGCAGAGAAGCTATTTACAGAGAAACTCTCACCATGCAGCAGTCGGTAAGATCTCACGCTTACATGATGCTTCAACATTAAAACAGAAGACAAAGATAACGACATTCTAACAAACAAAAATCGGCATCAGCCTCTATTATTAAAAAACCTCCAAAGTTATCTCTCTCCAAACCAGGATTGTTATGATCGTTTTGTCGCTGTGGCCACTCCCAAAGCAGCCGAGCTCTCACATAGTCACTCGCGGTTCCGCTTCTTCTTCTGTGAGCCGATCTTCTTTGAAATTACTCGTGGTTAGAACACTTCGGAATTTTGCACTATAGTCAATTAGTTTTGAATTTTTAAAACAGGTTTATTTTATTTTAGTGTTTTCAAAAATACATCATTTTAGTTTAGTTATTATTATTATTTTTAATTTACGTTTATGTATTTTACGTTTTAGTTTTAAAAGCAGGTGTTTTTTTTCCCCCAAAAAAACATTTAATTTTCATTCTAGTTATTTTTTTTTTTTTAATATTTGTTTTTTTTTCATTTAGTTAGTTTTAATTAGTTTTTAAATCAGGTGTTTTATATTTCTGTTGTTTTTTTTTCTTTTGCAAAAATGCTACATTTTAGTTAGTTCTTATTAGTTATAGTTTTTTTTTTTAGCAATGTTTAAATTTGTTTTGTTTTTTTAATTGTTTTTTAAAGAAGGTAGGTTAGTTTTTCCCCCCAAAAAATAAACTTTAGGTTTAGTATTTATTTTATATATATATATATATTTTTTTTTTTTATATATGTAGTATTATCAAGCGCAAGATAACAAAAAAGTTGGGGGGGGGGACTACAGTTCTCAAATGACTGTTTGCCCTTAATATATCAAAATTAATAAATTTAAAATAAACCCTGTAAGCTCATGTATCTATTGACGACATTTTGGTGATAATTACAGCTGCTAGTTTTTTAATGTATACATTATGAACGTAAGACGTAATTTCAGTTATAGTTATAAAAAATGATTTGATTTGATTAACAAAAGTTTTTTTGTTTTTTTTCCCCCCCTTCCAAAATTCTGTTTATTTAATTAGCTTTTGTTAACTGTAATAACCTCCCCGCGACCCTTGTGAGGAATAAGCGGTCAAGAAAATGGATGGATGGATAACTGTAATAACCTTGCTCCAGAGCAGTGGCTTAAAAAAAAAATAATCAACTGAAAATTGCATTTGACTGCAACATTGAGAAAAATGGCTGAAACATGATGGTGTCACACTTTAATATTTACATTAAACATGACAAGAATTAAAAAAAAAAAAAAAAAAAAAAAAACATGCCTAACTGCCTCAAACATGGTCGTTTCTCACCTCTAATATTGGTAATCCTGTTGAGTGAACTAAAATCACTCATGTCCCAAAATATGCATTAAAGAACCATTTTCTCAACTACTTCTGTTGATTCAAAATGCATCCCTAATATTCGTATGAATCCCCGTCTCTTCAGCTGATGATGTACGTCCAGAAGGTGGTGAACAACAGGAAGGTGCAAGAGCAGCAGCTGGCCATGGCCAACCAGACCAGCATCCTGAACATGGCCCTGCAGAACGGCATGCTGGGAGGAAACCGCCTCAGCCAAATGGACCTGCTGGGCCTTTACCAGCAGCTGCACGGAATGAACCCCCACGCCGCCATGGGCAAGAATCCCGGGCCCTCCAAGGGCCTGTAGCTCACGCCGGGGCCGGCTCTATGCTAACGAGCACGCCGGGGGTCTCTCCCTTCTCCGCCGCCTCGTATCGCTCAGGCGAGAGCCTGAGAAGAAGGCGGAGCCTCGACCGCTTCCCCACTTGGAGTCGCAATCCCGTCGTCCACCGGGAAGAACCCCATGTAAAAAAACAAAAAAAAAACAACAAAAAATGACTGAAAGGAGTCTATTTGGGGGAACTCGTCAGAAATACAAAGTGTATATAGCGCCTTAATGTTATTCATTCAAGTTTTAGATCTTCGTTTTGGTCTGTTATAGTTTAGCAGCGCGTGAAAGCGTTGCATTGACGTTTAAACACCATTTGTTTTTGTTTTTGTTTTGTTTTTATACCGGTACACTTTTAAAACCCCAATGGGACCAGTGTGGTTGGCGACAACCAGTAGATTCCTTCACCAATCAAACAAAATGGCGCATCTATTGGGAAAAAAAAAAATGGTGATGGCCTTTTTTCCCCCTCACCCTATTAGACTTATATTTTTTTGTTCTTAACACACAGCTGATATTGAAATGCTTGTGTTATTCAAAACTGCCTGCTGGTCCCTGTGACCATTTTTTTTTTTTGCATTGTCATTCTCACTGTTCGCGTGATGTCTAGCATAGCACTGTGCGTCCTCGTCATTGTTTTACGTTCCACTCGTGTTGCCCCCGTGGCTTGGTGGCTGACTGGCTCTCACAAAGCGCAACCGGTGACCGAGTGGGTGAGCGTGCGCGGCTGGCTTTGCGATGCCCCAGTTTCACCCGGCGGTTCCTTTTTCGGACAAACGTGCTGCTTCTTCTTCGACACGTTCGGCCCTGACTGGTCGTTGATGAGGGGGTGTTTTGTGGGGGCGGGAGAATTCTGTTGTCTTCATGGCTCATGTGTTTGCACAAGGTGTATTTCATATACGTGTAGACTGTTTTTGCCCTCTTAAGAATGTTATGTTAGCAAATACACCACAATTTGCCATGATGATTCTAATCTGCTATTATCTTGTTAAGTATTTAATATAACATTTAATAAAGTGACCAAAAGGATGAGTGTATCCAATTTTTTTGACTTGTGTCGTGTTTATGTTCTGATTTTGAATTTTGGTTCAGGCCTGTCTGTGTGAAATGAGCATATTTTCCCATACGAGCGGTCAAGTAATTGAATAGCACTTGTATACGTTTTATACATGTACAGATATAGATAGCTTTAGACCAGGGGTCTGCAACCTGAGGCTCCCTGTGGATCTTTAAAAAAAAAAAAGAAATTTATATATATTTTTTGCATAACTGTCATTTACTTTGTGTTCATTTTTTTGTTAGTTACTCAAAGACATATGTTTTCTGTCTCAATTTTTTATTTATTTTTTTAAAGGAAAAAATGAATTGAAAATGTAAATTTATTCTGTATTATATGTTGGCAATTTTTTAAATATATTTTTATTGTATTATATTTTTTTTATACATATTTTCAGATAAAATATTTGAATGAATTGATTTAGATTTTAAAAAATTAGCATTTATTAAAATGTCAGTCCAAATTTGTAATTAGTCAGAAAAAGAGACGAAAGAAAAAAAAAAGTTCATAATAAAAAATACATCAAAATGTCCAAAAGGAGCAGAAAATTACCATATAATGTACACAAAACTGCCAACAAAAAAAAATTGATTTTTTTTTTCTTTTTTTAGAAAAGGAAGAAAATGAAATGTTCTAAAAGACAAAAAATACCATAAAAGGTTTTGGAAATTGACACAAAAAAAATGTATCAAAATTCTCTCTTAAAAAAAAAAAAAATCGGCAAAAAAGAACATTCAAAAAGAAGTATATCAAATGTCCAAAAAGGAAAAAATAAGTCCCAAAAATGTCCAAAAAAAGGAGAGGCAAAACAATTACCATATGTCTATCCTGTTTTGATCATCACATTGGTTCAAAAGTTGTACGACTAGACAGATTTATTTATTGATTGATTGATTTATTTGGCCTAAAATGGTTGTTTTGACAGTAAAGGTTGCTGACCCCTAGTTTAAGACCATGAATCTCGTTAGTAATTTGCTAAATAAATGTAACCTTTTTGCAGTTTTAACACTGCCAGGCCTTCATTTGGATTGAAGGCTTTCTGGTAATTTGCCTTTTAGGTGAGTGAACAAGTCCACCACTCCCATCCCTCTCTTTCATCTCTCTCGTCTCCATGTATTGTTTTCATTTCTGCGTCTGCCAGGGTTTTTCCCCCCTTCGCGATTTTGACTTTTCTCTCCTCCCCCGCGCGGGCCAGGAGCGGCGGGAGGGGGGGTGGGGGGGTCACGCTCTTGCCTAGCCACTCGCAGATATCTGCCAGTGAAAGGAGCATTACGACTATTGCAGATGTTGAAATGTTGATCCTGTCCCCCCAGATTAGCAGCGCTGCAGGTTTCTTCTCGGCACATCCCCGACGCTGGGCCAGCCGGCAGCTGTTTCTGCCCATTGTGTGTCGACGACACTGTAGTTGAGTCTGTGGGGCCCCCGCACCCCGACAGCCGATCGCTACCCAAATCCACATTGATGTGTAAAGCCAATTAGGAGTTTGGATCCAGTTGCATGGGGAATCTGATTTAGTACGGTGGATGAGGCCGACTAAGAGCGTACTGTTGAGTCAGCCGGGCCTGTGCACTTTACTTGCTGAAGGCTTTATGGGGGCAAATTGGCCTGGGAGTCAACATGTTCTTTTCTGGGAAACTAGATCTGCTGCAAATTCTTTTTACACAACATTCCCGCCGTCTTTCCGACGGGAAGACACAAAATCGTTTGTCGCTTGCGACCACGTGTGCCCATAACTTTTTAGATTAAGAAAAAATAAGCTTGATTGAGAACCCTTCGCAATTTGTGTAAATTATTTTACTTTTCTTTCCTCGATACAATGGACTAACTGGGAGAATTGGTCCTTTGCTAGAGTCAGTTGTCTGTTCTGTCAAAGTATTTTTTTATGCCAACATCCAATTCAGGACAAAATGTTTATTTTGTACTATTTGTGGCCTAAAATTGCCCAGTACAGGTCAAAAGTCTTGTAGACAGATATTTTTAAATAGGCTTGAACCTCTTTGAAACGCTTTAAAATTGATACAACTGTCAATGTTTGAGGAGGCTTGTCATGTTTATGAGCCACAATGTTATTAGCACTTTTATCACCAACTACTGCTACGACGCCATAGATGAGAGCTTTAAAAAAAAAAAACTACTGTAACAAAAATAGCATGTTAAAGAGCCATGTACACAACTAGCGCCTGAGTTTAAAACAAGCAAGCAAGCAAACAAACAAACAAACAAACAAACAAACAAACAAAAAACAGCCTAGATGTGAATCAGTAGATATGACTTACGGCGTGCTTACGGCGTTCCTAAGCTAACGTCCATGCTTCCCATTACCTTTGATGGAACAGATGCCCCTCCTAACATGGCCGCCACATATGTCCATGCTTTATGATGGAAAGTCGCCCCTACCAACATGGCTGCCACATAGCTGCGCTCATAACGTGTTCTAGACAAACGTCCGTTGTAATTTTGTCGAATAAACTCATATTAAAACCATATAATATTAGAATTTAGTAAATTGTTCAATATTTACCACTGAAGGTAAACCAGCTGATGTTGATTTTGTACTCATGCAACAGCAATGATGATAGAGTAAAAAACACAATAAAACACCTCGAGTAGGGAATGAGTGAATGACTTTTTAATATGTTGTGAATGTCTCTAGAGTCATTCCTTCTTTTGTGTATGTAAACACTTGATATCTAAGCGACCAATGAAAACTTTGTTTCAAGTTTATGTGTTACTAAATGTATTCTGTCATCCTTTTAACTCTTGGCTGCTCCGCAACCAGCCGCCCCCTTGATTTGGGTTTGACAAAAAGGCGCTGACTCACAACACCTTCAAAATGAGTCGTTTGTCGTTACAGTCAAATTAAGAACATCATGTTTTGGAAGGTTCCATTTCACTGAACCAAGTCATCTTTTTGCTTACCACTGCGTAAAAACATGAGCAAATATCCATACATCACGCAAAGATAGAATCAATGTACAAAGAAAGACACAGCGACAAGTTTGTATACATTCTACATGTTTTTAATTGGTACATCAAATTTGGATCCAGGCACAAATAGTCTCACTAGCAAATGTCTCATAGCGGGACAATTTTATTGTCATTAACTGCAAATCTTATTGATCATCATTGTTTCTCAAAATGCTTTATTGGTGTAATTTCAGTAGAATCTACGGTCCAGATCGTTTCAAGTTCATTACAAAATAAAGTCTTTGCAATAAATAAATATATAGATTTAGATTTATACTTTATATGTGGAAAATAAATATTTGTACATCTCATAAATAGGATCGCCCATATGCACCCATCAGCTGCTTGCCTTTTATTAATCATGTTCCTGACACGTCGCTTGTTGTTCACGCCAATGGAAAAACCCTTTGAGCATTTATTCCACTAAAATGCCCGCTAGTAGTTCGCCTCACTAGTAGCTTGTGTATCCTACCAGTACGTCCTACTAGAGTGCAGAAACATCATCCCGTAGTGGAAAGTAGTGGTAGAAAAAATATATATAAGACAGTCATTCCTACTAGTGCGATGATGTGTCTTCATGAGGACAAAGAGTGTACTAGTACATTTGATTTGAGTGCTTCATGGAAAGCCGTTTGAGCAGTTATTTGGTTAGACACTCATTAGCAGGACAAATACATGTTACTAGTGAGGCAAAACTGTGCACTAGTTGACAGCTGTGCGTTACTAGTACCGCTAGTGAGATTATGAACTGTACTAGTTAGCATTTAGTAGTAATAGTAGATGTGCAGATGTGTACTATTAAGCCAGTCATCCTTCCTGTTAAGGAAGAGGTGGAAAAAAAAAATGTTATTAGTACAGCACAGTTGTTCTGCTAGTGCGCTGAATTGTGCTACTCGTGAGGACAAAACCTTTTGAGCATTGATTTGACATCCATCTTGAGGTTCAGGTGTTCGCATGCTTTGTCCTCACTAGAGGGACGACATTGACATGCTAGTAGGACATGCTACTAGCAAGGCAAAACTGCACTATTTGGAAACTACATGCTACTAGTACTACTATGGAATAAATGGTGAAAACCTTTTGAGCATTTATTTGACATCCAGCTTGAGGTTCATGTGTTCACATGCTTTGTCCTCACTAGAAGGACAATTTTGGCATGCTAGTAGGACATGCTACTAGCAAGGCAAAACTATGCTATTTGCTAACTACCTGCTACTAGCACTACTATGGACTAAATGCTCAAGGGACATCCCATGTTATCATCCATTTGGCTTTTTCAGTAAGTGCTCTGGGCTGAAGACCACATCGGTAGTGTTCTCGTCTCGCGTTGGTACGTGACCACTCGGAACACGTCACGGGAATGTCGCGCAATGTGTGTGCTGTACACTTGATCCTTCTTCCTGTCCTTTCCTCTCTCTGAGTCCACGTGGGAACGCGCCTCTTCTTCCGTTAGCGCTAGTGCTTTCTTCCCCATCGCGTGCGGCCCCCGCTAAAAGGAAACCGTCCGTTGGTTCTGCGCCAGCGTAGTGCTAATTGGAAAAGTGGTGATAGGGCCCGACCGGAGCGTCCTCTCTCTTTCTCTCTCTCGCCCGTTTGGTCGTCCGCAGATGCTGTGAAGCAACATCCAGGAACACGCAAAAAGATGTTTATATCAGTGCTCTTGGCGGTGACCTCAGCGGAGGGTAAACAGTTTTGGAGCAAACAACTCCCCCCCCCCCCGTGGCCACGTCTTCTCGGAAGCCGGACCGCGCCAGCGCGCAAGCTGCGGTCACCTGTCCTGGAAGAGGTCCCGGTAGGCCTGAGGGATTTTCTCTATCTCCACGGGCCGCGGTAAGAAGTGTGTGAGTTTCTGATGCTTTTTAGTCCTGCTGCCCTCCCTGGGCGAGCCGTCTTTGTTTAAGGCCACGTAGTAGAAGCGCGACGTGTCGTTGTGCTTGTAGAGCGTGGACGCGTACGTGTTGTACCAGTTCTCCTCAAACTGCTCCCTGAAAACACACTCCGCCGTCAGCTTCCTCTGTGAAAGAGAGAAGAGAGACAAACGACATTATGGTTCGATACTCAAAACTTCTTTCACCATTAAAATGAGTGGAATTGTCATTCATCTGTTTTAGCACCATAAACCAAATGATTGTAACATGTGTTTTTTTTTAAAGACATATTGCACATTATTGTATCATACTTCATAAAAACATACAGTGATAACATAATTAAATAGATTTAAATAAAATATTTTGTCCATTCATTATGCAGCTCCTTCTGGTGTGTGCACCTTGGCCACCAGAGGGCATTATATAATACATGAATACTGTAATATGTGTACAAGAAAAAGACGTCCCAACACAATCACTAATCTACAGGAGCATGAGTTGTTGTTGTTGTTGTTGTTGTTGTTGTTGTTGTTGTTGTTGTTGTTGTTGTTATTTTTAAGAGGAAAAGGGATATGTCTGTGGACGTTTGTTTAAATATTTGTGATTAAAAAAAGCTCAAATACTTGCTACTATGTTGACGCTAGCTAGTTTCATTAGCCTGTCTATGGTGTTTTCTATTGTGTTAGTTAGCATTAGCATTAAGCCAGCGGACTTTGAACTGACAAAGCTATGTGGTTTGGTTAAACACACAATGTGTAATTCTCATTATTTTATGTTTCGTTTTAGCAACTAGGAATGGCACTAAACTATGTTGACGCTAGGTAGTTTCATTAGCCTGTCTATGGTGTTTTCCATTGTGTGTTAGCATTAGCATTAAGCTAGCGGACTTTCAGCTGACAAAGCTATGTGGTTTGGTGAAACGCACAATGTGTAATTCTCATTATTTTATGTTTCGTTTTAGCAACTAGGAGTGGCACTAAACAGCTTTAAAAACTTTGCTCCTTTTTTTAAGAATCGTTCACAATCTGTCAAACTGGTGCATCTCATGTTCACTGCTGCCATATAGTACTGCTAACTTAATTTTTTGCACCATAAAATTGGCCTATTGATGGTTTTCCATCTAACTCAGCTTTGGACAATTAAAGGTTGAGTACTCTGGGGACTAATAGTGCTATTTTGCGAGTGGCCATGAGTTACGGTTGCAATGCCTTAAAAAAAATAAAAAAATAAAAAAAATAAAAATAAATAAATATATATATATATATATATATATATATATATATATATATATATATATATATATATATTCTTTTGGCTGTATTCCAACATGAAATGGGACAACCTTTGCGTGGGTTTATGACTTCATCGTCCTTCAAATGCAGCCACTGAATGACACAGCTGCAGAAGTGAGGCAGATTTTGGAATGCATTTGTCTGCGTATGTATGGATTTACAATTTGCCGCACGTAAGTATAGTACTAGAGGGCCCTTCGATTGGTTGCGCGCAGTCTAACGTATACCCCATGTCATGCCCAAACTAACTTAAATTATATTAATAATGGGTGTGTTTCTTTAACCAATTAAAATTTCATATTAGAAGCAGTGACATCCTCTGATTGGTTCTTTGGAGTGAGTTAATTTTGACTAGCAATTGTCATGATCTACACACACAATTAGTACATTTAATAAATCACCTTCACTGGTGAGTATGTTGTATTTTTAGGAATGTTCTTATACTTTAACATGCTATTTCAAAGTAAACCCCCATATCGCAGTTTCCAGGCTCACAGTCCCTCTATTTCATTTTTTTTCCTTCTTCAGTTAAAACTTTGCTTCTGCGTTAATTATGGTTGTGTAATTGCACTATTGGCCACGAGGTGACGACACATTGCTCTTTCACACGGTGTAAATTTGAAAGAAGATTGAAACCAGGAAGTAGGCCAACAAGCGCGGCTACGTTGGTACGAAAGTGTTTCAATGATAATCCTTTGTAATCCTGCTTTTAACGTCGACAGAAAGCGATGGCTATAGATTACTTTTATAAAGTTCATCTTTGAGCGCGATTATTGTTGTATATTGTGAGATGATAAGTGTGTTAGGTTCACTTAATTGCAGGGAGTGGTCTGGAACACAAGTGGGGTTTACTGTGTTGACTTTGAATTGATCCAAATGATGTATGTGATACAGATATGTGCTGTTTTATTGAGTTTTTGTGTAGTATATGTACATTATGTATAGTATTTAGAGATGGGTTATAAATTTACAGCCTGTGAATGCCAGAAAGTCATGTCAATGTCTTACGGCTGCTCAGGAGCTGAATATCCAACTTAAATTGAAATCAGCCGGGACTGTTCAGAATGGAGATTGAAACAATGTTTAATCACATGTCTGCCATATAGCATGCTTATCTTCAAACTGAACCCACAGCAACTCATTTAAGTAGGTGCTCATTATGACGAGGGCAAGTCATTAGAGATGACTTTTCACTTTACATTCCTCCCTTGCTCCACAGACCTGCTGACCCTCGGGATCATTTCCCTCCCTGTAATGCAACATGAACGCTTAGCAGCACACACACAAGCTTCTCTAAAAGCTGTCCTGACAAGCGCAGCGTGAGCGATGGCTGCCGGTTCAGCAGGTGAGAGCGAGCTGGCTGGCTGAGCAACGGGGAGACACGAGGGTACGAGCTCCTCGGCTGCCAAAGACCAGTCAGTCGTGCAACGCCTGCTTCTGGTTCTGCTCTGTAAGCAGCCCGCACAGAGGGAGAATCCCCCCCAAGAAGGAACCCCATCGACTGAGTCATTGCAAAAGGAATAAGGGTTTAGCTGATGGTCTGTCAGCCTGAGCTGAGCTGTTGTGTGTAAACACAACCTCGAAGACACATGACCGGATGGTCCTATTAGACACTTACTTTGGCGCATCGCAAGCTCGTCAAGGTCTGGTGGCTCGTTGCGGCGGAAGAACCCCTCTAACTTTTGACCCCGGGCCTCTTTACTTGGGGGCAACACGGTACATCATCCATTAAACTCTGAAAATCTCCTCTTAGCTTTTTATTTATTTATTTATTTTCCAGCTCTGGTCAAAGCAAGAACATTTCTACTTTGGTGCTATCTGGTGTTTTGTTGGTGGTCCTTGACTACGCCTCAAAAGTGAAAGTAAAAGTAATAATGATGACGCTCCTAATAATAATCTGCTGTTATAATCTAATGTATTCTCAGACATTTATTATTGTGTATTGTATTGTGCGCGCCGTAAAGTCGAAACAACGTAGGTCGCGTGCGACGTAACTCGAGGACTCCCTGTATTGGTAAAATGTAGGCCAAACGTTAAACATACAGCATTTTTCCCCCCATAATTCCATATGGTATTATACCCAAAATTGCGCATGTGCAATTTTTATTATTATTATTATTTTTTTTAGAAAAACAATAAATTCAACATCCCGTGGCATTCTGGGAATGAGAAAAAAATGCCTCCGGCCAGAGGGCAGCCATCTTGGGTTACCACAATTCCTGACAAGTTCTATTTGTTTTTCTCTAAAACACTTATCTGCATTTTCGCTGTAGCAACAGAAAATAACGTGAAAACGCAGTGGGGAAATCAATCTATTCAAGTTAGGCGTGCTTAGCGAGTGGCAACGTAAAGTGCTGGCTTCATTTCTTGCTATGGCTGTGTTTCTCAATTCCGGTCCTCAGGCCCCTCGAGCCAGCCTGTTTTCCATGTCTCCCAATTCCAATTGCAGCTGATTCCAATGACAGCTAATCAGTCAGCTCTGGAGAAGCCTGATAACGATCCTCACCTGCGCTGCAATTGCCAATTGGGAGACATGGAAAACAGACTGGCTAGGAGGGCCTGAGGACTGGAATTGAGAAACACTGTGCTACGGTGAGTAAGCAGTCCCATTCATGTATAAGATTTTTAGCATTTAGCCTACGTTTACCAATACCTTCAAACGACTTTGCAGTACAGTCGAGTGATATTTCCCAGTTCAAACTGTGTCCATGCTAGGCTAATACTATCGGTGAACCTCATGGGATGGTTGTTTGTTTGTGTTAAATAAATGAACTGCTAAACACTGTTGTTTATGTAACATGGGTTCATGACCCTTTTTTTTCTTTTTCTTTTTTCTTCAGTGCTTTTGCTGACATCTTGTAACGGCTATAGAACTACTAATCAGTTTTAGGGTGGCAGTAAAATTATAGGATGGTTATGTAAAATGATAGCCTCTTGTCAATAGTATAATTTAAAAAAACATCTGACGGACTGTGATAGGTGCTGCTCTTTTGGTTAGTAACAGAATTCAAATCAGTTCATCTATTCACTTTGATGAACTGTGGAGTCACATTTGACAAACTGGGCCATGGCGTCTTGCTATGAGAGGGCCATCCACTCTTTTGACTTGGTCATGTTGGTCAGGTGTACAACTGGGATTCTCGTCATCCCCCAATTACTGCCCCACCATCCACCATCACCTGCCCCTCTCCCCTTGCGGGTCATAGCCCCTCGATAGCAGACTGATAGCAAGCACGCAGTAACAATATCTGCACTCTCAACACAATGGGCGTGTTTAAAGGTAGAAAGGTGGCCTCTGTTTGGAAACGCTCTGGGATGGAGGTTGCTGAGTGGGCCCCGAGAGGCCCCCAGGTAATGCCTTGGGACACCTGATACACATAACCCTCACATACTTCCCCCCCCTCTTCATCTCTTTCCTCTCTCTTGAGATAAAAACATTCTGTATGCATGACAGAGGGGGAGATTCTTGAGAGCTATAAGCAAACGGAAGGTCATCAAGTTCACCAACAACACACCTTTGACGGTCTGGACTCACTTTGACAAGACTTTAGTAACATTTCTGCAATGCTGCGAGTTTGAAGAATGTCTTTTCTTCAGGTTGCTTTGTGCCCTGCTATCGAGGATTCATTCACAGACGTGAGGCATCAAGAGGAGCGAGTGAGACATAATTGTTTTGTCTCAGGTCAATTTCCTATCAGGCCACGAGCCTTGACAAAGCACTGAAACCCAGATGATTACGTCTACAAACACTCGAAAAGACTTTTCCGGGTGACCCATGTAACCTTGGGCTTCACGAGCTTTGCCGAATCTATGGTGGAGCATCCACTTCCATAAACCAAAACTTTTAATGCCACAAACGTCCCCTTAAAGCGACAAAATCTCAAATAATCAGCCATCCCTAACTTGTATCGTTTTGAAGCATTGTGCGTCAACCCCAGGCAAGGAATGGAGGCTTTTGACTCACCGACCCATAGAGCTCTCCTTTCTCGTTCATGCCAAGGTAGAGTCCGGCGTCCACGCCCCTGATGCTGACCAGACCCACTGCCAGACTGATGAACTCCAGGATACCTTGGGATCAAACATGCACGCTGGTAAGGAAGCACGCTACTGTACACACACACACACCCCCCAAAAAAAGAAAGAAAAGAGTTGTCTATGCATTTTGATGATCAAGTTGTTTTTGTTTTTAGTTCTTTTTCTACTGGTCTCACCCTGGAGGTCTTTGATGCAATTACAGAGACAGGAACTAAAATCTGGTGTCATTTTTTTTTTTTTTTTTTTTAAATAAATATAGTAATATTGTACAGTGTGTGTGGGAAATAATTGGGAGTCTAAATTGATGCTGTTTTTTTGTTTGTGTTTGTTTCCTCTATACCAGAGTTTAAATATTTTGTTAAAATAACCTTTCTAGTGTTTATAAAAGCAACTAGTTTTGAGTGTAAAAAACTTACAACACTAGAGGGCATAATATTTTAACACTACAGTGTTCCCTCGCTATCACGCAGTTCACTTTTCGCGGCCTCGCTGTTTCACAGATTTTTTTAGGTGCAATTGTGCATGCGTATTTTTAATTTATTTTTTTATTTTTTTATTTTTTAACTACCTATTAGTGATGTCCCGATTACGTGATTGGAAACCAAGTCCTGACCACGTAATTTTCAGCTGATCGGTATCGGGAGAAAATGATCGGGGTTTTCGTTTTTGGCAATTTGTTTTTATTTTTGTGATTATTTTAGGGTCTACAAAGCAACAAAATCACCCAGCGGTAAACATATTGCTAAACAAAACCATTTTATTTATTTTTATTTGATATTTTGTGCACTTCTGATGACAAAAGTATTGGGATGGTTTTGTAAAAAAAAAAAAAAAAAAAAAATTGGGAGCAATTTTTTCCCCTCAATACTTTGCAGAGTAATCGGACAGGACTCGGTATCGGCAGATCCTCAAAATCAGGTGGCTCGGACTCGGGTGCAAAAAAATGTGATCGGGACATCCCTAGTACCTATTTTATAAAATTTGTGAAGGTTTGAACATTGAGAATGTTTAAACAAGAGAAATGTGAGAAAATGTAAATGCCACTGAGAAAAGTGTACATACTGTGTGGTAAGAGGTTTTAGAGCCTTAAAACATTTAGAATAAATATAAAACATTAAATTAAGCAAACTATTTCATTTATTGCGGGTATTTTTTTTTTTGGTACCTAACCCCAGCAGAAAACAAGGGAACACGGTACACACTAAATCAACACTCACCAGTGTTGACTAGGGATGTAACGGTACCGGCAATATCATGATATCGTGATATTAAAACTGCCACAATATCGTCGTTGTCATGTTCACGATATTTAAAAGCTACACATCTGTTAAAAAAAAGCCAGGTTGATTTCCATTTGTGCAGTTATAGCACCCTCTGGTGGCTAGTTTTTTAGTGCAGTTTAATTTTCATTAGGTATGTTTTGGTCCTTCTATGTTCAAAATACACTCATTGCTAGATGAAGGGGATTGTAAAATGCTTTGAAGTGAGTCAATATGTGGAGGAAGTCAATGTAGGCTTGGATTAGTGATTAAGTGCCTCAATATTAAGTGTTAAAGTGTTATTCGAGATTGAAGGTAGTTTATGTATTCCTGTTATGTACAAAAGCACAATATTGTGCTTTTTTTTTTTTTAATATTGTGATAATTATCGTATCGTGAGCTTCATATTGTGATAATATCGTATCGCAATATTTGGATATCGTTATATCCCTAGTGTTGGCTGGTGTTCAACTACCATCATCAAGGGTTGTTTTAACTCCAATTTCAATGTTTAAAAACAACAACAACTGCATTTATAGTGCGGATCAATATTGACACTTTTTGACTATTGTGTTATGTATGTTTTCGCCTGTGAATCCATATAAATGTATGACCGCCTCATATTACTACATGCTTGTATACACAACAAATTGATAAGTAGTTCTGAAGCCTGTAAAAAAAAAAAAATTGTATTTGTTCAACTTTTACTACATTTATTTTAAAAGGGCCTAAAAAATTGCATACAACATAGTATCAATATTACTAAAAGTGAAGACATTTTGCAATGTTGATATTGCAGCAAGAAAGATGAAGTCGACATGCACAACATGATCTGCCTTCGCGGGCCACATAAAGTGATGTGGTGGGGCCGAATCTGGCCCCCCGAGCCTTAAGTTTGACACCTGCATGGTACATCGTGAGCACCAGTTGACAACTGTGTGCTACTAGTACTACTAACACGATAATTATCACAATATTGTGGTGAGGTTGGCAATATTAAAAAAGCTATGCAAGAGCGAGCTCTGCATTTTTAGGTATATTTGAATCCTTTTGCACTTGTGTACATCCAAGACTGTAGTACTTGATGTCGTTGAATGTTTTATGAAGTGATTTTTGTTTTCTGTGCGCGATTTACAACCGGTTGAAATGTGACACGAGAGATGTTTGGCAAGAATTCCAGCGAGCGGTCGGTGCCCCGAATCCAAACCCCCCCCACCTAACTAGCAGTGACTTTTATGAGGAAGCTGAGCCTTGTTGCGCCTCCGATGCTGACTCACAGGAAGTTCCAGTGCGAGCGTACGTGAACTTCAAAGGTTGGGAAACAAGCAGTCAAATTAAAAAGCCTGGATGGCGCGACACAGAGGTTTGCAGTCAGAGAGGATCCAGCTGGCAGAGGCCAGCGTGCGGCCACCTGGCCCCCATCTTCCCCCCCGAGCTCACCGGGTGCCAAACACTGACACCGCGCCTTTTTAATCAGAGCCATGTCTGACAAAAGGCCTCGCATCTGAACCTTAAGTCGAGCCAGAGACAAACACGAGGACCACCCATCCTTTTTATGCGCACCGTCCTGCTTTTTTGGACGCCTGCGCTGGAAGCCGACCAGTTAGTTCTGCTTCAGCCTGCACCTGCATGTCTGCGTGTTACACGTTCGCACCCGCGAGGAGAGGAGACACCTGCGGCCAGTGCCCGAAGAGGATTAGGCGGGGGGGGGGGATTTTGCACGCCAGGTGACTGTGACGCACGGTCAGCTGTCCACTGGGGATGTACAGAGCTCGAGAGTGACACCGGTGGAGATTGTTTTAATTGGTTGTGTTGCCTCATCTGCAAACAATATAGACTGCACTTGCGTGTGGAAGCAAGCTCCTAAACTGCAGTCAATTTTTGGAAAATATAAATAAATAGGGATGTTTGATATTTACTTTTTAAATATAGGGTACGAGTACTCATCTCTTGAATAGGGATAAGCGCGATATTGTGATGTTAAAACTGCAACAATATAGTCCTCATCATGTTGATGATATTTAAATGCAACATCTGTGAAAGAAGTCAGGTTGATTTCCATTTGTGCAGTTCTAGCACCCTCTCGTGGCTAGTTTTTTACTGCAGTTTAATTTCATTAGGGATGTTTTGGCCCTTCTATGTTTAAAATCTACACTAATTGTGGATGAAAGGGGAACGTAATATGCCTGTGAAGCAAGTCAATATGTGGAGGAATTCAATGTGTGTGCATTAACGGCATAACATAAAAAAACATAATATATTATGTACAAAACACCAAATTGTGTTTTTTTTTAAATTATAAGCTTCTTTTTTTTTTTTTTTTTTACAATATTGTGATCTTTTTAAAATATCGTCAACCACCCCACAATATCGTGATAATTATCGTATCGCGATCTTCATATTGTGATATTGAACAGTGACATTTTTACATCCCTATTCTTGAATAGTCACCGATACCAAGTACTGATACCTCTAGTACTTTTGAGTCATTCAAGAAAAACACTGGCATTATCATCATATCATTTTAAATATTTTTCCTGAAATAGCTTTTTCCCTTAAAACTCCACGAAATTGATGGCAATTTTCTATTCTTATATCTAATTTGTAGTTGTTGATCGTAAAATGGCCACAAGATGGCTGATACTGGTGTCAACATCCATTGTGAGTACTGATACCTTGAAATAAGGCCGGGTATTGGCTATCCCTATTCATAACTTTAATAAACATATTTTAAAGACATTTTCCAATGAAAAGTATGGTATGGTAAATCATTTATACAGCACTTCGTAGTTGGACATAGATTTTAATGGTGTCTCTATTTCCATATATTTGAAAGCAGAGAAATACTTTCTCATCTTTGTTTTGTCAAAATCACCTTGTTTTTTTTTTGTTTTTTTTTACCTACACAGATGACACAAAAAAAGACTACAGTCGAGTTTTTGAATGATTGAGAGAAATCAATATAATTCCTCTTCCATCGTCTTTTTTTTAAAAGCACAAATTCTCACTTTATTTTTTTGATATGCTTGTACAGCACTTTTTGAATATCTATCTATGGAATTGGTGCCTTGCTCAGTGGCATTCCGAAAGTCAATTAAACACGTTCTTTTTTTTTTTTTTTCCTTTTCGAACCGCGACCCTACACAGCCAAGTCTGCAAAGTGGCTGCCTAACCCAAACTAAGGTGCACAAAAACGCCCTTTTCAATCCATTCAGATGGATTAACTGTAACGTACCAAACCTGCTGTGGTCCTGCCTGGTCCCGTGCACCGTCCCGTTAGGGAATATCTCCAGCTGGAAGCCGGTCCTGCAGTAGAGCTGCCTCCGCCTCAGGATGCCTTTGAGGTGTCCGAAGTCGGTGGGCGACCCCCGCTGGAGGCCCCCTTCGATCTGGCCCAGGCGCTCGTTCAAGCCCAGCGGAGTCTCCGGCTGCAGCGGCGCGCTCCCAAACGCCGGAAAACTTTGTAAATCCAAGTCGAGCGCTCCGAACAAAGTCCCCACCTCGGCCATGGTGTGCACGGCCGTCAGGTTCAAACTAAGCGAAGGCATTTAAAGTGGCGCAATCGGAGGGGAAAGTGGCGAAAATGTCCGAGCCATGCAGGCTGAATGAAGCTCCACTCGTCATCCGTTTTGATATGTGCGCTAATGAGAAGGAAAAGTCTCGATTATATACATCCTCCCCACGCATTCTCCTCACATTGGCCACGCCTGGCTGGCATCCTCTTGTTGCGCGCACCTCACTCGATCCGAGCGCGGACTCTTCTAATCCAACTTGTCTACATAAAATCTCCTCAATGAGAAGCGGCGAGTGGTGCGTTCAAAGGCCATCCTGGAGCACTGGCCGCCACGCGATCCATCTGCTGCTTTTTCAGAGCCTCGCGCCTCCCGATTTCCCAACAAGATGATGAAAATAACTTGTGCGTATTCTCAGTGCAATCCAAGCTTGCGCGCAAGTGTCAGTGCCAACAACTGGAGCTTCTCATGAGAGCCGTCTCTCCTCCTCCTTCTCCTCCTCCTCTTTGGAAGCAGGTGCTTCCTCGCCCCTCTGCACTACGTCTGCAATGGGCTGCAACAAGGCAAGCAGCTTTAACCACTTGTAGGGCCTACTACTGGTGAGAAAGGGAGGGGAAGGTTGAGGGGGTGTGTGGGGCTCCATAATGTGTCGTGCACCATCAAACGTGACTGGTGTGAAACCACCACAGACACTAAAGTGCCTTTAAAGACCCTGTAAAGTGAATTCAGATTTGTTTTGAAATACATTACGGAAGCTGACAACCTTTTTGGGTATGATCTTAAAGGCTAAATATAAAAACAACAGCATTCTGATTTATATTGTGTTTGTGGAATATGAGTTAAGTAGCAACATCCATCCGTTTTTATCCATCTCAGGGGGCGGCCATTTTATTACTTAATATCGACTGAAAATGACATCACAGTTGCTCAGGGCTCAAGTAACCACCAATCAAGGGCTCAGCTTCAGAAAACAGGTGATTGGTCATTACCAGACCCCCGAGCAACTGTGATGTCATCAGTCAACAGCAAGTGGCAAAATGGCTGCCCCCTGAGATGGATACAAAAAAAATTGGATTTTGCTGCTTTACTCGTAGTTCCACAAACACAATATTAATCAGAATTTCATGTTCAGACTAGTGGGGCTGCATAGAACATATTAGTGAAAAGAAATTCTTTGGGTTGACTTCCTCTTTGAAACAATTTCCCCACTATTTCTAATGGATGTTAAAGGGATACTTGACTTATTTAGCCATTTTTGGCAGTCAAACATTAATATTTTGCCTATAATAAATTTTATATTTTCATTATTTTTCATGTACAATTAGTACCATTAAAAACACATTTTGCAACTTGCTGTCGACTGAAAATGACATCACAAGGGCTCAGGTAACCAATCACAGCTCAGCTTATGAATGCCACATGACCAAACCTAGATAACAGGTGAGCTGTGATTGGTTACCTGAGGCCTTGTGATGTCATTTTCAGTCGACAGCAAGTTGCAAAATGTGTTTTTAAAGGTACTAATTGTATGTGAAAAATAATGAAAGTATCAAATTAATTATAGGCACAATATTAACTTTTTATTGCTATAATGGGCTAAATAAGTGAAGTATCCCTTTTAAGTAGAGATACATACATAAATTTTGGTGATGATTTATTGTACTTTTGGCGTTACATTTTTATTTACATTTTAAGTGTTTCGAACTGAGCTAACTGTAGACGGTGTATCGCGTTAAACAGTTTTTCAGTTTTTAATTTTTTATTTTTTTAGCCAAAGCTAAAATAGCTCTCAGTGTCGCACTTTGGCGCAGTGCCTTCGTTCGCATCCAGCGCAATTGCCAGCTACTTATTATTACAAGGCCCATTTGTGCCACTATAGCTGGCAGTCGTGAGCTAGCTAGCTGTGCCTACACCCTGAAAATGCGAAGTTGTAAGGTATAATTTTCTTTTTAATTTAAAATAATTTAGTTTTTTTGTGTGTTTTTAATTCTCATCTTTCTTTGCTGATATGACATAACACAAGCTCTTGGATTGGCTTTCACTGCAGGTGTACCTAATGTTTTGATCAGATTGTGCTACACATAATGTATGCAAGTACATATTCAATACCACAATATTTTTAAATGTTAACTGAAGCCCAGTTACCATGTATTAAATTGGATGCCAAGAGCGCATATAGAAATAGGGAATAAAAGATAAGTCTGGACTTTGTATCTCTTCTGTACACAGTGGGGCAACAAGTCCCGACATGTGGAAGCATGGCCTGAAAAAAAGAGGGGAAAAAAAAACACAGCTGTTTTGCACAGACTTTGCTTGTGTCAAGTGAAAACAAACTGCAGGAGTGTTTTAATTAGATCACTGTTCTTGAGATATCAGTGACAGCGGGATGGATGGTGCGAGCGGCATGAAGACATCAATAGCACAATTCAAGTCGGAGACATGTTGCGTACGTTAGACCACCCTCGAGCTGTCTTTTTGGAAAGCACACCCCACTTGCCGGCCCCTTATCAACACAAGCAGCAGCATGATGTACAACCAGTACATAGAAGGGAAAAAAAAATCACTTATTTTTAACTAGATTTAGGTCTGGGCTCTAACTTTCATTCACATTTTGCTGTTCATCATCCCCATCACAGTTAGTGATTACGCAGGTTTAACATTTACGATTCCACACCACAGGATAATCTTGAAGTGACTTCCGATAATCGGGCCTGTGCTGACTTGAATCAGAATAGAAAAGAATGAGCAAATTCAAACTGTGGAGAAAATTTCATTTTGTTTTTCTTTTAGATGTGAGGCATAAGCGGTATGGAAAATGAATAGTGTTGTTCTCCCCGTGGCCGCGTGGGTCTTCTCCGGGTACTCCGATCTCCTCCCACATTCCAAAGACATGCATGGCAGGTTAATTGGGCCCTCTAAATTGTCCCGAGGTGTGCTTGTGAGTGTGGGTGGTCTCTGTGTGCCCTGTGATTGGCTGGCAACCAGTTCAGGGTGTACCCCGCCTACTGCTCAGTCAGATGGGATAGGCTCCAGCACCCCCTGCGACGCTTGTAAAGAATAAGCGGTCAAGAAAATGGATGGTTTGATGGACATCTCTCCAAAAAGTTTTACAGTTACCTATAGATGCCACAAGATGGCAGCAAACCACTAAATTCCTATTGGCCAACTATAAGAAGCTCCTCGTATTATGTCAACATAGTTCCTTGGCACCAAGATGCCAGAAGAACAATACTTGTATATTAGACAGGCCTTTGACCAAACATTCCGTTGCATGTGATGCTGGCATTTTGTTTAATAAGGCACCGATTTGTTGGGCAAACCGCTTGAAATAAACTCAAGATTAAGAAAATAAATGACATGAATGAAGGCTGCACGCACTTATTTTAAGTGAAGTCGGTGTCTTCACTGTGGGCAAAGGAATTATTTCTAAACTTCACCTGCCTTCCAACCTTTAACAATGAGTTTTATCTACTGCCCTTTATAATTTTATAGCCTCACCTTTCAGATGCAAATAAGTAAATGTCAGGAAAATCTTACTAAGATCATTTGCGTATGTTACCAGGTGTTCCCTCACTACTATTTGAAAGCCACACCCTCAAATTTTTTATTTTTTTTTTTAAGCTAAATAGTGGTTGTAAACTAAAAGTTTTAAATGTAAAATATTTTGGTTAGTATGTCCGTCTTATAGTGCTGAGGTTGGGCTCCGGCCTTGAGTTTGCATGTTCTCCTGTCCCCCACCACAATTTTTCTGTTTGTGGCCCTCCGTGGAAAACGTTTGGATATCCCGCTGAGACAGTACGACTTGACACCCTCCAAAGCACGCAGGCCTGCTTAGCAGATACTTATAGTCCGACTATAAATCTTGCTGGTGTGTCGGGCCCTCATTGAAGTCGGCGCAGGGACAGTGGCTTTCAGCACTATGAAAGGTGGCGAGGGTGACGGATGCCCTGGGGCCTCCGCTCCGTGAATTGGCCGAGGGGTTGGCGAGGAGTCGGGTCAAGTGCGGCTTTGTGCGAGAGGACATCGGGGCGCTCGCTACACAGGGGCCTGAAAAGAAGTTTTGTCTCAGTTTAGGGCAGAGATATGAAAGAGACCAGAGAGGAGGAGGGACAGAGAGAGAAGCGTGTAGTCAAACATAGAAATGATCTTGCTAGCTTGTGGAGGAAAAACTCAAGAAACTCATGAAAATTATTATTTTTTGACTGATGATTAATAAGTAAGGATGCGCACTTATATTAAGAGTATAAGAAGAAAGTTATTGTTGAATTGTATTTATATAATCAGTTTTTCAAAAATGATAAAGAATGTCATTGTCATCTGTCTGTATGTGTTCTTGCAGCTTTTGTATGTGTGAGTTGTAATGCTAATTCTTATTAGCCTGTTAATTACGTTTTCCATTCAAAGATAGCAATAAGCTAGTAGTGTCTCTAAAAAGACATTTTTCTTGTAGTTGAATCTAAAATGTACGTACGGTAATTCTTTTTGTTGTCTTTAGTTTTATAGTAGTCCATCTGAGGTGTCTCTAAACAGCCTAAAGTACACTCAAGGAAGGCGGAAGAACATATGCTACACACTCGTTTTTCTTTGATTCTTAAGTTTTTATGGTCGTGAGAAGCGACAATCGAAATCCTGATTACATTTCAACTAATTGCCCAGTTGGTGAGTGGCAGCTTATATTTACAGGAGACCGATTATGAGATGAGCCTAAATTGTCTAAGAGTGGCGCTAGCTAGCTAAGCTAGCTATACAGTCATCAATTAACTACAAAAGCAAAGATACATATTTGGTGTTTATTGTTGAATGTTTTTAATAAATGAAAATAGACTGTATTGTAAAATATAACCATAGAAATTAGACACCTTACAAAAGAAAATGTAAAGAAACCAACTTGAATTCTACAGTGTAATGTAGCCAAATGTCATAGTTTGTGAAAGCAGTGTTTATTTATTTTCCCCCCAAAAATGTTTATAAACCAATTTTTTATTTAACTGGGGTTCCATTAAGGCTCCACCTTTTGATTATTATATATTTTTCCCCACTTCATTGGAGCTATGAAGAGCATAATGCTCACTTGTAACTCAAGTCACTGCTCTTAAGTCAATGGAAAACCATCACCCAAGGTACCACTACGGTATATGACAGTTTGGTTCAATTCAGTTTGACTTTTTCAGTTAACAAAAGATGTAAAAGTAAGTGCTGACAAGTGAAACAACAAACAAATTACAAAAAAATGACAAGCTAATAATACAAAAAGTGGCTTTTTATTGACTACTTGCTGTCTTCTTCTCACATAAACGCCATATTTTTCTTGACATAAAGGTCAAATTAAATCAAACTAGTGAAAAAAAGTGGTACCTTTTGATTCCTTCTTTTTTTGGTAGCTATTAGAACAACATCTGTTGCTGGTCAGCTGTATTTTACAGTTGACAAGGCAGATTTATGGCCGCAAATATACGCGCGCGCGCACACACACACCGACTTAAAATGTTCCCATATGCCACGAACCTGCCGAGGATATACAAATGAAGATAATGACCTCAAGTGTACGTCTGCAGCTTTGAAGTCGCTCTCCCGGGAGCACGCACACGCACGCATGCAGTCCCAATTGAAAATACACTCGCAGGCCTGGATTGGAGGCTAACAAGTGCCTCACCTATTTGTTTGGATTAGAAAAAATTCATAGGTGTCCTCTTCGGGAAGGTTAGCAAAGGTCTGCTTAGCCAAATAAAGTGGATATGTTTTACATATAGATTCATGTTGGATTCAATTATGGAGCCTCGCTGGAGGACTGTTTTGACATTTTGGGAAAGCTGCTTGTTCATGCTGGTGATGTTCTCGAGATACAGTATTTCTTTGAAGTCTGTGCAGGAGAAACAACTCGCTGTTCCAAAAGCTGCTCCAGAACTTTGTAAATACCGCCATGCATCTCATTAGGTAAACTAATATAACAAAACAAAAAGGAATGCTTGGTTATGTAATCTGTTGACGCTCATTCAATGTCAGGAAGTTTTTTTTTTTGTTTTTTTTCATCATGGCATTTAATCCCAATTCATATATTACATTTTTTTTTTTTTTTTTTTCATGTGATGGGGTAAAGAAGTGTCTGAAAATGGCTGCCACTCAATGAGCTGTCTCCAGGTTAGGTTAGGTAACCCTAGTCCTACGTCAAGTCTAACACCTCATGGCCCCAAGTTTTCATAACTGTTGTTCTTTCTTTTGACAGCAATTACAATTTTTAAAATGAGAAAAATATAAACAATAAATTTGTGTATATAGTTAAAGAAACAAACTAGGCCTGTTAATAAACATTTTTTATTATTATTGATTGATCTGTTGCTTATCTTGTCAATGGATCATACAAAAGCTTTAATTGACATCTTTTTATATATAAAAAAACATAACATTATTTGAAATTGACAATGTATAAACATAATTAATTATGATTATGATGAGCAGTCCTGTGTTTTTTGTTTTTTTGTCGTCATACTCGAATGTAATTACACATCCACTACAGTAGGTGGCAGTAGTACTCTCCGTCGTCAGAAAGTACGCAAGGAGGATTGCTCCTTTGCAGAGGTGTAATTACAACAATTTTATAGACAAACAATACTATTTATTCTCACAACGGAGAGATGGGTGGGTGCAAAATTTTTCTTCTTCCTAGGGTGGGTGTAACAAAAAATAAATAAATAAAAATGAGAAGCACTGCCTTAATGGTTTGGTCCATAAAATGTTGGAAAGAACGCACAAATCTTATTGTTGTCCAAAGTAAAGCAAATGTTTGCAGTTGTCCCCCCCCCCCCCACAAAGACAAGTGATCAACATTTTTTTTGGTGCCAAGTTTTTCAAGAACGGTTTTCCAGCATTTTGATGGTGCTGTGTCCGAAAAAATGACATTATCTTTTTCCAAATTGGCTCTAGTTGTTTATACACTCCATA
This sequence comes from Festucalex cinctus, assembly GCF_051991245.1. NCBI lineage: Eukaryota > Metazoa > Chordata > Actinopteri > Syngnathiformes > Syngnathidae > Festucalex > Festucalex cinctus. The sequence goes on from NC_135419.1 coordinate 14,106,779, forward strand.
TTTTTTTGTTTTAAATGCAAATTATGACATTGGTATTCGTTTTCAGTCCCCGCGGCCCTGAACATGGTAAGCAGTGTAGAGAAAGGATGGGTAGATAGATCGACAGATCAAAAATACTGTTCCGTCAAACACTGAAAAAGATGGCCTCCTGCTGCTTGTGACACATCACATCTGATCTGGGATCAGGTTCTCGTGAACCCCTCTTAACCTCAGCCACGTGAGGGCACCAAAAAGATGGCGGCACTTGATGTTGGCGGCGAGCCCGTTTGGGGGTCAAAACCCAGCACGTCACGGTCACCCAAAAAGTTGCAGGGAAGAGTCGCACGCTCCCAGAGAGAACTGCTGCTATCATCTGTTCTTATTTTACCTTTTGTCAAGCAGCATGTGGAAAATGATCTTCGCTGTGAGTTATTTGCAGAGCTGGATTCCGTGTTATTTCATTCCCAAGCAGAGACATAACAGAGAGGGTCTCCACTTTCATGCAGGTGGTCCCTCGGCCTTGTTCAAGGGCGCCGTGTTCGCCTGGGAGGGAGGCGGGATTGGGAGAGAAGGGGGGAACGGACAGATGCATGCGAATGTAGGTAATGGTTTAACATTTCATGGACTGCTCACCCAATGTAAAGAGAGATTTCATTCATTAGTTTGCGTTGCTTGCATGCATCTCACCTCCCGACCCACGACCGAACATTTTAAACCTTACGTTGCTATGGGGGTATCTGTAATTGTAGTTCGTCATACTGTAAACCTCCCTTTTATCATGGGTTGTAGAATCGCTCTTCCACTATTTCAGTTTTTTCTTGAACAGTTAATAACGCTATTTTGGTCAAACGGCTGTCAAAATCATGTGTATTTCCACGTTAAACCACTAGAGGACACTACACTTATTTACTGTATTGAAACTGTGTAAATTTGAAAGAAGATGGAAAACATGAAGTATCTCAGCGCAGTTGAGTTTTCGTTGAAAATTAGTGAAAGTAGTCCGATGTTATACTGTTTGTTGCTGTTGTTGTTGTTTTTTAGGGCAACAGAAAGTGACGGCTGTAGTTTCATTTTATGATGCACATCATTGAGCATGATTAGTAATGTAGATTGTGAGATATGTTGAGTTTGTTAATTTGGTAAATATGGGATTTGTTGACTGTAATTAAAACACTTTGAACTAGACTAAGTGCAATTTCTGAAGAAATTGCGTGGGAATGCTGAAAGCTAATAGCTGAATGCTCAGATTTGAAATGAATGAGGAATGCTTTTGAAGTAAATTGAGAGATAAAAGTGGGCGTGGAAAGTGATACTTAGAAAAAGTTCAATGTCTGTCCCATTGAAAATGAATGGGAAAAAGTTTGTTAAATGGTAAATTGTGCAAATACTTAGTGTGGAATCAGACGATATATACCCCAGAAGGTGTGAATTTTTGAAGCTAGTTGAAATTTGAACAGTGTAAATTGGAAGTATTATGTGGGAGTTGTTGCGCAGCAAAAAAAGTGTGGAGAATAAAAATCACAATAACATATGTGGGAATGCTTCAGCATTCCCACAATAATCACTAAATCTGTACAATAGTTTTGTTTTATTGATTGCTCTCAATATTTTGTATTTTGATGTCAGTGTGCTAAAAGACTTAATAAAGTGGTGTAACTGCGATAAAAAAAAAAAAAAAAAGGCTATTTAAATTGTGTACTCCGATATCGCAGATTTTACTTATTGCAGGGATGGTCTGGAATGTACCCCTTGAGATGGAGGAGAGTTTTCTAATATTTTAAATGATCAGTCTTTCGGATATTTTAAATTCAGTTTTAACATGATGTGATTATGTTTTTGATATCTAACTGGTGTTAAGACTAATCAAAATGACATATATCCATGACATATATCTCAAACTGGAGTTAGATATCCATAATTCACTAACTGAACTCTACAACTAATATCCGTAGTGGGAAAACCATTTACATGTGAATGACAAAAGTGACATCATTTGCCCTAAGCAAAATGACATTGCTAATATCTGTAATTTAGTTTTGACTAGACAAAACTGAATTACAGATATCTTTATCTGTTGTTTTGACTAGTCCCAATTACATTATAGACGATCTTCAATGAAAATGCCAACGATTCAAAACGTGATTACAACAAGGGATGATTGACACGTTCTTGTGAGAACAGCAATCGCGTCTCCACGTGTGTTTCTTCGCTTTAACCCCCGAGCGCTGTGACATTCGGGCTTAGTTTTGGAGAGTGTGTATGCGTGATCATGATCCTGTCTGATGAGGGAACAGGCCCTTGGAGCGAGACTATTATGTTCACTACAACCCAGAGCAAGGATCCAGCCTCAAACAGATGTTAGGCGGCCTTTGTAGAGGCCTTGGCACGCAGCCCAGGCCTACCTATCTGCACAGCTATTTACATGGCAATCCAGCTGCTCGCTCTCTTTTCCCGCTCGCTCGCTCTCCTTTCGCTTGTGCGCGTGTTTGCGTGGCCCCTCTCTCCCCCTCGCCGTTTGAAATCAAATACCCGCTCACGTATAAACTTTGATCAATCAAAGACACTAATTTGTTTAGCTGACAAGACAAGCTGAATGCAGGTTCGCTTGCAAGGGGGATGAAAAAGGCCAGGCGGTCCGGATCCCAAAATATCTTTGTGCTGACACAAACCTTTTTACCCCGCCATTTATTTTTAGTTATTTTTTCCCTCTTAGAAAAGTCTGCTGATATTTTTACCTGCTGAACTTTTTGTCTGTGCTGGAGATGTGGACGATTCTGGAATCTGCTTTCTCAGTCACTGTGTGAGCTGATGTCGGAAGTTTTGCGCTGCATTGAAGTCATGTCTCACCATTGCCAAAACCCTTGAAACAAACCACTTTTCGGATCCTCTTTGCAAGGTGGTGAGGTACCTAATGGGTGGTTCAAGATTGAGAAAAACACACACACAAAAAAAACCCCCAGTAACATACCTTTTATCAAGTCTGTCACTAAGCCTGTCTTTGGCAAATCTCAAATGATCAGGATTTTCTAACCTCAGTTAAACTTTTGAATCCAATATACCGCTTAAAGATATTTTTCCACAACCTCACTTATTCTATCTTACAGCAAATATTCAAATATTCTCTTCAAACTGGACAGTCCCGGTTTTTAGCTTTGTGTTTCGAGTCCTGGTGGATTTCGCCAGCCCCGTTGTTTTGTCACACTTTGACGCAGGTCCCGTCCCAGTGTCTAAGTATTTGGGTTTTTTTTTTTAGTCTAGGTAGTAAGGGTGTCACGATTTCGATTTTTTATCGAAATCGATCGAAATTACGTCACGATTTCGAGCATCGAAATAGAAGGGAGGACACACGATTCGATGCCAAATACAGCCTGAACAAACTATATCCCAACATTTACAGTTGCGATATAGTTTGTTCAGGCTGTATTTGTTCCATGACTTTGGATACAATATATTTTTTGTTGTTGTTGCACATTGCACATTATTTTAAGAGGAACGCACAGCACACTGTTGTAACCAAAAACAGTCAATAGATGGCAGGCACCCACTGTGACTTTTTGTTTTTGTTTTTTTATTTTTTATTTTACACTTCAGTAAGAACAAGACGGTTAACTTTATATTGTAAATAAATTCTTTGAATTTGATCATTCCTGCCTAATGTCAATTATCATATATTACATAAATTTACACAAAAATAATATGGAAATTGCATCACCTATATGTAGCCGATCTTTTGAAATAAGATTTACTGTACAATGAATAGAACCAATGATCATAGACTAGCCTTAGCCTACAGAAGCATATGCCTCTGTGTTATAAAGTGGGGGAGCGGAAAAAAAAAAAAAAAAAAAAAATCGAAAAAAAATCGAATCGTGACCCCAAAATCGAAATTTAAATCGAATCGTGGAGTTGGCGAATCGTGACACCCCTACTAGGTAGCAAGTCAATTGTTTTTATACCATGTGTATGGTAATCACACAGCTGTCATAGCGATTCATACAATAAACCAATTAAAAAAGGAGCTAACTGTTAAATTCCTTCTTATTTACGTTCACATTCACATTTGCACTTTCATTCTCATCCGCATCTAAACGCTAGCAGGCATGACTGTTTTCGTCAATATCAGATATAGAACTACTTCTTGCTTCTGTGTCTTAAGAATCATGGGAAAGGTAGTCCGACTAGCATAATGCTGCGGTCACCGGTCAGACCCAATGCTAGCTGAGCTTTTCTGGAAGGTTATTTCCAGTTTCGCACCTGAGGTAACCAGCACAGCCAGCTTCCAATAGTTGTCGGGACAAACCAAAAAAAGAATGGATAATGTTTAGTGCAGTGCATTGTTTAGCTCTGTTTAACTGTCAACCAAGATAGTGTTTGGCATTAGCTAAAAAAAGCACACAAAAAAGCACATCACCAGTAACCAGATTGACAAGTAATTTCATTTGTTATAAATAGTTCCTGGGGAGAATGTATTGTATATTTGATTGTCAGCAAAATTGTAGGGTCCTGTTTTTTAATGTTGGAAAATTGGCCACCCACCTCTAACAGAAGCAATCTTAACCAAATTCAGTCAAATAAAATTCACTAATTATCCATCATCACCAGTGGACTTGCACTGCTTCTGCTATCAACACGGCTGTGAATAGAGAAGAGCTAGTTTGCAAAAGCACAATCAGTGGTGCCAAATTAACTTAGCTTAGCTAATGTAGGGTTGCTATAGCTAGCATTTCCAGTCCCCATACTGTATGTAGGTATGAAAACAAATATTATGACACAATTTATTGCAAATTATGACTTGCTGACTCCCAGGGGTGCAGGAACTCCAGTTTGAGAACCACTGTCCTAGACTAATTTGGAACGGAAGGAAGCATCATGTGCAAGTGGAAGGAAATGGAGTCAAGTCAGTAGAGGGCGCTGATGTTTTCCCAGCCGACACCTCACATTGCCTCATATAAGCTCACGCTATGACAAATGAAGATTCATTAGTTAATTAAAGTGGAAAGTTCATCTTTTTTGTCCTTAACATTCCTCATTCAACTTTGCTGAGTTATGTCCCCGTTCGTGCAAATCAAAGTTGTTGTTCGTCTGACGTCGCTGCTAATCTCCCCGCTGTTGTCAGACCTGCCATATTACGGAGGTCATTTGCTGTCAAGGGTGATGCACAATTTGGCGTGACTACGGAGGCCTCCGCACGAGAATGCTTGCAGTTTGTTTACCAAACAGGATTAACAGAAGGCATGTCTTTGCTGTGCTCACGGACATGAAGCAGGTCCTCTCCCAGAGACGTTCTAATTGACGTTTTGGCAATCACTTGTGCACAAAATCACTAATGGAGCCTGTGGGTTCATTGTTGATGAATTGTATTGTAGGGAGAAAATGGAAAAGCAATCCACTGTTTCCACGTGAAGTCCTCAACGGCTTCAACTTTGATGTTATAAGGGCAAATAGTTGTTAGGTTGAGACAATCTCTCCACTGGCAAAAAAGCGGAGCAGAGGCCGAAGAAACAGGTGCAGCGTGTTCATCACATCCTGATGGACCAGACGGAGGGCCAAAAACATATTGGACGTGTTTGCAAACAGATGGCGAATGTTAGCTCACTTTGTCCAGCAAGAAGGGAAAGAAGTAAAGAAAACAATAGTTTAATTGCAAGCGGCATGAAGGACACGAGGATCGATAGAGACAAGCTTGTACTTTTAATTTGGAGCAGATTTCTCTTGAATGTTGTGCCAAACTATTGGTGAGAGTCCTGGTGACGACAACATCCAACTGCTAAATTGGGCAAAACCACAAGCAGCAACATTTGAAAACAAACTGTTGCCATCATAAATTCACAAATAGGCAGATCATTTACTTGGCTGTTTAATTTCATACCTTGAGACCCAACTACAGTGGTACCTTGACTCGCTAAAATTTTTTTTTGCTTTGACGTGCTAGCAAAAATTTGTGATATGGATGCTAGTGAGTCTTCAAGTCTTCAAAAAAAAAATCTTCTAATTCTGTTTTTGCTACTGTCAGTTGACGTGAACTTTCGAAGTAAACCTAATACAAAGAGAATTACAACGACATTACTGCCTTAGGAAAGTCTGCTAGCTTAATGCTAACACGATAAAACACGCTATTAGCAGGCTAAGAAATGGCGTCCGTGTTTTGATGTTATAACCCCTTCAGCAATGCATATTTGAAAACGGTAAAAACTGTAACAGTAGCGACACGTTGAAACGCAAACACTCCCATCCATATGTTCTTTGTCCTTCGTTTAGAAAAAAAAAAGTCCAATATTACTGGCTGTCTTATTACTGCCCTCTTGTGGCCAAGGTGTGCACATCCAAAGTTTTGTGTTACAAGAAAGCATAGAACGAAGGAAAGTCAAACTTTTAAATCGCTGGGTTAAAAGTAACCCAAGAGCTTGATGCAAAATGCTGGGTTGTTGGATTTGATTGATGAGTTGAAGTTGTTAAAAAAAAAAAATAAATTGGTTACTGCGCTATCCACCGTTAAAAATGAGGGGTAAAAAATAAACGGGTTTTAATAAAACTATAAAATAAAATAAGTTGTTTTTTTTTAATTTAAAAAGGGGGGGATGGAAAAACTAAAAAAAATGTTAAAAAGAAAAAAAAAATAGAACTCTTTAACTAAATGTCATTTGCCTGTGCAGGTGTATGATGTGTCATCATCAAGTGGTTTAGTTTTAACGTGCTTTTGATTTTCCACAATGTGTTTTTCTGTCCACTGTGTGTGTCATATTTTCTAGCATTCCTCAGTCACGTGCCCCCCCACCACCTCAATTCAACACACGCACAAACATACACACGCACACCTTCCATCTTCTGTGTTTGTATCACAGCTTTATTTCTCTTGTAAGGTCACGCAGCAGCACAGCTGGCATCAATATGGCAGACGTCTTTCTCCGTCCAGCGCTGGAAACTTATATTCATCGGGCTAATCAGTTTAAAAGATAATGAAAACAGAGATTGTTTACAGAGATTAGGCCCTTTGGAAATGGAGTAATCAGCGTTTTGCGAGCGAACTGACAGCGCTCTGCGCGGCAAAAAGCGAGCGACGTCGCCTGAGCTCTACCAGCCCTGATGTCATGGCAGATCGAAAGAAGATGGAGGACGTTCTTCTCGGCTCCTCTCTCCGTTTGCTCCTCTTTTGCTGGAATGAAATTAGTCAGCGTGTAACGGACGGGGCACCTGTCAGCCAGATGTGTTTGAGTAATGAGCAAAGTGGAGCATGAAGTAAGCGTTTTGACAAAAAATGTGGAGAGCAAAATTAATCTCGGGCCTAATTTCACTCCAAATATGTGTTTGGATTTATGTGGATGACTTCAGAGAGGTGCTACATCTTCAACATATTTGCAAGCGTAAACGGCAATGAAGCGCATTCGTGAGAGCTTGTTGCCGCGTTGTGTTGTTTGTTGCCGGAGCAATTTGAGCCCGTTCCCATTTTATTGATTGGACAGACACAGAGGGCCTCGTCTTAATTGGGGAGGGGCTCGCTTGTAAGCCACGAAAGAAATTATCAGCATCTCACATCTCATCCAACAAGGGGGGAACATATGTTTAGGATTTAGACTCTCATGCTTGTACCACCACCCCCCAATTCACCAGCCAAGCAGAAATTGTACACTTTTAAAACTGCTGGGTTCAAAGAAACTCAAATTGGGTGCAATAGCTAACCCAGCGCTAGGCCCAAAAGGGACCAAGCAATGCTGGGTTTATTATATCCATCACGTTGGGTCAAGATTTTGATCCAGCAAGGAATAACAAAACGTCCCATACTGATGACTTAACGCTACCAAGAAATGGGTTACCAGTATATCAGTATAGCAGTGGATACAAATGAGCAATTAATAATTTTATTACCAACATTTTAAGAGAATAAGAAACAACTTTTCCCTGTCAGGGATCACAGATGCCACAAACCATTTTTAGTCCAGTTTTGAGACCAGCAGCGGCGTAAAGGGTCTTGCCTAGAACATAGTTTTTTTTTTTTTTTTTTTTTTTTTTTTTTTTTTGATGGGACATAGATTGTAACGGTATCTCAACTTCCATACATTTGAAAGAAGATAAATACTTTCTATTCTTTGTGAGTACATATACCTTGAAATAACCTGTTACCTCGCCCAACCTTAATTAATATCTTACATGAGCGTTTAGGATTAATTTTAAATGTATTTATTTCGGTATTGCTGTACAAACAGTCATTTTGGAATTGTAGTTTACTTTATTGCACAATTCTTCACAATTTTTTTTTTTTTTTTTTTAATCTTGCACCCAGAAAACACTACTGTATATATCGACACCCTCTTAAATAATTGCCTAATCATTTTTTAAGATTTTTCAGAAAACACAAAAATTAAACCATTTGCATCATGAGCAGATGATTTAGGCAAAAAAAAAAAAATGTTTTTGTAAAAAAATAACGGGAAATTATTTTAAGAGGGTGATGATATTAATAATAATAATAATAATAATAACAATAAAACTAATACTAAAACTAATAAGAACTAAACTAAAATGAAGCATTTTCAGAAAAATGTCAAACTAATAAAAACAACAAAAAAATTACTTGTTCAAAACATTCATTAGAACTCACCAAAAAACAGCAACAACAACAAAAAACACCGAAAGTAAAAATGAAAAGTCCAAAACTAATCCAATCCTGTAAGGTACCCAACTGGATGTTAGCGACCGTTTTCGGTGAATAAAAATATGTCCATGTATATATTATTTTCGAGGGTTCGCTATGAAAAACAAGACGGGCTGAAGTTACAGGGTAAATTTATTTATAACTCCCTGAACAATATTTGGCTGGATAGCCTTGAGGCTACGATCGCTACCTGTAATACAAAAGTGATCCGGTTTGATCCCTGTCGTGGTAGATATTTTATGAGTCAACATTTATGAGTGAGAAGAGTTAGTGTGTAGTGTGAAGTAACTCTGCTTAGTGAGTTAAAAATGTTCTCTGTCCAACAGTGCTATGCTAAGCCAAGCTAAGCTAAGCTAAGCTATGCTATATCAACGCTGAAAAAATGTTGAAATCAACTCTGTGAGAGTCAATTCATTACTGGGCTTTTTGCTGTGGAACCGAGTGAGGAAATACATCACTGGTGGACTGTGCTACTTTAGCTGAGGAACATACCTGCACCTGTTTTGGCCATGAAAAAGGTACAGACGGTAATGAACACTTGCTAGACTCAAATCTCCCCACATAAACTCACAATCGAAGCACTTTTATGAACGTGGCTCATATGTGTCACATCACACGAGAATTCCATGAAGTCTGGTTAGTGTCCTTTTCTTCACCTCCTGACTTGTTTTCGCATACTTTGGGGCTTTGAGGACTCCTTCTGGAAAGGAGCGCGAGGGGTGTGAATCTTTTGTCTCGGTCAGAGTTTTGAGCGTGGCGGGAAGCAGCGAGGCGAACCTCGGCCCAATGACCAACGCCAATGGCATCCTCCGCTACGGCACCGGGGGGAATCTGTATTGTGAACATTGGACATAAAAGTCACATAAAGTTGCATAATAAGGTTGAAAAGAGAAGCATGGAGGTCTTTCGAAAAGAAACCGTAGCGCAATGGTCTTCTTTTCTATGAGATTCTTTCTCAAGCACCCCGGGGGCTTATATCAAGAGTGTTTAAGTGCTGCGCGTATATGCCAGCCGTTGCTCCCATTCTGACGCTCTTGTTCGCCAAAATCTGCCCATTCATTTCTTGTGAGAGCGACCCTGACAGCGTACGCCATCCATTTCCTTCCCAGAGGAGCATGACAGGAGGCGGCCTGTGCTGCGCCGCAGCGCGCCAATAGGAGCTCAGAGTTGGGTGGTCTGTCCGTCAACAGCAGATTTGAGGCCGGGGCCTGAGAAAAGCAGCTCGCCCGTATCACTTTCAAAGAGTGAAACCCAAAGCAGCGGCTGCTCTCGGCAAGCCTGCCGCAGCCTCATGCGCACAAAGACACCTGTTGTTCGGCCTCCATAGGAGGACTTGATCCATGGAGGTGTTCGCATTCATGCCATCTTTTTTTCGCTCGGTTGGGTTGCGCATGATAAAGTGAGTGGAGTGCTGAAAAACCACGGCTGTGTCAAAAACAGCTTTGAACATAAGGAAATGGCCGACTGTAATGCAAACGTAATTCAACATTCATTTAGCGGCGTAGAGTGTCGCGCCAGATCTAGCAGATGAGGCCGTGTTTCTTTATTTTTCAAAATAAGATGCCATTATTAGCGCTGTCCTGAGAACCAATTTGCATGGGAAAAGTGATTAATTTTTTTAAATTTATTATTACTTTTACGTTTTTTATTTTCTTTTTTTTTCTTACCGATTCGAGGAAAAAAAAGAAAATTTGGCTTAAATTTAGAGGATGTAAGTACATTGAATATCTATCTATCTATCTGTCAATCTATATAAAAGAAAAAAATTATAAATTTGATTTTTTTTTTTAATATAAGACAAAAATGTACAAATTTGACACAATTTTGACCAAAAAAAACCCAAAACACAAATTAAATGTTTTCTTAGAAACAAAATTCAGAAATGTTTGGGGGGAAATAAAAACGATTATGAAAGCAAACATATCACATGAAAAATATACAAAGAAAACAATACATATATCCGCAAAATACTAGAAAATAGAACAAAAATAAATAAATAGAACAACAACAAAAAAAATTCTACAAAACTATTTGATCATAATAGTGCACTCAAAAAGTACAAAAACATTCTTCAAAAATTTTAAACAATAAGTTCTAAGGTGAAATTATAAAAAAAAATAGACAAAAATAATAGATGCATTAGAAGAAAAATAAAAAGTGTGTGTGTGTGTGTGTGTGTGTGTGTGTGTGTATATATATATATATATATATATATATATATATATATATATATATATATATATATATATATTAGTAGTATTGTTACAGATACTACTAGAAAGCTAAAAAAAAATCATTTCTGATTCATTCAATTACTTTTTTAAAGGAATACTTGACTCATTGAGCCATTTTCAGCAGTAAAAAGTTAATATTTTGTCTATAATTAATGTGGTAACTTTATTAGTTTTCATGTACAATTAGTACCTTTAAAAAGTAACTTTTCTACTTGTTGTCAACTGTTGATGACATCACCTGTGCTGAGGAAGTAGGTAACGACAAATCATGGCTCAGTTTGATACCAGCCCCAGAAAACAGGTGAATCATGATTGGCCGTTACCTACTTCCTCAGCACAGGTGATGTCATCATCAGTCAACACCAAGTAGAAAAATTCTTTTTGAAAGGTATTAATTGTACATGAAAAATAATGAAGCTATCAAATTCATTGTGGACAAAATATTAACTTTTCACTGCTGACAATTGTTCAATAAGCCAAGCAAGTTTCTCTTCAATTATGCTGTTTGTCAGTATACTGCCAATGGAAGTGAAAGAAAAACTCTGAAGAAAAAATGGTGTGTACTGCCCTAAGCGGTTGTGTACGCCATCAAAACACATGCTCATCTTAAGATGTTAAACACACATTTTCTTTGTTCCAGCTTTATGCGACCACAAAACAATTATTGCAAGCAGTTGTGCTTTTTAAAATGCAAATTACAGCTGTGTGATCATTAAAATGAGGTTTGCATATTGCAAGCCGTCTCACCATGTTCATCAGTGTTGATTTCAATGAGCGAAGCCAAGCTGTGACGAGTCACTCCGTGCTTTTAAATGAGAAATGACGCATGCAGTAATTTCATTGATTTGTCTTTGGACACCACAGCTTTATCGTGTTTCTTCTCGGGGCCGCAGCAAATGGGCGTTGACGCCTTTTGAAGGCCAGACACTTTAGCAACACTCAAGTGCTAATTGCGCTAAATAGAAAACAGAGAAACGCAATTGTTAAAAGCTGAGTTGAGAAGCGGACTGTATTTGATCGACTACTTTGATCCGTGGAGTTCATGAAGTGAAATCCTGTATGTTGAATAAATACTTTTTGGGGAATACACCTGCTCCAACACAACAAACACAAAAAACCTCAACAGTTAGCATTTCTCGGCTCTTTGCTCTTCAACGTAGTTGCTGGAATGAGGATGATTAAAAGAATAACACTTTAAAATTAATAAGCAAATCCGGGAAAGCCCGCCGACCGCCTAAATCTCTCTCGTTCAACATGACTGGCGACGGTAATTCGATGAGGCGCCGCCACTCTTTGGGATCAAGCACTGTGAGTGGAGGCTTTGTTGGTGTGCCAAAAAGGATTTATGGAATCAAATACACGTTTTCATTTCCTTGTCTGAGTATACATGGAGGGGATTAGAAGAGGAAATATGTGAGCAAAGTAAAGAAATTAGTTACCAGACGGATTTTGGTTGAATTTTATTACACTGAACATGAAACAAAACACTAGTTTTTGCCTCCATTTTTTTTTTTTTTTTTTTTCCATGTCTTCATTTTCCAATGCACACAAAAGGGCCATTTTGCTCAAATATTGATAGAAAATCTGGCTAAATGTGAATTGGGATTTAAAAAAAAAAGAAAATATTGGACGTTTTCTTTCTTACATGAATATTTTCAAGCCACGTAGAAGACATGCCGAACTGAAAACCTATGAATCGTGATGCGAATCGAATCGTCAGGTACTAAGCAATTCACACCCCTAATAAATATATATATATATATATATATATATATATATATATATATACTGCGATTGGTTGGCAACCAGTCCAGGGTGTCCCCCGCCTACTGCCCAGAGACAGCTGAGATAGGCGCCAGCACCCCCCGCGACCCTTGTGAGGAATAAGCGGTCAAGAAAATGGATGGATGGATATATATATATATATATATATATATATATATATATATATATATACATACACACACACACACCCCTAATGCAATTTGATGGGTGTTAATAATACACTGATTTTTTTTTTTTTTTTTTTTTTTTTTTTTTTTTTTATAATATTCACGGATCGGCCAGGTCCCTATCCCCTATGAATAGTGGCGGTTGACTGTACAAAATGATCAATTCAAAAAAGTAGTGGTAACAACACATTCTTACCTCGTTGCTAGTCCATTCATAACCTTTAACCTCATAACCGACATAAACCGAGGACCTCCTTTATTCAAAAGACTTTCATGACAAGAAGCAATTTCATAAAATCCATCAAAAATATGTGGCCTTTGTCTTTTGACTTTCGTGAGAACACGCTGCCTCTAATCTCATAATGCAAGTTAGCAATGCGGCGGCCACAGTGCAGTGGATGAAAGCGTCCGTCGACATGTGTTACACGTGCAGCACAACAAATGGGTGTAACTTGACAGTCAGACTGGTCGTAATGTAAAAAGACAACAGCATTTAAATCGTTTGAAGAGAAGTAACAAGTGTTGAGGGCTGTTCATCATGCTTTTGCTGTTCGTCATGCTTTTGTTTCCTCATGCATGTTTATGTGCGTACGTGCTCGAAAAGAGCAATCTCCATCTACATGTGTCTCTTCGCTGCCGTCATGTTCTGAAAGTCAGACAACATTCCTCTTAAATCACTTTCTAGCTTATACGCTAAATACATTACCGCTACCATGAGACGGATGACGTGTGCTCGCTGTCTTTTTTTCTTTTTTTCCCTTCCTGCGTGTTTTTGTTCTCCGACTTTCATCGACGTCATTTTCTGAAAATCCGACAACATTCTTCTGCACTCTCACTGACATCATTTCACGTCTCAGAGCAGAGAGTAACATCAGCTTAGAGTTGTAGTGTACTAGCCAAATACATCCAAATATGACCTTTGACCTTTGTAGCATGAAAATCCTGGATGAATTGAAGAAGTGGGTCTAACACGGGAAAAGTTGGCGTCCATATAAAACTGAACTGCACTAAACAAACTTTTTTGGTGAACTCAGTTTGACCTTATCCAAACTTTAGAATAGGAATGTTTCAGTACTTTTTGAATTGAATAGCAAGATAGCAAAATTCACAACAGGTGTTTTTTTTGGGTGTCTTTTCTGTGACTCTTCGAGTCAGTCTGTTAATGTTAATCGATCTATTTTCAAAGTTGTGGCCTCAAAGATGATATTTTGCGGCCCCCTACTGTTACGAATTGAGGTGCGGTAGTGGACCCAGGGTGCAGGAAAAACAGGGCGTGGAGGCAGAGGTGCAGTCGAAAAAGATTTAATTGATCTGGCTAACAACGAATATATCCAACAAAAACAGCGACGCGAAACATGTGGGAACTCTTAGGCAAAAACGGGCAGCATGTCCAGAGGAAAACACAATGAATCGACACAGACCGACGGGAGACAAGAGACTAAATACACACGCACTAATTGACACAACGAGGCACAGCTGGGCAAGACACAAGTGGCAGGGGATGCTGATTGGTTGACACATGACGAAGGGCAGGCAAACACAGGTGGACATGACAAGGCTTGACTGGACTAGGGAGGCACAGAAGGACAACAAAACAAAACGGATCATGGCTGAAACTTAAAGAAAGGTGAGGATAAACACAAACAAAATCTACTCAAAACTAGAACCCTAACAAAAACAAACCCAACCCAAATCATGACACCTACTGTTTATACATGCTGTACTACGGCAGAAATTCAGAAGGCCAGTCAGAACGCATCCTCCAGTCACCTGATTTGATTTATTTATTTATTTATTTTTTTGTCCCCAGCAATGTTGTAAGTGGCTACATATGACAAGATAAATTGATGCCAGATGTTGTTTTGTCGGATTTCACGAGATTTCAGATTTCACGTACGAATAAACCCTCAAATGACTTCATATTTGTCAGCACATTCAAGACATCAACAAATCATTTTCCAGGACAAAGCACTGCTTTTGTTTTGGTCATTACGTATGCCCGCAATGACGCATAACGTCTTCATTGTAGTCACACAACCAGCCCCCCGTCTGTTGTCAATGGAAGATGCGATGCTGGCCTGCGGATGCACCTGGCCCATAAGGTTTCACTCGCATGTCCTCCCGCAAACGGAAAATGAAATGGTGACAAGTAGCGGAATGCTTGTGTCATCTTTCGGCAGACTGTTGTGTGGCGCAATCATGTGTCCCATGGAGGGGGGTGAGGTGAAAACCTCGTTCCAGGACCTTTTGCTGCTGTGTATGAAGGTGAAGTAGACGTGGTACGACCCCGTCATCATGAGATGAACAGATGTGCTGCCATGGTCAACATTCAGTTGTCTAGTCAAGTCTCGTCATATTTGCTTTCATTAGAGACCACTATTAACCATCCGTGTGACTCTATCGCGAGTGTCAGGCCTCCAGTAAATAACAGGTTATCTATAGCGCTTTAATTGGAAGCACCTTTGAGTCTCTGTTCTCGCTAGTGACTCTTGTGCGTTTCCATCACCAGAAACAGATGTGAATGAGAGTCTTACTGCTTTCTGCTTTTGATTGAAAAGCTGGTCGACAGTCAGGGTGATGACATTTTGCTTGCCTGTGAACATATTTTCTGATTGGATTTATGGAGTGTCTTCCAGAGTTCCCGACTCCAACTGCATATGTCACATCAAACGTTGATGCATCTCTTAACTTGGAGCACAAAAGATGAAAATGTATTCAACGTAAATGTGCGCCGTAAAATGGACATTAAAGCGGGATTTAAAGACGAGACATGAAAAGCAAGAATAAATGTCTTGTAAATTTGACACAGAAGAGCGATGTTAACAGTTTACGCCAAATAAAATGAGGCCTCAAGATTATGTGAAATCAAGACATTGTGGACTTTAGAATGGCGAATCCTGTTAGAGGCCCACTGTCAAAATTGGATACTATGGACTATAATCATGTTGAGATAGGTAGGAGTCGGAGGTAGAACATTACGGCACAATGACAAACTACTATAGCACCAGAACAAGACTTGTCGGCCATTGCCTTAGAGACCTCAGTCTTTTCGTGTATCACTGCCACATGCAGTAATAATCTTGAATGGTGCCCTTTGTGACACCCACTGACAAGTATTACCATTGACCACTTTTACAGTCCATAGGCCCCACATTTAACGCTAAATCATACGTCAACATTGCAGCCGAATGGAATGTGGCGAAGTGAAACAAGCTGTGAAGATGCCTCATTCCTTTGCTCTGGAGATGATATCACTAAGCCAGAATGCATGCGATTAATACTTATGGTTGTATGATGTCATTCTTAACATCATTAAGGAATATAGTATTCGGTTTTATGGCTAAAATGACGGCCACATCCAATATGGCGGACACGCTGATGTAACGCACGGAAAGGGCCACTCCGCTTATGGCGAGAGTGATAATCCATCATCATTTTAGATGTCAGAAGGGTTTGTGGAACAGTGTTTTTTTTTTCTGTTTCCCCCCAGTATGAGACGAGTTTATGTAATTTGACCCTCCTCGCTAGCCATACTGTGCATGTGCCAGTCCTCATTCGTTTCTCGTTATTTTGTATAGTTGACATATTTTATAGCCATGTGATACCTTTATACCATGCCACACACACTAGCTAGCCGGCTAGCCATGGGAGCTAGCTAGCTAAGCTAGCTTGAAAACCAGCCAGGTGAAAGCCAGTATTTTTAATAAGTGTAAAAGGTTTTCGTGATATATAGTATGTGGTAATTTTCAGGGCAACATGATTCATTCCTGTTTATTAATCACCGCCCCACTCGTCAGGCAGACACTTAACGAACAAGTGAGCAGAGCGTGTTGTGCGATTTGTGCGTAACCTTTGATTAACCTGCTAAGTCACAGAGCAGCACCGGGAAGCAGAAAGGAGTCTCTCTTCCTTCTCGCTCCAGAGGCCCTGTCGCTTCACATTAGCGCCTACAGACCGGCGCGTCTGGCAATCAGCTCCACAGCTTGAAACACCTGCTCATGTTCGGCACTTTCCATGGAATCATGCAGTAATTCCATCAGGAATTGATTGGGATGGCGGAGGGGAAAAAAGGAACGGCAAGCGGGAAAACAATGATGTGACTACACGTACAGTAACGTCGACTCCACTGGAAAGAATGCCACCGGTTTGTTTTCTCAAGTTAAAGAAAAAATTCTCCCTTTCAACTGCTGTAGATCACAGACATTTTGTGTTATAGGTTACAATGGCGGGAGAAGCTTTAAAATGAGTCATCTTGCTCTCATTTTATGTCACCAAAACTTGGATTTGAACTTTTTATAGCCCTCCCACAAAAGCAAGGTCGCCACTGCTGAATTTTAAGAATTAAAGTCTGTGATGAAAAATCCACTTGCTGTATACCAGCAGAGCCGATGATCCCCTCACACGTCTTGTGGTATTTCCTGGCTCGTGTCAGCTGTTTTTGGACGACTTGATTCCTTTTTAATTCCTCCCAAAGCGCCTCCTCCTTTAGACACTTTTACAATCCATCAGGATTTGTTCTGACTTTTCCTCGAATGCCAAGTGGTTTTCATCAGCGGCATCTTTATCCGTACACAAGCTCTCTTTGTTTGAATCATACTTGTCACTCTGATTGTTCGCTGCTGCACATGTGCTTCCAAAACTCAAGCATTCCTTTCGGTTATGAGAGTTGTGAACATGATACCAAAAAGTAGCAGCGAGGACCACACGAGAATAAAATAAAAGAATATGGTTGTTGTTGTTTGTAAAATTATTTGTTTTTCTAATGTGTGTACAGTGTTCCCTCATTTTCCGCTGGGGTTAGGTTCCAAAAAATACCCGCAATAAATGAAATCCGCGAAGTAGTTAGCTTTATGTTTTACAACTCTTATAAATGTTTTAAGGCTCTAAAATCCCCGACAGCACAATTTATACACTTTTCTCATTGAGGCATTTACATGTTCTCACATTTCTCTCTTGTTCAAACATTGACAATGTTCAAACCTTCATAAATTTTATAAAATGGGTATATTACTGTAAAACAATATGCAAAATTGCACTTAAAAAAAAAATCCGCGATACAGCGAGACCGCGAAAAGTGAACCGCGTTATAGCGAGGGAAGACTGTAAAATGTTTTATTTTCATAAGGATACATTCTGAATATTACTTTACCTGGTAAGTTATTTTTGAAAATTACTAACTCAGTTCTGTATTAGTGTAAATTTGATTTTTAGTCATAAACAAGTACTTTTCAAGTTACACTTTAATGTAAAATTCATCAGCAATGAAATGTCAGCGTCAATATGAAGAGTTTAAGAATTAAATATATGAAAATATGGCATATTTTGTTGAGTTTGTTACATCATCCAACCAGACGTGTTTTTAACAAATATTGATATTAGCTGACAAATATATGGCAGGTGTCTAAACAAACGTGAGTAAAATATGTTTAAGGTTTGCATGTGGGTTTACTTTTAGGGCCCGACCAATATGGATTATTTGGGGATGATGCAGAGTCCGGTATTGGGCGAAATAAAATTCCAATAACCGAAAAATCTACCTATAAAATGACTTTTTTTTTTTTTTTTTTTTTTTTGGGCAACCATAACAATATGATATGAATTACAGGCAAAACATTTGACTGTTTTAAAATACTTTTTTCTTCAGTACTTAACTTCACAACTGAGAAAAATTGGCCTTTTTTTGCCTATTTTTGGAGAGGTTTGAATGTCATTATCTTCATCTTATGTTGTAATGTGTTGAGCAAAAAAAAAAAAAAAAAAAGACAAAAGGATTTTTTTGGGAGGGGCTTTTTTTTTTCCAAAACACTGTCATATTAATTTGTTGGACCCTCATTATTTTTATGATTTTATTTTGTGTATCGTGGGAGGTGTATATGCAAATAGATTAGAAATTGCGCTGGATAATTTTGCATTCTTACATAAGTTTGTGAAATGAGAGGTGGCGGGGAGAACTTTTGTGTTCAACAATACTTAAATGCCAAAAAATTATCACGACATATCAAGTTGAGCAATACCATTTAGGAGTTTCTTACTAATCTGACTTGGAGGCCGTCACAAGAAGGAGTCATGTGACTTAAGACGAAATTCCTTTACAACCCTTAATTTCTTTACATCTGGGTCAGTTTTAGCGCAGTGTGACATTTGGATGTTCTGTTTCAACTTTTACACACAATGGGGCGCATACTGTACAATACATGCAATTGCCATTGGGAACATTTTAATAATAAAAAAAAGTCGTGTGGCTGAAAATTATTGGAGTGTTCCATTTCTTTTTTTTGTAACTAGTTGATAAATTTATCTTCCACTATCACTTACAATTCCATCACTCACTTGTGGTGCTCTTCCAAATATTCCACGGGGAAACCATCTGGCACATCTAAAGTGCAAAATCTTCTCAACCACTTTTATACATGCTAATTGGGATCTTAATTAACCAGTAGGCACTATTGACCCTTTTTGGGCTTTTTGGTGGTTCTGACCAAGTCATTTCAAAACAAGATATTGTCTACGGGCTACGCAAATCCATTGTAATGTTAAAATTGCTGTTGACAATATGTTTTTGTACCTATATGTTTATATGTAAATAATATCCAAATTACATGTTTTTAACTCTTTGACTGCCAAACGTTATCCAAAAAACAACCCTGACAGTGGCAGCTGATTTCGAGCATTTTCAGTCATCTTTCAAGGCAAACAAAATATTGTGCTCTACGACTATATAAACATAAAAAAGTATGTTTCTACCTTATTCCATTCTTTAGTAATCACCACTTGAAAATGGGTAATTTGAGTGACATAAGCGAAAATAGAAAAAAGAAAATAGTGTAGGAATAATTCAAAATAAGTTATCATACATTTGCTGCAATGAAGAACTGCTTCTGTTTACAATGAAGAATGCTTTGCTTGCAAAGAAGAATGCTTTGCTCTGTTCCCACTCACATTCACATAGCCTGGCTATTTGAAGATGACTCAAAAAGCTGAAGAACCACAACATCTAACGCAGCAAAATGGTTCGAGCCAGTCTGCTGAGGTCGCCTTTTTCTGTTAAGAGATTATTGCAAACATGACCACACATGTACTCAGCAATCTTCCACTCACATGCACAACACATACACAAACAAGTACTATGCCTTGCATTTGCATTTTTAGGGTTGGAACTAGGGGCTTAGAAAGTTCATGGAAAAGCAAATAAATAGAGAGGGTGAGGAGAGGAATCCACAGAGAGTGCAGGAGTGAATTGTATCAGTTAGTTCCTCTCCTCTCTCCTCGCGAGCCCTGAACTGTCTTCTCTCCTTTTTGTGTCGTGTTCAATAGATGTCAAACAGCTAACCTTGACATTTAATTGGTGCATTGGTCGGATCCCAAGATGCCGTGACAATTAAGAAATTTATTGTGAAGATAAATTTTTTTGCACAACAGTAACTTTGACACGAATATTTTTTTTGTTTAGTGACACACTGTGAATTAGATTTAAAGTGACAAAGACTTTGATCATTCACGTCATCGTTGAAAACGTTCTAGTTCAACAGATTCGTCATGTTTTATTGTAATTTGATTGAAAAGATATACAATGCTGCCATCTGCTGGCAATAGTGGATGTTTTGGGATTTCACAACCCCAACAAACAGAACAAGACGTTGCACTGCCCATTGAGGAAAAACAAAACAAAACTTAGTAAACGTCAATTAACGTTTATGGCGGCATTCATCAGGATTTTAACATACGTCATAAAACGCATTTGGCAGTCAAAGAGTTAATAGAAGACTCAAGCCCCCCCTTAACCCTTGTTACGGTTGTGCTCCTCATCCATACAGTACCAGTACGTGTTTCCTTTAACCTCTCAACTTGCAAAGACTTGAGATGATAACATCGTCGTCCTTCTCACAGGTATTCTACGTGCTTCATCTCACAAACATACACGCGCGCGTGCACACTGACACACATCCCCCTGTGATGATGGCTAAGAAAGAAAAACATTCCTCAGGGGTGAAGGTGCCCTAAAGCAGCGTGTGTGCGTAATCAGTCCATAAGGCACATTCAATCTGTTGTACGCACACACTTATACGTACAAATGTAGACTAAATGTACACAGATTGTACACACATGCAAACACACTACAAACCTGCTGTGAAGTCTTTTTATTTTTTTTAAATTTTTTTTATTTTTATTTTTTCTCCACGTTTGAATACAGTCGACAATAAACAGTAGAAATAACACACACAAAGCAGAATGAATCCAGGTGGATGACATCAGTGCTTGAGTATCACTTCAGGTGATGCCTTGTCATGTGCGGAGTGTTGATGTTGTGCGTGGACTCAGGCAGCAGAAGGCTGGTTGTCGGTGGTGGAGGTTGAAGGAGGGGGGGGGGGGGGGCATTGTGTGGAGGCATAACAGCCAAAAAAAATAAACATGTTGTCAAGGCGATATCGAGCGTGTTCCCTCATGCCCGAGACTGGCAGCGGGATTGTTTCCAAAGCGCTGCTGCTGTTTCTGCACTTAAACACCTGCGACATACAATATGAGCACGGCCTGGGAAAAGCATGCTTGTGGTTCCCTTGGGGAGGACGAGGGGGTGGGGTGTCGGCGGGCATGCGTGTGAAGTCCGAAAATGTGTTTTGTGCCCGGCGTTTGCCTCCTCGAGCTTCGGTGTGTATTCTTGTGGACTTTGCAGGAAGTTTTTGTAAGGGACGCCATCCCGTCGAAACAGGTGAAGTGAGAGCAGATACGTTCCTCTGATTGGTTGTTGGCCATATCTGGGCATCTTTGGCGGCCATCTTGAAATTTCACCAAGTGATGGTGACGCACAGTCGAGCAAAGTCATTCGCCACGAAATGTGTCCAAACAACACAATTTTGGTCCTGAAATGCTTCGGAATTTCTCTAAAACCAAATTTAACAATTTCATTCCTCAACTCCTCCAAGGTTGGAAAGTGATGCAGTTTTCGCAGGTGTCAGTAATCTTTTATCTAAATCAACAGGGGGAAAAAAAAATATACTTGGGATACTTGACTCATTGAGCTATTTTCAGCAGTAAAAAGTTAATATTTTGTCTATAATTAATGTGGTAACATTATTTTTCATGTACAATTAATACCTTTAAAAAGTAATTTTTCTATTTGCTGTCGACTGATGATGACATCACCTGTGCTGAGGAAGTAGGTAACGGCCAATCATGGCTCAGTTTACTGACCAAACCCAGAAAACAGGTGAGCTATGATTGGCCATTACCTACTTCCTCTGCACAGGTGATGTCATTGACAGCAAGTGGAAAAAAAATGTTTTTAAAGGTATTAATTGTACGTGGAAAAATAATGAAGTTATCAAATTCATTCTGGACAAAATATTAACTTTTCACTGCTGAAAATTGTTAAATAAGTCAAGTGTCTCTTTAAGCTAACATCCTGTAATGAATAAATAAATAAACAAATAGCCGATTTTTTTATTTTGTGCCAAATTTAAAAGCTCTATTAAAGGTGCTGTCTGGTGTTTGCCACTTTTTTTTTACTCATTACTGCCACCTCTGGTGTGAAGTGCTATTGCAGCCTCTGTGTTAACAGTGTTGCCAACTTGGCGACTTTCTCGCCAAACTTGGCGACTTTCCAAAGCCTCTTGGCGACTTTTTCTGATAGACAAAGTCATGAACTAATTTTGAGAAGTGATGGTAAGGCAAAATGAAAAATAAAATAACAGAAGAAAGTCAATTTGTGGTTCTAAACATAATTAAGGTGATTTTTTTAAATTAAATTTGTGCCTCTTCTACGTCATTATTCCTCTCTTCTATAGCGTCAATTATAATTACATGCAAATTGGCAATTATGGAAATTAGGTGATGACATCATTTAGCAACTTTTAGGACAGCCAATAGCTACTTTCCTTACTGGAGAGTTGGCAACACTGTGTCAAGCTCGTGCATTAAAAAAAAAATAAATAAATCAGTGCTATTTGTACTCATCTGGGCATTGGTGGATCATGCATGATGTAGAAAAAAGCTTTCATTTTAACATTTTAAACGCCACAATGCATTTTTAAGCCAATTAAATTGGCAAGCCGATTAACCGTCAAGATTCTCAAATCCTGATGTGTCATTGCGTTGTCCAATACCAGTTAGGGGCCCCGTGCGGGGGATTCCCAACATGTCATCATTGCAATGTCCAATGTCCGCCATTCGGTTCAGTCGTCATGGTTGCATGTGCTTTTGCGACATCACTGTTTGGGTAATGATCGGGAGTAGCTCGGCTTTAGCGTGAAGAGAGCCTCGCTGCTGTGAGCGTCCAAAAATGTAGCGCTTTGGTTCACTCCGCCAGGCCTCAAGGGGAACCTCCATTTTCCCCCGCAAGCACTTACACTAACCCTCTAACTCGGTTTGCCAGGGGGGAAATAAATAAATAAATAAGGGAACTCCACATCATAACGTTTTAATTGGCTTTCGTGGCTTAACTGCGGCTCGCCTGTGGTTACCGCGGTCAGGCCAGTGCGCAGCAGAGCAGCCACCGGATGGTTTCGACTTTTAAACACACAAGCGCACTCGAAGAAACACACACAGACACACGCACGCCATTTAGTAATGACACACACTGAAACAGTCTGGAATACACCACAGAAGCGGTCGGCGTTTCCTCTCGACGTAACCACTTGACGAAATACGTCTCCTTCATTACAACATGTTAGAATGATGGCACACATGCAGCTAAACATGCCCACAAAAATGCCACAAACTCTTCCTTCATATAAGTCAGCTTGTTTGCTGCCTGTGTTAATGTTTAGGTACTAGCAACAGTGTTGTACGGTCTACGGTGGCCCTTAAGTGCCAAACACGAAAACAAACAACTAAACACGAGCAAACAAAAAATGAAAAAAACGCAAATAATCACAACAGCAAATCCAAAAAACACATAAGCAAATGACGTATAGACTCACAATGTCGCCTAATAGCCATCGTGTGAATTGAAGACATCGGCGGCCATCTTGTGTTACCAATCGCTACACATGCCTTACTCAGATCTATGACGGCGTATTAAGGCCACGTATAAATATGTAAGTATTTCGTTTAAGGGGGTTTGGGGGGTAATATTCCGAGAGAAAAAAAAGTCACAAATTTGCTACTTTATAAAGCGGCAGATGTTTGTGCCAATATTTTCGGCCGGATTTTCAAATAAGCAGACAGTAATTGCTTTAGCAGAGATTAAGCATATCATGTTAAGCATTCACACTTTCAAGCCTTGCAACAAAGACGCCTCACTTTGCGAAGGTCCACACTCTGAGGCTCAAGCATTAAAATTAATTTGTTAAAATGTGCATATACTTGTACATTTATGTTTCCAGAATTAATTATTGACACATTTATACATTTTGGTATTTTTTTTTGTACGAAGTTGATGTGTCGAATCTGCTGTTTTCAGTTATTCACTTGAATTTACCTCGGGTATGCTAGCTTCTGATTGGTTAGTGTTATGCTGCATTCGAGGATGGTCGGAAGTCAGATATGTCCGAGTTGGTTTTTCCCAGTTCCGACCTGAAAGCGTTCGAGGCGAACGTAAACAACCAAAATGGCGGATAGTGATAAAATGCTTTTTATTTTGGTCCTCAAAACTCATTTTGACCTCTAGAAAATTTACCTTTTTGCAATTTTGCTTCATTTATAGTTTTAATCTTATTTCATAAGCATTCCATACAGTTAAGTATTTGACCGTATAATTTCATGTAGAGATGTAGCAGCAATACTATCACATACGTTACATTACGTGGAGTTATGTCGAATATTTATGAATGAAGAAAGCTATCTAGTTTTATACTCGAGTAAATTGTGTTTTGCCATTCAGAGTGACGTCACATTGTAGTCTGCCGGAGAAGTCGGGGTCATTTTTTTTTTTATTCTGACTTCACAAGTGGAATTTCCCGTACACACTTCCTGGTTTGAACTTGAAGTCCGACTTCCGACCATCTTCGAATGCATTATTAGTTAGCTGATCAGGAAGTGTTGTCGCTCTAGCTGTCGCATATAATTAGTTAAGTTTAATTGAAGAAGAAATCCGTCTCCATCCTGCCTTTTCATTTTATTAAAGATTGATCCATTAACCACCAACGTATCCTTACGTTAGGTCTTGGTGAACAAAAGCCAGAACCTCGTCCAGACTATAGCTACGTGACGTGTATTTTTCGCAAATCGCAAGTGAGTTTTTTTCTCGCAAATTTGCCACTTTATAAAGTCTTAAATGTACCACTTTATAGTGGCAAATTTACAGTTTTTTTCTCAGAATATTACACCCCCCATATATTTAGATGTGGCCCTAATACGCCGTCGTACAGATCCACTGATTTCTCTGCGGCCTTTTCAAGTTATTTTCTGCCAAAATGCCAGTGTGTAGCATACGTTTGCAAACCTTTCTTGTACTAGTGAAAGGCATTAAAAGTCTGTAATTAGATTTTGAGTTCCTGTCACACATCTGCTGATGCCATTCGCCTGGTACTAGTATTTCCTTACCTATTTATGAGAAATATCTCTCCTAATCCCTTAGCTTCCATTATTGCGGGAAAGCTCGCCGTCACCATAGAAATCCAGTATGAGTAACAGAAAAACAAAACAAGGGGTGGAGCAGGATAAAGGAGGAAACAATAGAGACAATTCTCAATGGTAAAATCGAAAGAATACAAAAAAAATCATGCATGCAAGTGTCAAGATGGAGTTTGTGACGCACGGTCGGTACAAGGTTTATCCGCTCACTCCAATGAGTCCCAGGGGTTCTTTATTTCTTAAGTTTGACTGCAAATTGGATAAGCACGTTGGAGGTTCCCGTGGATTGAGCCTGAGCAGAAACGTCTTTATATGCGTCTCCTGTCAACAATATAAGTCGAGATCCGATTGAAAGCCAAACAGTCAAATAAAGACAAGATGGACTATCATAAAATTTCGTCTATGAGCGCATTGGTATACAGAAAAATCACACTACATTTCGTTGTTCGTGGCCCTGACATAGCAGAAGTACTGATCACAATAATAATCACAGTAAACATCAAAAGGAAAACTGGTGGCAACTGTTAATATGTTCAAGTGCATTCCCATTTACTCAGCAGCAAAAGGAAGAAACATGACATTTTCTTGTTTGGATTGTGGGATTCCATGAAAGCTTGCAAAGGTTAAGCTTCCACAAGGCTGCCTGCAAACTACTTGACAGGATTAGAGAATATAATTGTTCAAGCACTCACATGTGTCATAAAAAGGCGTCGGCAAACCCCCTTTGTCATGAGGATTATGTGTCTTTTCCATGGATTCTTTTCTCCAAACACTCGGTGAGCTTTGTCTCGCCCATCCTGATGTTGTTGTTCGATTGCACACACGGGCCGACTAAATTCACTTTCCACTGAGCTGTTGGACTTTTTACTAGTCAATATGGGCTGCATAGAAGCTTTGCCTAAAAACAAGGAGTGAACTAATTGAGTTTGGTTTCTATGCAAAGGAATACTCGGAGCATACATTATTATTATTTTCCTTTTGTTAGGGGGGAAGTTGAGATTTTTATGAAGTGTTGAGTTGTGATGACAATCTCAAAGCCTTATTTGAAATGATTGTCACAATCTGTTTATTATTCAGATTAGAAGTTGACTGTAGGGATCTCGCAAGTGTTGTAAAAGTTAAATCCTCAATCATCACTTCACAGAGGGTAATTTAGAATTATGTATTAGTCATGATGGTTGTTCGTCTCTGTGTGCCCTGCGATTGGCTGGAAACCAGTTCAGGGTGTCCCCCGCCTACTGCCCAAAGCCAGCTGAGATAGGCTCCAGCACTCCCCATGAGGAATAAGCGGTCAAGAAAATGGATGTATTAGTCATTTGCATATTATTCATTGAAAGTGTGTGCGCTTGTGTGTAATATACATGCCAATTTCACAATGGCAGGAAAATGTAAAAATATGTATAGGAAGTATAAGTCTTAATCTTTGGACTGTAACACCTAGGAGCTGTTTGAATTGTGGGAAAAAAATGCATACTATAAAGGGTGTATTTGAGAGTTGAGCGTTCCCTTTAAAGTGAGTCAAGTAACATGGAATGCATTAACAGTTTAGCAGGTGAAAATGTTTTTTCCAGTAATAGACTTTGAGCAAATTAAGAGGTCAAGCAGCAATTCATAGAGCACAGAAAGTTGGCAAACGTGCTGGAGTCAAAAGTGTTGTGGGCCTGCGGGGACCAGTACCAGGTCCCTTTTGTCTGATGTTGATTGAGCTTTCCATCTCACTAGCACCTTTTGCTGCAAAGTGACATCATCTCAAAGCGCTCACATAAAAAAATATTTGACATCGGTGATTGTGTTTTGGTCTTATGTGTTTGGTCTGCGTTTGGCCCTGAGCGTCTGAGTGTAAATGCAGAGTAATCACTGGTGCATGCGCTGAAATAAGGTTTGGCTGTGGGGAAGGGAAACATTAATTCCTGCGGCGCACAGAAAACAGCAGAAACATTCCTCATGACTCTCATGTACGAGTGAGGCAAGCGATGCATGTGAAGCGTCTACATCTAAATGAACTTTGAAGGAAACATTTGTGTAATGACTTTCTCACTAGGCTCTTAAATTGTGGGAAAGAGTGAACGTTGGAGCTGCTTTGCCTGAAGAAGTGTAGTATTGCAAAATACAATTCATTTTTTTGGTTTGGTGATACTTGGTCAAGCATTCAGGCCTAGTCGGATATAATCGAGTGTCATGTTTTACAGCGCATTTTCATATTTGATGATAGTGTTCAATTCAAACACAACTAATTCAGTTTGTTTACTTTGGGAGCAATAATTGTGATTGCCATTGCTCTCTATTAATACTTGTAAACAACACAATTCAACTGAAAGTGAATGACGACAAAATTTTTTGGGGGTGCACCACCGGCGATACCACAAAAACTTGAGGTAATTTTCCATTTTCTCCTAAAAGGAGGAGGATGTTAGTTATAGTTATAGTTGTAGAGAGAAGATCGTAAGACTGCCTTTAAGTATATCTAAAACAAATTTGTTGAGTTGTTTTAGAGTAATTTAGCTAAATAAAATAGCTAGCCAATAAGCGGTCAAGAAAATGGATGGATGGAAAATAGCTAGCCTGCTAGCTAACGCCATCTTTACAGCTTCCCATTTCACTGTCAAAAATAGAAGCCTGTGCCAATCAGATCAACTGAAAAGTCTATTAATTACCCAGTCCCTCAATGATCAAATTAACTGTTAAATGTCTGAGTTTCCCTCATGTCTATTTTCAAATCAATTTCCTTGCTAAAATGTAAATTACAGCTAGCGCTCCATCTTCCATAGAAGTAATTTATCTCTTGTTACATCTTTTTTTTTTTTTTTTTTTTTTTTTGACTGAAAACACATTTAAAGTTCAGCGTCAATGGAGAAGGCTAAAATTATAATCTAAGCCATTTTTCTTGTTTTATCAATCATTTGCTTTGGTCAAATAAATGGAAGCATTTGCTCGTGGTGCTTCAGATTTTGACACCACGCAGATTGTGTGACATGAAGGTGAAAAGGTTTATACAGCAGCCCTAGACACATAACTGAAAACTGCCAATGAATATTCAGTGTACATTTTCTATAAGAATGGTCTGTATGTTGTGATTGATGGCCGACCATGCCAGGGTGCAGCCAGGATAGGCTCCAGCTCCCCTTGACCCTGGACAGGGTAAAATGTCAAAGAAAGTAGATGGATGGGTTACTAAATGATTTCTGTGCTTATTTGTTTGAGTGGAAGATTAAAAAGAAGTTGTTGACAAGGCAAGAAGCAACACATCTTGCCTCGTTTGTGCTTTGGAAAGATAACAAACAAATGAGAACATAACCTCCTTGGCGGAGGGTTTTAGTGGTTCCCGTCAGCTATATACAGCATTTTATTATCTCTCGGCTAATTGTTTTAGCAGCGTTTGTTCTGTTTTAGTGTTCTCATCGTCGTCTTTGGACGCAGTCAACAGTAGACAGTCGTTTTCTGAGAAAAAGCTCAGCAAAAGCGCGAGCGGTCCAAGCATTTGAACTGATCGGGGGAGCTGAATGGAGAATTAATGTTGTTCGGCACTGCGGGGCAGCATGGTGTCAGCGGTGACTTTATGAGCTTCGACAGAGTCTTGTGTTTGTGTGAGAAATGAACTGCAAACTGTGTGTGTGCGGTCGTGCTAATGCACTTCTTCAACACCCTGAGAAACATAAAATGGCTCTCAGTGGAGCAGGTCTCCATTCTGCCTATCACTCCATTAGCAGCCGCGCTGCTTGACTCGGGCCAATGTGCAAAACAGCTGTGGAAAAGGCCTCATGGCTTTTCTTTAACACAGTGTCCCCTTAGAAAAAAATTTCCAACTCTCCCCGTTTTTATCAGAAGTCTAGAAATTCCCACCCACTCCTGTCATGTAAGCCTGGTTTCCCTCCAAGTATGACATGATGAAGCTCATCTGGATTGAGTTAGGGTGGGGCACCCTGCGGAGATAGAGTGGACGGGAATGACATGACTGAATCGATAAAGTCTCATTAACACGTTTGGGCTGATGGAGTGCAAAGAACGCTTGATTGTGCAGCTCACGGTGCTCGTAAGGAGGGAGCTGCTGTACTGACGCAATGACGCCGCACCACATTAATCCCATTTTGATTTGATCGTCCTGTTTCTGGTAACTCGTGAACCACCTGTTGCGTATGCACTAAGCACTGTTACACTTCATACTGGGTTTTTAAGTACAGCTCATTCACGAAAACGACCACATAATCGGCATAGGATGTCCTCATTGAGCACTGGCTGTAACTAGAGCCGCTTCCAGTTCAGGTAGCATGGGGAATACATTTAAAGTCTAGAGATGTTCCATTAGAGGTTCAAACTTGAATATCCTAACTGTCAGACATGTGCTAAACACTATATGAAAGTTTTTATCCAAATTGACTAGATTCTTCTGCAAAACTATGACTTTAAAATGTCATGTCCTGCATACATCACACAAAACCTTTGCACAGCGTGTTAGGCAGAAATGTCCCATGAGACTTAATCCAGTGATCTTCTAAATCACACCACAGAAACTCTCCAAACAAGTCAGGAATAAAGTTGTAATAAAAATTCAAATCTTTAGTGATATCCAGAAGAACCATTAAATCCACCATAATCAAATTGAAAGAACATGATACTACACCAAACCTGCAAAGAGAGGGCTCACCACCGAAATTCACAGACCAGGCAAGGATGGTATTAACCAGAGAGCCAGCACAGAGATAAAAGGTAACACTGGAGGAGCTGCAGAGTTCCACAACAAAAGGTTGGAGTATCTGTCCGTAGGGCTACAATAAACCGTGCACTCCAGAGAGTTGGACTTTA
This sequence comes from Festucalex cinctus, assembly GCF_051991245.1. NCBI lineage: Eukaryota > Metazoa > Chordata > Actinopteri > Syngnathiformes > Syngnathidae > Festucalex > Festucalex cinctus. The sequence continues at coordinate 14,136,904 of NC_135419.1, forward strand.
TGGAAGATTAACCAAAAAAGGCATGTGGGAGACTCCCAAACTGTATGGAGGAAGTGCTCAGGTCAGACAGGGCTAAAACTGATCTTTTGGGCCGTCTAGAAAAACTGGTGGTAGCCGCATCCGGCTGTGGGAATGTTTTTCAAAAGCAGTAACTGGGAAACTGATTAAGGGCCAAGAGAACGATGGTTGGTGCGAATATACATTGATATCCTTGAGCAATACCTGTACCGGTCTATAAGTGGCTGCCAAATTTGAAGAAGCCAGAACAATTTTCCCACTGAAGGGAAAATCCCAGTGGAAAGAAGTGGCAAGTTCATAGAGGCTTATCAAAAGTGACTTATCAGGGGTTCAAAATAATATCGCATTGTAGGTTCACCAGTCACAAGCTTCCTGGTTCAGAAGATGAGTGACTCTGTGACCTTTTTATTGTAGCATTTGAATGACATTTGGTTTGTGAATGACATTTCCTTGTGTGTTGGGCGCTCACGAAATGACAAGATTTACATTTTAATCTGCAGCTATTTAAATGGGGTGTGAGGCACTTGGTAAAAAACAACTCAATGACTTTAACTTTCCAGTTTGACCGATCGGATTGGTTGAGGGCAGGCCAGTTTAACCTATTTGAGGACTTTTAATGGGTAACCTTTTATGCAGGTGAATGTTAACACATATTGCAGTAACATCTTCCTTAAGCTATGTTGATGAAACATCAGGCCATCAAAGCGCTTTACAGTCAACTACTCATTCACCTACTGAGTATCAGGAGCAAATGGGGGTTCAGTATCTTGGATCCCTTCAAACCCACATCCTGTGGGTTGTGATACGACCACTCTACCACTGAGCCATGCCGCCCCTCTTCATTTCCCACTTCGAGTTCTTCTCCTTGTGTCTGTTGAGCACTGAGCCCAGGCCTGCTCCATTTGATGCAAATGCAGAGCAATCAGACTAATTGTCCATGGCAGCGCCGATGAAACATTTCAGAAGGATAAAAACCCAAACTTGGAAAACGGGAATCAATATCATTAATCACAGGCAAGAATCTGCTATTCTGTCTGTTTTCCATTAGACGCAGGCGTGAGCGGTGCGTAGGGATGGGGATTATCTGGCCACGGCTCTGACCTCAGCTGTCCTCACCATGACCAGACGACAGAGTTCACAACAAAGTGCATTGCGGAGTTCACCCGTTATCACCCATCAAGATGCCAGCACGTCACACTGAGTATGTGTAGATGGCTGCAGGTGCGGAGCTAATGGGTAACTCGTGAAAACTCATTCTGAGCTTTATTATATGAACCTTTTGCATCATCAGCAGACAATCGGATTCCAAACAGGTGCTGTCATACAGGCGGTTTCTCAAGACCGACATTTGCAAGAATGGTCTTGCAAACTTGGGAGAACAGATTCTGGAAGTTTAGATTGGTAGTGGAGTGACGAATACCTGGCACCGTTGCTGTACACAGGTACTTTGGCTTCCTCCCAACAAGCCCAAAACGTGTACAGATGATTCACTGAAGAAGAAAATTGCCTTAAGATGGGATGGACTCCAACTTTCCCGTGACACTTGACAAGCAGTACAAAAAGAAAAAAAAAGAATGGATTGATGGCTTAAGAACTCACAATTTAATATGGCCATCACACTGGAAGTCGTGATGATGTAACCCAATGCATGCTGCGACAGCTTAACAAACCAAAGTTCAAACAAGCCCAAGAACACATCTGGGCATTTTTACCACTCTTTATGAGATGCAGAATTAGAATTTAAGATGTACTTGTTGCCCAAAGGAAGATATTTCACAAATCCGTGAGAATGTAAAAAAAACGACTTTACTCTCAACATCAGTGATAACTTTGTCGACCAAAAATTTTCATCCTGTTTTTCGTCACAAACTTTTTCAGACCAAAATGAAACAAAAAAAGCTTTGCTAACCACTTAGCTTAGTGTGAGTTCTATAAAAGTATCCAAATGTTAGCTAATATTTTATGATGTTTTATTGTTACAGTGATAATGATATTCTGAAAAATCTCTGCTTGAAAACAATGCTATCAAGCAAAGTCCCTTTATGAAATGCAAATGCGCAACGGAATATTATCAAACTACCTGTCCATCTATTCCCTTTCCCGCTCGGAGACAGGCAAGCATTCACACTCGCACCTATGGGCAATTTGGCGTCTTTGACTTTTGTTATTGTTTTAAGGAATTTGGCACAAGAAAGCACATACCTTGCGTATTAGACACAGCGGAAAGTTAGTCGCTGTGTCTCGCCAGTTTGCAAATTTAAACCCAGTAGAGAAGTCAAATTTACTGCTCTCGTTCAGACATAATGGCACAGTATTCAGTTCGTAACTACAATCTGCATGAAGAACTATGAAAGCGTATTACATTCAACTTGGGGGCTCCCGGTTTTCTATTTTTTGGGCAGAGCTTTGTTTTTTGTGTTTTTTTTTTTTTTTTTTTTTTTTTTTTGGGTGAATGTGCTGTTTTTCTCAATATTTTTTCTGTTTTACTGAATACTTTTTTTCTGTCATAAAAACATATTCAGAAAAAATGGGGGGAGAATATTCTGAAAAACAGGAGGAAAAATTACTCTGAAAAACAGAATTTTTTTTAGAAAAATAGGGCAACATTAAATAAATAGAAAAATATTACTCAGAAAAACAGAAGCTGTGGCTGTGTTTTTCGGAGTATTTTTTTGTTTTAATTTTTTTATTTTTTTACTTCTGAACTCCAAGTTACTTGTTGCAGACTCAATGGCGGACACTTTCCCACATCCATCCAACATAACCTCAACTATATCACAGGCTCAGCTAAGGCAAGTATATGAACATGTCAATCGATCGCCATGATTTTAGTAAGTTAACACTTAAGTTTCTACGGAAGCGTATTGCATGCTGGACAGTGTCTGACATTAGCGAGTCTGCAACGAGTCACTCGGAGTTCAGAGGTAAAAATAAAAAATATCGGAAAAACAGAGTACCAGCTTCTGTTTTTCTGAGTATTTTATTCTTATGTCCCCCTGTTTTTCTGAGTATTTTTTCCTCCTGTTTTTCTGAATAAACAGTTTTTCGGAATTTTTTTTAATGAAAAAAGGTACAGGAAAGTACAGTATTCAGTAAAACAAAACAAAAAAGAAAAAAAAAGAAAAACAGTACATTAAAAAAATATATACATTATACAAAAAAAAACAATGCTCCCCCAAAAAGTTAGTCAAACAGGAGTATCTTTGTTTTCCAAGTGAATGCAATACGCTTCCGTCGTTCTTCAATACTTTATATTTTTCACTTTTTCAGAACATTTTTATGACAGAAAAAATGCAGTAAAACAGAAAAAAATTCAGAAAAAGATTTTTAAAAAAATACACAAAAAACAAAGACCCCCCCCCCCCCCCCCAAAAAAAAATAAAATAAAAAAATTAATAAAATAAAATAGTCACAACAACTGGAGCCCCCCCCCCCAACAAGTGCATGCAATACACTTCCCTAAAGAACAGAGGTAATAGGTGATCATGATCTTGACAAAGTAGGGAGATGGGGGTCCATACATTGGAGCAGAATGAAGTGAAAAGTCCCCCCCCAATTCTGCCGCCTTCTCTTCCTTTCACCTCCCTTTAAAGGCCAGACTTTGATTTAGCACTGCTGGTTTTGCTGTATTTTCCTTGGCCTTTGAATATGGAAACTACAATGTAACAAAGCACTGGATGCTGCCCAAATGTATAGATTCAACTCCTTTATGTGACTTTAAAAGATGGAGGAGCTCCCTGGAGGTGACAGAGGCACTTTAATTCCCCCGTAATTCTTAACACAGAGCTCTCCTGCAAATTTGCCCGTTTAATGCCCGGGCTCTCCAAATGTACAGATGCCGTGACATCATCACCGCGAGACAACTCCATTATCAGCCACCGGACGACATGCGGACAGGTTGAATTTATTGTCATGGATACGGAAACACAGGCGAAAACAACGCTTAGCTTTTTGCCTGGCGGAGCGTCGGGATTTGTGCGATTGCTCCACGTGCACGTTTGCGCTTTTTTACAACGAGAGCAGGTAGCTCATCACTTACAGATGGCGCTGCAGCGCGTGTAACAAGACGCCAGAAGCAGCAGTTGTTCATTATACGTTCATCTTGCGCGACTCTCCAAGAAAAACCTTTGTTTCGTATTCTGTTAATGATTCACGTACATGAACACACACTTGCGCTTGCATCAGCGCTAATGAAGCCACTCCAGTCCTCAGATTTATCGCAGCCCCCGCTAGGCCGAAGGGTCGGTGTGCGTGCGCGCTTGAATATTTTGAGCGACGGCCGATTGGAGGAGGAGTTTTTTTTTTTTTTTTTTTTACTGTCACGCGGGGACTCGCAAGTTCTCTTTGAAGCCACGACAATCTTTTTCCAAGCAGCTGTCGGTCTGGCGAGTGGCTCCTGACAGCAGTGCGACTGTAACACTGGATCCAGCGCAGGGGAGAGCAAGTCAGCTGCCAGACTTCACATGACACTGCCAGTGGAAAGATGGAACTTTGAAAAGACATCAGTGGAAAGACCTTCAATGGAACTCACTTTTCCACTACTGATAAAAGCCGCTTTTTGATGAAAAACATTCCACGCACATAAATACACAAATATGTCTTTGCACACTATGACAAAAATTAAATGGCTTCTAAATGATGTCATTATTTCAAAAGATATTAAATTAAAATCTGTTTTCTATTCGAAAGGGGGGGCTCTTATTTTTCGCTAATTCATTTTCTCTAGTCAGATTGAAAGGTGACCAAGTGCTGTTTGCAATAAAGGTAATAAAGGGCGGTCGTAGGTATGACAGGGCGTCCTTGAGTTAAGGCGCACTCGACTTCAGGCGTTTAGACTTTACGACGGTACCGCCTGGTCCGCCATTTTGGCTCCTCGTCCACCATATAACTTGCAGTGTTTTCTCCTCGTCCACTATTTAGCCCTTAGCTAGTGCTAGCATTTGTGCACTTGTGGGAGTATCTTTGGCTTTTTCACCCTCTTTTTTTTTTTTTTTTTTTCCCCCCCACATCATCAAAAGTGGTAAGCAACAAGTTGCCCACTATGAACTTTCTCTATAATTTTGTTACCCCTTATTACGTGCTGTCAGGTTTAGTTCCATGCAGTCCGTTTTAATATGGCTAACTTGTTTTCTAGTGTAGGACAAAGTGATGATTTTTTTTTTTAGGACCGCAAAGTCTTCGGTGATGCCTGTTTGTTTTGGTAACCCAGGGTACAATGTTTAGTAACAATATCAGATGGGGCTTTGGATGAAAATGAAACTTTTTACAAGTGAGCCCTTTAACACTCGTATGCATCTCGTCCCAGGTCTTTGTATTCAACCTTGCTCTTCCCACATCAGTCTGTCTCTTTTCTATTTATTCCACTCGCACAGTCTGACTTTTTGGCCCTGTGGATTAAATTGGAGCGATGGAAACATCCCTTAAGTATCTGCTTAGGAATGTCATCTGCAAGGGTAACTCCAGAACCTTTCCATGCAGAATTTGGAAAATGGTTAATCAGAATTTCGCTTTTAAGAAGGGAAAGAAAAACAAAGAAGACACATGCGGGCCTTTTCAATCCATTTTGTAACTGGCGGGACTCTGTGTGTGGACACTGGGGTCAGGGTCTCTCGATTGGCGGACGGGTTAGGTCATCCTTTTGTGTTCTGCAGCCCCGGATACAAGCTGTTTGGTCCCCAATTTTTTCCAGTTGATCTACATTTGACCTATGATAACACGTTATGGTACTATAGTGAGCGAAAGAATGAGATTGGCCAAAAGAAGGAAACATGTTGTGTAATGTAAATTTAAAATGTCCATGACACGTCACTCAAATACAAAACATTTCACGTATGCTTTCATTGTGATAGCAAAATCAGTCCAAAATGAGTGTGTGACTTAATGTAATGAAATGTCTTTAATAGACAGTGTAATTGGTGTCCTCCACGTGGCATGGTCATGTAAATTACTGTGATTGTTGAAGACACGCAGGTCTCCACCCTGGAGCAGATTTATTTTCACACATGCTGGGTGAGGTGTCTGCAATTCCTCCTCCACCCTGTCATTGTTTGTTCTGCTAAGTGTGAATATGTGCGCAAGTATTAGGCCTTTTCTTGCTCCACTAAGTAGCGTTTGTTGATGTCACACCAAACTAACAACCTCTCTGTGTGTTTTAACGCGCGGTGGCTGATCAACCATGGACAAAAAATAAATAGCAAAAAAGTGGGCTGGAAGCAGTGATAATTTTGACGACGAAAAATGTTCGTCATGATTGAAAACTTATTTTAGAGGAAACTTAAACAAATACTAAAATAGAAGCCATCCAATGAGACTATAACGCTAATTAAAATTGACAATTTCGTCAATAACTAAAACGAAAACAAAAACAGCACAGTGACGAAAATGCACACAATCCTGATACATTCTGAGGTTGGATCCCAAAAGCGCAGACACAAATAAGAGTTTTAACACTTTATTCGCATAACATCAAGAGGCGTAGAACAAACTTGAGTTCGTCTATCCCATTGAAAATGAATGGGGAAAAGTTATTTAACGTTAAATTGTGCGAATACTGTAAGTAATGTGGAATCAGACAATATATATACCCCGGGAGGCGAGAATTTTTGAAGCAAGTTGACATTTGAACAGTGTAAATCAGTATTATGTGAGAGTTGTTACATGGCAAAAAAGTGTGGAAAATAAAAATCACAATAACATATATGGGAATGCTTCAGCATTCCCACAATTAATGCCGGCTGGAAGTTCACAGATAACTAACTTTATTAATAGGGAGAAAGTACGACCAAGCATACAATTCTGCACGCGACCGCTCAAGTCCATGGCAGCGAATTGACGGCAAAACGAAAATGTGCCACACAGGTGTAACAAAAAGAAAGAGGCGCCGCCTTGTGGCACGGAGTGGTTCTCAACCCTGGTTCTCGAGTACCCCTATTTGCTGCTGTTTTCCATGTCTCCAACAGCCAACACAGGTGTTTCAAACGATCAGCTAATCAGCAAGCTCTGCATGAAGCCTGATAACGATCCTCAGCTGTGTTGGCTGAAGGAGACATGGAAAACAGACTGGATATGGGGTACTCGAGGACCGGGGTTCATATCAAAAGTTCAACAAGGCACCTACCTGCTATTTTACATCAATAGTAACTTATCAAGGGCAATATGTGTTTTCTTGCAACCTTTTGACCCTCTAATTATTGCCGCGCTCACGTTTGACGTTCACATCCTTACCTTTTGTCCCAATGAGGTAATGTGGGCAACCCGGAGGGCTTTGATGGCCTGGATGTGCACCAATGTCAATATGAAAACAGACTTTCCAATATGTGCTTCATATTGACTTCAAACAAATGCAGACATGATGAATTCCTTGTCCAGACACTCAAGCACGCAGGGAATGGAATGGAAATCCTATCAAATCGAGCGCTTGCATCTAAGTGGCGCTGCAAAACGCGGAGACAAAGCCGCAGTCTTGAAACGCACTAGAGTACACATATTTATTTGGCCTTCCTTTTCATGAAGCACTACACTTGTTTGGCCTTACTTTTCATTGAATTGCTATATGTATCTGTCCTTCCTTTTAGTGGAAACGAAATGCCCGTGTAAAGTGAACAATAAAAAGTTTAAAAGTTCTGGAAAAGCACAAGCATCGATTCACCAAGCGCATTAATTTTTTTCTTTGGCTTTTTGTGGCTTATTTTGCGATGCCACCCACAGAAGAGAAAAAAAAAAAGGTAGAACAAGTGCAAGGAGTCTCGGGGGTCAAATGACGCACCCACACGCTAAGTGCCACTTCATCCTCAAGGCATGACCGTGAGCTGCTAGTAATGAGCCCGCACGGCGGTATGTGGTAAACCACAGTATCCTGTTTTTTTTATTTTTTACTCTTTCCACACAGACATGCGTGAACTCTGCCCAAACAGGCCCCCCCTTTAGCCCTTAACTGTCTGTTTATGTAGACTCCCACCAAGGTGGCATGGAATGCACCTCCATCACGCTGCACTCACACACCTCCGAGCAAAAGGAGTCTGTCTCAACCTGCTGCTATGATGTTTTATTTTAACTCCAAGGCACATGTTTTGATTAAAAGGCCGTTACTGTTTTGCTAGACACAATGGCTTTGTAGTGGGGAGGTGGGGTTGTTGCTGTGTCGACGGATGGATTCCTCCACTGTGTGGATGAACCAGAGCTGTCACCACCCGGCAGCCGACATGGTCGCTTGAAGTGAGAGCGAGGCAGACGGCCAGAACGGGGCGGGGGGATGTTGTTACTTCAACAGCCAGTGACAGATGATATGTTGAAAGTGGGAAAATGTCACAGTAGGTCCATGAGTTGGATGCCGGGGCGCAGCTCACCTCACACCCATCTCAGTCCCACAAGTCTCTTTCATTACAAAGTGGGGAGGGGGTGGGGGTCTAGATTTCATACAACAGGAGAGCAGGTGGAACTGGGATGTCTAATAGATTGGTGGTCCTCGTTCATGATGAAAAGATTGACTGTTATGGGAGACTGCTACAACCACATAAGACTATCATTCCATAGATCTTCAGAAAAAGGGAGAGGGCGATATTAAAAACTAATATTTAATTAATATAGTATCTATTTTACCTATACAAGTTAATGTAATTTTACTGGATACCTTGATATAGGACTCAAATTGTATTTACCTACCTTACCTATTCTTCCATCCATTTTTTTTTTTTTTTTTTTTTTTTTAAATAACGCCTTTTTTAAATAGCGCTGTCAACAGTTAAATTGTTGTTTCGCTATACTAACATATGTTCAAATAAATTGCTCAGATTTGGGGGGGGGGGGGGGGGGGGGGGGGGGGCAACGCAAACATGGCATTCGTTTAATAAGTCTTTTGGCGCCCTCTATTGGTGACTTTCAAAATGCGCATTTTTTTTAAAATGTATTTTTATTTTTTGACCGATCACCGGTGAGTAATTTATTTTAAACTATCAATGTCATGTTTTCGAATAAAGCTTGAAGCTTACTATGGCTATTGATTACACAACTCTTTAAAACATACTTAGCTCAGACGAGACAAACATATTTGTTGATTTCGAATTCATTGTTGTTGTGATAATCTATTGACGAAATATACATTCTAAAAATATATACAACACAACAATAACGTGAATATTTTCCTATCCAACGCTTTAGGCGAGTTTTTTTTTTTTCCTTATTTTTTTATTATTATTTTTATTTTTTTTATGTAGGTGGGAAAGTATTGAACCGACAGTCTGCCGATTGGCCTCTTTCTGCTGAAGCCAGAGGGAAGTCATCTTACGTTGCCTCGACTACCGACAAGTAAATACATTTGACATCATTAAATAAATAAGTAGTGAATAAATAAATACATAAATAATAATAATACATAATATCAGGGTTTAATATCTCAATATCATGAATCGTGACATAATAGGTTAGGTTTACAGTTTTCGGCTTTTCGCAGCATTTTTTTATTTTTTTTTCCCCTGATTGGCTTTACTTTCATTTTGTTCATTGTTCAACTTGTTACATGATACACAAGTCTTCGAGTATGACAAAATGCATAATCATTCTTACCGACCGAACCGACGGTTTGCGAGTGGCAACGCAAGATGGTAGCCGGTGGCTTCATTCTCGCTCGGGCAAGAACGCTCTGACGCTGCTGCAGAAATCCTAGGCAGGAAGTCTAATCGAGCACAGAGGAGAGCCGCGTTTCGATGGAGTATGGCGCTCTCCAGAGGTTTGAGATGCTGTCAAAGGGTTTTCTCGTGGATACCTGTGCTTATTATTGCCTCCGTGGTGCTTTGGTCGTATTACGCTTACGTATTTCAGCTATGTTTATGTGAGTATCGGAAACGTGGTCGTTTTTCTTAACCATTATTTATTTCTCCCCTTCTAAAACCGAAAACGTACCGCAGTTTGCCGCACAGCTCTGTTGACAGGTTTAAATTACAGAGCAGGAACTAGCAAACTATGCGGAAGTGTTTTGGGTTGAGCTTTTGTGTTGTTAACGTTTTAGGTTTTTAATAATCAGACAAAACGTTAAGCTTATTTTGCTTTCGCCGAGAGGTCTGTCTATTCATAAAGAGTGCCTGTTGTTATGCTTATTGGTTTCAGCCTCTCATTCCGACTACTGTTGTTAGACGGTGTAAATGCCCCTTTTGTGTAAAAATGAACTACACGCTTGCATAAACTGGGCGTATGTTTATTTATTTAATTTATTTATTTTAGCTAACTATTTTTTATGTTTTGTTCTTACAGTCACCCTGTCGAACACATTAGAAAAGGGTGAGTGCTGATCATAAAGATCAGGGTTTTACAATATAGAAAATAATGTTCAATAAATGAATGTGAACATGGTATTGTTTGTCTCTGTAGTGGTTTATTTACTGGTGTTCCATGTTTGCTTTGGAATGTTTTCCTGGACCTACTGGAAGTCCATCTTTACCCCTGCTGCAAGCCCATGCAAGAAGGTATCCTCAAAATCATGTCATGGGATAGCGCTCCAATTCAGAATGCTAATGGGATGTGTTTGTTGTTCTAGTTTCAGCTCTCTTACTCAGACAAGGAAAGGTACGAGATGGAAGAGAGGCCGGATGCCCAGAAACAAATCCTGGTTGAGATTGCCAAGAAGCTGCCCATCTACACTCGAGCTCAGTCTGGAGGTAAACTTTCACTTACTTATGCTTTAATGAGACGCTATATCACAAAGGCAGGCGGATTAGCGACAGTCAATCATCTCGCATGCAGGAGGTGTGCCTAAAACAAATAGCATTAGCATCCCAACGCCAAGCAGACGAGTATGGACCTTTTTCATTAGCGCTGATGGCTGAGCAGGAAGTTAAACGAACGGCACGCTCGGCTCAAATGTCCTGCACTCAACTGGCCTTCCTCTTGTGTCTAGCTATCAGGTTCTGCGACCGCTGCCAGGTGCTGAAGCCTGACCGCTGTCACCACTGCTCCGTCTGTGAAACGTAAGTCACTCTTTGCTCCCCAAAATGCGCATTTAGAGATTGGCATGACTTGTGTTAACTGGCAAGATGTTTGCACAATTTATGTTTGAAAAAAGAGAGATATTGTTAGTGTGCTCTGAATATTAGTGAGTCCAAAAATGTTTTTTTTTCTTTAACAATTGGCCTTTAACCCGTGAGACTTTTGTGTAGTGCGTGAGACCTCAGATTCAAGATAGCTAGCTACGGCTAGCTACTTCTCTCTCTTTTCGCAAAGTTTTCCGTTTGTTTTGTCACGGAAATTAGGCTGTTATTGGCATTATCAGCCTACATTTTACTTACTAGGTAATTGATTCATGAGAAATTTGCAAGCTAAGCTAAGTTGAAGTGACTTTGCGATGCTAACCGATAAGTGTTCACGAGACAAGTCACGCCAGGCCAAGAATTTCTTGCTCACAACTGACCAATCAGAGCCGTTCACTGCAAAATAAGGTGCCTTAAGAATTGTAAAAGATTTATATTATCATTCTTAGGTGTGTTTTGAAAATGGACCACCACTGTCCTTGGTGAGTTTTATTTTCTTCTCCAGTCCCTTTAATAAACAAATAGTACATTAGCGTCCTCTTGACTTCCTAATTTGACTTTCCTTTAGGGTGAACAACTGTGTTGGTTTTTCCAACTACAAGTTTTTCCTGCTTTTCCTCTCGTATTCAATGCTGTACTGCATATACATCGCAGCCACAGTCCTTCAGTATTTTATTAAATTCTGGGTGGTAAGTGTTCCAATCTTTTGTAACCAGCAGTATGTTTTTACACCACTACTTATTTTTTTCCTATAACTCTTTCTCCCAGGGGGACTTGCCAAACGGGCCGGCAAAGTTCCACGTCCTTTTTCTCATGTTTGTAGCGCTCATGTTTTTTGTCAGTCTCATGTTCCTCTTCAGTTACCACTGTTGGTTGGTGGCAAAAAACAGATCCACGTTAGGTATGTCATAACAGGAATACCATAATCGTACGAATGTGTGTGGCATATTTTGACTCCATTTCACCTTTTCCAGAGGCCTTTTCAGCTCCAGTCTTTGTCAACGGACCGGACCGACACGGTTTCAATGTCGGCACGTGCAAAAATCTGCAGCAAGTATTCGGAAAAGACAGGAGGCTGTGGTTCATCCCCGTTTTCTCAAGGTGAATTTGATCTCGTAAGTATCACATGATTCTGTTGTGATTTTGTTTTTGTTTTTCCACAGTCAAGGGAACGGACATTACTTTCCTTTAAAGAGTTGGAGCGAGTGTCAGAACCCTTTACTGGCAAACAAGGAGATGTGGGAGGAGTCGGATGACGCGTCTGAGGAAGGAAGTTGGGGTGAGTCATTTGAATACTGGGGGCTTTTGTAAAATCAAGGGCGCAATGTTAATCATTGCTAGAATAAGTCATTGAGTTTCCTGTCCTAGAAAAAGAAAAAGGAGTTAAGTTAGTTTTTTTTTTCAAAATGATGGCCTTATTTTCCTTATTAAAAAAAAAAAAAATTAGACATTAACTCCTTCAATTTTATATAGTACTATATACCAAATATCACAAATATTTTTTTAGGGTTGTTTTTAATTAATTGTACATGATGTTATCAATTTAATTCTGAACAAAATATTACATTTTTACTGCTGTAAATGGCTCAATGAGTCAAGTATCCCATTAAATTTGGTCACAAAGTTTGAAATTGTATGTACTTTAAAGTTGAAGATACCGTGTGGATTATATTTCAAGGTAGTACTGTACAATTTAAGGATGTACATGTTTTGCTGATGCAAATGCTATTCCAAATACTTTGTCACTTAGAGCATTTTATTTGTAGAAAATGAAAAGTAGTCAAAATAGCTAAATTATTTTCCAGTGCTGTAGAGGACTGTCTCAGAAAATTTGAATATTGTGATTAAAGTTCTTTATTTTCTGTAATGCAATTAAAAAACAAAAATGTAATACATTCTGCATTCATTACAAATCAACTGAAATATTGCAAACCTTTTGTTATATTAATATTGCTGATTATGGCTTACAGCTTAAGAAAACTCAAATATTCTATCTCAAAATATTAGAATATTTCCTCAGTAAAAAAAAAGACCAAGTAACAAAAAAGCCATAATCAGCAATATTAAAACAATAAAATACTTGCAATATTTCAGTTGATTTGTAATGATTCCAGAATGTATGACATTTTTGTTTTTTTAATTGCATTACAGAAAATAAAGAACTTTTATCACAATATGCTAATTTTCTGAGACAGTCCTGTACATGTAAATCCTACACGCATAATAATGAATTGTACAAATAGCTGTGTAGCATTGGCTAATCATTTGAATGCATCCTCCGTTTTAAGTTGGATAAAAAAAAAAAGTGAACAAAAAAATTTCTGGCAACAAGCGCATAGATTGCTTCCTAACTGCTGAATGAAGGTGGTGTGGAATGCATCACGTGACCACAAATCTTTGCTGATGTACTCACGTTATCAGCAGATCCTCTTGTCCCGTCTAAGCAAACAATGCGTGCGTTCGCACCCCATTGCTTAGGCCATGACCGCTGAATTGGCCAGTGCCATTTGTGTTGTGCACCACAGATTGCAATAAAGGATAGTAATTATGATACATTACCTGAAATATCAGAAACCTGAAAAAAGTAGCTTGAAGTGAAACTCGTTTTAAGATTGTCCCACCAGGCTTTCCATACTTCCTCATATCACAACGTGCTTTCCTCAATCTCGCGTTTAAAAAGCGTTTGACCTTTCTTGAAACCTCTGTCAACACATCTCACCACCGAGAGCAGGCTGAGACATACAAAATGAATGGAGACAGCTGCTGTCTCCAAACATGACCTCATCGTACACTCGTGATCATTCTGGTGTCATCAAGGTTTCCAAACCATTCTGCCTTCCCATCCAACATTAAAATGAATACAAACAATGTTCACATGATTAGAGGCCAAGGCCATGTGACTTTTTATCCCAAAGCCTCATCGGCATTGCAATGTAATGGGAAGCTGACGAGAATATTCTGCCTGCCTGCTTGTGGATGTCATGTGACCAGCTAACCAATAGCGCCCTCTGGTGGCCATAGGCTACATCACTTGAACAATTTCTAGAACTCTTCAAAAGGGAATTGTCCTTTATATTTTCTCCCCTTCCCCTCACCTCTCCAATTTCAGTCGAGGATCAAGACCCTTGCGTTACCATAGAGATGGAGGACTAGACAATGGACACTGGTGCAGAGGTTGAAGAGGAGGCGGCGGGAACATGCACTCAAAAAATGCGGACGTTTGCCAGTAATTCTGACAAGGACCAAACTGCATTTGGATTTTATTTTCTTCTTTGAAAGACAACTTGAAAAAGCGGACGGACATCCGGGTGCATCCCGTCGCCGCTCAATAATTACCTGCAACTCCATGTGATCATTTGAAGGTGTGGCTTTTTGCAAAAGTTGGATTCTGTTTGCACCATCCAAATGTTACCTCATGCTCATTTTTGCTTCTGGAGGTGGAGTCATTGCCTGGAAGTTCAGTAGCACATCTTATTTATTTCCCGTCACTGAACCAGATTGAACCTGCGCCTTACACATAATATATGTTGTTATCCTGCGTTGTGGGGACCCATTTTCTAAATGAATGTATCCAGCAGTCGTATTGCTTTATAATGTGGCGCGCAACTTTTTAGGTACAAATCTCCATCATATCCTTTTGATAGTTTTTAATCGCTATGTTGTGTGTTTGATAAGGTTAGCAAAGAAAGACGTGAAACTGGAATAATCCTCAAGTATCCCCAAAAAAGTGTAATCAATACATATAATAATCAGTATTACGAGTGCTTTGGTACACAAACAATTCTATCATCACAAACTAGTGGCCTTTGATGATTTTGATGCTTGGCCTCAATTAGTTACTAGGGATAAAAGTATACCTAAAAAGTGCTAATATGAGTTTGTCAGACTTCCCATTCCCATCGTAGCACTGACCGAAGGACAAATTCTTGGACCAGGTCAGATATCAGCAGGTCTAGTGCCGCCCTCTCTCAAGCAATTTGTACAAATGAAGGCCTGCATTCTTTGCAGTTGATTAAATCAATACCTCCAGACATTTGATGAAAACTTATCAAAAAGAAGACTTAATAGGCACTAAGACGTCAGAATAGAACTTGCATATCAACAATGATGATTTTATATATATATATAAATGATCCATGGGATCCAAAATGGCTAATTGGCACAAGGTGTTTTTTTTTTTTGTTTTTTTTAAAGAGAGGACAGATAATTGGAAGGAGAGCACGTCTCCTACTATGTGATGTTTGTATTGTTTTGTATGTATTCACATTTCTGAGGATTTGTACATATTTTATGCCAATATTTTGAGACAAAACAATTTCTGATGACAGTTTATTGACAATGAAGGCAAAGCTGAATGGATCCAGGTCTTTTTTTCACTTTATTTTCACTTTACTCACACTTCATTACAGGATATTTCTACTTTGTTGGACCAATCAAGAAACACTCCTCACGTCTGTCAAACACTCCCTAATTTTCCATCTATGTTGTGTATGTTGTAATGTATGTGCATGTAGAAATCGTCAGAAAATATGGATGTTCTTCCATGATTCTTATTTATTGCTCAGATTAATGAGTGAGACATTTGCTCATTTATGTGACATATATACAGTATAACAATAGATATGTCAGTGACACATACTGTATGTATTTGAAACCTGGATGTCTAACAATAATAATAATAATAATAATAATAAAAATCTTTCTTTGACCACAAGGCAGTATTTTCAAACGCTCTTGTGGTCCAGTTGAAACTGGTCTTTGGCGTACTGTGTGTGATTGTGTCATTTGTCAGTAAACACTGTTCTTTCCCATTTGGTGCTCTTTCCGATAACAAATATAAATCCTTTATTAAATCACCAGTTGTCACATGCAAAATAATATGATCTCGATTATGGCTCAGCATTGTTTTGTATTCATATGAGAAACAGCAAAAAGAAATCAGAATAAATACAGTTTCATTGGAGGAAAAAGAGTATTTGGCACGACAAGGAGAACATTTTTAAATAAAGCAGACGGAAACATACTTCAAACAAATCTGTTGAACTGGATTTAATCGGTGCCGAAGTACCTTTGTCCAAAATGTGTTGGCGCCACTGGGTGAACTTCTGTTGCCAATATGGTGATGTCTGGGAACTCCTGGATTATAGACTTGGCCCCTAAAATGAAAGAACATTTTACATTTTCATTCACTTTCATTCTTACTTGATCACTGTTGACTTTTTCCATTCTTAGTCAAGTAGTCCCCTTTTTTTTTTTTTACCATCTAATTTTAAATTGTGTCGTAATATTTCTGAGTGAGCACATGTTTTCACGCCATCAAATTTTCATGTTGAAATTGTGGGGGCACGGGGAGTACTTTTTGTCTCACAACGTAATGTGGACATGATTCTGGGCACTGTCCAACAATGTTGAAAGCAAAATGGCCAAGGACAGATTTATTTATTTATTATTATTTTTTTTTAAGTCTTTATAGTTCAATGATCTCTCATGGCGGCCCACTTCTTTTAATTCCATTGACTGTAGAGGGTGCCAGCGCCTTATCTAAAGCAATATTTTGTACTTTGTCAAAGCTCTTGAGGTCATTTTTTCCCCTCAGATCTTGCTCCTCATACCACCAACTACTTGAAATGGAATGAAAACTGCTTATGTTGTTTGCAGCTAAGTAGTATTGTACCATGCAATTTAGCCTGAATAGATTCTACACAGATTAATGAACAATTAACTCCACATGACTGACAGAAATCTGATTAGTACACACATTACGAAGTAGGCACAAAACGGTCATGTGTGGATGGGATTGACAATGAATAGATCGATTGCTAAGAATTGTGTCGATTGTGTGGGCTTCATTGTTGCATAATTGTTTATCGACGGTTACATGGAGTAAACTTAGACTGCTTCCAGCAGAAGAGCTGGTGATTCAGTCTCAAATCGCACGTTTCAGCAAAATCCATCCAGTAGTTCCTCAAAAATAGTAGTGAAAACGCATATTTCTTTTACAAAGTCCCTGGAAAGCAATGCCTATTTCCCCCAAAATGTTATTCAAATTATATTATCTCAAACTCATTTTTGTCACGGGCCCCTTAGTAGTTACGGCTTCCCTCGACAGTGAAACCAAATATTTTGTTGTATTATTACAGATACACAACAGCTTGACTTGCTAACTTTTAAATCAGAAGTCAAGGATAATAGTTTGTTGAATTATAGTTCAAGTTACTGTAAAAAAAATCTTGCAAAATCTCAATATTTATTACACTCGACAATTAAAAAATTTGGTACAGATTTTAGCAGGACTCACGGAAGTTGACACATGATTAGCTTTTGCGGTCCACATAAAATGTGGATGGCTGGATTTGGACCGTGGGCCTTCAGTTTGATCTAAAAAGCCCAATCACTATATTAAAAAAAAATAAAAAATAAATTGGTCAGTTTATACTATAATTGGGGCTTTTAAAGAGGAAGTGACCCCCCCCCCCCCCCCCTTTTTTTTTTTTTTGACAATATGTTCCATGCAGCCCCACTAGTCTAAATATGGCATTCTGGTTCTGGTTAATATTGTGTTAATGGAATATGAGTTAAGCAGCAAAATCCAGCCGTTTTTATCCATCTCGGGGCAGCCATTTGGCCACTTGTTGTCGACTGAAGATGACATCAATGTTGCTCAGGTAACAACCAATCACGGGTCAGCTTACAAAAACAGGTGAGCTGTGATTGGCCCATTGCCTGAGCACTGAGCAGCTGTGATGTCATCTTCAGTCGACAGCACGTGACAAAATGGCCACCCCCTGAGATGGATAAAAAGACTGGATTTTGCTTCATAACATATTCCACAAATGTAATATTAATCAGAACGTCATGTTTAGACTAGTTAAGTCATATACAACACATTATTGTCAATAAATGTTTAAGGTTGACTTCCACTATAAATGACCATCTTCATTTTTTAATAGGCACAGTAAGACAAAAGCATTTTCTCCCCACACAGAACTTTCATTTTTGGAAAATACCGTCACATGGCTACTTTTATATTAATTCATAAATCTGACATGATTTATTACAGATTTATGTTTTGCTTGTGTAAAAAAAAATAAATATACAAATATGACCTTGATAATAATTACATATCGAATCGCAATTACTTTTCAAAATTATACAGCCCGAACAAAGCAAATCTGTGTGCTCTCATTGAGAAATCTCATTTCAAAATAAGCCTTGTATAAGACTAATCGCCAGCTGCAGCCACCGCGCAGCAATGCTGTTACCAGTCGAATAAAAGCAACGACACATGAGGAGGAGAAACGCGGGGGGAGGTTGGAGACTGATTTTGTTTGGGTAAACAAAAGCAAATGGAAAATGAGCCCGTGCAGCTGTGCTGATGTACCGTGAGGTGTGGAGAAGAGGCTGAGGAGGATAATATGTCTGGGCTGGACCCCGTGCTCGATCAGCACCTTCACTGCTTCAATCACCGTGTTCCCGGTACCTGACCACACACACAATGTATTACGCACTCTCAAAATAGCCCTCACATAAAACTTGACATCTTTAGGATCATGAATTGGGTTATTAGATCATAAAAAAATATATGAAACGGGTCTATGTGAGGGTAATTGCTTATGTTATCATCTCAAAAAGGACCCTGGTTGTGACCCGCACACTTGCCATGCGTTTGAATATTACGCCATTAAAATAAACCTCCAACCTGACAGGGTCAACAAGCATATATTTTTTTCCTCATTTATGTGCAGGGAAATGCAAAAGATACTTTTTTTTTTTTTTTAGCCCTCATTATGCTTTTCTGCAGGTTGGTGGCCATTGCCGAGGCAGTGTATAATTTCCTCTGTGAAGGCTATAATTCTCAGACCAGGGTGAGTGCGCCTGAGTGATGTGGAAATGTCGACTTGGCGGGATAGGTCGATGCGACTGAGATTTCTCAAAATATATATGTTAAAATGCACATGCTGCTGTTGGGAAATTGAAGTGCGGCATCGGACGTTCGTGCTGTGACTCACTGAGGATGGGGTACATGAGCAGCACTTTTCTCCTGTAAATATCCGGAGGGAACTTGGCGTAGTAGACCTTGGCTTTCTGGGTCTCCTCGTCGCTTTGGATGAGGATTTTGCCGATGCGGATGGAGCGGCAGCAGTCCCGCAGACCTTGCTCCATGGCCTCACCTGTGCCAAAGACGCACGCGGAAAAAAATCCAAGGATGAATGCGTTGAACATCGACAGTGCCTGTGACGAAAATAGCTTTTCCTTTACAGGGTCTTTAAGATCATTACTGAAATGAACTATGGAAGACCAAAACTGCCTAAATTAAAAATAAAATGAATAAATAAAATGAATAAAAGTGGAAATAAAAATAGAATTTAAAAATTAAATACAAAAATTTATATAAATGGAAAAAAAATATATATATAACCATAAATAAATAAACAAGTAAAAATAAATACAAGAATAAAAAACATAATTAAGTCGCAAGTTGTGGGGACAGTGGACAATATAGTCGTCCATTGCTGGAGCTCTCCATGCAAGCCGGCGGGACTTTCTTGTTGTCCGACCCGCTCACTCGACCATTGAAAGGCAGCTTTTGCAACGGCGGAGTCCAACCCAAGACACGCCCCCTCATTTGAATAACATTTTGTCCTGACAGAGCGTCCGCAGCATGAAATAAATAAATGTGAGAGAAGAGCGTTTTTATGTACTGATTGATACTTAATTCTATATATTTATTTTTACATTTAGTTTTATTTTTTGAATCTCGTATTTCATTTTTGTATATAGTTTTTTTTTTTTTCATTTATTTTTTTTTAAGATCCATTCTTGTTTCACATTTATTTATTTTTAATTTTGCTTATTTTGGTCCTCCATACTGGGACAGCCTCACTAGATTTGCTGACGTGTCACAAACAACCATTTTCAGTCCACCTTGTTCAATTTTAGAGGCATATTATTCCAAAACATTTTATCGGAAATCCCAATATTTTTCCAGATTACAGGATATACAGTAGGTGTTCACTTTCTGTATGCACTGCAGATGTCGTTTGACTCACCACTTCTCATAATGCTGACGCCGCAGTTGCCTCTCTCAAACTTGACTCCTTCATATTTATATCCTGAAGACGCAATATGGCACAAGTCAGTTATGAACGTACTGTAGAAGTGTAGAAGAAACCGAGTCAGCTCCTCTGTGAAATGTCGACTTTGACAGCTTTTCCAATTCCCAGTCTCACCTGTTGGTGTAGTCACAGTACACTCGGAGTAAGGCAGTTGATTCAGGCCTTCTTCCACTACAAGTCTAATCTGTTGAACAATAATGGAAGTCCATTAAATATTGAAAATACTTAAATACTGTTGGTATCATGGTACTTTATAATCCTACCAGTCGGTCGGCACAGAACACAAAATCCCCTCTGCTGGTAGTCCTGAAAACACGAGAAAAAAAAATGTTCAGACCAGATTTTTTTTTTTTTTTTTTTAAGTTAGTTATTGAATGCGACTGCTAATTATTCCAGCATAGATCAATGTTCAGATGTTATGGGAAAATCAATGTGGAAATTCTAATCTAATTGATGGAGTGGATTAGTTAATTTGGGTGCAATACATTTTCTAACCGCCTGAATCAAAAAGAATGTATGCCAATATCGGGAGCAATATCAACTGACTTTACTCAATAACTTGAGGACGTTATAACAGCATTTATTGATTTAAAAAAAAAAAAAAGTTTTAAATGTATGCAGTATTTTGAAGCTGTCAGTGACCTTTTTTGTAAAATTTCCCATGATCCTTTGAACCCTTATAAAGACTAAAATGCCACCTGATAAGAGAAAGGTCCCCAACCTCAAAATATTTACATTTCTGCTACGACTTTTGGTGTTTATTGATGTTAGAGCACACTGGAAATGTTTTCCTAATATTTTATTGACAAAGGGAATACAGGAAATGATTGGCAAATTAAATAGTGATCGTTTCCAGGTTTGTTTGACAAGCTTCTCTCACATAGAACTGGTTATTAGTACTTTATGGAGATGATAGAGATGACAATTTGTATTTTTATAAAATCGGTGGAAGAAAATGCGAACTAAGTACTTGTAGGTATCTTGGGAAATCTCTTTGATGTGGGTCAACTTTGACATTATTGTGTATTTGGGGTTACCTGAGGAAAACTCATCAAATTCATGGTAAAAGTTATTATTATTATTATTATTATTACTACTTCAAAATATCACAAAGGGTCAAATTGGACTTTAATATTTACGTAAAGGGTGACTCATGGTCCTTTATATATTTGGGAAAGGAGAATGTGGGATTAATAAAATAATAACAAAAGCGATGACTCACTTGTCTCTAATTATAGTCTGTAATTCTCGTATCTGGTCATTGAGGGGAAGCAGTTTGAGTTGAGGTCCCAGTGAGTCCTGGTTTACGGGCTGTCTGCTGCTGGCATCACCTGCCTCATGAGTGGCCAGCACAGCCGCCACATTGCTGCTACTGCTGGGGCTGCTGTTGGTGGTGGTGGCAAAGCGCACTTGCTTCATTGGGTGCTCCTGGCCGGTGTTTACATTGCTCATTTGCTGATTGTGGCATGGCATCCTGAGTGAGTCTGTGAAGTGGGGGACGGTAGTTGTCTAACAAAAGGATCAAAGTTGGTCGAGCGACAGCCGTGTTAATCAGCCGTTCAACAAAAAGCAAAGCGACCAGGCAACGTGTTTTTACCTTTAGCCGCGACTCGTGTTTTCGAAAGGAGAAATTCCCAACTTAATCCAGCTGTCCCATACGGCCACACTATAGTGTCATGTTAAATAACGTTTAAACTATAAACCGCGTCGTTTAAAAAGTCAGATTATCCCGTTCTTCACGTTAAAATCATAATGTGTAGCAACACCGCCCGCTTGCTAGCTTTGACACTAGTGACAGCAAGGCGCGATGATGACCTAAGCGGAAATGACGAAGCCGGCGCGCGCACGTCCCGCCCTCTCTCACGCTTGCAACATGGCGCCACTGTTGGTGTCGCTGAAATGCGGCTTACACTTCCACAGACGAAAACTGGCAATTATTCTTCAAAAGACAAGCTCGTACCACGCTTGGAGTACAAGTAACGGCGAGAATGGGACAAAGTACACGCGTCAAAGTTCTTATCTGGTAAGTTTAACGAGGAGTTGGGGAGGACACGGTTGCTTTTTTGTGGTGACAGTCCACATACAAGGACAGAGCTGGACACAAGTTGTCCAATGTCCTCTGGTGTAATACAGGAACAAAACTAACAATGTGTGTTTTTCCTATTCTTGCGTGACTGTTATATGCCGCTGCTGACATGCAAATCCCACGAAGAGTTTGTATCATGACTGCTAGCAAGGTGCTAACTCGGATCTCCAGTAGTGTACAAGTTGTAACTCGCAACACAACTTTGTAACTTAATGTGATTTTTTTCCCCCTGTAACAACTAACGACAAACAAAATGGATCGTGAAATAGGGTTTGTTTCTTTAGTTGGGAAAATTATTGCCAGGGGTGTTGCATCACGTGTTGGGAGAGCCACAGACATATCAGTAAATGTTAGATAAGCGTGTTTGTCCCACCCGGTGGTGCATTGACACTTATTTTCTGCTGATGTCATTGTCGGTGAACAGCACAGTCAAATGAAAGAAAAGAATAAGACCAAAGATGATGAGACATTTCAAAACTGAAAGTTGAATAGTTATGTTTCAGTTTTGAGATGAGACGCAGTTTCGAAATGATGCTTGATTCACTTGAGATCACAATGGCAGGATGTTAGACTGATATGTTTTTGTTTTTCAGGACCAATACTTATTATTAGCTGATTAGTAGCAAGGAGGCCGTTAACCGATATTAGGAGCCGGATATTTATCTGCAGTAAAAGGGAAAATATTAGCATAGAAAAGTTGAAATGCCATATTAAGTATGTTTGTTAAATTAGAACAACTTTTAAATTGTTCAACATGTTGAAGGTTTTTCTTTTAATGAAACAGAAAATAGTCAGCTTTGTTTTTAAATTCTAACAAAAAAGTAAATTGTTTTCTGTCATAAATAGTTTTCTGAAATGAAACTGAAATGTTAAACTTCAAATATGAAAACTTAAACTTAAAATAAGATCATATGCAAAGTTATTATTATTATTCTTTTGGCTTCAACCTGAAATGTCACTCGAATATCTCTTAATTTTTGTGAGTACTGTATTGTATTTTATACATTTCCACTTTATGTTGTATTGCTAGGGAGTAGGGAGTGCCAATACTCCATATATGTCATCTTCTGTACATTACTCAAGTAAAGATGGAGATGAAAAGGTATGAAAACCTCATCAGGAATATAGTGGGAAAAAATATTGCAATTCAATCAGTTAATCACACTTTATTTACCGTTCATGCATTAAAATGCAACTCAAGGTGCTGTACAATTAAAACATCCGTAGTACAATAAAAAGAAAAAACACCCCTCCCTCCAACATCTCCATGATCATACCCATGCACACAAAACAAAACAAAACAAAATAGTGGGACACAGAGAAACCAGTTGAGGAAAAGTTGTTTAAAAACAACTTATTACAACATTGTTAAAATACATGAACAAGAAACTACATTTTTTTGCACACAATGGATGTATTGTAAATTTAAATTTGAAGATACAATTTGATTATACGAAAACAAAGCAACAAAATGAATTTTCATGCTATTAAGAGCTCACAAAATGCACTTAAGTCCTGTGACAAAGATAATCGAGGCCTTCAGTAAACGGTCAGAAGGAAATAAGTTGAGCACACACGTTGAGTTGTTAGGTGTTCTACAAATTTATGATCAGCTCATTTACATCTTGTGTTTCAGCTGAGTACACTGCCACACTCGCGAACAAGTACATGGAATACAAACACAACTGAAAGCAGTCGGCACATTTTACAGGCAGTAAACGTAAGTAGACTTGAGAAGTACTTCCAGATCAAAATGCTGTGAATAAATGAGATTCATGCACGTTCTAACTGCAAAGGTTTCACAGGATTTGCAGGTGACAGCTAAACGAACATGCTGGCACGGGAATGCTGGAGGAGGTCTCAGCGCAGACCCAAAAAATGTGGTAAGAGCTTTTGTTTTTCAATGTTTGTGTACACAGTGAGGCCGGTGGGACACGTGGCATGTTCTTAAACTATAAAAACACAATTCTGGGTGCAGGGGGACCACGTATTGGATGTCTCCACTAAAATAATGTTGAGAATTAAGAAATACTAATTAAAAGTGTTACAGAAAAATACATAAATCGGCATGAATAGGTGAGAACATGAGTTTTTTTTTTATCCATTAATTGTTAGGATCTAGAAAGAAAATATTTGCAAGCGTTGACTCGTAAGTTCACTGTACTGTTTTATCTATTTATCTGTCTATTATGTGTGCACTTATAGCAGAGCTTTCATTTCATTGTACTTGTATAATGACAATAAAGGCTAATCTAATCTACAGTTGAAATTTTTTTCCTTGACCATGCTCGGAACTCAAAACATTCAGAACTCAAATCATCTTTCCTTATTGAAATGAATGGAAATGTCATTAATCCGTTCCAGCATCCCAAGAATAAGCATACAAATGTGTTACATTTTTTCATAATGATACGATAGGACTTGATATTATACTTGGGGAAACAAAGAGTAATAACATTATTAAATAGAATTTAAAAGAATTAAGCAATTTTTGTCACAATTTCTGGAGAGGGCGGGATAAATCACTGGGCGAAACCCTGATATATATTTAGAACAAATGTATTTATTAAATTTTGAGCACATAAACTGTTTCTTTACAAGCTCATAAACTGCCAAACCATTGATGGTATTTTTATTTCTACACTCTGAATGTAGTTAAAAAACAAACAAACAAAAAAAAAACACCAAATAACATTACCTGAGCCCCATTTACGTGACAGAAACCTCCACAATTGCAGTAAATGTTAATCCTGTCTTTGCATCGTCACATATTACTTAATTGAATTTGATCAAAGGCAGATGTTGAGAACAAGGTCGCGTAATTTGCTGCTACACAACCGGGCTGTAATGCAGAGCTTCCATATTGAATGGATTAGAGGAATTAGTGCATCAACTTTGGCCCGCGGAGAGTCCCTGCGGCAGGTGTGTGCCGGAGTGTTGGTAAATAGACATGCTGGCAGCAGTGGGCGCTCCGCTTTCAGATGGGATGACAGCCCAGGTGTCTCATGGGACTTGTAGTGTCAGGCTGGATCTTCAGCTCTGCATGGTGATTCTTTGATAACCCCCATGAGACCCCTGTAGACATGTGATATTTCATGTGAAGGAGTCGAAGACAACCAATGTATGTAGGAGTTAAAATTATCAACTGTCTTGCAAGTAAAAAAAAAAAAAAAAAACACAAAATAAAAAAACTCACTGTTTGCAGGTTGCAGACAAAAATGTATGCTGCTTATGTTGTACAAAGAGTAAGCTATTTATTTTCAAACTAAATAAGAGAATGTTGTTGCTCTCCATAGCTGAAAGAGGTGAACACATCTACGATCCTGTCTGCCATGCTGTCTTACGTGTGGCCGAAGGACAGACCTGACCTACGGGCCCGTGTTGCCATCTCTCTGGGCCTGCTAGCTGCAGCCAAGGTATTATTCAAGACTATTCATACGTAGACATACTAGACATGATATTTGTCTTCTTAACTTCAGCTTTATGTTTTAGAGGCTGCACTTTGAATTCCTCTGTTCTTATTTGAGATACCTAACAATCTTTTGGGATGTTTGATTATGATTATTCGACTCTAGGCTTTAATATAAACATGTATTCAAATTAGGGGTGTCAAAATCAGTGCATTAATTTAGTTAATTTAAAGTTATTTTCCTGCCACTAATTTTTTAAAATTAATTAATTAATGACCGGCCCTTACTTGGAAAGCCTGGACTGTGGCAGAATACATTTAATAAAGCATATATTTGTAGAGACTGGGGTCAAGTTGTATTTCACAATTTTAAAAATGTGCAAGAATTTCAAAAGTTATTTCATGTTAAAGCTTAGACAGCTATTAATATGAAAGAAAAATGCACTGAGCTATCACCGTCTTACAAATGCCATCTCGTGGAAGAACACAATATCACATACGTTCTCTTTAAAATGTTTTAAGTGTCCCAAAGACATATTTATAGTTTTTGTTTTTTTTTGTTTTTTGATAATGCTAGAGCATACAGAAGGCTTTGATGCAGCCTTTCTACTGTAGAGAACGGTTGAAGCAATGGTAGATATTACAAAAAATGGCAAGCAGGTGGCAGCAATGTATGAGATCAACCAGGGCCACGTCGAAAACAAGCTGTTTCCCCACAATTCTAAGCAGATTTGTGAATAACGATGACGCTGAATGTTCTAATGTTAATTGCTGCAGAACGGAAACCGATGGAAATACTTTTTTTCCTGATGAAAGAAGATAGTCTAATCTTTCTTTTTCTCTGTTTTTAGAGCAATAGAACAGAATATTCTATAGGCCTTGCCAAATCAGTCAAAATCCAATAAAACAGCCAGGAGCAAAGGGGGTTGCTTCAGTGAAAATGGCTGGGAATGAATGAGTTAATTTTTATTACATTTTATGAATTATGAAATTACTGTATCAATGACTAAAAGATGCAGCCATATTTGTAGTATTTAACATGTTTCTGCATTTATCTTAACAAGCGTTTGAAAAAAAGATTTTATTGTACATTTAGAACAGATAAATTTGCGATTAATCGTGAGTTAGCTATTGAAGTCATGCGATTAAATATAATTAAAAATTTTAATCACCTGACACTCCTAATTCAAATCAAAATTCCATGAGCCTCCCCCAACAAGTTCATCCCATGGCGTTGGCACCTCCATTGTGAGGAGGTTCTTCGTGGCCACAATATCTATCAGCCTTGACAAAAGCAGATAGCGTTGTTGTCTGGAGATGCTGACACGCTTGCTGATGGGTTTCAGCACCCTGGCCCTCGCCATCCCCCAAGGTGAAAAGGTTCGCCAGGCTAGGCAGGTTGTCATATACTGCCTGAATTAGGAGGGTGATGCGGTGTGGCGGGGGCCGTCCAGGTGACTTTTCTTTGGGCCCGTTGACTGCTCTCACCTTGCCCACATCCCCTGTCACCTCAAGCGAGCCAGGCTGCCCTCTGCTGCACCCCTCACCACCTTGTGAATATGCCTCCGCCTCTCTGCACCCCCCGTGCCGAGGTGTTGGGAACAGCCCCAAGCTTGCTCTGCCATGTGCCACCATCCCCACTCGATCTGTTTGGCGCAGCCGGGACTCATCATCCAGCACAGCCGCCTTGGCACTCCACTTCATTATTACAGTCTTCGGCGTTTTCAGTTTGGTGCTTGGAGGGCGTCGTCTCACAAATTCTTTGTGGCTTTTAGATTTAAAAAAATAAAATAAAAATCTCTTCAGGCTGATTTGTGCTCTTTGGCAAATTTGTATTTATTTATGTATGTATGTATGTATGTATGTATTTATTTATTTTTTCAATAGGCAGCAGGACATCTTTCCCATATCTTAGTTCACACAGACTAGGGCTGCTCGATTATGGGAAAAATAAAAATCTGAATTATTTTGGTTGAAAACACAATTATTCAAATGATTATTTTTTGGTACAAAACAAGAAAATGTGCAATACTTTAAAAATATTAAGACCTATTAAAAAAAAATAGAAACACTATAATTATGTAAGTTCATTTTGGACCAAACAGAATTTAGAATAATATATATTTATAATAATATATATATATTTATTTATTTATGTTGGCAAAAACTTCAAGTTGGAGTGCAGCATGTTGCAATAGGACGATCATTTATATTTTGGTACAAAACAAGAAAAATGTAAAACAAATGAAAAATATTAAGACAAATAAAATTCTTTAATTATGCAAATTCCTTTTGGATGAAACAAAATTTATTAAATTAGTTATTTTAAAATTTTAAAAATGTGCAAATGTATAAACTTAAACAACAGAAATTATTATTAATATTTTATTGTTTTTTTTTTTTACGTTTATGCTGATTTTGTAATTGTTGAGTGTAGTAATTGTAATTGAATTTTGATTAATTGCACAGCCCTGACGTATAAATATATACATGCATGCATGCATACATGCATACATACATACATACATAAATGACAGTTATCTTTCTTTATGGTACTCGTTTTGGCCTTGTACTTGGCCTCGTAAGGTGCAAAATTTGAACCTTAGTGAATATAAAATGAATGTTCTGTATCAAGTCCTTGGCTTCGCAAGAGCTACAGTATGTTGGCATGCCTCTTTGTCGGCCTCTTCGTGGTAGCTGAAGTAATTCCAGCCTTTACAGATCATGTATTGCATCCGTTGCAGTCTTTCTTGCAATCTGCTCTGCATGTCTACACTCCAAAGGTGACACATCTTAGAGACTGTACTTGCAATGTTTATGTCGGATGAAATATTGTGATCAGACTAAACATTTTCTTGACATTAAACAGTGAACTGGCTGGTGGAAGCTGAATAGTGTTCCTGAGCTCTAAAATCTCCCACCACAGGGCATTACAGTAAAAGGTTGCTTTCTGGTATTAAAAGCTTCACAGTCAAAAATTCAAGGTTGGAGCTAAAGTGCTACCTGACACACCCACATCCTTGCAGAGTATTATTACTTGTCTACACACTAAAATACAAACATGTCATTTTATTTTTGTCATTGCCATGTCATTTTCTTGAGAGAGTGATTTTGTGTGGACAATTGTTAAATTTGGTGCGTCTGTATGTCATTTAAAAAAAATCTATAATTGAAAAAATCTGTCATTTGAAAAAAAATCTATAATAAAAAAAAAAAGAATCTGTCATTTAAAAAAAATTGCAATTATCTGTCATTTAAAAAAAATCTATAATTAAAAAAAATGTATAAATGACTCAAAGGTAAAAAAATAAATGCCTGTAGGTAAAGATTAAGCCCCAGCTAATACGGGTTGTCAGTGTTTTATTTTTATTTTCCCCCTAAAAGCATCTTAGCCACAATTTGTTTTTGAGGACATTTGAGTTCCTTGAGGTCAAACACAAATTTACTGCTGCCAAATAGGCTCGTCCTCTGAGCACGGCTTCCTCTAGCGTGTGTTAGAGGCGACATCATCCAAACTTTTTTTGTTTTTTTAATTGATTTCCTGCTTTGATGCAGGTCACCCCGATTCCTCCTGCTTGTCTACTTTAAATGGAAGCATCATCTGTGTGGACTGGAGTCCATTTTTCAATCAGCATAATTGTAATAAATTGACCCAATATCTAGGCCTGGTGGCATATCACTAAGTTCAACACAGTCCCTGCCTTTTCCAACCTTATAATGAGTTAGTAGATTAGATGAGGGGATGTTTATAAGCCCTTTGATAATAAGATCTGGTTGTGGCAGCCATTTTTATTTTATCAATTTTTAGAGTGAGAGCCAGGACTTCTGTTGCTAGAATATAATAACCGATGTCAAGTGTATATATTGAGAACCCTGGTGAGTTAATAGCTCTCTTTATATATAGTAGAAGTGTGTGTGTGTGTGTGTGTGTTTGTAAGTAGGCTGTATGGATAGATAAATATGGCTATTTATGAGTCATTGTATTTAGTTTATTTTCTTTCCTCGAATAATTGTATGTGGTTTATTTACTTAACTGATATTCAATTATATCATGCTGCATTTGACGAGTGAAAATCCAAGAAACAAAGCAGAAAAAAAAGATCTTGTCTGCGTCGCTCCCGTGTTCTCTGTCTTCCCTAATGTGTCACAAAGTGCTCAGGTTGACTCGCACAGCTGTCCCTGTGCTTTTAATTAGCCCTAATACCCAATTCAGTTCCATTAGCCGGAAATATCAGCCGGCGCAGGGGCACCAGCAGACACAGTCAGGGAACGGTCACAGGCATGCACAGACTGTGTGTAAAGCTTCCATGAGCATGTTGGAAAATAAAACTGGTTTTAGTTTGTTAACATATCAATTAAAACCGTCTCCTTGGAGACTGTTATAGGATTGTCCAAAAGATTAATTAGACATTGAGGATTCTGTCAATTGAATTCTACTAGTGCTGTAAATGGAAAGGAGATGATGCATCTCAACTGGTTTATTGTAATTTAAAAAATTTACTTTTTGGACCACAGAATTATTGTTGTTTTTTTGTTGTGGACTGTTTGAGACTCTTCTTCCCAACCCCATCCTCCCTCTCTGCCTTCCCAGATGACCAATGTGACGGTGCCCTTCATGTTTAAGTATGCAGTGGACGAGCTTAACCAGATGTCGGGACACATGCTGAACCTGAACGATGCGGCAAGCACGGTGGCTACCATGGCAACGGCCATGCTGATTGGCTGTGAGTTCCAGACTTTTGTTGCACTAGCAGGTGCCGTGCTCATCAGAGGGGACTATGGGACTGCCTATTATCTCCGGGCTGACCTTTCCCAACACACTCGCATCAATGCCGCTGCACAACCCCTTCCTTATCTTCCTTTTATTTACACTATGCGTTCTGTTAGGGTGTGTATTTGAGTTGACCTATTTTATTACGCACATATGTACTGACAACTTTTCATTGTGGTAACCGTTTCCTCTCAAGGCAGACATTCATATTTTTCTAAAGCAGACATAGAGATTTTGATTTTTCTTATGTTGTGTTTTTGATGGAGGCCAGGCATTTTTTTTTTCTCATTCCCTTTTTACTCCTCATTTCTCCTTGCCCGAGTAGTCCCTGTGCACAAAAGAGGAGTCAGAGGTGAGATGCAGCTCTACTAAGAAGTTCATTACTGATTAGAGTATATTTTTTTTCCTGAGGTGCTAATGAAAAACATAAATACAGCTGGAAAATAGTGACCTGACACATACTGCAACTCTCTCTGTGTTTGAGTGAGATCAGATTGGATACACTTAGCCCTGGAGCCACTTATTTTAATAAGCCCACTTAGATCTTGCTCAGTAGTGCTTGGTGAATAATTGGAGCACACGAACAGGTCTCCAGACAAGATGAAATAGGATGACAAGGAAGAATGTACAAGACACTCTTCTAGAATGGAATTGTATTCTTTGCACCCTCTCTGCAATGCTCGGGGCCCATCCGTGTATGTGGCGGGGTGTGTAATTTGGCTGAAATGGTAGTCCAGTGCTCATCCTACCTTGTCAGATGTGGACACATTGTTCATTTGATGAGCATTCCTATTTAACGCCACATTACTGCCCCACGGAGGCCGACAGACAGAGCAATTATTACCTGACTCTGGTTATATCAGACAAGCTAGTCACAGTGAAATCACCTCAAAAAAGACCAGGTGTCATTCATACTTGGACTAATATAAATTTGTAACAGACCCTAGCATCTTGTTTTGTAAATGTGCTGGAATGAATTCTGTATCTGATGATCCTACAGCTACTAAACTAGGATGTCACAATTCCTCTCGTTCTCAGACAGTGGTAAAATTGAGATCATACTTTACAATGTTTGAAACAAAACTAATTACCAGCAAAAATGACATGGCAGATGTAGTCACCTATGATGTCTTTCAGTTGGCAAATCTAGGGAGAGGTACTGTAAAATTTCTCATACCCGTCAGCCTGGATAGCGATCATGCTTAGCTGATACGAGGGTGTTCATTAGTCTTAAAAAGCCTGAACGATGATGCAAATATTGTGGTATAATATTAAGCCCATACTGACTACTTTTAGGGGTGCACCAATCACAATTTTTGGGGCAAACCCCAATCTTTTTCATGAAATGTCATCTCTCACGTTCTTTAAAACGTATAAAAGTTTCAGAGGTCATTGTATGTGTTTATCAGCAATAAGGAGTCAAAGTATCCATACTTTCAGATATTCATTGAATAGTCAATGAAAGTTGAATATTCATGAATGTTTATTCAATGTTGAATATTGAGTATTCGTTGCCACTCAATCAGATCAATCGTTCTGCTGTCACTGCGCTGTGTACTGACACGTATTGGTCACTTGGTATTGTTTGTATTACTGTTTTATTCTAACGATAGCATAAAAAACATCTAGAAATGGGGGGTCATGCTCACCTGTACCTGTGCTTTACAATATGTAAAGAGGCTGGCAAATTATACTCCACTTTCTCCATTTTGATGCAGCAAAAATTTACATATGATCCCCAGCCTCTGTATTCTTAACCATTGCCCTGAGATTATGACAAGAATAGGTTCTTTTTCTTTTTATTCTTACAAAAAAAGCCGAGCCCTGTTTCATTTTGAACCTCCCTGCTTTTCAGCGTCAGAGTGTGTAATTGCCTGTGTCCTGCTCTGTCCCAGATGGTTTGTCACGGGCCTGCGCGGCCCTCTTCAACGAGCTTCGGAACATGGTGTTCGGAAAAGTGGCCCAGAGCTCTATCCGACGCATCGCCAAGAACGTCTTCCTCCACTTGCACAATCTGGATCTGGGCTTCCATCTCAGCCGCCAGACGGGAGCACTATCCAAGGCCATCGACCGCGGCACCCGAGGCATCTCATTTGTCCTTAGTGCCCTCATCTTCAATCTGGGCC
This sequence comes from Festucalex cinctus, assembly GCF_051991245.1. NCBI lineage: Eukaryota > Metazoa > Chordata > Actinopteri > Syngnathiformes > Syngnathidae > Festucalex > Festucalex cinctus. The sequence continues at coordinate 14,169,448 of NC_135419.1, forward strand.
CCACAGTCTTTGAAATGGGACTAGTGAGTGCCATCCTGGTAAGATCTTTCTCATGCTGTTTGACGTATCAGACAGTCTGAAAAGGCAAAAGCTGCTCACAGTGTTCATTCTTCGTGCGGTCCCGTTATTATTCCAATACCCAGCACCTTTCATCACCTTGGCACACTTTGCAGCGGAACGTCAGGATATTAATTCCAGGATGTCTCATTTTCATTAGATGAATCCCCGTTTTCTTTGGGTGGGCAACCCGAAGCCCATTAGCATCGATGTAGAATCCCGAAGCTTTGTTGCAGCTTAATGTCCTCCTGTAGTGTATGCCTGCCCACACACACACACACACACGCACCCCTACGCACACACACACACACTGGCAGTAAAAGACCTGCTCGTCTATAGCGTTGTCTTATTATTCCACCCTGGACCATAATGTCAGTTGGATGTAATGAGGACAGACTTCATTGCCCACACAGCTAAAGCATTAGCACGATTAGTTCTTGTCGTTTCCCCTCCATTTATAACACCCTATTTCGTTGTGAAGTGGCCGCAAACTCACTTTTGACACAAGCACTGGCACATGGTGGACTGATGTGCTTGCTTGACTTTGTTTCATGGGGCTGTTAAGTTGCAAATGATAAAACATTTTTTCCTCTACTTGCTTTCGTCCTGTGCAGTTCTACAAGTGTGGTGGGGCGTTCACGGCTGTGGCCTTGGGTACATTATCCACATACACCCTGTTCACCATACTCATGACGCAGTGGAGGTAACATTTAGCATGCTTGAATGTGATGATTTGTAGCATGTTATACTAAATTCATAGATTCACTAAGTTAGCATTGCTAAATAGCAAAAGTGCTCATTTGTTTCTGTGCACAGGACTCGTTTCCGCATAGAAATGAACAAAGCGGACAACGAAGCAGGCAACGCCGCTATCGACTCTCTCCTTAACTATGAGACTGTCAAGGTGAGATCACATACACCTACCCACACACCTCTACACTTCAACCCTATTTTCAGTTCCTCTTCATTGCGCCCCTCCCTTCATTTTTGTTTCCCGTCTTTTGCTTCTGCTTCACTTGAGTCAGGAACAATGACAAGAGTTTGACTGGTAGGATCAATTTCATGCAACACTTTCTCCTCAGTCTTTCTTTTCTCTTACAAATGTATTTTACATACAAATACTTCTACTAAAGGCAGGGTCTTCCGTTTTCACTCAGAAAAATGCACTTTATAAATACAGGATGTACAACCATGAATTCCTTCTGAATCGACACCTCTGGGCTTCTGTTAATGTGTGGTGGTGATTTTTTCCTAAACCCCTACCCCCCCAGCCTGTATTTTGCCATTTTGCGTTTGTTTTGTCAACAGCGGGACGTTTCTGTAGACAGGCAGTTGTTTACCCCTCCAGCCAATCGCAGAGCAGGGGGTGGTGGGAGGCGTGTCACTCACTGTCGGCAGACGGGGCTGGGCAAATTTGTCGGCTGCATGACGTCACTCCCGCGGCAACTTGACAGCACGCATGGATTTTTTTTTTTCACTCACTCAAGCTTGAGTGAGTGAGTGAGTGAGTGAGTGAGTGAGTGAGTGAGTGAGTGAGTGAGTGAGTGAGTGAGTGAGTGAACGGAAAAACAAAACCGTGCGTCCTGTCAAGTTGCCGCAGGAGTGACGTCATGCAGCCGACAAATTCGCATGTAATGACACTCCACTAACATTGGCTGAAGCAGGGGTATTCAAATATTGAAGGGACACAATATTTTTTAGTGAATCAAGGGTCCATTTATGGAGGTCAGTCAGGCTACATGCGATGATACTGTAATATTTAAAACAAAATGTCTCATTTAAAGTGGCACTACAATTTTCATTTTTAAATAAATTACATTAAATCAATTAAATAATATTACAATTAAATTACCCTGTAGAAAATATTAATAAATAAAATAGACAATATAATTAATTATTGACTTTTTATGCAATGAATATTTATTTTGATAAAAAATGTCACAATTTATTTAGACTTGAACTTCTGAGGATATTATTCACCTTGCTCCATGCTAAGCCACATTCTCTGCATCTTTCTTGTATTTGTATATTTGCACACACACAAACAAATCACCTCTCAAGCTGGTTCCGAAGGATTTTTGTTCATTGCTCCTGATATATTTTGGCACCTATGTTATTTCCTCTGCTGTTATTTTGCATTCTGTTTTCCTTTTTACATTTTGTTCTGTTATTTTGTATCATCTGTGTCAACGTGGCCGAATTTAGCATCACTCTGAGCTGTGAGTGCATATGTAATTAGATCTCCGCCCACTCAGAAATCCGTTCCACTTCCACAAAGGGCTCCATGAGAAACCTGAACATGGTGGCTTCCTTGCGCTTGCAACTGTTTGTTCTTCATGTGCTACATTTTCCTCTCTCTCGCTAAAATCCCCCCGCCCCACCCTGCCTTTGCCTGTACTCCAATCTATGGCATGTCCGTAGCCACACAGTCGGTAGGTAAAAAAGCAAATCGCCCACTTTGCCTGAGCAGTAAAACAATAGTGCAACTGAACAAATGCAATGTTTGTCAGTTAGTGGGTAATTGGCGGTGGAGTGGAGGAGGCAGCTTGTTATGGTTTGAGTTTTATTTTCTGCGTTTAAGCAATGTGCTTGCAGCATATTCATAAGGCTTCCCCCTGAAGTGATCGCTGTATGTCTTAATCAAAATTAGTGCTGCTTATGTGACTCAGCACTTAAGAGGTTCTCTATTGGGAGGCGTCCGTAGCTGTCTATGAATTTTGGTCTGTTACCGTACTGATTTTCATTTATAATATGAAGATACAGATGTCAGGCCGACTGAAACCAGCCTCCATTCACAGCGGTCACTGAGAACAAATCCACCCTTGATGTTGGCTGTGTTAAAGTGCCTGTCTGTCTCCCTGTCTGACACGGCACTCTATGGTTCCTTAACCTCCAACCCCAACCACATTTTGCATTTCTCTCATTGTCCCTCAACGTACACATCGTTTTCATCATAAAGCCCTGGGCTGTCTCCGAGTCATTCTTACCTCCATCTCTTTTGTGTTTCTCACGCCAGTACTTCAACAACGAGAACTATGAAGCCCAAAAGTACGACGGCTTCTTGAAAAGCTACGAGTCATCCTCATTAAAAACCACGTCCACGCTCGCAATGCTCAACTTTGGCCAGAGCGCCATCTTCAGTGTGGGCCTCACCGGCATCATGTTGCTGGCAAGCAAGGGCATTGCAGCAGGTGGGTAAGGCCACAGTGTATGTCACCATATTTACCATATGATATTGATACTCTCACTATCCTATGTCCATGTCCAGTTTTCCCATGAAGACAGTTAACCACTCACACTCAAACTCAACCCTAGTGTTCCATTAAGATAACTTGCTTCTATAATGCGGGCAAAATCCAGAATATCGGGCGAAAACATACGCAAGTGCAAAGTGTAATTGCATATCCACTATCGCAGGTGGCAGTGGGGAGTGCACAAGGAGGATTAGCTCCTCTGTTGAGGTATACGTACAACAATTTTTATAGACAAATGACTATTTATAGTCGCAGTAGGGAGTTGAGAAGGGACGCAAAATATTTTCTTCTTCCTGGGGTGGGCGTAGCAAAAAACGAATTAAAACACAGGTTTATGATATTCAGTATAAGAAGAAGATTATACTGTATGTATCCATGATATTGTTGCTGTGCTACTGACATGTAGGTACGATGACTGTGGGCGACCTGGTGATGGTGAACGGCCTGCTCTTCCAGCTGTCCCTCCCTCTAAACTTCCTGGGCACGGTGTACAGAGAAACGCGGCAGGCTCTTATCGACATGAACACGCTTTTCACACTGCTCAGTATTGACACCAAGATCAAGGTAAACTTCAATGGCAGCTTGACATTAATTTCTTCACATTGCCGAGCTCATTCACAGAGCGCGCAATCCCTTTTGTTATTCTGGCAAGGTCTCACCTCGTATGCAGTTAAACTAAATACTGTACAGTATAGAAAGCACTGATGGAAAAAGAGAAAACTTTCAAAATTATTCATTTTTCTGTAGTCACAGTGTCACTTCCATCATTCAAAATTATTCATTTTTCTGTAGTCACAGTGTCACTTCCATCATTTTTTTTTGTTATCCATTCATTCATTTTCTATACTGCTTATTATCCTGTACGAGGCAAGGGCTCATACAGACCAACATTCACATCTCTTTAGTAAACTTAACATGCACATTTTTGTAATGTGGGAGGAAGGCGTACCGGTAACAAACCCACGCAAGCACAATGAGAACATGCGAACTCCACACAGAAAGGCCGCAGACGGAATTTGAACTCTCAACCCCAGAAATGTGACACAAATTGGTTAACCACTTAGCCACAGTGCCACCTCTTTAATAATAATGTGTTTTAACCTCTGAGTACTGGACATGATTGTGCGTGTGTCATTTTTTAATGTTGCCACTTTTAGCAGTTACCTACTGTAGTGACACCTCATTATAATATTTAATAAATTGTTACACTCTATCTTAATAATTTCTCCTGACAATTGTGAAATGGGAGCATTTTAAAGTGGAAGTCAACCGGGACATTTACAATTACAGTATTCATCGTATATGCACCCACTAGTCTTAACACGCTATTGTCATTATTAATATTGCATTATGGAATATGAATTAAGCAGTAATATCCAACTGTTTTTTTATCCATCTTAGAGGGCGGCCATTTTGCAACTCACTGTTGACTGAAAATGGCATCAGTTGCTCAGGTAATGACCAATCACATCTCAGCTTGCAAATGTCTCATGACCAAACCCAGAAAACAGGTGAGATGTGATTGGTTGCCAGCAGTTTTGAGTCTTAATATGTATTCCACAAATACAATGATGCTGTATGTGAATGAATGCCGTGTTGAGACGAGTGGAGCCGTATATTGTTTTGTGTCGACTTCCCCTTTAATGTGATAAATACAATGATAATTTTGCCTGACGAACAATTTGTGCAATACGCAAGTAAACACAGCTGAAAGGTGCTGGATAAAGTTGGGTAATGGTGTTGAAGGTTCTTCAGAAGAACTCAAATTTAATCTCAGAAAAGCTGTAAAGAGCCTGCAGATGCTTTTCCCTGCTCGCCTTTCAGCAACCCTGGCACGTTGCGAGTGCACTTAAAATACATATTCAGATGTTTACTGTTTAAACATTGTCAATGCAGATTTGATTTGAACGGGCACGCCCTTTTGTTTCTGCCGTGGAAGTGGCTGTCAGTTATTTTTATGAAACGTCCTGACAGCCCATCTCGCGCTAGAAGGGTCCACTTAAGTGCAAATGTGTGCCTGCCGCCTGGCACTCTGAGCACTATTGAGGTGTCCGGCCTGTAATTGCAGCAGTAATAATGATTCTTATTTTTTCCACTCATCAGTACTGCTCTCATCTGTGATTTCCCAGAGAATGGCGCAGCCCAGCAGGCCATTATTGACTGAGCACATTATGCATTCTTTTCAACATTTGCATTATGTACTTAAAATATTCCACGCCACCCCTTTAACTACTCCACCAAATAAATTATTTTGCCTTTTCTGCATGTGGGAGGGGTGAAGTTGTAATCTGTTTGTTCTAATGCACTGAGTTGTTTGTATTAATTGGCAGAGCGGGATTGCGCTGTCATTCATGTTGTTTTCAATATCTAGCGACCAACTGGCCGGACTTTTTGGAAGGTTTGTTTTTTTTTCAACTTAAAAGAATCCATGATGAGAGTTCCACTCTCTGCCTTAGCTACAGGCTTGTGGGTGATTATGTTGCTATTAGTTTGTGCAGAACAGGCTTTCAGTCTCGGCGTAAGGACAGCATTTTATTGGCAACTGACCTTGGCTTTATCTCAGCGCGATGCTGAGAGCCGAGCCCATTGTGTACCTAAGGTTTTCATGTGTATTGATCAGTCAGTCATCACCAAGAGTGAAGAATCTGTCCTTTTTTTAAAAGTACCACTTAAATCCTCTTGATTTTCTTTCTTTTCCACTATTATCCATCTTTACAAAGTGTTGCGTCGGAGTCCTATTGCATAAAATATCTATGTATCATGCCTGGCCTTGTGTGCTAGATGGCTGTATTTTTATCTTCTTTTTCCCTCATCAGTCAACTTTGTGATTTGCTGCAGGAGAAGGATCTAGCCCCACCTTTAAGCATCACACCGCAAGAGTCCACCATTCGTTTTGAGGACGTTTATTTTGAATACCTGGAAGGCCAGAAAGTCCTGAATGGGGTGACCTTTGATGTACCTGCTGGGAAGAAGGTGGCCATAGTTGGTGGAAGCGGCTCCGGGTAAGTCGCCAGGAAAACAGACGGTCGCACAATCGTACATGTTGGAGTGTAAGAATACCGCTGATGATGATTGGTCTCATCTCTGCTTTCAGGAAGAGCACCGTCGTGCGGCTCTTGTTCCGCTTCTACGAGCCCCAGCGGGGGAACATCTACATCGGGGGGCAAAACATCCGAGACGTCAGCCTTGAGAGCTTGAGGAAGGCTTTAGGGGTCGTGCCGCAGGTCTGAGATGCAATACGATAAAGACAGTATGAGTTACTAAAATCCGCTATACTTGAGTTTATTTCTTTTCCGTGTGTTCATATTCAACTACAGCATGTTAAAGTGAAACATTTCTTGACAATAATATGTTACATGTGACAACACTAGTCAAAACATGACATTCTGATTAATAGTGCATTTTTGGAATAATAGTTATGAAGCAAAATCCAGCCATTTTTATCCATCCCAGGGGGCAGCCATTTTGCCACTTGCTGTCGACTGAAAATGACATCACAACTAGCTCAGGCAGCAACCAATCACAGCTCACCTGTTTTCTGAAGCAGAGCTGTGATTGGTTTTTACTTGAGACCTGAGCAAGTCATCTTCAGTCGACAGCAAGTGTCAAAATGGCCGCCTTGTGATATGGATAAAAACAGCTGGATTTTGCTGCTTAACTCGTATTCCACAAACAGAATACCACATTTAGTGGGGCTTCATAGAACATATTATTGCCAAACCAATTTTTTGGGTTGCCTTCCCCTTTAAATGAGTTAAATTCCATTTAGATTTTCCTGCAATGTGCTCACAAGATAATCTGAACAGATGGTACAATGTTTTTTCATTCACATACTACTCTTTCTCCCTCCTACCTTTGTCTTTGTATCTAAAGCACTCTGTTCCCGTCGCTGCAGCAATAACGATATTCTCTCTGAAGCTTTCTTTCTCCCCCACCTCTCTATGTTGTCAGGATGCTGTTCTGTTCCACAACACTATCTTCTACAACCTGCAGTATGGGAACATCAACGCCACAGCGGAGGATGTATACCAAGTAGCTCGTCTTGCAGGCATCCACGACGCCATCCTCAGGATGCCACATGGCTACGACACCCAAGTTGGGGAGAGAGGCCTGAAGTTGTCAGGTTCGCTACGATTTAATGGGCGATGTTTTAAAATATGGCCATCATAGGGGGGAAAAAATGAGCTAGGACTGGTATATAGCGTGTTTTTATTTTTTTTATTTTTTTTTATCTGTGGCTAAAACGGCGCCCAGTGAAGCACAGAGGGATGCCAGGCATGAATCACCCAGAGGCACAATTCTTCAAATAGTTAATCAGTCATGAGTTGTCGTAGATGTAATTGTTGCCTCTGAATATGAATACCAAGACGTTTTGTAAAGGATCGATTTATGGTTTTATGAATCAATATCTGGCTATGAAAAGGAATCAAACATTGCGATGAACGAAACTTCATGTTCCACATTTGATTTTTATTCCATTTTCACTTGTCAAGAATTGTAACATTAATATGAATTTGTCAAGTTATCATTAAGCTGATGGCAGTCTGGGTTTCAAACTTCCTTCCCTGACATTCCCCACTACTGGCGCCGTTTTATAATGTCTCTAAAAGCCGCTTGCATTCAAAAGGCCACACACAGCTTGTATGTAACAAAGGCTGAGTCAGACGCCGAGCCAAAGTCTCCTGCTGATTTTTCTTCACAATTAAATAAAAGTCCTCTTGTAGCCGTCATGCGGAATTGTTGCTGCGGTGCGTTTTCTCTCTGCCTGAGGTGATTATCCGATGAGGGCAGGGGGAGACCTTTCGCTCATAATTTCATACCTCCCCGCTGAGGTCTGTTTGCATTGTTTCATGACGTCCATTGTTTTATTTCAGGCGGGGAGAAGCAGCGTGTCGCCATCGCCCGTGCAATACTGAAGAATCCGCCCATCCTGCTGTATGACGAGGCCACATCATCTCTGGACTCCATCACAGAAGAGGTGCAGGCATGCATATTTAACAGAACAAACACCCACTCAGTCACCTGCCAAAGGTGCACATGATAATTCTGCATCACTGTGACATCCCCCCCATCTCCCCTCATTCACACACGGCTGCACATATTCCCCCTTGCCACCTGCCGCTGTTTCCTCCTCCTCCTTAAGCTCCAGCTCAGCTTAAACCCCCTCAGTCTTTGTAAATGTTATATTTAATGAGAAAGTTCAGCACGCCATTTCTGCTTTTGGGAGGAAAGAGCGGCATGCTAGACTGTGTTAATTACAATTTCTTGTTGGTGTGAGTGCGTTTATGAATTAACATATGTAAACATTGCAGTGAGAAGAGCTGATTTTGAGTTGTATTTGTGTGAGTGAATTGAATTTGTGTCTCATCAGTCATGTTGAAGGTTGTTTTTTCATGCAAGGCCTCCATTATTGCAACATTGCGTGTTAGAAGAACGCTTGAAAGAATAAAAAAAATAATAATTCTTGCTCTTTTTTCAGAACATCCTGAGTGCAATGAAGGAGATGGTGAAAGACAGGACCTCGGTGTTCATCGCTCACAGGCTTTCCACCGTTGTAGACGCCGATGAGATCATTGTGCTTAGTGAGGTACGTAGTCTTCATGTTTGTCTTTTGTCAATTCCGCTGAATGAAAAGCATAAAAGTAAATTCACGGGGCCTCTACTATGAAAATCCGTGAGTCATTTATGCCTTCCCCCAAAAGGTATTTTTAATTGCCTTTAGATATCACAAACGGCTATGGCCAACTAAATGAAGCTCCTCTCGTCACGTCAATATAGTTCGTTGGCACCAAGATACGACAAGATAGCGGCAAAGAAACGTGACCTTTTCGATAGGTTCCCTAAAAAATTAATAATAATAATAATAATAATAATAATAATAATAATAATAATAATAATAATAAGTGAATTGCAAAAATGCCAGGGAACATTGTAATTGCTCATTATGAATGGCCAGTCCAATTAGCACATTTTGCATGAAGGTCTGCACTCAAATGACCTTCTGTTTATTATCACTGCCACTACTGAGAATTTATGGACACTTATTATTGTATTCCACTGGGAGATTGTTAAATTTATATATGCGTGTCAACATTTTCTTGGCTTGGAGTTTGCTACGTTAAGTAAACATGTTTATGACAAGGCTTACTCCACAAATCACAGATGATTTTTCTCTCTGTGTTTATGAACCGATTTTTCTGCAAAAACTCGACTTCAATTGTTCTGTCATCAACTTGCACTAGCAGGAAGACATGATGACAGTCCTAAAGATGTCTGCTACTACATTGTAGTTGTTAATTACTATTTTTTTCCCGGTGCATTTCATTGAGCGTCAATTACATGCAAATTTAGGCTATTCTTGGGCTGGGCCAGTCACAATATCCCGTGAATAGTTGGGTCAACTCGACATAAAATAGAAAGTTATTTATATTGATTGGTCCAACTTCTGGTTACTGATTGGTTATCACTTTTTTTTTTTTAAACTTGCTGATCGGTGATAAGCCTACTGGTAGTTTAAATATAAAATGTCTAGTTAATTCTCTTTTATATTACTTTTATGGGTAAACCTGAAGTTGTAAATGTAGTTTGAATTTGAAACGAGCAAGCTTAGCCTCTCATTTGGACAACTGTGCTTGTGAAAGTTTCTCTTTTTTTTTTTTTTTTTTTTTTTTTCTCTTTTCCAAAAGTGATGTAATGCATCACCCATTTCTTTTACAGCGATAGTGTGAACAGGTGCTAAGGAATGCTTTATAAGTGTCTTTTATTAAGTTAACATGTGCTTATAGCATGTGGGTGGCATAAAACTGTTTTAAATAATATATATATATATTTTTTTAACTCATTCACTGCCACTGATGGCTATAGACGTCACTGGGCTGGCCGTTTCACGGCATAGTTATGGAACGTATCCCCTCAAATAAATGGGGGTTCACTGGAAACACAAGCACAAACAAGGAGTGTTCCTGACGCGGTCAATTTCGTGTTCCCGAAATAGCCAGGTGAGAAGAGGAACTGCCATATGTAAAGGCCGTCCTTGGAATCACTCGCGGCCTTAAAAAGAGCATCAATGCGAAACGTATCAACAGTCAAGTGACATTTTCCATCAGCGCTCCCTTTTGCTGATGAAACGAGGCTCTTTTTGAACATTTCCCAGCGAGCGTGTGCGCTTCGGTTTTTTCCAGAGTCAGATGGCGGGGATCAGAGGGGTCGTGGCGAGGAGGCATGTTTTGCGTGTGATGTCGCCGCGGAGTTTGCAGGTGTCGCCGGCAGAGGACCCCCCGGGGCTGCTCATTAAAAAAAAAAAAAGCACGCTCGTCTCGGACTCGCTAAAGATAATACCGACACCTCTGCATGCTCATGGGAGCTGGGTGGGGGGGGTACCTTCATTTGTATTGGACTGCGTGGGAGGCGTACGTGCGTGCGTGCCCGTGTGTGTGTTTGTGAGTCAGTGTTTTTGTGCGAGAAATGCAACAGTTGTTCAGGGGGCGTGAGGGATCCTACAAGGGGGGGCTGGCTCACTCATATGTGTGGTCAGTGTTGGTGGTCATGAAGAGATTATTATTAAAACTCCACTCATTGCAGCCATTTTGATTTGGGCGAACTTGGGTTTCTTTTTTTGTTGTTGTGGTGGTTGGTGGGACAGGGTAAAGTGAAAGAGCGCGGCAACCACGAAACGCTCCTCGGCACGGCGGGCAGCTTGTACGCCGAGCTGTGGAACACCCAGAACAGCAGAATCCTCGAAGGCCACAAGAGCCCCAGCCGGCCGGCGCCCGAGCGCCTCTCCCAGAAGGAGGAGGAGAGGAAGAAACTGCAGGAGGAGATCCTCAACAGTGTGAAGGGCTGCGGGAACTGCTCCTGCTGAGAGAAGCTGCCACCCTCCCAAGTCTCATCACCGTCCCCACACAGATGGCCCCAAGCTGGAGTCCCCCAATCTGTGTGCTATTTGAGGAGGGGGGCGATTGGGGGAGGGGGCCCCCGTTACGCATCCCCAGCCAAGCGTCATGGTGCGGCCATGCTTCCTTTTTCCTCCCGTTTCTCCTTCTCATGTGAATAAAGGCTCTCGCCGGCCAAGTTGAGGAGGAGCTGAACAGACACTGGATGGCGTCCAGAGCGTCTATATGTCAGTTTCCTCAGCTGAAGCCAAGAGTGGGAGACCTTGTATATCACATACGTGCACACGAGACATCTGCTAGACAACATGGTCGCATCCACTTCCATGTTTATTGCTTTGCATCCATTGAGCTTTATTGACATCTTCCTTCACACTGGAAACAGATGAGATTACGCATCATGGTGTACATATGCCTTCATAGGACACACTTTATACGGCTTGAACTGAGAGATTTTTTCTTCTCTTTTTTTTTTTTTTTTTTAAGATTAATTGAACCTGATTGTTTTTTTACGGAAGAGGATTAGGGCCAGTCAAGTGGGAAAAAGAAGTTGGCAGGATTCTCAGAATTTGTGACGTAGCGCTATGAATTGTGGGGTGAAGTCAGAAAGTCAGAATTCTGAGACTAGTCAGGATTCTCACCTGTGATTAAAGTCAGAATTCTGAGATTAAAGTAAAGTTAGAATTCTGACTTTAATCTCAGAATCTGACTTTAAAGTGACAATTCTCATATTAAAAACTCATTCACTGCCTTTGACAAGTATACTTGTCAATTGTATTTTTTAGAGCGGTGCTAAATGGGGGCGAATCTGAGCATGCTCCACTGTGAATATCAAACTTGGAAACAACTTTACTGATGCCCAACCACCGGTAGATGACATCATTGCCCCATTTTATAGGAAATAAACACAGTTTCAGAGTCCATGGGAGAAATGGCTGTATTTTGGCAAACCTACATTTTTCTGCTGTCAATTATAAAAGAACGGGATGGGACAAAAAGTAGGGAGTCTATTCTGTTATTTGGTAGATTCAGTTTATATATAATTATTGAATGGAATATCACGTGAGTATTGGAAATGTAAAAAATTTCTATAATAACTGGCAGTGAATGAGTTAAAGTCAGAATTCTCACTTTAAAGTCATCTCACTTTAAAGTGAGAATTCTGAGATTAAAAGTCATAATTCTGAGATTAGTCAGAATTCTCGCTTTAAAGAGAATTCTGAGATTGAAGTCATAATTCTCACTTTGAAGTCAGAATTCTCACTTTAAAGTCAGAATTCTGAGATTAAAGTCAGAATTTTTACCTGTGATTAAAGTCAGAATTCTGAGATTAAAGTAGGAATTCTCACTTTAAAGTCAGATTTCTGGGATTAAAGTCAGAATGCTGCTAACCTTAATTCACTGGCCCTAAACCTCTTCCGTCGTTTTTAATATAAGCGTGTTTGTATTTCTGTGTCGCCATTTCAGACTTTCTCCATGGTTCATTCTTTATGCACATTTCACACTTGAAATGTCACAGACTTGAGTGAAATGTTAAATTGTTCGCATCGTCCCCATTAATGCATCAACTGTAGGTGAATGTTTGGAGTCACGCGCACACAAAACTCTCTCCCGAGTGAATTAGCAGAATGTCACAGATGTATCGATGTAAAAATAACACCGCAGGAATGGCGAGAAGCGTCTAATAAATGATGAATGGTTTTCACCACACTGTGAGCCACGTCGCCAGGGCTCCTCTGGGAACATTTTGCAGTCGTATCGTCGAAGCCTCTACGCAGCCATCAGTCGTCTTTGTCATTTTAACTGCAGCTAATTGGACGTATTGATCAGAAAGCATTGAAGGTTTTGCGTCAATATGAATATTTAAAAACTGACATGTATGCCCTCGTTTTCAGAGGGCTGTTTGTTTGTGATATGCACACTTTGTTTGAATCCCTGCTGGTATTGTTTCTATTAATAAAATGAAATGATTGTCTTCTATAACCAATGTTGTGTCTGATTTCTTGCGCAGTGTGATGACAATACTGATGAGTAAATACTGACTGGTAGGTTTTCAGGAAATGAGGATTTTTGTTGTGAATTTTGTTATTGATGCTTTTCATGGTAAAAATAGGAAATAATTTAAAGGGGCACTGAACCACAAATTTACTTTATAATATGTTATATGCGGCCTCATTAGTCTTAATACGGCGTTCGGATTAATATTGTCTTTATGGAATACGAGTTGAGCGGCAAAATACACCTCAGGGAGCGGCCATTTTGCCGCTTTGTGTCGACTGAAAATGACATCACAGCCAATCATGGATCAGCTTCAGAAAACAGGTGAGCCGTGATTGGCCCGTTACCTGAGCCCAGAGCATCTGTGATGCGATTTTCAGTTGAGAACAAGTAACAAAATGGCCGCCACAAATGCAATATTAATCAGAATGCCGTGTTAAGACGAGTGGCGGCACATACATAACATATTGTCAAGAATATTGAAATTGTGCAAAGACTAAAATAAAATCTCAATTTTGGAGAAATAGCGTGTAAGTGTTTTTCACCTTTACAGCTGTTTGTGACATGCAGTTAGCTAACTATGCTTACACCCGGAATATACAAATTCAATTTGGATAGTGTGCTACTGTGGCCACATTAGAGGGCCACATTGTGCGGAAAAGCAACTTAAAAACTTTCTTAAAGTGGAAGTCAACTTTAAACATTTTATGATAATAAAATGTTACATAACATTCGGATTAGTATTACATTTTTGGAATATGAGTTATGACGCAAAATCCAGCCTTTTTAATCCATTTCAGGGCGGCCATTTTGCCACTTGTTGTCAACTGAAGATGATGTCAGTGTTGCTCAGGCAGTGTCCAATCACAGCTCACCGATTTTCTGAAGCTGTGCTGTGATTGGTTGTTACCTGAGCAGTGAGCAACATTGACGCCATCTTCAGTCGACAGCAAGTGGCAAAATGGCCGCCCCCTGAAATGGATAAAAACGGCTGGATTTTGCTGCTTAACTCGTATTCCACTGGTGCAATATTAACCAGAAAACTATTTAGACTAGTGGGGCTGCATACTTTACTTATTTAGCCATTTTTGGCAGTCAAACATTAATATTTTGCCTATAATAAATTTGATATTTTCATTATTTTTCATGTACAATTAGTACCTTTAAAAACACATTTTGCAACTTGCTGTCGACTGAAAATGACATCACAAGGGCTCAGGTAGCCAATCACAGCTCAGCTTGTGAATGTCACATGACCAAACCTAGATAACAGGTGAGCTGTGATTGGTTACCTGACCCCTTGTGATGTCATTTTCAGTCGACAGCAAGTTGCAAAATGTGTTTTTGAAGGTACTATTTGTACGTAAAAAATAATGAAAGTATCAAATTAATTAAAGACAAATTAGTAACTTTTTTTTTATTGCAATAATGGGCTAAATAAGTGAAGTAGCCCTTTAATATTATTGTCAAAAAAAAAACAACAAAAAAACGGCGGGGGGGTTGACTTCCTCATTAAAAGTCCGACATCTAGCATGTGGACAGCGGCTTCGATTCAACTTTTACACTATTTCTAACTAAACTGAGTGTTTCAAAGTTTTTGATTGATTGATCGATTGGATTTGAGACAAGGTGATGCTGCTGTAAACCTGGCGGACGCAGAGTGAGTGGATCTTTCTTTAATAATTGAAAGTAATAAAAAAGTAACATTCAAGTAAAATGTCAGCCCGAGCGTGACGAGCCCTCCGCCACCTCGTGACGGATGAAAGTCGACTTTGATAAAGTCTCTCTTAAAAGGAAATCAAGTGCATGATTACTGTCTGGATGGCTCTCCTTTCATGCGTTAGATGTCCAGGCGCATGAGTTGATGGTAATGGCGTCCTTCTAATGCAACGCAGGAAGAGATTATGAGACACTTCATTAGCGACTCCCAACAGCGGCTGCCCCTTAAAGGTGACTCGCTAATTATTCGGCGAGCATCATTCACTGTGATCTTGCTCAGGTTTGTGTTTGATTTGCTCAAGGACATAACGCGCTGAAGCGTTGACGTTTAGCGAGCGTGTCAGGGTGGGCGCTTGCATTGTATTTTTTTTTTCCTCCCGAAACGAGGTAGCAAAAACCTGTTGTTTGCTGGCCCTTATTTCTAAAGTGTGAGCTGTTTTGTCTCCATTTGGTCAGGCAGGGTAATGAGGGAGCCAGCTCTGTTTAGCATGCAGCGTTCGCCACACTAAGGCCGCTCATAACATCCGTAATGTGGACCACAGCAGGAGCGCCAGACCCTCATACACATCGTGCCTTTTAGACGAAGGAAAGATTTCTCAAATTGTGCTGTGCAGAAGTCCATCTTTCTGCTTACATTGCACTAATCTAGTAGTTGTGAAATTATTAGGATTATTTTTTTTTACACCAAGTACTACCAGGCTTCAGTCTTCTGTGGCCCTCCTGTTGTGTTTTTTTCTTAACGCAATACAATGTTTTTAATAAAAAAAAAAAAAAACATTGAAGGGGAAAAATAAAAGAAGGTCAGCAGACAAAGTTCAACCTAAGTTTATTAAAATGTATTTTTTCCCCTAGATCTTTCACCGGGTCAATTTGACCCGCAACATAACAGGAGGATTAAAAACTTTTTATTCCTAAAAAAATATGTTTATTATTATTGTAAGTAGGGATGTTCGATGCTGTTTTTTTTTCTTTTTTCAGACTGGTACCAGTACAAGTACTCAACTCTTGAGTAGTCACCAATACCAAGTACCAATACCACAAGCATTTTTGATATATGAACCAAAAAAAAAAAAACAATGACTGATAATTTTAAATAAAGGCCTATAATGGCATTTTTCAATTTCTAAATTCTAATTCCTCGTCGTGGGCGGCACGGTAGTCGAGTGGTTAGCACGTCCGCTTCCCAGTTCTGAGGTCTCCGGTTCGAGTCCAGGCTCGGACCTTCCTGGGTGGAGTTTGCATGTTCTCCCCGTGCCCGCGTGGGTCTTCTCCGGGTACTCCGGTCTCCTCCCACATTCCAAAGACATGCATGGCAGGTTAATTGGGCGCGCCAAATTGTCCCTAGGTGTGCTTGTGAGTGTGGATGGTTGTTTGTCTCTGTGTGCCCTGCGATTGGTTGGCAACCAGTCCAGGGTGTCCCCCGCCTACTGCCCAGAGCCAGCTGAGATAGGCGCCAGCAGCCCCCGCGACCCTTGTGAGGAATAAGCGGTCAAGAAAATGGATGGATGGATAATTCCTCGTCGTTAAATGACCACAAGAGAAGTACCGATATCCTGAGGCCCGATACCGATACCTGGAATCGGTACTCACACATACATACTTACCTAAAATAATCTTATTAAAATTAAACAGAATTTTTTGGTACTGGGATCAATTAAAATTCTTTTAAAACATTTATTGTTTTTTAATAATTAAAAAAAAAAAAAAAAAAAAAAAAAAACATCTGCTATATTTTTTTCCCCCGTAAATTTTCCACCAGGTCAATTTGACCTGCAACATAACAAGAGAGTTAAAAAAAAAAAAAAAAAAAACGTAAAAAAGATTTTATTCCTAAAAAATATTATTATTGTAAGTAGGGATGTTTGATCTTACTTACCAGTACAAGTACTCAACTCTTGAGTAGTCACTGATACCAAGTAGAGATACCACTAGCATTTTTGATGCATAAACAAACAAAAAAAACAACATAATTTTAAATAAAGGCCTATAATGACAATTTTGTATTAGTTCTATTTCTAAATTCTAATTCCTTGTTGTGAAATGGCCACAAGAGGGCGGCCATCACGAATACCGATATCTTGAAGCCCGATACCTGGAATCGCTACTCACCCATCTCTACCTAAAATAATTTTAAAACTGAAGTGAAGGTTTTGGTATTGGGCTCAATTAAAATTCTTTTAAAACATTTTTTTAAATAAATAAAAAAAAAAAAACATCTGCTAATTCTAATTGGACATACGCTGACTCTATAGTATTAGTGCCTCACCAGCCATGAACCGTGCTGCACCTAACTATTAAAAGTAAAATACAACTAAACCGTACTTTAGGCAGTGACTCTTTTCCATACCACTAGAGGGAGCCTTTTCACACTTTGAAAATCACTGTTGTGATCATTTGTGGATAATTTTGAAGTGTAAACATTCCCCAAAAAGCTGCACCCAGCAAAAGAAAAGAAAAAGAAACTGTCTGGAGATGCTAAACATTCCCAACCCTTTCCCACCGTCTGTTCCTGAAGTCCCCCGCGCTCTCGTCCGTCTGAAAGTGGGAGGCGATCCTGTGCACCAGACAGCCAGCCAGCTCACGCCCATCCATCCCTCCTCGGTGCAACTCGTAGGCCCGCGTGGCCAAAGGCGTCTCAGCTGTGATAAATATGCATCAGTGCCTCACAGAAGATGTAGTTATTTCCACCGCTTTGTGTGGGAGTGTAAATTTATGTGCGTAATCCTGGTGCATGATATCAAATGCTCCTGGTCAGAATGGGAATGAATATTCACGCGCCGATGCGCACGTGAGGATGATTTTCCTAAAGTCACTGATACACGCGGTGTTACAAATTATTATGTAAATATTGTTTATGTGTGTGTACACTACAAGTTTTAATCAAACTGTCTATGTACGGTTGTTTTATATAAAACCAATGATAATAGCAAAAGCTCCATGGATAGTTTGTGCTTTCATTATAGGATGTGCGAATTGTCGTCATGAGCTGCCATTTTGGAGGTAAAGTATCTTACAAAAGGTAGTATGACCTTCACATATGTTGCAAATATTTCAGTTTCCCTTTTGTTGTTGAACGACACTGAAGAAATTCCACTTTGCTCCAATGTAATGTATTTTACAGTTTGTATCACAGTGAACATTTAGCGGCTGCTCAAAATGCTGTAAGCTAACACACAGCTAATGTTGAAACTGCTAGCAACAAAAGCGAGCACACCCCTAAGTAAAAATGCCATAGCGGATAGGGTTGAGGTTAGGATGATGTTAGGTAGCCACACTGAATTTTTCCTCCCTTTATATCCAGAGCCAGATTCAGCGCTTTTTTTTTTTTTTTTTTTTTTTTTTTTTTTTTAATCTGCGTGGGATGGTGCGTTGTCTTGCATGACAATTATTCTACTGCGGCAGGCACAATTCTTTATATGCTGGGCAAGAGATGGCCGCTCAGAAAACCCCTAGATTTTGTAGAGGTCATTTTGACACCTTCGGGTTCCCTAATCTCTTGCCATTATTTCAGCTCAAAACATCATTACGCCAGCTCGTTGCAGTCTTGTTGGGGTTAACCGTTCAACTACATCCATCTGGACTAATCCAATAAGTAGTTTGTAAATTAGTCTTCATGTACAGTACAGGGAGTCCTCGAGTTACGTCGGATGTGGAAAAAAGAGGGCGAAAAACCAAAGATACTTCCACAAGTGCACAAGCGCTAGCACTAGCTAAGGGCTAAGTAGCGGACGAGGGGAAAACACTGCGGGTTACATGGCGGACGAGGAGCCAAAATGGCGGACGGGGCCAAAATGGAGGACCAGACGTAACCATTGTTGTCAAGTCAAGTGCGCCTTAATTCGAGGACTCCCTGTACTTGTGAGATACTGAACAATGTTCTTTGTTTATAGTGTTTGTAGTGTTAAAATTGCTAGCAAGATTTGAAGATTTTAATATTTTCACAAATCCCTTATCAAACATTCACAATGGCGTGATTATGAAAGTTTGTAGTTGTAATAAAATAGTCAAAATGAATTAATATCCAGCTCCAGGAAAGTAACAGAACAAACAGTAATGAGCTAGCATTAGCATTGTAACTAAGACGTTAGCCATGGGTGCTATGTCTATAGCGTGACTAATTTGTGATGAAGTCCTACAACACTGTCTTTTTAAGTGGACTTTTATTTATTTTTTGAATCCACGAGATGATGACCTTAACTGTCAAACAGAAATGTTAATGCTAATTTTTGTCACTTCTGAATCCTCTTCAGCTAGCATTAGCACTATAGCCAGTTTTTTTTCCCAATACGTCACTGCAAATTCATATTTTTTTCTTTTTAGTTAACCACAACAATTGTACAACACTTCAAGATTAAAACCCTCTTAATTGTCTTGTACATGAATACACACAATTTGGCCTCCACCTTGAACCAGTGAATGAGGGAGCATGGCAAGCGCACGCACATCCACACAGACAGGAAATCATTCTTTGAATCGGAATAAATGCCTCATTTAAAGTTGCTATGGTGATAGGAACCGGATACCGTTTTATAGAGCATATTTACATTTTTACATGTTTTATCTCACCAGTGGCCAACAGCGGGGAGCTGAAACAATTACACGGTAAGCAAAAAAAAAAAAAAAAGTCAATTTTCACAGTCAGGTTATGCTCCATTGTCTTTGGAGCAGAATCTCCAGCAGCCACGGGGGCAAGCAAACAAACGCGCTAAGGCAGAAATTGAGGTTGCGTGGACAACTGTCAGACAATCTTGACGATGAGTGAGTCATCAACAAAGTCTTAAATAGGACGAGTGTGGCTGACAAACTGTGAAATAGACAAACAATCATTCATACCAAACATGCATGTTAAGCTAATTGCTGTGAGTGTTTATGTTTCTAATTTGTTGATCTAAAATGTGACCGTGTAGTGTGGATTGCGTCAAAAAAAATTTTTAAAAAAAGGTGCTGAGGCTACACGAGAAGTGATGATTCACACGTTAAATACTCTTTTGACCCTTTTTCGTCTCGTGTAGCTCCGCTGGCTGTTGAGTCCCACGAAAATCGTCACATCACAAGTGGCTGGCTGGCTGCTGCGGTATTTCCCACGGGAGTTGCTCCATTATTCACCGTTGACAGAGCAGCTCCAGGGTTGATGCCTAGATGACATCATTACCATCACTACTGTGTGTCAAATTCAATTTAGGCCCAAGCGTGTTTTCATCGGAAATAACTTAGCAGTTAAGGCCAATTTTTACATAACTTACAAGACATTTCACACCAACTGTCAGACTTGGTGAGCATCAGCTGTATTTGTGTTTTATTTTGTTTTTTTTTCCAATTTGCATTTTATTCTTAATTTCTTGCTGCAAGAATTTAAGTTCTACTTCAGTGACCGCAGTAGGAATTACCGTAACATAAATGCATATTTCTACTCATTTCCCATCATATTAGCATTAAGCTAGTGGCTTTCATTAGAATAAATTATTAGGTCTGGGTATCAATTTCCTCAATTGATTCGATTTCGATTCACAAGAGTTCAGGTCGATTTGATCTCTATTTTATTTTTATTTTTTTTTAAATTGATTCGATTCACTTCCATTCAATCCGATATTAATTATGGAACATCAATTCTTAAATATCAAGGATCGATTAAATTTTGTAGAGGCAGTAACTGGTTAAATCCATCTGTCTATTTTCCAAACCGTTTATTCCCAATTTATTCATGAAAATAATGTACTATAATCACCACAAACATTGACATCAGCAAGGATGCGATGATTTTTTCCCCCTCAAGTCTAATTTAACAATTGTAAATATAAATTAAAAAGATTCTGAATTGTCTTAAAATGCATTGTCTGGTCTTTCATAAATGTAAGAAAATACTTTTAAATTCACGTAAACAATAAATTCCAAGAAAACAGTAAAATACAAAAAATGGCCTTTAGGATTTTACTTTCTTTAAAAAAACATATTTATTAAAATATGTTTTGTTTTAATATAATTATTAAAATAATTGATTCATGGTTTTATGAATCAATATAAGGCTCGAAAAGGAAAATCAATGATTCGATATTTTTAAACCCAGCCCTACAATTTATTTATTTTTTTTACACCGTTGTACAAATAGGAAAGTGAGCGCTAATACTTAAAAAAATAAAATAAAATGAAAAATGGCAACCAGTCCAGGGTTGTACCCTGCCTACTGCCCAAAGCCAGCTGCGATAGGCTCCAGCACCCCCTGCGACCCTTGTGAGGAATAAGCGGTCAAGAAAATGGATGGATATATGTTTGAGCGTGTGTGAAAAGGTAGGTGCGACAATGGCGCAGAGACGGCAACAAAATGACTCCAATTAATTTCCTTGCTCACGTCAAGGATACGTATAACCAATTGTTGCCAGGCAGAGTTCATAACAGCACATCGGCCAATGAAAAAAAAAAAAAAAAAAAGACCATATGGCAGCCAGCCCATCTCATCTGTTGAATGACAAACTAGGGGGCACTGGAGGACACGTACACCAAAACAAGTTACTTCAAAACCACACTGGAAGTATTATGAGATCTTTGTTTATACCCAATCATTTTGAATCACTGCTCTGTATTATATTATATAATTGAAAAAGAAAAAGGGCACACTCCCGCTGACCCTCATACAAAGTCGCCTCTACATAAAACGAAGCACGTGACATCGACTGAATTTGGGCCAAACACTGTACAATGGTGGCATTAAGGTTCTCTTTGGATCATTTCTGGATGAGAACCCAAAAAGTGATATCAGTTTCACTCTTTGCAATCTTATATTTATGTCATAAGGAACAATTAAGGAGGAAACAATGTGTGAAACCTGGCACTGGTGTAAAAAAGAATTTTGGGCCTGTCGGGTGACGTTGCGAGACAGCTGTGTGGGCGTTGCATTAGGACAGCTTGTTAGTGATGTTGTTGCTCAGAAATACAGACAATGTGTCATTATTTCCACTCCAGGAATCTGTATTTTGGTCCAACTGATGCGGGGCACATTTGAAATAGTTGATAAACGGATGCCAATGCCAGGTTTGCATTGACTCTCAAACGGGGCTTTATATTTTCTGGAAGATACACATTGTGGGGAGAACATTTGTATGTTTTTATATAATCTGGCTAGGACTATTTATGCATTTCTTATTATTATTATGAAAGCATATGCCTGCTTTGCAAAGAATAGAATAAACTTTCGTTCTCTTGCTTGTTTAAATCTTAAATCAGTGACACAACACTGAAAGTCAATATCACTTAAATTTCAGTTAAAAGATATTTACAGCTTCCTCCATCACATTACTCACAAATTAGCTTGTCAACCTTTAAATTAATCTCCAATCTTTTCTTATACTTCTATGAGAATGACTGCAACAAATGATATTTTTGGATTGTGGTTACTATGGAATTACTGTCGCAATTTTGTTCTTGTTTTTTGTTTTTGTTTCTTGCAGTTAAAAATTGTGAAGCAAGCAAAGGTTCCACATCTATTTCTCAAGTAATTTGAAAGGCGTGTTTGTGTCAGAGAGGAAAATAAATTGTATTTGCCAGCGTGCATGCACCGAGAGAAGACGAGTTCAATTAAGAGGTGCACCATTGTGCGCGCTTGTATTTGATTTAATGTTTGTCAAAGAGCTGAAAATATCCAAGTGTATCATTGGAGGCCATTACCGCTTCGCGTCTGTACAGGTATGAAATCTCGTTATTAGTTGCAATAAATTTCTATCTATCTATCTATCTATCTATCTATCTATCCATCTATGTATCTATATATCTATCCATCTATCATAGCTAGCTATCTTGCTGTATATCTATCACATTAAGGTAGCTATCTTGCTAGCTATCGTATCTAGATAGCTATCTTGCTGTATAACTATCACATTAAGGTAGCTATCGTATCTAGCTAGCTATCTTGCTGTATAACTATCACATTAAGGTAGCTATCTTGCTTGCTATTGTATCTAGTTAGCTATCTTGCTGTATATCTATCACATTAAGCTAGTTGTCTTGCTAGCTATCGTATCTAGATAGCTATCTTGCTGTATATCATATTAAGCTAGCTATCTTGCTAGCTATCGTATCTTGCTATCTACAATTACAATCTACAATCTGTCTCTGTTTGTCTATATCTGTCTGTCCGTATGTCTGTCTATATCTATCTGTCTATCTAGATATAGAGCTACGTAGCTAGCTGCATACTGGCTGTGTCCGAATGTGTACCACACTTCACGCCATTTTGTAGTGGTGTCCGAATGTCCAGGGAACGAAATTGTACGGCACTCAAAATTACCCACAATGCTCTCTGAAAAGTAGTGAACATCGATGCGCACTCAACCAGGTTGATGTAGACCACAATGTATTGTGAGTATGAAAAAAAGCAGCGCAAGACTCAAAGTGATACACTAATACTATGGAAATAATTTGTTTTAGTTGAAAATATGGGCAACAAAGTTACTAAAGTACAGTTTTAAAACATTTTCATTCACAATAAATAGTCGGGGATTTATGCGCTGGTGCGTCCTAACAGTTACGGTGGTCATGTGATATGCGACGAGGATAAAGTAGGGAGTCGGCTGTCCGAATCTCCAAACAGAATGAGGGCACTATATAGTGTGGCGCTATGAAGTGAACGAGGGGTTGGACATTCGAACACAACCCCAGTATCTTGCTCGCTATGTAGCCATACCTAATTTGCTAGGCTGCTAGCTTGCTAGGTAGCTTGCTACCTATGTACCTAGGATCCATCCATCCATGTCTACTGTATTTATAACCAAATATAAAGAGCCCTTTTAATACATGCCCAAGTAGGCAAAGTGACAAGCTAATTTGTGATGCATCCCCAGTACAGTATTTTTGAGGTTTAAAAATAGACGTAGCACACATTTACCACATTAGATAACTAAAAGGTGAATGAAAAATTCTGGCTGATGCCATATGTTGAATATCGTGGTTGCAGTGGTAAAGAACTGCATTGCATCATACTCAGTGAGGTCTCTGCCTTTCCTTAAAAAAAAAGAAAAAAAGAAAGAAAAGGTCATTACAATATGAGAAACGGCGCTCAGTATGATGCATTTCAGCTCTGTAAACATCTCTCTTGCATCAGTACTGCGTATTATGCATGATCATTTATGAGAGAGAAGGAGAGGGAGAGAGATTTGTCGGCTGTCGATTTCCTTGATCGATGATCGGCCGATGCTTTAAAAATATACTGATCTTTTCCACCGAGGCTTTTTATTTTTATTTGAGAGAACTACTTCATGTGCAATTAAAACAACGCGTTTGTGCAATTTCACAGATATTGTTCAGTGTTTTCCAATAAAACAAGATTGGAACACTGAAGATGCTGCTTGTTATGAAAGAATCGGGATCGGCAGGTCAGACTCTTTAAAAGATTGGGCATCAGCCAGAAAATTGTGATCGGAGCACCCGCATGTGAATCTCTATTAGGGAGTGACCGATGATCGGTGCATATATTCAGCATTTTGATGAATATCGGCATCGGCCATTTTGAAGAATCATACGGCTGATAATAGATCCATTTGAAAAAGTGTTAACTTTAGGGAACTAATTATTTACATTTTTTAGAGATGCTGCTGAGCCTAGGAACTCTTTGCACCTTCTGTTTTTGTTTGAAATTAAAATAAAATTGGAATATTTAAGATATTTTGACATTTTTGGAAATGTATTTACTGTAAAAAAAAAGAAAAGAAAAAAAAAGTAACTATTTAAGTTAACTTTTGAAGACGTGTCTACCCATGGGAGATCCCTGAAGTTTTTGTTAGATTTTTAAAACAAAGATGTCTATTGACTAAGATTTTTTTTAACTACAATATTTTACAAACCATAAAAGTTGTTCAAAACACATATGCTTAAAAAAAAATCAAACAAGCTGTAGTTTGTATTTTTTTTTCAAATTTTGATGCTAATATTTCCCCTTTTAGTGAAAATTAATATCGGCTCCAAATATCGGTTATCGGTGTCCTTGACTACTAATAATCAGTGTTGGTCTATTTCTTTAAAATGTATATACATATTTTTCCGCCTGAAAGTCAAGTATTTTTTTCTTTCCTGGGACTATAGGGGGGCTTGAAAATAATTTCTAAATGTATTTTTTGCAGGAAAGATTTTGAGGGGGGCTTTTACCACTACCCCCCACCCCAAACCCAACCAGCCCCCAGCCCTCCCAGTGTAGAGCCGCCCCTGCTGACGATGTCAATCAGTCAATACAGCTCTCGTTTCGGATCTCATTTGATTGGACGGTCTATTTTGCTTGCAATAAAGTAACATCTTTTCCCCCGGAGAGCTCCAGCGAGTCTCACAAGTGACACGAGTGCTGGCCCATCACGACGCGCAGCCGTGGCAGCGCACACTAGCAGCCTATTTCATTATTCATGACTATTCATGTGCTTTGCAGTCGCCCTGTTATGATACAGTCCTATCCGGAGTGGCCTCCACCTGATTTGCTCCGCGCCTCCGTGCGGGCGGTGCGTGGCCCTGCGTCGGCCGCCTGCGCGCGCTCATAGGTCGGCTCCAGAAGGCTCGGAGAGGAAGAGGAGGGGTGAGCAGACTGCAAGGAGGGGGAGAGGTCCAGCTGCAAAAAAAATAAAAAAAATAAATAAGAAGAGGGGAGAGGGTGAGAAAAAAAAAAGAAGAAAAAAAGAAAAGAACCGTGACAATGGCAACATCAAGCATCTCCTAAACGGTCGGCGTAAAGGAGGCGGGCGGGTAGCTGGGACGCGCCGGGCCGCCTTGCGAGCGCCTCTTCCTGGAATACGAATCGCGGCGTAACATGGAGCAGCGCGGCGGAGGAGAGTCGCCGTGTCTCCATCACTGAGAGGCGCGTCCACCTGCTAAAGCGGAGGCCCGGACTGCTGCTGCTGCTGCTGCTGCTGCTGCTGCTGCTGCTGGTTCTGGTTCTGGTTCTGGTGCTGCTGGTGGAGCAAGCGAAGCAGGCTGGCTGGCCGGGGCTGGTGGGTGGGGGACATGCAGGGGGGACGTGTTTGCATTTGGGAGGAAAGAAGACGCACCTTCTCACATTCCGCCCCGAGCTCTTGCGGAGGATCCGATTGCGACGCGCGGGGGAAGACGCAGTTTTTGGGGGCGCAGACGCTCCGGAGGTAGGCAGCGAAACGTTCTTTTATCAATATCGTCGCTATGAACGTGGGCGTGATGTGTTTTTGAATTGGGGTGCTTGATTTAGACATCGATTGAAAGGCCATCCATGCTTGCTTGCTCTCCCTACCACCCCCCCACACCCCATCAGACATTTTATTTTATTCCAAGGGAGCATGCGGTGTAGTAGCAGCCTCCTTGGGACAGCTGTCGTATATCTATCCGTTACCATTTCCTGAAAAAAAAAAAAGGGGGAAAATACCCACTCACGTTGAATACAGGTGCAATTATGTTATGGGAAAAATGTACCTCTTTTGGAATCATGGTGTTGTGTTTTTAGGGTGAGCCGTCATATTTAAATATGCACCCCCACGCCCCCGTCACTATATACTCCCTAAACGAACAAGACACAAATAGTCCCCAGTAATGAATGATTCATGAATGAGATATTGAACCCCCAATGTGGGTTAACACACCTTCCCTAGGAGAGCCCCTCCCTCTCTCCAAAGGATTCCAAACATAAATCCTCATTGTAATTATTCTTCTTTTCAGTAACCCCCCCCCCCCCCCCACAGGTGCACCATTTGTGAATGCCTCCACTGTCGCCCCAGTGGATCGCTACTGTCGCTTCAATCTTTACTGGGCGTCCCGTGCACGGTCGGCCATGCTGCAAAAAAAAAAAAAAAAAGCAATGTGGACAATGTGGCGTTGCTTTCCAAGGCGCTTTGGTTTTTAAAGAGACAGATAAGTGTTGTGGTTGTAAATGCACCGCATTCTGGACAGGTACTGGGAACACCTTCCTGCTTGGAGTTTTACAGCTAGTTGAATCCTTTTTGGAGTGCAGGTGATGCTAGTGAAATGTTGATCGGGGCCCTTTGCGGGTCCTCCTCCCCGAACGTGAAGACAGCAGTGAAAACCAGATGGAAGGCCATGCATTGATTGAGTCAAAGAGAGCCTATAAGAGGGGTAAATTGAGTTGACACATTGATGTGGGTGTCATTATCATGTGTGACGGCACCGTGTGCGCCATTGGGCCCCGGGCTATGTGACGTGTGCTAGTGGGGGGGTGGGGATTGTTCCGGGTGGGGGTCTGTGTCTGACGATCCGGGATGTGGAAACGAGCTGAACCGAAATGCGTCACGACAATCCACGTGTTCTTTCTTCTTGGTCACACGGATGTAAACAGGAAGAAGATTTGGTGCAGGAGTAAGCGAAACAGTGGTAGTAAATGCATACTTTAAAACTACGGTTTACAGAACTATTGCCATTTTTTTTTTAACCCCAACTTAAAGATTTAAGTGAAAACAACTTGCTTTGTGCTAAAATGAGAGTGGTTTATATTTGTAAGTTTTTCCAATTTAAATGACTGTTTTAGGTTTTAGCCCCCCCCCCCCCCCCCCCCCCAAAAAAAAAAAAAAAATACTAGTTGAGCTTTTTACATCGGAAACATAAAAATAAACCGTACTAAGCTGCCAAGAATGGAAATGACAACCAGCTCATCTCTTCAGCCTGCTTAATGTGGGTTAGGAAAACAACCCAGCATTTTTCGTGAATAATTGGCCTTTGCTGATTATAAACAGCCAATTGGGGGATGTGATGATGTAACCCAAATTTAAATGTAAATGAGAACATGACGTAGTGGTGTGACATATTTGTGATAACTAACCAACGTTAAGGTACTCGTCGAGTAACACTAAGGCTCGTGAGTCTCATACTTGAGTTCACCTTGGACAGAATCTCAGGGCACACATAGACAAATAATAATTCACATTCACACCTATGGAGAGTTTTGAGTCTTCAATTACAGTTGATTTTAAAAGTCTACACACCCCTGTTTAAGTGCCAGGTTTCTGTTAATGAGACCAATATACAGTAAATAATGCCCAAATGTTTTCCATTTATTATGTGACCTTTAATTAGCCTGAACAACTCATTTGTCAAAAATCATGTTGTTGCATAAGTGTACACACCCATTTATAACTGTGATGTGTCACATTCAAGCTGAAGTTAAATGTGAGTCAGTACACAACGGCCACCATTTTAAGAAACTATGATTTACCCCAAATAGTTGAGCAGAGTTTAAGTCGGTACGATGCAGTGGAAGAGCTTCAAGTTTCATCTGTTTACAGTGCAATTATTACAAAAATGACTCACTACCGCCCCCTAGAATTTTTTTTAACGAAGATAAATGTGAAGTTTGTGATTTTTTTTTATTTTTTTTGGAGCTTGTACTGGGGAGTTATCAAGCATTTCTTCTTTCTGGAGAAATTAAATTTTAATGCCAATGTTTGACACCTCACCCCCGTCACATAGTATTTCGAAAACTCGTGATTTTTGATCATGCCTGGAAGTAATAGTATTTGCTTAAAATGGACCAAAATGGGCCTGTGTGGCAGCTTTTGTACCGCAAGTTGTAAACCTGTCTTCTACCTTGCCCTGATTGTGACCTGTATCCCACATTCACTTCATAAGTGTGAATTGGTGTGAGAAATTTAGCCCAGTGACACAATTCTGCCCCATCTTTCCCGCCAGCAGCTTTTGCCCGAAATGTGTTTTAAAACGCCGCTCGAGCGTTATGTTGCCGTCATAAAAGCAGCAGCTTGTGTACATAGCCTCTCTCATATCTTCCCAGGCTGATGTGTGCTCGCTTGCTCCTCCTGCTTTTCCAGCCTTGGGCTCATGCGCGAGCTTCTGCTAGCACTCGTCGCTCCACAGAGAAGCAACTAAACCTCATCAACGCCGCCAGCCATTCTTCTCACACGAGGATCATGCCTCTTATTGATATTTGGCACCTCGCACGGTCTTATCAGCACAAAATCAAGGAATAAGATGTAACTTGGAAAGGACACAGGATGATTTATTTATTTTTTTGCCTCGTTACATCCAGAATCATTTACTTCCTATTCTCATATCTCTGCTCTCGAAGCACCTTGATCCCATCGGGGCGGTTTCGGTCAGTAACAATGTATGCAGAGCCTCGCTGCGTTTGGGTTGTGACATGCGGCGCGGAGGCCCAGCAGCTCTCGTCTTTCTCTGCGATGCGGGCTTTCTGTAATTAAAGGCAGAGGTAAGAGCAGGGGAGCGGGCCGGGCCCTGATTGCTTTTCATAGCCGCCAGCACACGGAGAGCTGCAGCGTGTCCTCGGGGGACTGAGGCGCTGTTGAGCTCTTTTTTGGCTGTCAGCGCTATAACCCTCCCCCCCCTCCGCCCCGCCACATCTCCAGTTGAGGAAATATACTCATGCTAGTGGCGGGCCCCAAAACATACATCCCCTGCGTGTACACGTTTCAACTTGGAAAATATGTGCGTACGTAAGTGGGGCAGTGTAATGAATTGGAAAACAATCTAAAATGGGGCGGAATAGGGCGGAACAAATTGTCAAATTCCTTCCACGTAGAATGCAATTTTTGAATCGCAAAGGCTGCAATTTTTATTTATTTATTTTTATTTTTATTTTATTTTTTTTGGGGGGGGGGGGGGGGCGACCCTAATTCAGTCTATTATTTATGTATTTTTGTTCACTGCTTAAAAACAGAAGTGCAAGTGTTTACATATTGGTTCATATACTGATCAAGCTGTTAGCGACACGCTTATTTGTTAGAAATTTGTGAAATTGTCATAGTGAAGTTAACAACTCTAAAGCCGGTATCCCAGTGAGGGGTGAACATTTGTGATGTTGATTTCATGTCAGGTTTCGTTCAAGGTTGTAGTGTTTACTAAACGTTCTCTTTCAAACCCAAAAACGTATAAATACGTTTTTTTTTAATACTTTGTCATTCACTCTCAAAATGTTTTTTTTTTTTCCATTTATGCTAGAGCATACAGAAGGCTTTTGATACGGATTCTGACATGAAGAGGTCACCAAAACAATGGCAGTTATTTCTGAAAGTGGCCAGTAGGTGGCAGCAGAGTATAAGAGATCAGCCAGGGCCATGTTGCAACAAGCTTATTTTGCCAGTGTTTTAAACAGGTGTGTGAATAATGATGAAACTTAGCTATATTCTAATGCAAAATGGAAACAGATACAATATACCTTTTCTTGATGAAAGTAGTGACTGTAATCTTTTGGTAGGTTCCATGTTTTTATAGCTATAGAACAGAATATTCTGTGGACCTTGCAAAATCAGTCAAAAATCCAGTAAAACAGCTCACACTGCTTCTCTCACAAAGTTAACAAGGATAGACTCCAGCTCACGACGACAAGCTAGGTATATAATGAATGAATGGGATATCAAGAAATCTGATACTGTATGTTCACCTGGCCTTTAGCTGGCTCACCTCAGCTCTTCGGTTGCTGGGGGGAGGGATGTTGGACAGACAGACAGTCTATGCTTTGTCACAGATTCAAACCGCTAAACTGTCAAACAGACCTGCTGACCACCATACATCCTGCATTTTTATTTTTTTTATTTTTTTGTACACCGACTCAAGGCTCAGATTTTTTTTTCCCCCTTCAATTTACAGCTGTAGTAAAATGGATGAAATGTAATCCCCCTGAGGTTGTTCAGGTAACGATTGCAGAAAACTTCAGTGGATTAACCAGCCGCAACAAAAAGGATGTTATAAGAAGAATACGATATGAGAAGGATACACCATCTCCACTTCTCGCACTTGTGTGACGATTACAAATATTAGCAAGTGGGATGCGTGAGCCATTACACATGATAAACATTGCAAACTGATTCGTTTGGCTGACTGAGTCATCCCCCTTCGGTTCAAAAGGCAGTTAACTTTGCTGCCGGCCATCTGTTTAACTGTATAAACTTCTAGGAGCTTTTTGTGGTGTTTTGGTTTTCATGTTTGCGTGTTCATAGAGTTCCAAGTGTGTGTGTATGGCAATGGCTCACAATAACTTACAATGACAAGGGATGTCTATCCATTTTGCTTTTGCCATGTTGCTGTTGCATTGAATGTTTGATTTATTTGGAGATTCTCATTCGTCCAATTAGGCAACTGGATTCTTCTTATCGAGAGATGAATAGATAGATGGATAAAGTAGATGGATAGATGGATAGATAAGATACAATGGATATATGGATGGAATACATCTTGGTCTCTAGGAATCCAGCTAGGTTGCTAGCTAACTTGTGAGATAGATAGATAGATAGATAGATAGAATGGATATATGGATGGAATACATCTTAGTCTCTAGCAAGCTAGCTAGGTTGCTAGCTAACTTGTGCGATCGATAGATAGTAGCCTCGTATTTATTTAACAACTTTAAATATAACTTAAGTTAAAACATTTACATAGATTAAAAAAAAACTCTAGGAACTCAATGCTAATTTTCTATTAGCTCGTCAATACGTTTTCATATTGACTGCTAGGATTAGCGATGGTGGTGTTTCTAAATCAAATCTCTTGTATTTAAATGTACAATGGATGTTAATCTTTTTGTTGTGGGTTTAGTTTTATTGTAAGCTCCACCTGGGGTGTCATGAAACAGTTTAAAGCACAATCGATGAAGACAGAATAACATAGACGTCACGCCACATGCTTGCTGTAAATGGTGCATTCAGGGTGCGTTTACAAAACGGGAATTTACATACACATGCGCCATTCAGTGCATTAATCGTATTTATTTGATTTCAAGACAAATAAATATAAATCACAAACACATTTTGATGAATTCCCTGGCCCTACTCTTTGTAATTATTTGTGTTATGTATAGTACTTTATTAATCTCATTAGGAAAGTTATGGTGCACAAATGAAAACCAACATAACACAAGAGAACAGATAAACAGAATTAATGAGACATACTGTATTGTGGAGATGAAAGTATGATGAATACGCACACACCAAGGTGGGCCTTTTCAGTACATGATGTCGACAAATGAGCGTGAAGAAAGTTGTGTGTCATCTTATTATTGATGAATTAGTTGTGCGCGGTTAGTCCAAGTAATGCATTCGGATTTCTGCCATCAACGCACAAAAGTCCAATTAATGCGGACTCTATTAAACCACTTTCCGCGTTGCCTACTTGAGCTCGGTATGTGGGATGGCGGCCACTGGGACCACGCGCACGCAGGCTTGACGCTCATACCTCATTTCCTGCTTCCACATCAGACCCTCATATTGCAGATGGATAGATAATGTGAAAACGACCCCCCCCCCCCAAGCCCAACGTTGGGCAGGCACCCTCACGGGCCCCCTCGTATGTCAACTCCTGGGATCGTGGAAGCAGACAGTGAGATGCGATCCTGGGAAATTTGAGAAGGGAGCCTGCAGCGGCGCAGGTTTTAATGCGGCGGACACAGGTGCGCCAACGTGAATGGTGTGAAAGCATCATATTCACAACATGACTCGGGAGGGAGGGAGCTATGTGACGGGGCTGGATTTTAATTGGTTTCGCAGTATGCTCCCTTGTATTGTTCTCTTTGTAATGGCACACACAGTGGCAATAACAGCCCTGTTTTTTTCCTCCTCATATAATAACACTAATAGATTCATCGCCCCTTGTCTAATTTCAGCTTGTTTTTTTTGTTTTTTTAAATTCCTCCTGTTGAAGCCGGTATACGTCGGACATGTATACTGTAGGGATAGCGGAATAATAAGCCATCTTCATTAGCCTTATCTTTAATTTGGCGGCTGGAAAGGGAGGAGGAGGGCGAGGGGTTGATGATGAGGAATCAGAGTAGCACGCACCAGGAGAGAGGAATAAATAGGAGCTGCAAAGGAATGGTGGGAAGATGAGAGGAAAAAGGATGGACCGAGAGTACAGAGGAATAGAAATAAAGGCTGGTGGGGGGGTAGGACGCAAACAAAACCGTGGTGAGATAGTCGCTAGTGTTTCTAATGGAGAGCTCCTTTGCACTTTCTCATCCCCCCCCCAAATGTTGTTTTGTCTGTACGCCACTTAACAAGGCAGCGATGCCTCCGAAAAAGAAGCCGCTGCACGTAATTACCAGCATTTCAAGACAGCCTCGTTTGCTTCTCCAAACAATGTTGTGAATCTGCATGCAAAAAAAAACAAAAAACAAAACCCAGACCGGATCATACGCCAGATGAACCTTTATTAATATTTATTGCGATGCAGCATTCAGGCAAAGATTTGCTGTAATTCGTTTAGCCGAGCTGCTGTTTTCATTTAGGAAAGACTGCAGCGCCACTTGTGCCTGAAACAAACATTTGCGGATAATTGATGTGAAAAAAAAGCTATTTCATCGTAGTTGATGTCAAAGAAAAGCACGACAAAAAGCCTGTTGAAGGAATGCAAGAGCCCACCCGGCAGATACAGTCAGCCAATAACCAATAGAGCTTTGCGTGTGCGTTTAGCATACCGCGCCAGAGGCAAAACATAATCCAAGTCAAATGAGAACTGTCCTGGAATATTTTAACAGCAAACCGAACGGCGTGCATGAATTTCCAAGATGGATTTGACCCGATCTGCTGGATGTTGCTGCTGATGGCACAACAGCATAACAACTATTCTACTAAGGCTAATAATTATAATCATTCCCAGCAAGTGGTCCTTGTCGCAGGAGCGTGGCACAATGGAAATAATAATTAGGACTTCTCATTCCACATGCGTTGTGGATGAGAGTGTGATGTGTGCACAGTGGCATCGAGGATGTACAGCTGCGTGTTTGTTTGTTTATCTGATCCGGTTTGCCACATTTGAGTTGTGTTGGATTTATTGAGCATAAAGTGTCCAGTTCTGATTTCAATAAACTTTTAATTTTCAATTGAATTTTTATTTCATTCTTTAAAAAAGAAATGAAAGGGGACATAAAGTAGTGAAACATATCTGCCCCTGATAAAAAAAAATAAAATAATAATAATTATCAACACAAAATAAATGCCCGTCTAACCATAATGTTTATGTTTGACATTTAATTCATTCTGTGACCATGCTTGTAATTTATTGGAAATGCCATTAATGTTTTCCAGCAACTCTTAAAAACAACAACAATGGACGTGCTAGGAACAGATCAAAACTCCTCAGTAGGCAGCCATAATATCAATCTTCACAGAGGATAAAGAATATGAGTATGTGAGTATTGTTATATTGTGTGTCTTTCAATATAATATATAAATTGTGATAATGTACCCCTGCTATTCGCTTGGAAAGGTATCGGTCTGGCTTGAGAACAGTAAAAATCTGCGTAAATGCAGAGGAAAAAAAAAAGTAAAAGTTCAAGTAAAAAATAATGGGAAAGAACAGAAAGCCAAGTTCTTCTTGAAAAAAAAATCAGAAAATCAGGTTTCATCTAATTGAATCGAGTCATATTGAATTGTCTTTTATTGGAGCGACATATCTCTGAAGGGAATGCCACATACTGGCAAGTTCATTCATAAATATGTACGTAAAAAAAAAAAAAAAAAAAAAGAATTCTCGAGTTGAAGGCTAAAAAACAAGCTAGGGGTCCAAATAAAACCGCTAAATTTCAATGAGACATTGTCAAAAATAAAAAGGCTAATCAATAGAAACAACTGAAATAATAATAACATAAATCATCACCCTCTAAAAATAGTCTTTTTTTTCTTTTTTCTTTTTTTCTTTTTTTTTTTTGCAAAAAAATAATTTTTGCCTAAATCATGTCCTCATGATGCAAGTGGTTCCTTTTTTTGTGTGTATTTCCTGAAAAATCAGAGAGAAAAAAATGACTTAGACGATTATTTTAACTCATTCACTGCCATTGACGGTTATGGACGTCATTTTTAATGGGCTGGCAGTGAATGAGTTAAGAAGCCATCCATAAAATCTCTGAAGGAAATGCCAAAAAGAAACTCATTGAATCATACCCACTTGATCTAAGCCGCACCATATCGGATTGAATCAAATCATATTCCCACTGAATCGAACCTAATCAAATCAATCCTCTTGAATCGTATCGCACCCCCATGCACCGAGATATGTACCGAATTATATTTGATTGGAAAGATGCATACACCTAGTAAAAATAAATCAATTAAAGCCGATAGTGGCATAAAGCTTTTGCCCCGTACTGCATTAAATGCCAACTTTAACAAGTGGCTAATTGTAGTGTCAAAAAACAAGCAGGGACCAGGACGTCGCAGCCTCCCCCTCGTTTATTTTGGGCTCGCCTCTGACAGCAGCGCCCGGGCGACGTATATGGAAGCTCCGCCATGAGCAAATAGACGCTTCTCAGCTCACAATGTGTCAGTGCGCTTCCAAGTCACTTCCCCAAGTCATCATTCAGCTCCACTGTCACAATTCAGCCCACATACATCAGTGCTGAGCCAGTCAAATGCTCTCCAGAGGGAGTCAAATATGCACCTCAGTGTAGCCGCAGCTGATAAAAGAGCTAATTCATCATTTAGTCACACAAAAGCCGCCGAGATTCATTGTTAATACCTCGTATACCGCTATACTGAAAATCGAAGAACTGGTGAGTCACGGCATAGAAGTATCTTTTGGAAAAAAAAGGGTCTGATTTGGCTTTGTTTCATCAAATTATTAGATATTTTTATGTTCAATATTTTCATGGTTTTACTTATCCCGTCTGACCAGAAAAATATTCGACTCAAGCATTTCTTTGTCTTTATTTCACCTGAGCTATTCTGAGGAGATGAAATCACATTGGGTGGTAGGGAAAAGTGCAATTTGTTTTTGACATCTAATTGACCATTACGCAGCGGAAAATGATGAAAATCACTCATTTTAGCCCTGTTAAAGACTAATTGGAGCTGGCGGTGCAAAGCAATTTCTTCTCTGAAAGTACTGGAAGTGGAAATCTCCGCAATGTTTTTCACAAACCTGGTTGACCTCTTTGTTTTACAGGCGGAATCTCTTACTTATTATGGAACTTTTTGTTTAGTTTTTTAAACCATTCAGACATTTATTTTACAACATTAATGACTGTCATACATGTGTATAAAAAAAAAAAAACAACAACTTTTTTTTTAATTTATTTATTCGTAAAATTACCATCACTGTGGTTTATTCGTTTTTGTTGATCGTCATATAACTGGTTATACAGTATTGGTTTTCTTGTCACATAATCTCTACTACTAATAAAAATGATACAGTAACAACAATTCAATTAAATTCCCAATTTTTATTTCATTCTTTAAAAGAAAAAAGAAATGACAACCAGAGCAGCAATAATAATAATACTGTAGTAATAATAATAATTATTATTATTAATGTTGTTGTTAAATCCCAAATGGTAATGCAATATTAGGGTTTTTTTTGTGTTTTGTTTGTTTTTAATAATTGCTACTGTAAGATCATGCCATTTTTTATAGTTCTCAAACTTTTTACCTATTACCAGTACACCTAAATAATACTTAGCCCTGCAATTATCACATCATTTTCATGGACTAGCTTTTTTTTGTAAAAAACAAAACAAAACAAAAGTAAATAAAATAAAATAAATAAATAAAAATAAATAAAATAAAAAATAAAGATGAAAGAAGAAAATGAGAAAAAAAAAAAGACGGGTCCGACTTAGAAGGAGAAAAAATAGCGGGGGAAAAAGTAAGACAAATTTGCAATAGATTAAATGTTGATTCACAAATGAAAACACGAGCGCAGTGTATTCATGGTCGAGTTTAAAAAACAAAAAAGAAAAAAAAAAGATTTTTTTTTTGACTGGTCGAAATGAAATGTTACTTTACTTAGGTAGTGATTCGTTCCATACCACAAGAATTAATCCGCATAACACTTTGCAAATCACTGCCTTATATCAATAGCGCAGATGCCAAAACCTATCCAAAACAAGAAAGTAAACAAAAATACTCCTATGTCCTCAGATTACGCACATTTCTAAATAACAAGAGCAAGATGTTGCCTATAGGCCCTTGCCATCCTTTTCAGCAGGTGTATCTTTGTTGCACTTCCAATCACTGCTTCAGGACAATGTTTCTGTTCTGCTTGACTAAATACTTTGGCTGCATCACAACAGCAGCTATTTTCCTTTTATATTCAAATGATGCTTTGTATAAACTGCTTCTTTGAGATCTGTCTCAGAGGTGTGAATGTGTTGCGTTTCCATCTCCCCCCCAACACACAAACGTGTGCTTTATTTTGGGATTTGCTTATGGTTTATTTATGTAAGTAATCCCGCTGAGGGAAAATCTTTGACAGGGGAGAGCTTGTGTACTGTCTGCATGCATACTCTGCAGCCATATGATCTAATAGGTTTTAAAGCCACTATCAAAGATGCATGCCGCTGCAGTGTTTGGGCTCTGGTGATGAGGCCTCTGGAGAGGCGGGCTAAGGTATCTTTGTGCATTGTGCAATCTGAGGGCCAGCCGTCGCTGAGCGGGGCACCCCGTGCTGACTGCTGATTCCAGAAGCGCTGCAGTCCTCGGGGGTTCCGTGACCTGACACGGAATCAGCCGCAACAAACGTTATCGTCACAAAACGCTAGCTAACCGCTACACAAGCTGTATCACGTCGTCTGACAAGCATGGCCACACACGTTTATGTGGGAGTGAGCTCATCTTACTCTTGACAATGGATTGTGGACTTCTTAGAATGATAACATGTAATAGATTAAATTAGCTAACACACTACATTGACAGTATTGAGCTACAGCTCTTAAAGGGTGAGTTTACAGTATTGAAGCTGCTAGCAAGATTGGAATATAGCCTAATTTCTCTAGCCCGTCAAGGTTTTAGTTATGCCCCTCACAAATTTATAGACATTCAATTATGTGGCATTGTGATAAATAATCACAGAGAACACTGTCCAACTTTAACACAGCGGCGCTAGCATTACTAAGCTAGCATTAGCATTGTAAACATGCCAATGTTAGCCACCTCGGCTACAATGTAGCGTCACTTTTTCGTAACACTAAATAACACAAAATTTCTAAGTTGTATTTTTTTTTTGTTTAGAATTGTGTAGTCTATCAATTCTATATTCCATTGATTAATCAAATAATCTGATAACAATATTATTTTGCTTTAAAATATCTTACGAAATATTTTTTTCCCAAGCAAACTGGTTCAGTTATTGTTTGATGTTGCAAATATATTATTTTTTGAAAAGATAGGTAAGATAAAAAAATAAATTAAAAAATAAAAGCTAATCAGGCTGCTTTCATAAGTACTAAAAAATATGAATAATTACTGTTGAGAGGCTGAAATCAAGAGGATTTGGAAAATTTGAAGTTAAACAATAGCTCTAAAGTTTTAAACAATAGCTCTAAAGTTTTAACTAAGGATGTTCAATACCACTTTTTTCAGACCAATACTAGCACAAGTTCTCAAATCTTGAGTACTCACTGATACCCATACCAAGTATAGATACTACTAGTACTTTTGATACATAATTTTCCCCAAAACAATGACAGATAATTGTAAAGAAAGAGCTATGCATCCCAAAACACAATTTTTCCTTAAAATTGCATGAAATGGGCACCAATACTGGAGTACCAATAACTTATGCCTAAATTCTTACCAAATCAGCCAGTCAGTCAATTCGTGGACCAGTTCGGAGAGGAAGAACTTTAGAGCTCAAAAACTGTAGAGAATAACTTGGGTCATGTCTAAAGAATTGAGGGTGTTTTGAAAAGCGTATGTTTTATATTGTCCTATTGGAAAATGGAAGTACTATAAAATAGAATCACTTGACACCGTAATATTTTTCAATTACCACTGGAGGATTCATTTCAATTACTGAAGGCAAAAGTACAACATGACCCACGAAGAAGCATCAACGAAGGCCTGGCAGAGCATCTCCAGGGAAGAAACGGACCAATTGGTGACTTCAGGCACTCATTGACTGATTCCCATTGTTCCACTATTACTTTGTCATAGTTTTTCCTCAAATCTGTTTCCCGAGTGAAAAAAAGTATAGAAAGAATCCTTGGACTCATCTCTGTGGATTTAAGCAAACGTGAATCTTAAGTTGTGTGCTAAAATGTATTTAAACCGGGCTAAGAATTAATTCCATTCTTCTCTGAAGGCAAATGGGCTTTCCATATCCGCCGAGATGAGTCGCTGTGCCCTCCTGAGACTTCCCATCACAAATCAATTACCTTCCTACCTCCCTCGCCTCTCCCACTCTCTCCAAGTGCTCTCATATTCTTCATTAGAAGCCCACCACTTCACCTAGAGCTCACTTTGAACATCTCAACCACAACTCTGTGTGTGTTTTAAGTGTCCATGCCACCTTGGAGTAACTCCATGTGATTTATTAATGTGTCTTAGCCGCATGTGCGGATCACACTGTTCCCAGTCAGAGTCTTGGATATAAATAAGGAGGCAGTTCTCGGCTTGATCAAGACCTTTTAGGCTGTGAATTCTGGCTGTAACGTCAAGGTGCAGCCGCTTCGTCCTCGGGTAGCGATTATGTTATGTTCTCCCTTGCGACTTCTATCTCCCAAACAAAACATGTCGCTAACCAGGGGCTTTGACAGCGGCATCCTATTTTAGTCATCGGCAGGTAGGCGGATGAGTTGAACTCCTCGGCACGGCAAAGTCTTAGTCTAATTAGTCCGCCTAATTATGTCTTTGTGCTGGAAATTTCTCAAATTAGTGTGATCGCGCAGAAATGCGAGCACGCTCATTACGGTTGTCATTGTGGCGCTAGGCAAGGGAAAGTGTCAGTGAGGGGCCTCGCCGCCCGTTATCAAACACGCTATTCTCGGGAACGGGCTTCACGGAAGAGATCCTCACGGAGAATGTCACCTGTGAGAGACTTGACACCCCCCCTGGCGGACCATGGAAAGGTCCCCTTTGATTTTCCCCTCTTTGCGTGGCGGCTGTAATAGTGTGTCACATGGAGACACTGTTTGATTCGTCTTCACGGGCTTTTCTTCCTCACTTTTCTTCGTGGCACCGAGCATGGACAAGACCACAAAAAAAAAAATAATTCTACCTCTCTTCCTCCCTTGTTCATTTCCTCCCATCCCTTTCCCTCCCCCCACTCCCAGGCCTGTGTAATTGGTATTCCGAGTGGCAGCTGGGATCCATACAAACGCAGCAGACAGAGGGAGCAAGCAAGCAGGGAGGAATGTGTGTGTGTGTGAGAGAGAGAGAGGGAGAGAGGCAGGGAGGGAAAAAGAGAAAGCAAGCAAGTCAATACGCTGCTTCATTAGAACACTGAGTCACAGTGGTCGTTGCCTCGTTTGTTTGTGTTTGTCCAATACTTTGTCCAAAGCAGGGCCCGACGACCCGGTTGGCTCGCAGCGGCAAACCAACAGCGACACGCCCTCTGGCAGACATTTTTCGTGCCTCTTTTGACCTTTTTTTCCCGCCTACTCGGCTAAGCGCTACTCGCTTTTAGATGCGTTTTCGGGACGTAAACAACTGAAGGTTGAGCGGGTTTGTCATTGTAAAATTCAGTGGCAGGCCATGAGTTGGTACCTGAGCTTTCAGTTTGCAGTGGACTTAATTAGAGATGAACAAATCATCATACAAAGGTTCTTAACCTTGTTGGAGGGAGTACTGTACTGTACTTGAATTCATAAAGTGTTATGTTCTTGTATTCGCCATCTGTTCCTTTGGTTTTGCTAGATAGTTACTTATGCTGGACTAGTAGAATTGCTCAACTTGGCATCGCAAATCATGCAAGTATGGACGCTGACTTCCTTCACTCAACTCAACTCTATACGTATAGTGCACTTGAAAACAACCACTGCTGTTTTCTTAAAGTCAACCCCCCCAAAAAAAATCCTGACAACAGTTTGTTCTATGCCGACCCACTAGTCTAAATAGTTGAGATAGAGTGAAGCAGAAAGCATCCAGCAGTTTTTATCAGTATTTGCCACTTGCTGTCCAGCAGCTTTGCCAGGTGGGAAATATAGGATTAACGTACCATAGACTCAAAATTATCGTATTTTGTTGGAAATTATCGTACACCCATCATAACCAAAATACACTTATTCGCGACAGTCAAATATAGTCGTTATTGTGTTTAAATGCGCTCACAGGTACTCAGGGCTTCGTTGCGGGTTAACGTCACTGATCTGTATATTTTACTGGATAGGTGGTTTGAGTCTTGCGTGATTTCTTGTTTGGGAGCATCTCCTGGGGGCGGGCACTTACCATTCAGCCAATCAATGCATGGACGTCACTCGTTTCTCATGCTCAGCAAAGCACGATTGGCTGGTATTATGTCACATGAGAACAGATATCTTCAGGGTTCGCAAAAAAACTGGCAGTTTCAGTTTTGCCGGCAATAATACGAAATGGTCAAATTATCGTACATTTGCCATTTTTTAGGATTATTGATGATACATCGTACAGAGGGTCGAATTATCATACAAATAGGATAATTATCGTACACCTGGCAAAAATGCTGTCCAGTGAAAATGACATCACAGTTGCTCAGGTCTCAGGTAACAACCAATCACAGCTCAGCTTCAGAAAACAGGTGGTTTGTGATTGATGGTTGCCTGATCCCTGAGCAACTGTGATGTCATCTTCAATCGACAGCAAGTGGCAAAATGGCCGCCCCCTGAGATGGATAAAAACGGCTGGATTTTGCTTCATAACTCATATTCTACAAATGCAATATTAATCAGTATGTCATGTTTAGACTAGAGTGGTCACATATATTATTGTCAAGAAATGTTTAAGAAATGATCACTTGAAAACAGCTGAGGAACTAGAATTGAACCCTGTGGAACACCATACATTCTATTATACGTGGATTTATATTGAACATATTCTTCTTATTATTTATTTTTTATTTTTTGCTCAATATAGCATGACATAATTGCAAGAATAAAGAAATCACGACGTACCATCACATTAGTCACGTTCAACTAGTGAGCGCACCAAAATCCCTGCAGCGCAGATAGTCCAAACAACGTAGCGTGATAACCTGCAGCCAATGATGGCCAATTCATCATGAATCATGTGAGTCAGGTATGTGTCTTGACATCCGCCAAACTCCTCAGACTGACTCACCGAACCCCTGGGGTTCAATCGAACCTAGGTTAAGCCCTAGCATTGTTACAATTGTTTTGCTGCTAATGTTAAAATTCCACTTGAACATTGTTTTATTAGGGCGACACAGTGAAACAGATTCTATCTCTATTATTTCTAAATGGATTTTTTTTTTAAATCTGAGCATGTATTTTAGCAAAGCTTCCCCGAATTGGTTGTGTTTGTCTTTTTTTCCCCCATTTTTTGTAGTCCTGTTGACCTGAGTGGTTATAAAATATAAAGCTAATGTGTTGTCCAGATAGACAGTGAAACAGCAGGTCAGGTTAAAGGAGAGAAGCTATCTCTCTGTTTTCAAATGAAACTTCCATTAGACCAAAATAGGAGGCTGCACTTATTGAAAACACTGAAGTTCCAGGAAGAAAGCAAGGCGGTGGAGTGTTGCGCGGTCCTGGCGAGCTGAGAGCGCAGCACTTGGCAGGATATTGAAAGCGTAAGAGAGAAGCAGGTTAAGAGAGGGTTGAAATGACCCGTTCCTCTCTTGAAGGCCTGTTTACTTGATTTTCTTGTCGTACGGCAATGGCTGTCTGGTCCGGACCGCTGGC
The DNA here is from genome assembly GCF_051991245.1 of Festucalex cinctus. Lineage (NCBI taxonomy): Eukaryota > Metazoa > Chordata > Actinopteri > Syngnathiformes > Syngnathidae > Festucalex > Festucalex cinctus. The sequence continues at coordinate 14,211,879 of NC_135419.1, forward strand.
TCCCAAGGCCCTCGTGGTGCACGGTGACCTCTCATTACCATTGCTTGCGAGAGCGTGAAAAGGAGATTGGTGCAAAGGGCAGTTGGGGGAGATGCGCCTAACCTTTTAAACCATCTGAATATGTCAACCATACAAATAACTCATTAACCTTATCCATTTAAATGAAAGGCTCCTACTTTTATCCCACACCCCTTTCCGCACTCTTCTATTAGATTTATTTAATTGGCCAAAGCCCATGATGAAAATGGAGAGTCCCTTTTGCAAATGGGAGCATTCACGAGCGCAATGGGGATTGTCCCCCTCTGGCCAAGACATTTAACCAAGCTGGTCTGTTTAGGGAAAGGAATTGTAGACCGGGGAAGTGCTTTGACGTTTAGCATATGTGCGAGGGTGTTGTTTAGGAAGTGGCCTGCAGCCCTGTTCGAGAAGCACAGGAGGGTATTGATTGGAGGAGCTCAATAGTTGGGCTCTTTTTAATCACCTCACTCAGAGGCTGCATTGTCCCAAAGGCCTGGAGAATAAGCACGCCTAATAACCCCGTGCATATATGCACACAGCCACCGGCTCCCAGGTCTGTGTGCGTGTGCGTACGTGTGTACCACGCTCAGGCCCACACCGCCACTAATCAATAGGACTGATTACCAACAGGGAGCTCGACTCGCCTTTGTTCCCTTTGGAAAGCCTTCTACTGCATCCGCACACGCGTTTAAGAAACATCTCGTTAATACACCACGGATGTTTGCAAATGACAAATATCTTAACATGCATTAGTTCAGTTGAAATTTTACTTGTACAATTAAGACCAGATTTGTCTTACCCTTTTGATTTGAGTACCGTAATTTGCGGACCATTGGATAGTATTAGGCGCAACATGCTAGTTTTAGCGCTATTATGCTAAGTTATATCAGGTAGCGCCACATGTCTCGCTAGTTTTTTTTTTTTTTCGCCAAACTACTACACAGGGTTTGCTTCGAGGGGATATTCCGAAAAAGTTTCAACATCACTAATCAATCTGGTGACCAGTGGTTGTGTTATTACTTTGGCTAATGCTAAATGCTATCTTGGTTGACAGTGCAACAGCTGTAAACAATCAATGTACTCACCATTTTCCAACCTTTTTTGCTCTGTCCCAGCAGCTATTGGAAGCTGGCTGTGCTGTTTATCTGACATCGTAATATATGTAATATGCCACCAGAAAAGCTTAGTTTGAGTTGGGTCTAACCAGCAACCGAAACATTAGACTAGTAGGATTACATTTCCCATAATTCTTTGACATTGAAACAGGAAGTAGTTCTAATTTTGGTGTAATGAAAACATAGACGTTTACTATCGAATAAATGTGTATGAGATTGATATTTTTGTGACTGCCGTAAATCCGGCTCAGCGTGTGGCATAAATCTGGATGAAGGTGTTTAGACCCGGTGCTGGTAATTGGTAGGGAGCTTCAGCTCATTCAGGATGACCAGAACAGTCCTAAAGACTTTATACTGCCTCCCACTCAGGTGTAGAATAGATTTTAAAATTACGCTACCGGTCTATATAGCACCGAATGGCTTAGGTCCTGAATACATTAAGGAAATGCTGATGGAATATACTGTAAATCCAGTAAATTTATGTCAGCAGAATTGTGTCAATTCATGGAGCCCAGAGTTCAAAGCAAACATGGTGCATCAGCATTCAGCTGTTATGCTGCACACAAATGGAATAAGCGTAAGTGTAAGTGTTTTTAAATCCAGGTTTAAAACTGCCTAAACCACCACCTATGATCTCGGTCTTTTAGAGCTTACCTATAATCATCTATTCAACCATTATATGAACCGGAGTGTCTTAAATTCTTCTGGTCTTTAAAGGTCTTAAATTATTTTTCCTTTATGTTTTAGTTTTGTTGTTGTTGTTTTTAGTATTTTTTCAGAGTCAATATATATATTTTTTATCATTACTTCATTCTCTTATGTGGAACAGATTTGTCCTGTGCCATTAAACAAACTGCTTGTTCTTGTTATGTGTACAAATAAAGCTTTGCACATGAGGGTACTAAAAATGTCATTTCTCCCACTCTGTTTTTCCTGCTCTGCCGCCATCTTTCCTCCGCAGTGCTTGCCTCTCAGCCTTATTGGCTGTCATATCTCTTTATACTGTTTGGAAATGCTGTACATTCTGTTACAGGCTTGTGACTGATAGCCTGCCAATTTTAGCTATGGCACATCAGAGAGGCTAACTCTCCCCCCCCAACCCTACTCAGTGCAGAGCACAGAGAGAGTCGCATTAAAGCTGTGACAGTGTGCTCCTTTCACCGCTCTCCCTGATTCCACGCTGCCTGATTAAGTGTTTCTCACCACTACTTGCTGTTTAGTTATAATTGGAAAAGGCCAGTAAAACATGGCCTCCTCAGCTGCAATGTACAAGACGCTCTCGTTGCAGGTAAACACAGAATACAGTCGCCCCCCCCACATCCCCCCGCCCACGGCGGTTTGCGTATTGTGGATGTGAACTCACATGAGTAATAGACAAGCGTTATTATTATTGTCGCCTCTTATCACAGACTCGAAGGCCAGTTATGGTTCCATCTATAAGCCCCCGAGCGACGTTACAAAAACTAATAACATCAATGGCTTTAACAAGAGAAAAAACAACAACAACATAGCACTGGAAGGCGGTGAATCAGCAACTTGCTTTAGTAAATATTGAGATTGTGGACGCTCCTTTCTCTGATTTTTTTCTTTTTTTCCCCCCCCATCCGCACCAACCCTCCAGTCATTTCCTTTTGAAGCCAAGTAAAGGTGTCATGACAGGAACATCATTTGCCTTTCCCAGAACAAAGGCAAATCTTTACAGTGGCAGTAATGCAACACATTTTGTGTTGTGGAGGAATAGTCGCTTCATCTCTCCCTCCGTCATTTTGAGAAACATTGACAAAAGATTTTAGCTAACTATATAATCTGGCTATGAAGTGTGATGGATTACATTTTAAGAGTTGTAACGATGCTTTACATTACAAAACACATTTGTGTTCGGTCACCGGTACGTTATTTTCAACTTGTTGCTATTCTATCATGGTAATGTTCTAAGGGAGGCCAGGCATCTTAATGGAAACAATTGTCGGGCTAAACCACATTTTAAAAGGCGCTATGTGCAATCTATTATGGTGCCGTATTGACGGAACGTTCCTCATGCCTCCGACGGGCCCCTGTGCTCAATTATCGAGCAGTTATCAATGATCTTGCTCGCCGAGCTTTTGTCTCGGCTCGGGAGACTGGAGACGGAATGCAGATGACATTTATTGTGCCGCCGGAAAGATGAACTTAAATTGTCCCCTGAATGCGTACAACTCTGCTTCACACGTAATGTTCCATCTCATGGAATAGAAATCTTCGTATCGCTCAATAACTCCAGGAGCTACTCGACATCTGGAAAACAAAAAATCACTTGAACACAAGAATCCGTTGCTCACCTCTAAAAAAAAATAAATAAAAAATGTCTCATTCAAATATGCATCAAAGTCACAATGTAATTGTATCAAAAAAATCTGCCTTTACAAATGATTGATTTATCCAAACAAAACAATTTATAAGGGAATTGTGGAAATAGAAGCTGTTGTCCATCGTAAAATATATTAATTGTAGATAGCAAGATAGCTAGCTAGGTACGATGGCTAGCAAGATAGCTAGCTAGATAGGCCTATTATGGATGGATGGATGGATGGATGGATGGATAGCTAGCTAGATACGGTAGCTAGCAAGATAGCTATCTTAATGTGATAGATATACAGCAAGATAGCTAGCTTGATGGGTCTATTATGGATGGATGGATGGATGGATGGATGATAGCTAAGTGGATAATAGATAGATAGATTTGGGTGGGTTCTGGTTGCCATTTTGGACAGTTTTTGTAGTGATGTGCTTCTCGGGTCGAATCCCTGAAGCGTGTGCCGAGTAATGTAGATGAGTGGTTCATGAACGGCGATTCAATGCGTGTGTCGATGACGTACGTGATGACGTTTGAAGCCCCGCGAAGCGGGTGTACCACGTGACTGATTCAGGAAATGATTCGCTAGGTTTGAGTGTAGTTCGAAATAAAAGCGGCAAAGAAACGCTATGGATTCCCCTTCACTTTTTGTGTTTTCGGGTCCCTTACTGCGGTACTTCTTTGCATTTTGCATTCGATTTGACCGACGACGACGAGCTTCTTTTTTTGCGATGGAGTTCAAGGAACCAGCAAGAAAGAGAAGAAAATATCCCCAGAGTTGAAAATCCCCTTCAGTACTGGGAATCACAGAAATATGCGCTTCCAAGTTTATACAAACTTGCTGTCTCATATCTATGCACCCCTGCTTCATCAGTACCATGTGAAAGAGTTTTTTCAAAAGCAGGTGAAATTCTATGCACAAAAAGAAACCGCCTGAGTCCAAAAACTTTGGAAAAAATATTGTTTTTAAATAAAAATGAAGAAGCACTTTATTTTACCTCATTTTTTCACATTTTCACTTGTTGCATAAGCACAAACATAGACAAAGTAACACAGAACAATTCATGTTAAAACACTCTTCAAATATATATTCTTTTGTATTTAGAGGATGATTTACACCCCACCATTTTATTGCATGCACCAAGCATGTTATACATTTTTCTGTCCACATGATGGCGTAGTCGAGGAAATGAATCATCTTGAAGCCCCTACGTGTGTGTGAAGCTTTTCAATGCAGGGCTTCACTGCTTTACGAGGCTTCATTTTGCCATCACTAAGTTTTTGTGGTGTACTGAATTTGAAGTAATGGAACATTCTTTAAAAAAAAAAAACATGGTATCCTCCATTAAAAAAAAAAAGATAAAAACTGAGAGAAGCAAAATTGTGACGGGGAATACTGAAAACAGTTTTGTTTACCGTTGTGGTTGTGGCTTTTATCATTCTGAGACATTTCAATATGGCTACATTATCAGTCTAAGATTAAAATGAGCTCGTGTTGGCTCTAGGCAAGAGAGTGTAAAAATATTACCAACAGCTTTCAGTATAATACAATGCACTTCTACACCACTGCAAAGCACAACCTTAATCCAGCAATCCATTTTCTATACTTCTCATCCATATTAGGGTCGCAGGTGAGCTGGAGTCTATCCCAGCTAAGATGCATGTTATTTTAGAATGCGGTAAAAAGCAGGAGTACCTGGAGAAAACCCACACAAGCACATGGAAAACATGCAAATGCCACACGGCAAGGCTGGAGCCTGGATTCGAGCCCCAAATTCCCCTCACAACGATAATAATAAACATATTGTTGGATAAATACCTCTCTGAGAGTGTCAGTGAAAACTAAGCATTATTATGTTTGTAAATCCAGACGTGTTTTTACCATGCTCATTAGATTGTGCTGGTGTACCTAATGTTATGACCATTGAGAGTATATGGACATATTATGCACTAATGAGCATTTATTAGGGGACAAAAATTGGATCCAGAATGCTGTCGTGTCTGAGGTGCATTTTAAATTTAATGGTGAATATTGTTTACAACAATTCTCTTGCTGAATTGTGACTGCTTTCAATTGCTAACTTAAGGATAGTGTCGTCTTAATGAGGTTTTGTGCTATTTATTTCCAACTGGAAACTGGATGTCATTCAGTTTTCTTCCACTAGCTGAAGAATTATCAGATGAATATTTTCACCAGTTGATAAATTACTGCATAATGTGTTTGGGATAACAAAAGCATTTGAACACAGATCCTCGCAACTGTGTGGCAGAAATGCTAAGCATGAACTCACCGTGCTACCCTAATGAGATTGTAGCTTTTGTATATAAAAAATTACTAACAATATCTATTTATTTTCTGATGCGGTTCGGCTAACAGCCCAGCATTTTTTTATTTTTTTTTATTGTGTAAATGGGTTTGGGTGAAAAGTGATGAGATAGTAATCGATTACCTGCTCAGGAGTCTCTGGATCGTGAGCTGATTAATTTGCGTATTGAAGCGACTGAGGCAAATTGGAGTGTACTTGTACTACTTGGCCGCAGCCAACCGATGCATTATTGATTTGTTTCAACTAGTTTGCCGTCTTAATAGAAGACAACACGATGTCAGCTAAGGGAAGTCCCCCAGGCCACAGGAATCAAAACATGCATCAGACGAGAGATTCATAAACAAATACTTTACAAATTGTTGCTTTACCTGAGTTTACCGGACCTAATTGCAGTCCACTTTATTGTGACAGTATGACTTTGGAAAAATGTAACAATAACCAAGGCTTCATTTCCATTTGCATAGCAACCCGTATCATGTGTGAATGTGGCGTATTTTCAGTCGAGATCATGTAGAAGAGCGATCATTATATTTTCAGCTATGTGATGTGGACTCGCCTCCGAATTAAGTCGCCTTCAAACGCCCGCGTCAAAAATGACAAACACAACGATGCAATTTGTGACATTATTTCATAAACAACGGAGCGCAATATGTAGACATTTGTTCAGTGGACACAGCCCAGTAGTCTGCTCTCGCCTGCTGTCAGTCACTGTGGGGTGTTCAGACAATTATTCAACAAAAAAATAAAAATAAATTAGCGTCACGTTACTTGAAGGCTCCAGTTTGTTGTCAGATTCCATTGAGACGCGAATAATGATGTTTTCCCATTATTTTATAGCTGCTGGATGTAGAGGTTTTGATTGTTATCATAAAACAAAGCGTGTTCAAGTAAACCCTCTAAATAATTGCCATACGTCAAGCGGATGAATTCTCACGAGAAGCGGTTGTACAAAGTGTTGGGTTTAGGGAGGATGATGGTGGAGGTGCGGATGTTACCGGCCCATTAAATGGCCGCTTTCAGTTGTCATCTTGAGCAAAGATGTAAGCCTTACTGTAACTTCTAATTGGTCCAGTATTCACACCCAAGTGACAGAGGCCAAATTAATCACATGACACGGGTACACGGTCAACTTCTTAGTTGTCACAGACAAATTCTCTTTTGTAATTGATACATTTTTTTCCCCCACTGTAGTTATAACAATATTATACACACGTTGGTCTGGGCCACTTGTTTTTTTTTCTATCAATGAATGGCCAGCAGTGATGTAGGTCACGCTTATTAGATCGGCTCAGCAAGATTGCTACATAGGCTGAGCAGGTGCAAGGCAAGAAATCGTACCTTGAAGTACCTGGTTTGGCAAGTGGAAATGTGAATAGTGAGGAGGGCAGTGGAAAGGGGCATATATGTATGTATGTATGTATATGTATTTCACCCAGTTAAAAAAAAAAAATAAAAAAAAAATAAAAATACTGCACAATACTTTGTGATGTTTTTTTTCTTTAAATGTTTATTTATTTATTTATTTATTTGTTTGTTTTTTAGAGAAAACTAAGACTAGAGCTTGAGTGGTTAGCACGTTCACCTCCCAGTACTGAGGCAGACTCCAGCCTTCCTGGGTGGAGTTTGCATGTTCTCCCTGTGCCTGCGTGGGTCTTCTCTGGGTACTCTGGTCCCCTCCCACATTCAAAGACATGCGTGGCAAGTTAATTGGGCGCACCGAATTGTCCCTAGGTGTGCTTGTGCGTTTGGATGATTGGTTGGCAACCAGTTCAGGGTGTATCCCGCCTACTGACCAGAGCCAGCCGAGATAGGGTCCAGCACCCCCCGCGACCCTTGTGAGGAATAAGCGTTCAAGAAAATGGATGGATGAATGGATAATACTAGAGCTAAAAGACACTTAACTAAAATGAAGCATTTTTGAAAACACTAAACTAATAGATAAATGACAAACCCGCTCTAAAAATAAATTAAAACTAACTACCGGAAGAGGGTGGGGGAATTGGGGTAATAAAATAAATAACTATAACTAAAATTTCAGAACTATTACTGTATAACTGGGGGCGGTGTGACTCAGTGGTCGAGTGGTCGTCTCGCAACCAAGAGAAAAAATATTTTAGGTATGAAATGTGAATTTGCTGCGATTGGCTGGCAACCAGTTCAGGGTGTACCCCGCCTACTGCCCGATAACCTGGCAATAGCCAGACGGATATGCGCTTCACTCAAGTGAGTTCTCCGCAATATCCATCTGGTACCTCTCCACAGTAATTTGGTCGGGAAAGGCGGGACATTCTGTACAATAATTCCAGCTGATTGGACGATACATCATTCTACAACTTTTTTTTTAACCAAGCCTCCATTCGTCTATGTTAGGTTTGTTTTGTTAGCTCGGGCGTTGGCACTGGCTTCCTGGTTTCATCACAGTTGCATATCCCACCCCCAAACACAATGTCGCTCTGTGATTGGTGGTAATCAACGGGAGCGGTACAAGATGTATTCTCCGGGGTTTGTGAACTCACAAATACCACGAGAATTCGTCTTGTGAGAGCAAGTTTAACTGCCTGAAGCCGGCTGGGATAGGCTCCAGCACCCCCACGACCCTTGTAATGAGTAAGCGGTTCAGAAAATGAATGAATGAATGAATGAATGTGAATTTGATGAATATAAACATTTAAAGGATCCCTTCCATGCAGTTCTACGTAACAATGATACTGGTTATTTATCTGCCACTTTATGGAAGAAAAATTCCTCCAATGGTCGGTGTTCGACTTAAAAAAACAACCTGTGCCTGAAGACCAGTGTTAATTTTTCACATACACATGCACCACAATTCATATTTCATGTTTCATAAAGCATTTACAGACCAGTTGAAGGTTGTAAAAGCGGTGGAAAATTTGCTCGGGCTCGTCAGAGGTTTTGAAAGGTGCTCGTAACACAAACGTAAGTGCTCACGTAACAACGTTTTCGTTGAACGTTTCACCCTCACTTGTGATTTGATGTGAGCTACAGTAATCGAAGCAGTCGGGAGAATTGCTTTCTTATACTTGGGGAAGCGTCCGTCTGTCATTCCGTCCACGTCTGGTCCGCCATGGCGGGGTGTTGAGATGGAATAGCATAGTATGCATAGCGCCATTAATCACTGCTTGTGGTGGTAGTAAACGGCTGCTTGATGGTCATTAGAGAGCACTTCTATTACAGAGGTTACTGTGTGTAGCGCTTAACCTTCTCATGTTTGATGTATAGCACAACTATACGGCTTTTTAGAGAGAGAATTCAGTAGCATCCTTTCCTCGCCCAGACTGGAACGTCCCCCTTCTTGTGCAATCATTGTGCAACCTTTTGTTTCCTTGCCTCCCCTCTCTCTCCCCACCTCCACCTTGCCCGTCATCGTTCCCTTTATGCCCCTCCTATAATCTCAAATGTGCCTCGCAAGTGGAGGCAGCTGCTTAAGTGGCGAGAGAGGGAGGAGGAAATGGGGGTAAGGAGAGTCTGACTCACAGTTAGCTTCTGCTGCAGCGCCAACTAACTCCTCCCATTTCACTCAAGGTCTCCGTCTCCGCGCACACCTGCAAGCCAGTATTTCGCTTGAGCTTTTTGTCTAACTTTGTATTCTGCTGCGTTTATCCACTTTACAGGGTCCGTTCTCATTTTGTAATGAAATTTTAATGCGCATCCTCGTAATTAGCGTAGGCCGCTCTTGATGCATGCAGCCACGCGGTATGTGCACACGCTGCGGACGCGGTTAAAAAAAATAAAATAAAAAATCACGTAAAAATGTCTGGGGAGCTTAAGGGGCCATTTTGACATGTTTTTTCTTTTTAAATGCCGCTGCTTCGTTAGTGCTTAAAAGCACACTCCCCTGCAGTGGAATGACATCACGGCGGTGACGCCAGCAAAAGCCCGGTGCTTTTTATCAACTGTCATTCACGCAGGGGCTGCAAGGCCACCACAGAGTGGCACAGGACAAAAGCGCCATGCTGGGAGGTTGTCAAGAGAAAATGATGTCTAACGAGGTCAAAGAGGTGCGGTGTTTTTTTTTGTTTTTTGTTTTTTTGTGATTGTTTGGTGGGGAAACGGCACAGTAGCCGTGGTGAGTGTCTTTCTCCACTCACTGGACAATTGGATGATAACATGAACTTCATTTGGGCTGTTTTTCAGCTATTTGAAACTCAAATGTAAACAAGTCATTGTGTGACTGGCCAACTTCCAATTTGTTTTGATTTCAAAACTAATTGAGATCAATATCATTCCTTGGCTGAAAGGTTTTTCAGTATAGTTTTTGTTTTCGTTTTGACTCTTTTTAATTCATTTAGTTTTAATTATTTTTTAGAGAAGATTTATTTATTTTTTTCAGTTTTTATTTTTTCCAAATATGCTGCATTTTTTTTTTTAATTCTCAACTCAACTTTATTTATAAAGCACTTTAAGAACAAGCATTGCTGTATACAAAGTGCTGTACATAAATCGGTTGTGCAGTAAAGAATAAGGTAACAAAACAAGAACAAAGTAAACATTTTGAAGTGTCTATACAATTTTTTTTTTTTACAAGTAAATACATTTTACATCAGTAAATTAATAAGTAGGCGAGTAAATAAAGAAATAAATACATAGATAAATAAATAGAATAAACATCAAATTCATACACACCACAAAACACCAAAAACAATGTTAAGTCTTAGTTTTAGCATTAGTTTTAGTTTTTCATGTATATGGATGGAGGCTTTTTCGAGTGCAAGATTTATTTACTTTTTAAATAAGGTGACTAATTATTGTATTATAGGTAAAGTAAAGTACATTACAATTCTCAAACTGTTTGACCTTCCTTTCTGTACACAAAATAACAACTTTTAAATTATGGTAATTCCTGAAGCCTTATGTATGACATTAATTGACAAAGAAGAAAACGAAGGACATTTTCACTATAATTATAGCTTTTATTAGTTAGTTTTATAAATGTAAGATGAAGTGTCAGTTTATTTTTGTTTGTTTTAAAAGCAATTTCATTTTTATTTAGTTTCGGTGACAAAAACATTTTTTCAATTTTAGAGTAGTTATATTTACTCGTATACTTACTTACTTATATTTATTTTGTTTTATTTTCTTTCACTTGTCTTTTCTACGTGCCTGATTTCTATTCCATGTATAGCACTTTGTGTGCAGCAATGGTTCTCAAAGGAGAGGCGATTTATAAATTAAATTTATAAATTTATAAATAAAGTTGAGTTGAGAGTTGAGTAAACACTCCCACAGTGGCCCCATTTACCCCATGTTGGATCTGCCGGCCTGTGCTCGTCTACTATATTACCACACTGGTGTGAACTGCCACTGATGCAGAAATAAGTTGCTTTGCTTTTTGTTTTTATTGTTTTTTCTTAAATCTTTTACAATCAATGTAGTTTTCTGAGTAACTATACAGCCCATTCATAATCGTTATGTTTAAACTTATACTACACCAATTCATGTGTTATATACGGTTTCCACAAAGGGATTGAATTTATACGGCGAGATGAATTTTACGGCCATATCACCCAGACCTATTTCAAGGTGATTATCATTCGTGATATTTTATTAGGACATCCCAGAAGACATTAATGTTATTTGAGTTGTTCTTCCTGCAATTAATTCACAATTTAACCAACATTCATTGCCTTGACATGGCACCATTAATATTAATGTTTGGACCTCAGATGATTGAGGTCAAGGTTTCTGACTTTGCACCACACCATTAAATTGAAACACAGTCAAGGTCTGTGTGATGTTACTGCGGATGCTTTTTTTTTTTTTTTTGCTTTTTACGTTGGTATAAATATTCATCGTCAGGGGGCGGGTCTTGAAGTCGGCTCCCTCGTCTGATTATTAGAACAGAACTCCATGAGGCAGATGGTGAAAACTGTAAATATTCATCTGGTGTCTTACATGCCAACGATCCTGAATGACAATGAATAGTCTTACACCTCTAGCCAATGTTCAGGCCAAAGATTTTTAGGCCGAGTGTTGGAAATATGCTTATCAGAAGAGAGTAAAACTTAGGTTGTATGCATAATCTTACACGCAAATCTTTTTAAGTACTAAAAAAAAAGAGCAAAAACAACATGTTGAAAGAACTGAACTTGATCGCCTCTCCTTTGAGAAGTGAAAAAAAAAATAGCCCCTCGCTTGTGTTTGTTCGGATAACGGCTGGATAGCATGCTAGCATGCGGGAAGTTCTTAGGGTAAAAAGTGAAAATAAATTATTGTAGCTTCACCTTTATACAGCTACTGTACTAACCAAATTGTCATGGTATTTTCTTGTTGGTAATCCCTTCTCACATTTCTTTTTTTAGGAAAACTGACTAGACTGTAGCTTTTGATTAATCCTCCTATAAGTGAAATTGATGACTCGATGGGCATTGTGTCCCAAAGCACCAGGTACATCATTCACTTGAATAAATGCCCCACCTCAAAAAAAAAAAAAAAAAAAAGTTTAAATACCTTTACATGGATTGGGCTTTACACAGTTCTGATCGGCTAGATCGCATTTTATGCTAAATCAGGGATCGGCCTGTAATGTCATAATTTTCCGATTGATCAATGACATCATTGATTGGATCCGGGAAAACAAACATTCCACAATCTCATTCACTCCAGTGATGTTCTGTGCTGCCGTTGTCAACAATCCAGTGTTTCACAGCATCAGATTTTTTTCCCCCAAATTTTTTAAAATAACTAATAATTTTTCACCCACCCCATTTTCCATGTTGTGAATGTTTATCAGTGTCTTTGGTAGATTGTTTCGGCTTTAATTGTTTATTTTTTTCCCCCCCCAATGCATTTCAATTAGCATTGTTGTCTACAAATTTTGGCTAATTGTCGGCCGGTCTGGTCCCAATAATAAATATTTAAACAATAAATAAACAGGACCCGAACCATGACAGTAAACATAACCCTTACATGACCCTAGTCATGACAGTAAACATAACCCTTGCATGACCCTAGTCATGACAGTAAGCATGACTCTTGCATGACCCTAGTCATGACAGTAAGCATGACCCTTGCATGACCGTAGTCATGACAATAAGCATGACCCTTGCATGACCGTAGTCATGACAGTAAACATAACCCTTGCATGACCCTAGTCATGACAGTAAGCATGACCCTTGCATGAACGTAGTCATGACAGTAAGCATGACCCTTGCATGAATGTAGTCATGACAGTAAGCATAACCCTTGCATGACCCTAGTTACGACAGTAAACATAACCCTTGCATGACCCTAGTCATGACATAAAGGTTCATTCCAGTACATGAGATAAACTGGATCATATATTTCTGAACTGAATATATAGGCCTTAGGTTTTGTTTCATGTCACCATAACCTGACACTGCAGATGCTGTAGCAAGTTAGTGGGAAGAAAATGAAGATGTCTCCCTTTATATCCACCAGTGGGGAAATTTATAATTCATCTTCATATCATAAGCAACTAGAGGTTTAGTATGTTGCTTGAAGATTCTTCAAGAGGCTTAATAGGAAACTGGGGGGTTTAGTTTGTAATCTACAATATTCTGGCCCAAAAAAAAAAAGAGCAAAACGATGATTGTGTAAACACTGTTGTTTGTTCGCAGCTAGAGTTGAGTGAAAAAGTCATTTCGTTTCTTGTTTCAGCGCGGTCCAGTTCCGATATAACAGCTGCTTTAAAAGCACCCACGCTATTTAACTCTGTGGCCACCGTTTTTACAAGCTGGCAGTGTTGGGACATTAAACCATTGAGCTGTTCCTGCACCTCAGCAAAGGATGCTGCCATTTCTTATTATTTGCAAGCTTGGCAATGATGTATGTATATGATTGCTGATGCGAGTGATGTTGATTGGTTCACTGCTGATTCTCCACTCGTACCTGTAAAATATACAATTAAAAATTACAGCCGGTAAAAACGATGCCAGCAATTACACAATGAGTAAAAACAACTGTTTTTTTTTTTGTTTTTTTATAGTGCTGTGTTTGTTTTTCTGCTCTGCACCAACACCGTGTTAAAATGCAACTGGTTCCAAGAGGCAACAGCAGCCTTCACAAGACGCAATCTCACACTACTTGGCAAATGTGCAGCCCATCATGCAAATTAGAGTTTTCAAATGTTGCTAAAACATCAGTCTCGGAGGCTTCCAACTGCTTCGTTCAAAAGGAAAGGTTCCACTTGTGAGAAAGATGCCAACGTAAAGCCTAAACCATCAACTCTGGAACTCATTTGGAATTTTGCAGAAGGCAGTGTAGAAGTTTTTCGCCCTTATTCTAAGGATCAATTAAATTTGCTCACTGGACCTGAGCTGTGATTCCATCACATGCGTGGTTGCTTTTTTTCTACAGTACAGAAATATATTCATGGCAATAAAGTACTGCAGAACAAAGTACTGCATTAGGTAGGTATGTATATATATATATATATATATATATATATATATATATATATATATATATATATATATAAGTATCTTCTTGAAACCTAAGACTGCAGTGCACCAACCAAAAACATATTCATACACTGTTGCTTGATATACTTCTACTTTTAGTGCCACAAAAAGACTATGCCGCTGCATCTTCATCCTGTTTTTTTTTTTTTCGCTCTGCAGCACAGTGCAGCCAAACTTACACAACCTTGTTTTTGTGACAGCCTTGCCACCACCCTTATCCGACTCTCTGAATACATTAAGAACGACACCCGATCTCTTTGCAGTTTAGCGAATTAATTTGAAAAACAAGATCAATGTAAGTTTCTTCTGTATGTAGCTCACAGTCATGTTCCCTTTGTAACCTCTGTCTGCATAATTCTTTAATGATGAGCTTTGGTGTCATTAGGGCTGCTTGCAGTGCACAGAAAATCTCTTGTTTGTTACGAGGAGCAAATTAGCGGAGATAAAATAATGGCTCGTTGCTGGTGTTTATCATTCCGTGTGTTTCTCTCTCTTTACAAAACTGCTAATCGCAGTTGCTGATGTTTGTATGAAAGAAACGCTTAGCAAGATCCTGCGGAATCAGGGAGCAGGACAAGGCTCTCCACAACAAGCTACGCTAATTCACAGAATTGACCGCTAATCCAGGTTAATCAGGTTGTTTCTACCTTCATTTGACTAACATGAGCCGGAGTGTTTACATGATATTGCGATAATTGACGCACTGCTTTAATCCTGTTATAACGGAGACGCTAAAAGGAAAAGGAGGCAGTTATACGGCTCCACAGTACAAAAAAGAGAAACCATTTGAAAGATGCCGACCTAGCATGCCGACTGTTTTGGTGCTAGTGAGCCATGCTGCTGGAGGAACTCTGTTATTTGGGCTGTGAGATTGTATGCGCCGCCGCCGCCGCTGCCGCTGTGAAGGGGGCGTCTGTGAATGGCCGCCCTGGGCATTGAGCACACAGTGAGCTGCAGCCAGCAGCTCCCGAGAAACAGCAACACTCTGTTATTCAGCCCCGTGCTCCAGAACATTGTGTGTGCATCTGTAATCTCACTTAGCCCCTGGGCTGGCACAGAACCCCCCCCCCCATCCCAACACACATACACGCACACCGTCATGTTCTTTCTCTTTCACTCTTCCTTTCAATGCTCTTTCTCTCCATCGACACTGCGTCAATGCCGCTCTCGCTCTCTCGTACAAAAAAGACATAGAGCCCAGCAAATACACCCACTTACTTTCTCGCACTGTCACCCATGTGCAAACACACCAAAGGGCCTTGAAGATACACCCATGTGTAAAGATCACACTCCGACTGTGTCAAAGCCACGACAGCCTGTTCACTTTTCATTGAAATGAAGCGAAATTCTCCATCATCCGCATCCTCGCTGACATGGGAGTGGCACTCGTGTTTTGCCTTCTTTGCCCGACAAGCTTCAACGTTATGACCGGCGGAATCATATGCAAGATCTGTGGCAAATATTCTTCCTTTAGAATGATGATGAGGATTTATTTTGGTTGCAATTTTGCTGTCATGATTTGTACTGTTTCATGAAGTATAAAGCTAAGGGTCGCCAAGCTTTTCGGAACCAAGAGCAAAAAAGCAAGATGCCAAACCTAACATGAAGTCATCCATTTTGATGTACTTATTTTCGGTCTTATTTATTTTATTTTTTTTTACAAACTCCGCCTAGAGAATCTATCCAATCATCTTCAAACTTTGTGTGTTTCCATCTAAAAATGTTCAAGATGAAAAGTTATTTATTAAAGAGAAAGGTACCCACCCCCCACCCCCCAAAAAGAAATTCTTGACAATAATATTTTGCCACTTTCTGGCAACTGAAGATGACATCACAGTTGCTCAGGTCTCAGATAACAACCAATTACAGCTCAGCTTCAACAGGTGATAGTAAGTGGCAAAATGGCTGCCCCCTGAGATGGACAAAAACGGCTGGATTTTGGGTCATAATTCATATTCCACAAATGTAATATTAATCAGAATGTCATGTTTAGCTTAGTGAGGTCACATATAACATATTATTGCCAAGAAATGTTTAAGGTTGACTTTGAATAAATAGCACAATAGAGCCCCCAACAAATTCTGAACAAAGCATTCCCGGTTATAAGGTTCACCTACATCCAAGAAAATTCGGAGGCATAAGTAACAGTCCAAGACCTACGAAACAAGACTTTAATAGACATAGGCTAAGCCTAACAGGAAGTCCTCCATTTTGACTGTATTTTGGAATTGGAATGGATGGATGGAATATTTTTCACGAACTCCTCCTACAGAAGTTATTTGATCATCTTCAATCTAGAGACGTTTAAGATGAAAAGCTAATGAATGCTTTTTATTTCATTGAACACTTTGCCGTGGAGATGCGCTGTTTGCAGATAAAAATAATACTATTTTTGAGTGTCTAAACCTCGGCGGATATATGCTTGTCCTTTGTCTCAGTATCCCAAAATGGCCAGGGTTGTGAGGGCCCTTTATAGCTGCTTGCAGCTCTAGTTATTACTTGTTATGATTAGATATTCTTCTGTGTGAAGACACTGCGTACTTATACCGGCTTTATTTCAAGGTATCGATTCTCGTGAAGCCTACCGATATCAGCCACTGATACTTACGTTTTTTTAAAAAAAAGGCTTGAGTAAGTCCTCCTCGCCAGTAGTTGGCGCTACACTTAAGAGGTTTAAGATGTTAAGTGAGTCATCGTCATGAAGAAAGAAGATTACAATTGTCTGTTGTATCGGGCTTGGATTCTCCACATACTGTATTGTTTTCCATTGAACCAGAAAAACATGGTGCGACTGTCAAAGAAGATTCTCTGTCAAGAATCTATTGGTCCTTGTTTTCATTGCGCTGTATTTCCTGCCTTTATCGGATACCATGGCTGCTTGTTTTGATAGAGCAAACACTTTGAGCAGGAAAAAAAAGCGGAGTCGTTTTTAAATATATATGAAGGCGATGTCTGCGTGAACTGGCGAGCGGTTATGAGCTGTGTCATGTGTCGACGCTCTGCATGGACTCCTCGCTTTCTTCCTCGCCTTCCTCCATACTCTGTTCTCCGTCACGGAGACGCTCCCAGTGCTGCCTTGCGCGCTGTAATGCATTCACACTCTCGCCTTGTTTTGCTGCACCACTACACTGCAGTCCAAGTGTAAAAGCCTGCCCTCTCCCATGCACGCTGATGTTATTTGACCTCGGCTACTGTATACATGATGAAAGAGATTCAGGCTTTATTCTTGATATTTTATTCATCTTTGCGCCGGCTGAAGCCGTGCAAGGTGACGGCTTGCAGCAACAAGAATCTCTCCCGAATTGACATGTTGTGATCATGCCGGTGATGTATCGCCGTCATCATCTGCTGTCTGCGTGTCGCGTCTGTCATCGGCGGATATCTGCTTCTGGCATTCTTCAGTCTTTATTGTTTCCTTTGATTCCCCTTTGCAAATTTCAACTGAATGGATTTAATGCTACATTTGTTAATGCCTGCGTTTTGACACACGGTTTACATTAGGTGTAATATCTTGCTGGTATAACATGCGTACATTAGACAAAATCGTGTTGATATGGCTAAATTGTGATCTACCCCCCCAGTGGGATACGGAAATTATAAACTTGTTTCCTCTGTGACGGTGAACTACAGATTGGTTTTAAATACATATATTTAGTGCAAAGTTTATATTAGTAGCTTATCATCGTTTTTGTAGAATATTTTGGAAAAAAAATGCAAAAAGGAAGTCTGTCTTCGTTACTTCAACTTAAATTCTGGCGGCACCGTGGGATTGTGGTGTAAATGGTTGAGTGCAAGTTACAATCATGGCTAAATTGTGGAATTGATTCTGATTGGTAAATGCAACAGAAAAAAATGGGTCAATAGTAATAATTAGGGGTGTGAATTGCCTAGT
Source organism: Festucalex cinctus (assembly GCF_051991245.1). Taxonomy (NCBI): domain Eukaryota; kingdom Metazoa; phylum Chordata; class Actinopteri; order Syngnathiformes; family Syngnathidae; genus Festucalex; species Festucalex cinctus. The sequence continues at coordinate 14,230,004 of NC_135419.1, forward strand.
ACCTGACGATTCGATTCGTATCACGATTCACAGGTCACGATTCGATTCGATACCGATTAATCCCGATACGAATGGTCACGATTCGATACCGATTAATCCCGATACGAATTTATAAGTCGATTGTTGCGATTTTTTTTCATTCAAATTTAGAAAATACTAATCAGTAAGCTTGTAGAGTGTAAGATTTATTTGAAAATGTATTATTTATTTATCTGAAATTTCAGTCTTATAGAGGTTGTAATCTGTTTCATGTTTGAACAGCATTAAAATAAAATATTAAGGCTTAATGTTCCGTTCATATAACATTCTTCCATGCTCAAGGTGTGAATCCTAACCCGAAGTCAGACGTTTTGTTGAATATTTTTCCATTAAAAATGGAAGTTTAAAAATCGATTCACACACACACACACACACAAACAAAAAAGGCAATGATGATAAGACGTTGAATCGGTAAGACTACCGAATGAACAATTCTGAGCTCTTAAAAAAAAAAAAAAAAAAAAAAAAAAAAAAACGATTTTTTTTTTATTGAATCGATTCGAGAATCGCGCGATGTACTATCACGATATATCGCCGAATCGATTTTTTTTTAACACCCCTAGTAATAATACTACTAATAAATTCTGAATACACAGGGTACAGATCTCAGAGGATTCCGTATTATAATCACCTGATCTTCAAAAAATGTCAGAAATCAAATATGTTGCATCTAATTAAATTGTAAATGTATTTTTTTTTGCTTCCTAGTTGTAGCCCATTGTTGTCCTATTTGGTAGGAATACTACATAGAAAGCTAAATTTGCAGTTAATAAAGGAAGAAAAAACAGTATCAGTCTGTTTTTCAAGCTCATGTTTGTGTCTAATGGGGGACATTATAAAACACATTTTTTTTTGGCTCCCACTGAGTTCAACATAAATGCATTTCTTCCTTGCATCTTTCACTTGTCTCAGGCTGCAGCAACTTTTCCAACTGAATGTGAATGCTGCGCTTTTAGTGGCTGGCTTGTTTGATTATCCGCACGCAGGGAGCTGTGCTGGATTCCATTCCTTTCATCATGCTTTAAGCAGTGCGAGCCTGCTCCCCCGTGGCATTTTAAGAGAGGTGATTTTTAGTGCCTCTCCTTTATGCGCATCACACTGGCTGCCTCCTCCCAGTCTCGTCTTCTACAGGTGGATATTGGCTTCGACAAGTGCGCTAACCCGAGACTACCTGCATGCTCACCAGGCTGTCTTTGCGAGGTTGGATGTTGTGAGCCTTATGTTACGTACAAACTACTGGGAGCGGAAGTCAAGAAGCCAGCTGCAGCGCGCAGGTGCTTTCAGAAAAACGCTTGCTGACGAAGGCTTTGTGTGGATCATTTTTAAATTTGGTGCATCTATCTATCTATCTATCTATCTATCTATCTATCTATCTATCTATCTATCTATCTATCTATCTATCTATCTATCTATCTATCTATCTATCTATCTATCTATCTATCTATCTATCTATCAGTCATCCATCCATCCATCCATCCATCCATCAATCATAAAAGAGCAAGATGTATTATTTTTCTTTCTTTCTTTCTTTCTTTCTTTCTTTCTTTCTTTCTTTCTTTCTTTCTTTCTTTCTTTCTTTCTTTCTTTCTTTCCATCCATCCATCCATAGTTGACCATTTAACCACAGAATCACAAATCCTTTCAAACGTGTTGCTAATTGTACTTTTGCAGACAAACACGTCATAGTCCCAAAAAAAAGAAAAAAATCTAATTGATCATACTTGTAAATGGTATGCACCAAGCCTCATATTAAATTTTGAGAACATATCGGAGTGTATATATGCGGTTGATTTGAAATACATCATTGTGTTTGTTTTGTTCTGTATTTAGGTTTGGAAAAAATATCTGTTCCTCTTAATTTGTACTCACTTTCCCGTTTTTTGAATTTGATTTGCATGTTAATTGGTAAAATTTCATGATAAGGCTTTATACACCAGACTAAGTGCAATTTCTGGAGAAATTGCGTGGGAATGCTGAAAGCTGAATGCTAAGATTTGAATGCACGTGGAACGCTTATGAAGTAAATTGAGAGATAAATTATGAAATTCTAACTTCCTGGTTATTGGACAATACAAACTGTGTCACCGAGCAGTATCGGACACCTGGTAATGATAAGTTATATGTATGGAGGTGGGTGTGGAAGGTGATACTTAGAAAAAGTTCAATGTTTGTGAAAATGAATGGGGAAAAGTTTATATTAAATGATAAATTGTGCAAATAGTGTGTAATCAGACAATATATACCCCGGGAGGCGTGAATTTTGGAAGCTAGTTGAAGCGAGTTGAAATTTGAACAAATTGGAAGTATTATGAGTTTTTATGCGGCAAAGAAGTGTGGAGAATAAAAATCACAATAACATTTAAGGTGGTTGAAATATGTATAAAAACTACTCAATGCAGTATTTCCAAACAAAAGTCCAACTCTTTGCAGTTCTAATAAAAAAAAAAAAAATTGTTTTTGTTTCTTGTGGTGGCGTGATTTAATTATATTGCAGTTGAAAGAAGAACAAAACGAATGCATTCCAAAATGGACCCTACCTGAGTACTTTGTCTCCCACAGTTTTTTTCCATTTAAAAACTCACCAGCGTAGATGAGTATTTCCCCTCACGTTCCACCTTCCCCTCTCTCCTCTGCGTGATTGTTAGCATTCGACTTGAGCTGTAAATGACCCTCTCCTGCCGTACTGGCTGCCATGGCAAACCATCGCCTCAGAGCAATTTGTTGTTCATCATGTGAGATAACACCAGGTAGATCAATTCTTCCCTGCTTTTTCAAAGCGATTAAGACAAACGGCAGCGCCGTTCTCCTCGCTAAAGTGGATTGTAGAATAAAGAAGCCGCTTCTCTCTGTATCACAGTCTATCAGCATTATTTACCAGTTCTGCCATTTGCTTTGTACAGCACTTCTCCCTGCCAAGTAGGCGACTGGCGTCGGACCAGAGGCTAGTGACAACAGGCTACAGTGGAAAGCAAGGGGAGCTGTGTGAACGAGCCAAGTCTTTTTCACTCCTGTCGGCCGCCGAGTAAAGCGCTGAGCTCGATCTGCTCTCACTGTGGCGGAACATAGCTCTTTATAGGATTTTTCCACACCGCTCTCGTAGAGAAGGTCACAAGACCAGCACATTTTGGGAATCAGTGTGGGCTAGACATTACAATACCTTTCTTGACTGTGCTGAGCGATGCTGTCGCTGGAATACTGACAAAAGGAATTGGGGATTTTCCATCCATCGGTTTTTACTTTTACTTTAGATTTTAAATGAACAACACTAGGTTTCTATGTTCACAATGGATTGGAAAGACGTCTAGACTTATGTCTCATTTTTCTATTGTGCTTCAATGTGCTTGACATAACTTGGCTCGCACAATTATCATGAAGCCCCTATAGCTGAATTTGCAACTCAAATGAGAGTTCAACCACAAAACCCCACATAATATTGTGAAATATTGTGTATCACCCGTGTCATCAAATGAAAAATAGATTCCCTTTACCAGAAAAAAAAAGGATTTTGCCTTTTTACGTTCTTTTATAGCAGCAGAACGTGTGCTGATACAATCCCTAAAATGGTGCATCGCTGCCATCTACTGGTGGGTGTGAGTCAGTAAAGTTGTTTCCAAGCTTGAAATGTGCAGTGAAAAACATAATTGACAAGTCAATGTCAGGGAATGAGTTAGAAACGTAATAAAGAAATCGTGTTTTTAGGGGGTTTGCAATGGATGATGTTTCAATTCATTTCAATTGAGAAAATACGTACTTGTTGAAATGCGAAAAGCTTTTTCCTTTGTATTGACTTGTAAAAAAATAAAATAAAATAAAATACTTTTTTTTTTTTTTTAGTATTTGGCCTACATTATTCCAATACACTCAAAACTTAATAATTGATTAATTAATAAGCATTGTTTATTTGTCGGGCGGCACAGTGATGGAGAGGTTAGCACGTCTGCCTCCCAGTACTGAGGACTCGGGTTCGAGTCCAGGCTCCGGCCTTCCTGGGTGGAGTTTGCAAGTTCTCCCCGTGCCTGCGTGGGTCTTCTCCGGGTACTCCGGTCTCCTCCCACATTCCAAAGACATGCATGGCAGGTTAATTGGGCGCTCTGAATCGTCCCGAGGTGTGCTTGTGAGTGTGGATGTTGTTCGTCTCTGTGTGCCTTGCGATTGGCTGGCAACCGGTCCAGGGTGTTCCCCGCCTACTGCCCAAAGCCAGCTGAGATAGGCTCCAGCGACCCTTGTGAGGAAGTCAAGAAAATGGATCGGTGGATGTTTATTCGTAGTGTTTATGTTTTATTATGTCTGCAGTGCATGATTTCCAATACCACGGGTAATTATAGGAAAACACATTTTTAGCATTTAGCATGTAAATACGTTTGAACATACTTGCAAATTCGTTTAAACTATTTGTAATTTGTATAAACGTACGTATTTCCACATATGTCCAAACGTGTTTGCCAGTCAAAAGTATTTACTCCACCTTGGCACTTCCACGCTTCCGTCCCATTGTGCATGAATTACACAGGACGTTTAACATCTTAAAATAGCCAAAGGGCTTTGAGTGTGCTACGTACTGCAGGGGGAAGTCAGAGTCACAAATAAATACATTTGTCATTTCAAGCCATCAGCGGCACCTATGGAAACATCAGCACTCAAAGCTTGGAAACACTGCATGACACAGATGGTGGGAAAGCCTTTGTAATGCTAATATAATATCACACTGGGTGTGTGCGTGTGTGTGTGTTGGTGCTCAGCGGTGCACTCTGTGTACCGAGCCGCCTGACTGTGGAGTGATTTCCCAGTATGGCGAGAAAAAGGCCTCCCTGGGTTCGCGCTGAAAAGGCTGTGCGGTCGACGGGTCTTATTGCTCGGCCTGCTGCGACCGGGTCCGTCTTGGCTCTATTGATTCCTCCCGGCGGTCAGCAGTGTCGACTGTTAATTAACTCCGTCTGCAAGTGTTTGTCGCATTATGTGTCGTTTTGAAAGATGGACGGTAAATATCATAAGGGTCATGTACAGTGATGCCGGTAACTACATAACATGTTGTCCTAATATATCTGTTACCTATGGTAATGTAACTCATTACTGTTCTCAGTTAAGTAATCTGACTATAGTTACTTTGCAAAGTCATAAATTGTGACAATGAGGTCCCCGAATGTAATGATTATATTTAAAAACAATGTACACTATAAATGTGAAGTTTGCCATGGCGATATTTTCACAGTTCGTCTCTGTGTGCCCTGATTGGCTGGCAACCAGTCCAGGGTGTCCCCCGCCTACTGCCCAGAGCCAGCTGAGATAGGCGCCAGCACCCCCCGGTCAAGAAAATGGATGGATGAATGGATGGATATTTTCACATTTATAACAGTTATGTCAGACCAAAACAGATTGAAATCCAGAAAGCCTTTTTTCCAAGTAAAAATAATGACTTATGTTAAGTCAAGTCAAGTCAAGTTATTTATATAGCCCTTTCAAACAGCCTTAGCTGTCACAAAGCGCCTTGCAGAAACAACAATAAAAAAGTATGAATTTGGAGTCATATCTTCTGTTTGCATGCATTGCTGCTAAATGTGTAAAGGTTTATAATTCCCGTATCAACCATGCTAATCCATGCTAATTTCCTTTATCCTGTTTTATATGTTAATATTATACTAGTGGACTTGGTAACACCAAATGATTTGGTGCAATTGTAATTGTGTTTGAAATACAATAAGTAAAAAAAAGGTTGTCTTTATTTTTAATTTAAAAAATTAGTTTTATTCTTAAACGTCACTTTTAAAAATAAATGTATTTCCAGTTAAGTAGTACTGGTAAAAACGGTTGTCAATTTTATACTAAGTGGTGTTAACATCTGTTGAATGAGCAATTGTAGTCTAATTTACTATAGTTATTTTTAAAATGAAGTAATTAACAAAGTTACTTTTAAAATGAGGCAATTAGTAATTTAACTACTGTAAGTTACTTTTAAAATGAAGTAATCTGTAAAGTAACTAATTACTTTTAAAGTCACATAATCAATGATTTAACGAAGTTATTTCTAAAGTCAAGTAATCAATAACTTAAGTTACTTTTAAGGTCAAGTAACTAGTAATTTCACTAAGATACTTTTAAAGTCAAGTAATAAAGTAACTAAGCTACTTTTAAATTCAAGTAATCAATAACTTAACTGAGTTGCTTTTAAAGTCAAGCAATTAGTAATTATTAAAGTCAAGTAATCAGTCGGGTACTAAGAAACTTTTAAAATGAAGTAATTCATAATTAAACTAAGTTACTTTTAAAATCGGGTAATCAGCATAGTAACTAAGTTACTTTTGAAGTCACATAATCAATAATTTAACTAAGTTACTTCTAAAGTCAAGTAATCAGTAACTTAACTAAGGTCAAGTAACTAGTTACCATATTTAAGTTACTTTTAAAGTCAAATAATAAAGTAACTAAGTTACTTTTTTTGCGAATATATTTTATTGAATTGAATTTTACAATGTGAAACAGGGAAACAATGCACTTTTTTTCCAATAAGGAAAGAAAAATACAACAAAAATGTAAATACAGTAAACAATGTAAACATGTGGGGTGACAGGCATGGACTTCAAACAAAATGGCGCCGATACCGTCCCGTGCCACTTAACGTTAACAAAGCCCCCTCCCAACAAGCGAGCCAATGGCGGGTCACTTTCGACGTCTCCAACCAATGTCTTTGCGCCTTCCCCGCTGGAAAGGAGACGGCCCGGAGACATTGATGTCTTTCCCCGAGCGTCACATTGTTGTCAATTAGATTTGCAGCCCTTCTCGCAGGTATTTGAATCGCAAGGGGGAGCGTTTCATATCCTCTCTGTGAGAAGAAGGGGGGATCTTGTCTATCTGAAAGAGCATGCTGGATTAAGAGGGTTATTTCCCCAGAGGGGGGGTGGCTATGAGAGCGAGTGTCACTCAGACAAGCACTCACTCTCACAGTGCCGCTTGCCAGGGAGCCCCGGCTTTGACTTCTTCCCCCCTTCCTGGCCTAATCCTCGGCTTTTTTTTTTAAATCAATTTTAACCCCTTCTTTGCTTATTTTGGGGCTTCCATTAGAACAGAGACCTCCAGAAATTGTGTGATATGATGCTCTAATACATGTCGAAGCTCATCTTGTGTTCCGCTCCCATAGATTGATAGATTCCAGCCTTTAATAGCACCCCTGTGTACATATCCTCTTCCGTACCTTGTCACGCTCACTTCCCTCATTCCCCGCAGCTTCAATGGTACCCTGCAGGGAATGGAATGGAGGATGGCATGCTTTGGAGGATGGTTGTTATTCCAATCACACCTCAGACGGGGTGAGGTTCCAGTAAGGCGCGGAATAATTGGCAGGTTCACGCATCTACGCACAACGATGCTATTCGAGTGTGTGTGTGTGTGTGTGTGTTTGTGTGTTTGTGTGATGATAGACGGTTTGTGCGGCGTTCAGAGGTCATTTTGTTAATTACTAGCTTCGGTGTGCTCTCATGTGTAGTGATGTACACGGCGACAGTTTATCGGCTTATCCTGGTAAGGGTCACAGGTGAGCTGGAGCTTATCCCAGCTGACTTTGGGGCAACAGCTGGTGTACATCCTTGATTGGTTGGATTGGTATGTGCACATTTGCCCCTCCCCCTCCCCAAAGCTGTGCCGCCCAGTGGGGTGATTTAAATATTATATTGATGATAACAACAACAGTAACAATAATAAGAATAAGAAGAATACTTTCAAATTGAGGTGACATGATTCATTAATCATTTGATAATCAACAAGTAATAGATTATCAAGTTAATCTATTATTGTTTTGATATTTGATTCGTCGTAAAGAGACTTGTTTAGCAAATCTTCAGAATTTCATCCTAACTAAATATTCTCGGATTTCTGTAGTCCTTCAGTATTATTGTTATTATTATTATTATTATTATTATTATTATTATTATTATTATTAATGGGTTTTTTTTTACATTTAAAATTTTTATTTTTATTTTTTGATTTAAAGCAAACTTATTATATTTGGGTTGAATAAAATATTACTATAACATTACTATAACATCAATATTAAACATTCCGGGTCAAATTGACCCATTTTAAGATGGAAAAATATAAATACTAGTATGAAATGTCTCATCGACAGACAACTTAGACACATTTTCAATTGAATGTTTAATGTTTATCGGAATGCTTTTAGAACATTAAACATAGTCCGGGTCAAACTGACCCATTTTAAAGTTGAAGTTACAAATGAGTAGTTTTTTGCTACGAAACTTTGGATCAATTATAATGGTTCACTTTGACATATTTTCAATTAAAATTGTTGCTAATGTTGATCGGAATGCTTTTGGAACATTAAACTTAGCTTGGGTCAAATTGACCCATTTTTTAAAGAACTACAAATTAGTAGTTTATCACAACTTTTCATCAACAGATAATTGAAATGGTTCATTCATCATGAGCTCTAATTCATTTGTTAGGGCACTTTTGGGACATTAAACATAGCTCGGGTCAAACTGACCCATTTTAAAGTTGAAGATACAAATGAGTAGTTTTTTGCTACGAAACTTCGCATCAATCTAAATGGTTAGCTTTGACATATTCTGGGTCAAATTGACCCATTTTTTTTAAAGAACTACAAATTAGTATTTTATCACAACTTTTCATCAACAGATAATTGAAATGGTTCATTCATCATGAGCTCTAATTCACTTGTCAGGGCACGTTTGGAACATTAAACATAGCCCGGGTCAAATTGACCCCAAATAGAAGTATTTCATGATGAAACTTGTTAAAAAATGGTTAATTTCAAGTATTTGTAATTGAAGCGGTTAATTAATAATACTACCTACCTAATACCTACTAATAACATCTGGGTCAAATTGACCCGGGAACATTATTGCTGCTCCTGAGAAACCAACCTAACAGGCGGGTTGTGATGATTTTCAACTCTATTTGGTAAACACCCACCTCATTAACTAAGGGGGTCATGTGGGCTCACGGGGCAGAGGTCATAGGTCGCATGTATTGGCGCTCTCCTAGCACGAGTCATTGAGTGATGGGACTCTGGGGATGATCACACCAGTGAAGCAATGCGGGTCAGCACATCAAGATGGGGACGATAAGATCTACTATCTGCTTGGAAACACATTGACCCCATACTGTTGGTGCACTGCTATTGATTAGCAATTGATTGCAGATGTAGCCAGCACTCATTGAGTGTGATTTTTGTTTTTTGTTTTTTTTTGCGTGTTTTTACACTCCATCTCCGCCGAAGGCAGGTCTGATCCTGTAGAGCGCGCACAGTTCGGAATTAAAACGGCAAGTGTGGAGCGAGATGTGTTGGAAGATGTTTTCTTATCTGTGATTGGCTATTACACTGCCTGGGCCCAGCGGTGGCTGCCATCGCATCTGATGGCCTTAGCGTGTGATCCGGCTCGTCGGAAAGGGCGTTTCATTATGAGGGACTTCAAATCCATCATCATACACACATCATCGAAAAGCAAATAAACACACGCACACGCATCCGCTGCTGACTGGCTGGTTCTCGACTGCATTGTCAGACGGGGCTAGAAATATTTGGATGATTACAGTTTTTATTTTGTCTTTTAAGGCTGGGTTAAAAAAAAAACAAAAAAACTATGGAGTTAGAATCTTGCCAAAACCCCGTAAACACAAAAAACATGACCTACGTACACAAGACGTGATCTACGTACACAGTTGTAGAAATTCTTTTTATGTACGGAAAACATTTTTTTGCTCTTGAAAGATTTTTTTTTTTTGTAATTGAAGATATGCTTCTTTGTGTAGATCAGGTTTTTTGTACATAGTTCATGTTTTGTGTATGTAGATCAGGTTTTGTGTACGTAGATCACGTTTTTTTTTGTGTTACGAGGTTTTGGTATGATTCTAACGCCATTAAAAAAAACTAATAATTGATATTGAATCAATTTTTATTTCGGGCTTCATATTGATTCATAAAATCATTAATCGATTATTTTAATGCCTGTTTTTTCCCCTCATAAATTCGCAAGCAAATAGAATGTAAATTAAAATAAAAAAAATGTAATTTGGAATTTATTGTTTGTGGAATTTTTATCGTGTCCTTGATATTAAAGAAGAATTGATGTTCCATAATCGGATTGAATTGAAGTGAATCAAATTGAATGGGGAAAAAATCAGACTCCAATAAAACTGAACTCATGTGAATCAAAATCGAATCGATACAAAGTCCTATTGTCTTTATCAATCACCCCGATGGATTTGAAATCAAACAGTCAATATATGACTTAAGTGTAGACTTTCAGCTGCAATTGTTTGAACAAATATTTGTCATTTCTCATTTATAATTTTTTCCCAGTGGTTTTGACCAAAGTGACTTAATTTTATACACAACTACACGTTATAATACTCAGTTGAAAATATTTAGAAGCTAATCAACCACCAAATTGAGAGCATCTTCAGAGCTTGTTTGAGGGTTTCGTTTTCTTTCCAGATTAGTCAGAGATTGTGTAGATTCTGAGTCATCCGGGTCATGGCACCCCACAAAAGTTGAAACGAGTAAACTGGACTCTTCTTTGTTGTGGAAGATTTATTCCAAAAGGCTTTTCAGTTTTAAAACTTCGATGGGCCATTCTCCAGTCACGTAGGTGACAATTCAGTTCTTCAATTTAGGCTATAATTGAGACCTTATAAATTATAGGATATTTATTATGTCTTAGGTTAGCTCTGTAAGCATATATAAGTAGTTTAGGTTTTTTGGTTTTTTAATGTATTTTTTTTACCAGCCTTCTCTGAGATACTGGCGGGAAATGTGATGTGTCATCAATCAAAACAGATCACATATTTCCCATAGAAATATCCGTATTCACATTTACTATTCCAAAACTCGCAGAACGGCGCCAGGTCTACACTTCAATCACATCTTGATTGCTTCATTTCAAATCCAAAGTGTTGTTGGTGCCAATAGGCAAAATCCTAAAAAATCCCACCATTGTCCCGATCCATCTGCACAACGAATGGCGAGGGAGCACACGCACGCACGCAGGCATTCACACATGCGCGTACGCATGAATAATTACTCAAAAAAAAGGTAGTGGCCCTGAAAATTGCATAAATGTCAATTACTGCGTCGTTTAAGTGGTGGCAGTAAAAAAAAATATCGATCACTACAAGGCGTAATGTGTTTGAAAGCAACAGACATTGACAGAGCGCCTTTGCTGTCATGTGAACCTGCGGGGACATGATTTCGGTGTATTAGCCACGTAATGGTCGGCAATCTATCCGGCCTGATTTAGATGCGGCAAAGCAAACAAGGTGTAGCTCTAATGAATGCAGCGGTTGGAAACATGATAATTGCCTCGCAGATGGCTTGCAGTACGGATAATATGGATCATGCCATGCGCGGGGATGTTTTGAAAGAGGAAGGTCGTTATTACTTTTGGTTCCCGTTCTGAAAGGAAGACACATCTTCTATATTCATAAGCAGTTAGTCATATCTGCGTCTTTTTAACGGTACTGTGTTGGAACCCTGTGGTTCTAATTTGTGTGTCCTGAATAGGGGTGTGTAGGCGGACTTCCTAAAAATACAATGTTGGTATAAGGCTGGCAGGGGCTCGCGATATTTGCAAGTAACAATTGGTTTGACCCTTTAGACGAGTGATTCCGCTGTGCTGCAGCCGTGAAAGGTCATCGCATGTGCCGCAGGAAATTATCTAGTATTGCTTAGTTTAACTTGAAAATAATTATTTCTGTACTATACATCACGTACAGCGGACCGCCGCTATTCATGGGTGATAGGGACCCACGATTACTACAAATCTGCATTAAATTGACGTCCTTTTAATCCAATGGAAAAAAAAAAGTCACCATAATCGACCAAAATCCTGATCACTTCCCAGAGCCTCAGTCTGTTCTTTATTTTTGCCTGTTCCCTCCCAATTTTCTTGATCTATCAACTAAACTGAATTAGCCACTCTAACTTTGTCTAGTCACTCGTACTTTGCAATTACGATGTCGTTTATGATGATAGTGTTGTCAGGTGCTATGCAGTTGCTATTGTCCTGTATTAGTCACTCTTAATTTCTCTATTCACTCTTATTTTGTAGGTGCTATGCAGTTACTATGTCCCTTATGATGATGATTTTGTCAGGGGCTATGCAGTTGTGATTGTACCGTATTAGTCATTCTTAATGTGTCTAGTCACTCTTATTTTGTAGTAGCTATGCAGTCACTATGTCCCTTATGATGATAATGTTGTCAGGTGCTTTGCAGTTGCGATTGTCCTATATTAGTCACTCTGAATTTTTCTAGTCACTCTTATTTTGTATTTGCTCTGCAGTTACTATGTCCCTTATGATGATGATTTTGTCAGGGGCTATGCAGTTGTGATTGTACCGTATTAGTCATTCTTAATGTGTCTAGTCACTCTTATTTTGTAGTAGCTATACAGTCACTATTTCCCTTATGATGATAATGTTGTCAGGTGCTTTGCAGTTGCGATTGTCCTATATTAGTCACTCTGAATTTTTCTAGTCACTCTTATTTTGTATTTGCTCTGCAGTTACTATGTCCCTTATGATGATAATGTTGTCAGGTGCTATGCAGTTGCGAATGTCCTATATTAGTCTTTCTTAATTCATCTCGTCTTATTTTATAATTGCTATGCAGCTACTATGTCCCTTATGATGATAATGTTGTCAGGTGCTCTGCAGTTGCGATTGTCTTATATTAGTTACTTTTAATTTGTCTAGTCTTATTTTATAGTTGATATGCAGTTACTATGTCCCTTATGATGATAATGTTGTTAGGTACTATGCAGTTGCGATTGTCCTGTATTAGTCACTCTTAATTTGTCTAGTCATTCTTATTTTGTAGTTGCTATGCAGTTACTATGTCCCTTATGATGATAATGTTGTCAGATTCTATGCAGTTGCTATTGTGCTATATTAGTCACGCTTAGTTTGCGTAGTCACTCTTATTTTATCTTGATGATATACAGTATTAGTTTGACTAGTCACTGTTATTTTGATATATGTAGTTGCCATGCAGTTTCAATGTTCCTTGTGACCATGATGCATTAGTCACCCTTAGTTTGTCTCGTCATTCTTATTTTGTTATTGCAATGCATTTACTATGGCCCTTATGATGATGATGATGATGATGTAATCAATTGTGCTGCCTGCTAGTTAGCTTACCGTACCTGACCTCTTTGTTTCCTTGGATTCAAGATCTTGACAAAATTAATATGCCCAAGAAACGTACAATTTCAGTCAATCTTTTACGTCCGTCTGGATCTTTCTTTTATGTTGGGAAATTGTGAAGAATTAATGGAGGCCGCTGGTTTGTTTGCTAGCCGAAATTGTTGGTTTATTGATTGAGTGACTCTTTGCTTATTATAGCTTATTTTTAGCGGCTAAGGCAATCCGCTGCATCCATGACAATCACACCGGATTCATTAAAAAAAATTATAATAATAGTTGTATGTGTCCCAAGAACGCTAAATTGTTACAATTTAAGTTTCTAAGCTAGCTTTCTAAGGTCGACCTAAGCTACCAACATTTCAAATGCCACTGATGCTTCTAGCTTCGCATGTCCCTCATCCTTTCATCCCCGCGTGTTCTTATGCAACTCTTGTACCATCCACTTGAGGCAAGGCAAGATGTTCTTTTGTAATGTCATCACATTATCAGGTAGCCTCGTGTACCATGAGACGTTAACTGTACATGCGAGCCGGATATATCCATATGTTAGTCGGATTTCCTTCTCTTCTGTCTCATTAGCGGCAGTGTGGAGGCCCCGAGAGTTGCTTCTTGTGCTCCACTGGGACAGCTGATGAGGCTTGACTACGTGACCTTTAACAACCTAATCAACTTTTAACACCTTGCCTACTGCCTGCCTTATTGCCATTCTTCCCTCTGCCATTCAACGTCAGAGCTCCATCCTCTTTTAACCCCTCCCCCCTTTTTTTTCAAGGCCAGTGTCTTGTGCTTGGACGTTAATAATCTGCATGTGTATGAATGACACGGTGTAGTAAACACATGCGGTCACAGTCTATGAAAGCGCGCAGTGATGTATTGTAATTGGTTGCCGCTCAGCTCAGTCTTGACCTTCCCTCTGCTTATTTTTCTCCTCTCCTTATCTCTCGGTGTCCTTCTGTCTGCTGCAGTACTGAGTGAGTGTGAGAATTAAGCAGAAAAAGAAGATATAGAATAGACAATTCAATGTGTAGTAGTCACAATCGAATAAGCGACATTGGGAGCGCTGAATCAAAGTTCGACTTTGTTCCATGTTTGTAAAAACAGCTCTTAATCTTATTACATTATGCAAGTGGCCATAATTCAAATAATGGAGACCTTGAGAGAAGTTGTGCTGCAGGAACTAATTAAGTGATGAAACGAAGGTCAATACAACAGCAAAGAATCCAAGGACATCTGGTGGTGAGAGGTTGACACTGCAATGATGGGAATAATAATCACGACATCATCATCATCTATCAAGTGGATTAACAAGCGTTGGGGGTCGCAATGCTAAACTATGGATCCATAGGAGATGACAGAAGACAGAAAGGCCAGACAGCGCAAATGTTAGAGCAGCTTTTTTTTTTTTTTTTTTTTTTGTGAGAGTGCAGGTGGAAAACCTGATGCCAGTGGCAACATTGGGGGCCCTGAGGTCTGTTGAGGAGAAACCCAAGCTAAAGGCTATTAGTGGGCTGTCTATTGAGAGACAAAATGGGCCCAGATTGATGCAGAGGTGTGGAGACGAAAGGGCAGAAAGTGTAGTCAGCCTCAAGAGACGCTGTCTGGAAGAAAGTCTTCCAAATAATGAAACATTACTAAACTAATATTGTCACGATCTAATCGTAATGATGTATCCGTAAAGGTTTGTTAGCAGGTTACTTCCTGTTTTTAGGATGATGTCGTAAGACTTTTTGAATGTAGACACTGACGTTTTGTTGGTCATTTGTGACAATGACACTAAATATTCTGAATCTGAAGTTAACTTTCGTCAACAACCCCCAAAGACCCTCATGTTGAACAGGCAAAGTTTTCAAATTGCCCGTCTGGCCATCGCGGGCTCTTGTCAGCTGCTTCTCATTTCCTTTTTCCGGCAAGGAGTCGAGCGGCGTTTGCCGCCATCGTCTTCCTGCTTCTTCCGCTCGGGTCCCACGATGCATCGTGACAGACGTGTGCAACTGAAAATCGAATTGGGCTTGAGTGAATCGTTACCAGGGCATGACAAAAGTACCATTCAAGTAAGTTCAAAAGTTATGAACATTTTTGAAGGTTGTAAAGTTACTGTTTCTTTAAGCGCCGAATTTTCAATAAGGTTGAAGCTCGTGTTTATTTTATTCACCATTGGCAAACTTTTAGAGACCCTTTTGCAAGGATCGCCCCTTCATAATCGAACCTCAAGTTGTACTGTATATGTTGCAGAACGCAGGAAATTGAATTTTCAATTGTTATTGCCAAGTGTGGGCATAAATATGAAACTGCACACATACAAATATGGTCTCCCGGGTGGGGTAATTAACCCGTGACACCTGCACCAAAGGCAAGCGCTTCTATTGCACTCCAGTTAGGGTTAACTTTAAATATAAACACAGAAAAATAAGAAAATTGCAAACAGTACACACTTAAATGCAAACACACTTTGTTTAGCTTGTTTCCCAAACGCTAACTGAAGGCTAACGCACAATGTAAAGTGCCATTGACTCGCTAACGCTAATTAGCTTGCTACTCGCGGCACTTTTGTCAATCATATGAAGGCTAATTCATACAATTCGCTTCAGGACTTCATACAGAGAAGCATCTTAACATTATTCACTGGCATGCCCTTCCTATGCTGCAAAAAAAAAAAAAAAAAAAATTCTGGCATTTTGTATAGATAGATAGATAGATATGTTTAAATATGTTTGCTCGATTAGAACATTTATGAAAACTAAAGAGAGATTAACACATTTAACATATTAGAAAATGACAAACTGGTTTTCATTATTAGATAACCAACATTTATTTATTTATTTTACAAAAAAATAAATATGCATAGTAGCAAATTGTTGTTTTCTTCTCAAGAAACGTGAAGTGACTCTGGGACAAAGTGACGTCAGAGCCACAGTAGCAATTTTAGCTGCTAAAACAGCACATCTGAGTAAGCAGCTGCTAAAACAGCACATCTGAGTAAGCCTGGTTTGGGGTTTTTTTCCCCAAAAAAATGTTCAGTAGGAGCTACAACTGTGTCAGGATGTCAGCATCAAAGTGCGCAGTCATTTTTGTCTATTAAAATGCTATTGAAAAGTAGACCGACGGCTCTTGCCAGCCAATATCAAGCCCTTGCTTAGCGGCTAGCTGCTAGCCATTAGCCGCTAAAGCTGGTAACGTGCTGCATTATATAGTACCAAGGCATTGGTGTCCATGTTTTATTTGGTAATATTCTATTTTGAAGTTGGCTTAACTCTATTTCCAACCAAGCACACCAAATAAATGGGTACCCAACCACTAAAACTTGTAAATGGAAAGAGTTTGATTTTCAAAAGTACCATTAGCTTGAATGGTCACTTGTAATTTGAAATTTTTCTCAAGAATAGTCCGGTGTTTGTTTTGATGATATCCTGATAAAGGTCCCCCATTTTGTAAAAACCTGATCCACTGTGAATCCTTGCATGTCTGTTGCTTCCCGGACTCTTCAGCAGCTGCCTCTGATTGATGATGATTATCAGTTGCAGGTGCCACATCTCTTCCATCCTCACGACCATGTCAGGTATTATACATGAAGTTGTATGATCGAATGTATCAACTGAAACTCTCACTAACTGTATACGCAAGTAAATTATGATGCATTTTATTACCTCACTGACAAAATGAGTGGAATCTGACTTTATGGCACACACTACTACTAGTATTTAGTTTGGAATCAGACAATGTCATGTAGAGAGAGTTGGCAGATGCGGTGTTGTATCTTTGTTTTCATTGATGCCTGTTGCTTTTTTCATTTTGTTCAAACTGAACATATACCCAAGAGTGAACTTACCATTTGGAAAACAGGCAGTTGTCTCAAACCCCCCCCAGCACCGACCCCCCAAAAAAATCTCATAAAACCTGATGAATACCATTTTCTTTGATGTACAGCATTAATTATCATTTTAGTCTTCATTTACGCGCTTAAAAAGACATTAAAATTCTTAATCTCTCATGTGGGCATGTACAGACTTGATTTAGGGAGACGGCAGCAAAAACAAACTTCCGTTGCGAGTGAGCCAACTCGCCAGCTCCTGATAAATGCGAGCTCACCTGCAAGCCTAATGAGGATTAGCGCTATACAAAATGGCTGAATAATGATAACGAAAGGGGGTGTTGTGCCCAGAGACATTTTCGATGATATAACCGTATTGTAATGGGTGAAAAACTTTCATGATTTTCACTGTGTCAACCCTCCTCGTGCTGTTGTTCACCTTAAAGATTAACTGGGACTACCTGCATTTATTTTTTAAGACAGCATTGCCAGTCACAGCTTTTCTCTTTTGACTCAAAGGGCGTAAGCAATAAATAGCGGTTCCAAAACCAAAAAGCTCATCGAAGCCACTGTTCACTACCCACGCAGGAGCAAACAGCAGAGAAGGCGGCTGACGGGAGTGGAGTGATGTGTGGAGACAGATGTGTCTCTCACCGGCGTGATTTATCAACTCGCTGAGACGAGAATACGGCATGCCAACGTTTACGTCTTACTCCTCTGACTTCTCAGAAAATTCGATGTTGATTTATTTATTTTTCCTTTGGATTTATATTGATGTGTTTGATTGTCATGCATGCAAAGATATAATTTAAACAACAGTAGTACATATTTACATATTTAATATATACTGGCAGCCAAGATGATTGCTATTATAATCAAAATTGTAAAATTATTTATTATTATTATTTTTTTTATATATATATTGGGATATAGGCCTGTTGTGTTGGCAATATTGATTCTGGGTCAATTTAACACGTTAATGTATAATTAATTATCTAATAAGTGTAATTTTTTTCCCCCACAATACTGTCTCACAAAGTTAATCCTTCATTAAAGGCATACTTGACTCAATGAACAAGCAGTGAAAAGTTAATATTTTGTCCAGAATGAATTAGATAACTTAATTAATTAAATTAATACTTTTAAAAAAGTATTTTTTTTTTCCTACTTGCTGTCGACTGATGATGACACCTGTTTTCTGGTTTTGGTCAGTAAACTGAGCCATGATTGGTCGTTACCTACTTCCTCAGCACAGGTGATGTCATCATCAGTTGACAGCAAGTAGAAAAATTAATTTTTAAAGTTATTGTGCATGAAAAATAATGAAGTTACCACATTCATTATAGACAAAATATGAAGTTTTTTACTGTTGAAAAATGGCTCAATGAGTCAAGTATTCCTTTCTATTCCTTTCATTTCTCAGGAATAGCAATAATGTCCCTGGGTCAATTTGACCCGTGAAATGTTAAGCGTCAAAACCAATATTTGCAGGGTTATCACAGTAACTAACAAATGAATTACTTCATTTCAACCCTCCTGTTTTGTTTGTTTCTCAGGAACCACAAAAAAAAAATGTTATTGGGTCAAATTGACCCAGGAGAAGTTTCATTATCCAAAAGTGTAAACAAAACATTTTTGTGTAATCCCCTTAAACTAACAGATTTAGTTTATGTTTAAAGGTAACTTCATGTGTCACTTTGACCTACTGCATGTTTAATTGTTTAAGTGTCAAAAATGATAAATTAGACCTATTAAAATGTTTATATCTCATTTCTATGTCCATTACCAGCTGTTTGATTAGGAATGTGTAAAATAAGCCATTTTTATATGTATAAGCCAAGCAGAAGTTCCATAACGAATGAACTACATTTAACATGTGTCAATTTGACCCACGATACAAGAGGAGGGTTAAAATGATCTGTCGTTTTTTTTTGGCGGAGAAATTGTTGATCATACTTGTTTTCATGTTTCTTGAACAAGTTGGAACAGAAATTTCATTTGCTATAGATGCCAATCATATATGGATCCTGGGATGTTTAATTGGCTTCAATACAAACACGTTTGTTTGCTTTACCCAAATGCCTTCAATCATAATGTGTGGACGAGTTAATAATAAATAAATGTTTTGTTTTGTTTTTTTAATATGTAGAAATAAATGCACTCATCTGCTTTTAGACGTATTTTGTTGAATATTATATTAGAATGTTACACTGATACAAAGTTGATGATGAGGGCTTTTACTGAGGTTATTTGTGCAGGACTTATCTTTTTACCACAGATATATTAAAAAAATAAAATAAAATGCATCTACTGCTTCAGCAGAAATCATTAATAGCCAAAAGCAATATAAACAAAAATCCCCAACCAAAAACTCCAAGTCTGCTGTAACCTTTGACTCACTCTTTGCTATTTTCATTATCCATAACGTGAATGTGTTGATGAAAACGGTTTGACTTGTTGCATTCGCTTGCTGCGTGAGCCCCCCCGAAGAAAATTTCTGATACAGCGTATTACGAGCACGGAGGCCCGTTGACCTTCGACAGAACAATTTCGATTTGTGAGAGCGTAGCACAAAGAGAACGATATGTTCCTCAACTGAAAGTAAGAGCGCCGCAGTGCAGCAATTACAATATGAGGAGAACGTCGACAAATGCTGCGACAGCGAGAGAGGAGCAAATAGGAAGGCGGCTTTGCATGAACTTGACATGTTCTCTGCTCTGCTTTCACACTCAGCAAGCATGTTACAAATGTGCAGTGTGTCTCTGGCTGGCTTAGAGCCGAAAGTCAACTTCACATGCACCCACCACTACTACAAGTAATCTCCCAACCGAGTCTAATCCCTCGCTACCGTTTCCATCAGCGGAGATCGTACAGAGCAAATATGTCCAAGTTGCCCCGATGACGAGAACAAAGTGCTGCTTGGATTCGACAAATGTTTAAAACTCATTTTAATTCAGAGCCCACTTTCACCAAAAGTCAAAGTCAGTCAAAAATATTTCTTGTATTTTGCATACATTTATTGTCTTATTGCAAACTAATCTGAAACAAAAATAAGTGCAACATTTTTCCATCAAATTTTGAGTTACAGCCAAATTTCAGCATGTCGTTTAAGTGGTCATCAGTGCGCCATCCAGTGGACAAAATTAGCAACAGTTAATATAAAACACAACGTTTCATTTTAAAGGGATACTTTACTCATTCAGCCTTTTTCAGCAGTAAAGACTTAATGTTTTGTCTAGCATGAATTTTATTTTGTCTATCATGAATTTTTCAATTACAATTAACACCTTTTGGCCTTTTGCCACTTGCCGTCGACTGAAAATGACATCCTTGTTGAGTGCTCAGGTAACAACCAATCACGGCTAAACTTGTAAATGTTAGGTAAGCAGCAAAATTTCCCTTTAAAGGTGTTAATTGTACATGAAAAATAATGATGTTATCAAATTTATCATAGACAAAATATTAACTTTTTACTGCTGAAAATTTCAAAATTAGTAAAGTAACGCTTTAATGAAAAATTATGTATTGTGTTCTGTCCTTACGGGCCAGATTGGACCCCCTGAAGGACCAGTACTGGCCCGTGGGCCTTATGTTTGGTTTGTAAGTATGTGTCTGTAGCTAACGATAACTAATGAAATAATAAATAACATTTTTGGAAAAATAAATAAATACATAAATAAAAGTACTTAAAAATCGGTGGACCCTTTTACAGTATTTGACTGGATGTTTTTTTTTTGTTTGTTTTTTTAATGCAAAATGCAAATGCAAAATATAATACTTCCCGTTGTTTTTTTTTCATCCTGCACACATTTAATAAATAAATAAATAAATAAATAAGCTAATAATAATAATAATAATAATATTAATAATAATAATATATATTATCTCGTCCTCAGCCCTTGACTCATTCCCTCCGTGGACTCAATGGATACTTTGTACGTCCGCTACATATAATCTCCACGGTGAGATCTTGTTTCAGAGTTTTCGACAATTAAATATGGGTCCTCTACTTCAGCCATTCATCTTGTCGTTAGCTTCTTTGGAGGGGGGAAAAATGTGATCCAATCAGAGTCATGCAGTGAACCAGGAAGAGGCTTGCAGGAATTAGATTGCGCTGCAGATAGGTCACATAGAAATTCAAGTAAACATGTTCTTATCTTGTTATCCAGCTTGCACATTAACACATCATGCGCAGAAGAAGTGTGTCACGACGAGGTAAGGTAGGACCCAGATGCAGGATAAGGTAGGCCACAGAGGCAACAGGTTTTATTGCCGGGCAGCAGCAGTCTCCTCTCACACTGAGAGGAGAAAGGGGGAATCAAAAAGGTGGAGAACAAAAAGCGCTCCACTAGGGAGGAAAAAACAGGCACAAGGCAAAAGGGGTAACAAAAGGCGCTCCACTGGAGGAAAAGGCACAAAAACAAGACAAGGCACAAAAGCAAGGCAAAACAACAAGGCAACAGGAACAAGGACTCGAGGACTGTGGGACGCTTCCATGCACTAACTGTGTGTGACTTCGGCACTGAGGGGAAAGTGCAGGTGGCTTTTATTGTCTTGGTTGATTGGTGGCAGGTGGAGATGATCATGGGCGGGGACCGGTAATTAGTGAACTGCAGGAAGGGCAAGTGACCTGGGGTGAGAAGAGAATCAGAACTTCAAAATAAAACAGGAAACATGACTATGAAAATAAAAGCATGGCCTGTCACGCAGGTGGCGGCGTGACAGTACCCCCCCCTCAATGGCCGGCTCCTGACGGCCATCCGACCCAAAGAGTCCAAAAACAAGGGCGGGCGGAAGGGGGCACGGAGGTGGGAACACGGCCCACCCCTCCGTCCCAGACAAAAGGGCAGTCCAGGAGGGCGACCATGAAGCCAGACAAGGGGCCGTTCAGGATGTTCCCGATAGAAGAGTCCGCGGGCGGACTTGACGTGACTTGGCGAGGCGTAGCAGACGTGGCGTGGCAAGCTTGGCAGACTTGACGAGGCGTGGCAGGCTTGGCAAACGTGGCAGAATTGGCGTGACAGGCTTGGCAGACTTGGCGAAACGTGGCAGAATTGGCGTGACAGGCTTGGCAGACTTGGCGAAACGTGGCAGAATTGGCGTGACAGGCTTGGCAGACTTGGCGAAACGTGGCAGAATTGGCGTGACAGGCTTGGCAGACTTGGCGAAACGTGGCGGAATTGGCGTGACAGGCTTGGCAGACTTGGCGAAACGTGGCGGAATTGGCGTGGACGGCTTTGGCGTGGACGGCTTTGGCGTGGACGGCTTTGGCGTGGACGGCTTTGGCGTGGACGGCTTTGGCGTGGACGGCTTCGGCGTGGACGGCTTCGGCGTGGACGGCTTCGGCGTGGACGGCTTCGGCGTGGACGGCTTCGGCGTGGACGGCTTCGGCGTGGACGGCTTCGGCGTGGACGGCTTCGGCGTGGACGGCTTCGGCGTGGACGGCTTTGGCTTGGTCGGCTTTGGCTTGGTCGGCGTGATGCAGAGACTTGGCGTGACCTGATGCAGAGACTTGGCGTGACATGATGCAGAGACTTGGTGTGGCTCAGGGTCTTGGAGATGCGCCCGGCGAGACTCGGGGGCTTGAGGCGGTGACTGGCGAGGTTCAGGAGCGAGAGACTCAAAGGTGACCAGGTTGACTGCGGCTGAGGATGCACTGGTCGCTGATTGGTCCAAAACGTGATCCCTACAATCTTTTCCCCAATCCAGTATATTCCCGGAGTTCCAGTCAATTCGGGGGTTGTGTTGACGTAGCCAAGGGTGTCCCAGAACCAAAGTGGGTGACGAAGCTTGGATTACATGGAAACGGAGACTTTCGATGTGTTGTCCAATTCGTACTTCCAGGGGTTCGGTGATGGCTCGTACTTGCTTAACGAGGCCCCAGTCCATGAGGCTCTCGTCGGAACCGGAGTCGATGAGGGCTGGCATGTCAATGGTCATAGCATGGTGGCGTATCTGGGCTTGCGTGATTCTTTGTGTCTTAGCAGGTCGGGGTGACGAGAAACTCACCGGTGAACCTCTTTTCACGGTGCAAGTTCCTACCAGATGACCAAGTTCACCACAGTAGAAGCAGCGGCCTTCTTGGCGGCGACGCTGTCGCTCCTCGGTGGTTAACTGGGCCCGACCAAGCTGCATGGGTTCCTCCTCGACGTTAGGCACTTCCCTTGGCCCTGGTCGGGGAGGCATGATGAGCTGTGGCATTTCTGTTTCCATTGGCGGTGAAAAGGGGGTTGGTTCCACCCTTCTATGGTGCCCGCTGGACTTGGTCAACTCTCGTCGGCGATGATCAGCACGAATCGCTAGGGAGATCAGAGCATCCAAGTTGGTTGGAAGGTCCACGGGAATCAGGAGTTCTTGTATGGCGGGTGAGAGTCCTTTCAGAAAGTGGTCCTGTAACGCTGTGGAATTCCAGCCACTGTTTGTGGCCAAGGTGCGAAAGCGGATTGCGTAATCGCTGACGGGTTCTTTGCCTTGTTGGAGCCGGCTCAATGCTCGTGCCTTCTCTCGGTCATTGTTGTCGGGATCAAAGACCTGGCGCAAGGCGGCTTGAAAATCCTGTACATTTTGGCAGACCGGGGAGCCCCTGGCCCATTCCGCGGTTGCCCAGGTCTTGGCTCGTCCAGTCAGGTGGGACACCATGAAGGCTACCCGGGACCGAGCTGTGGAAAATGCCTGTGGTGAGTGTTCAAAATGGATGTCACACTCCGTGAGAAAGGTCTGACATTGTCCAGGTTCACCGGAGTATCGTTCTGGGGAGGCCAGTCTCAATCCTACCCCGGTGAATGACGTGGTCGGGACAGAGAGTTCGGGGAGGGGTAGCTGTCCGGTGGAGGCTGGAGCTCGACGCCGCGATTGGCTCACCAGTCCTTGGACCTGGCTCGACAGCTCCTTCAGCTCCGAAACCACGGCTTGCTGAACCTTTTCCTGGTTGGCAAGCCGGAGCTCAAGGCTCTGCAGCGCAGCCTCGACCTTTCCTGCTGGGTCCATGCTGGCCGAAGTGTACTGACACGACGTGGAGAGGTAGGACCCAGATGCAGGATAAGGTAGGCCACAGAGGCAACAGGTTTTATTGCCGGGCAGCAGCAGTCTCCTCTCACACTGAGAGGAGAAAGGGGGAATCAAAAAGGTGGAGAACAAAAAGCGCTCCACTAGGGAGGAAAAAACAGGCACAAGGCAAAAGGGGTAACAAAAGGCGCTCCACTGGAGGAAAAGGCACAAAAACAAGACAAGGCACAAAAGCAAGGCAAAACAACAAGGCAACAGGAACAAGGACTCGAGGACTGTGGGACGCTTCCATGCACTAACTGTGTGTGACTTCGGCACTGAGGGGAAAGTGCAGGTGGCTTTTATTGTCTTGGTTGATTGGTGGCAGGTGGAGATGATCATGGGCGGGGACCGGTAATTAGTGAACTGCAGGAAGGGCAAGTGACCTGGGGTGAGAAGAGAATCAGAACTTCAAAATAAAACAGGAAACATGACTATGAAAATAAAAGCATGGCCTGTCACGCAGGTGGCGGCGTGACAAAGTGGAGGAGGACAAGTTGAACCTTAATCGTTCTCCGTTTGGCTTTTCCTACTTGCTCCTTTTTCTTTCCTATTCTAATAAAAAACCTGATTCATGTGATGAATAAAATAATTGCATCTTGTAATTTGGTGTTAGAAAGTAAACTTGATAAAACTAGGTCTAAGTTGTGGCGCAGGTGTAATGCAATTTGGGTGTATTTGTCAGTCAGACTCGTACGGACCCCAAAATAGAGTCGTAAAAGTCTAATTTTATGAACCCAGTCTAATGAGGCTGCTTTCCTTTTGTCAGTTATTAATTTATATATTGATGTTGTGAGGTATCATAAAAATTGTAGCCCAAATGATGTACCGAATAACTCTGTTTCCCACGCCTGTGATGAAATGCATCGAAGAATGACTTTGTCACAAACCCGTGCGCTGGAATTCCCCCCAAAAGTCTCACCCTTATTAGCCCCGCGGCTCCAACGTAAATGCTGCTCTATTACAGTTAGTCCATCATTATTAGCAAACTGGCCTCTGGTCACGTCTTGATAGAGTTGGCGGAGATGGTAAGTGGGAGGGAATTCTTGCATGATATGTCAAGCATGCAGGACAATCATGAATAATGTGGCGAGTAAACACATTTACGGTATTAGAGGCCGAATGGCGGGGGGGCGGACTGTTGCAATATGCCTGCCTTTGCCTTTCTCTCGTTTTCTTCCTCTCCTTGTGATTGCATGTGCAGCCTGTGCCAGCGCATACTGGCGCTGAATGCTCGGCCTTGGGGCTTTGTGTAACACACATGCAACCGGCCATGAAGACACACACACGCGGACATGCAGAGGCCTCACTCGCGACACATCCCCAATCCACACTCTGATGTCTGGCAGGACCCGTGTGGCATGACTAGCCTTCCCGCTGTGCGCGGTGTCCACGCCACTGTGGAGACACGTTGCTCAGTGGCCACAGCCCATTTTTAATAGGGCGATGTGTGACTTCACCTTTTCGGAGTCGGAGCAATTTTTGTATCTTTGCTGGCTGATGTTATATCCCCGTTTCAAAAATGATGAAATGGCTATTTTTAGGTTCGATTCCTCCTACTCCAATGGGACTTTGTTCACTCGTAAACCAATCAAAGCAGAATGAATTTCCGTAACACATGGACTTGATTTACTTTACGTTCATGCTGCCATCTGTCACATAATTCATTGACATCGTGAAGATATTTTCTTCACCCACGATAGTACTGTATTTTGGCTACCTCTTCCCTATAATTGAATTAAGTCTAAACTGTTGATGACAACCTTAAAAGGCATTTTAGAAAGGACATTATATATTACTATATTACAGCGAGAAAATTATGAGAAAAATAACAATCATAATTATTTTTGATTGATTTTGAAAGCAAAATTAATTTTATTTTTGTGTATTCATTGAGTTCAAAATTACGTATTTATTCAACTACCAAAACTCACATTTAAATATAACGTGAAAGAACTACCAGAAAATAAAATGGTATTAAAATATATACAAGTAATAGCAATACAATACAATTCAATGAATCAAAATAAATGTTGCCGTTCCTGCTGTGCACATTTTGACCTCTTAGGGGCAGTGTGGTGTCGTGTATGCAGGAAGATACAATGCTTACAGAAACTTAAAAAGAGAAGAATAAAGTTGTGATAGACTTTTAGCAATATAGCTCATTATTGACACATTAGGAAGAATATATACATTTGAGCTTTAGTATATTGCCATTCTGCATGTGTTCCTACATTGTATATATGTCCATATTTGTTATTTGAATGAATATCACCCCCTTAGCCTGTCAATGGGATTTTATGCTGACTTTAGCATTAGCGAATCCAGTCAGTTAGCTAATCATTAGCAGGTTGGCTTTAATAATATTAACACATTAGCAGCGTGTTAGAATTAATGATGCGTGAGGAAAACTGGGATGGATCAGTGGGTCAAACCATTTTTTATCCAAAAGGGGGTTACTGTATTTATATTTCTACCAATAATAATTGGTTTTAGCACTTCTCTAGTTTTGTGGGGGAAGAACATACACAGTCAATAACATGTTCAGGGCTCTCAAATTTTTGGGGTGCTTGGATTTATTATTTTAGGGTGCTTCAGCTCCTTCAAAAATGGGCTAGATATGCCTAATTGCTACCTCCTGCAATTTTCATGCTTCAATACCGACTGTAAACCACGAAAGGGTTGCACTCTATTGATTGGTCCGCAGAGAATTATCATTTCCGTGCGACTACAAGAATGCAAAAAAAAAAAAAAAGCTAGATGTCTTCTGTTGTGGTCTATTTTTTAACGGGCTGAGTTTCTCTTCTTTGTTGAAATCAGCAACTGCATCTGCGTTTACCCATGAGGTGGGAAATTTTATATTGTGGGAATCTTAACAATGCCACCTGGCGCAAAGATAGTTTTCTGACTCAAGATGAAATGTCTCCCAATCTTCTTCAGAAAATACAAGACGATGTTAAAGCCACCCCATGCTGCAAACAAAACGTGCTATTAATCCTCGGGGTCCTCGCACCAGCCGCACATAAGAGCGCATGTGAGATCCGTGAACTTGAAGTCACCCACTGTGCCGCCGTAAGTCGAGTTCACCTTCAGGTAGCTCTCCGGCTTCCTCGCTCGCTCTCAGGTCAGTGGGCAGCTAATGAAATCTGGAAGCAATAGGATGAAAGAGACGAGCTGTTTATAGTCAGCTGTGCACTCCCTTTCTCTTATTGTTGACCGTCCGTCTTAATCTCCCAGACACCCTTTTCTCACCGCGAGGAGATCATGTTATTAGATCCCCTCCTATGGCTCATTTGTCATCCTGCTTTCTCCAGCCCTCCAGAGAGGAGCTGGGAGAAGAAGTGGGGGTGCAAGGGAAGACTATCAGCAAGCACAAGGCTAAATCATCAAATATTAATTTCCTGGCCCCCGAGTCTCTGTTATCGTATTTCTTTCAAGACTGGCACCAGATTAATATTCCGCATTAGCCACGTTTCTGCACCACAGTTCGGTGCAATTTCGCACTGTACAGTTTGGCTTTGGTTTTAAGCCTGATCTGGCTTGTGATTCTATCATAGGTGTCGTCATCTAAATACATCATATGACATCAGATCAGTGCAATGCAGTGTAACCTAGCAATGAATTCAACCAAGAGAAGAAACGTGACACAGTTAGGCCTACAGTCTATAAAGATGAAACTGACTCTCATCATTGCAAGTCCGTCCGTCCATCCATCCATTTTCTTAACCACTTATTCCTCAGAAAGGTCATGGTTTTTTTGTGTGTATTTTATAATTTGTTTTGAGCCTCCTGATTAATTAGTGTCTGCTGTCCCGTTATATTGACATTAGTTGATAACCAACAGAAGGGTTATGAAAATGTCGTTTTATTGGATTTTTTTAAAGCTATAAACACTACTTTCTTGTATTGTTAGAGCTATCTAAACTCTTAATTACTCTGCCTGCAGACCAGGGATATAATAGATTTGGATTTTTCATTATAGTTAGTTTTTATTCCATTTTGACGTAGTTATATATATATATTTTTACATTTTGGTAGTTTTAATTGATTTTTAGACTAGGTTTGATAGTTTTAATTAGATTTTTATTTTTTATTTTTTGGTAAATGCTTCGTTTTAGTTTAGCTTTTATTATTTTTTTAATTTGTTTTTATATTTTTTATTTTATTTATTTGTATAAAATTTATTGTATTATTTTTTATTTTAATTTTTTATTATTGCTTTATATATATATATATATATATATATATATATATATATATATATATATATATATATATATATATATATATATATATATATATATATATATATATATATATATATATATACACACACACACACACACACACACACATACCATGCAAGATTAAAAATATAAGTAGAAAAAATAAATAAATAAATAAATAAAATGGGTGTACTAATCTCAAATTAGTAAATGAGTTTTTTACCTTATTCTCTATGGACATGAGAGTAATCCTGAAATAAATGCATTTAAAATGAACCCTAAAAGATATTGACAAAGATGAAAACGAAGACCATTTTCGCAATTTAGTGAATTTTATACACTTAAGATATAGTTTAAGTTTTCATTTTTTTTTAAAAGCATTTTTATTTTATGTTTTTTTTTTTCAATTTTACTTTAAAAAAAAAAAAAAAAAAAAAAAAAAAAAAAAAAGCACGTTCCTGTAGCCCAACAGAAATCATTTGTGATTCATTATTCAACTTTCCAATTAAATTCAAATCAAAGATATCAAACAGCAATGAAGATTGATAGAATTCTTTCTTTCTGGACACATCACTTGTTGCTTGGCGGAGTTCATCGGGCTCAATTGTAACTGCCCCATTGGCCAATTTAAAAACAAAATTCCTACCCCAATCTTGACCATGAGTGGCCGACGTGAAAGTAAGTAAACATTAACTTACTCATCACGTAAAACTTCAGTCAAGTCATTGCAGATGAGACTGGTTATCAAACAAACAAAATCACACCATATTGTTAATGTCTTTGTCATAAAGAACATTAATATTTATGACCACTAAAATAGCCGCTATGATAAAATAAAATAAAAATGACATTCAGATTGTTATTGTTTATTTTAGAGATCCTAATGCCCTGATGTCGCCTTTACAACACTGACAAGGGGGGAAAAAACTCACGAGTGAACTGAAACAAGTCTTTTTTTGTGCCATCCAACCCATTTTCAATGTGATATGCTTGGCTGACAAACTTCAACCGCTGTCTTTTTTTTCCCCTTTTCAGTGCAACTGTTTTGTGTCAACCTGCATGCTTGCCAGTGCACTGCCTCCTCTCCTGCGCCACATAGACACTCAGTCATTCCGCCGCCGCGCTCCCCATAAGTCGCAACAGTAAACGAGTCGGTGTTCACAGTGTGCTGTCACCGCCTCAGCCACATCTCTTTAATCTCCCCTCTTTGAGCTGCCTTGGGTCTTTTTTTGTTTTTTCCTCGCCGCCAAGGCGCATAGGAAGGGAGGGAGTCGGCTAATTACAATAAACAAATATGCTCAGAGCTGCCTATGTGAGGTTGGCATAGGTTAACAACTGTGCTATAAATGTTAAATGGAGCTTAAAATAGGGAAAGATTGGCGCAGTTTCCATAGTGATCTCAGCTGTGTACTTTCTTGCTTGGCAAAGTTTAAATTAATCTTCGGCTGGAATCTGTGATACGCAGAAGAAAGAGCGATGGTTTGCTACCCCGAGGGCCTGTTTGATGTCTCTGTCATGTTTTCCCTCAATTACTGTAACTTTGTGCTTGTCGGAAGCCTCGCGCCGATCTTTGCTGTAATGGAATCTAGTACACTAGCGTTAATGTCATCGCGCATTAGACACGACTGCATTCACACTTTAATGACGGCTTCCCTTGTCTCCCTCTCTCTCTCTTTCTCGCTCTCTCTTCAACAGGTGGGACAGTCAAAATGATGCGTAGTACGTGCAGCGTGGAGCCGTATTGATGGACGTGTTAACAGACAGCGGTCTCACACTGATTGTGAAGACTTCCCAGCCAGATGATGCAATTGCGGCGGAGAACGCAGGTGAAATTCGATTACTTGCACATGATATAGTGTATTGTGCAAAAAGTGCCACCTTTGAATTTGTTGTGGTAGCAATGCTACAATTACCGGGTTGACCGCTAAGTTTACAAGTAGTTCTATAGGCAAACTGTCACCGTCATGCAACATTTATGAATAATACAGGCTATAATTTAACTCATTCACTGCCATTGATGACTATAGATGTCAAAGATTAATTTTAGGTGGACTGTCAGTGAATGAGTTAATTAGGAAGTCAACTATAAACATTTATTGACAATAATATGTGATATGAGACCTCACTAGTGTAAACATGACTTTCTGATTAATATTACCGGTACATTTGTGGAATATGAGTTACGCAACAAAATCCAGACATTTTTATCCATATCAGGGGGGCGGCCATTTTGCCACTTGCTGTCGACTGAAGATGACATCACAGTTGCTCAGGGCTCATGCAGGCAACGAACAATCACAGCACACCTGTTTTCTGAAGATAAATTGTGATTGGTTGTGAGCTAAGCCCTGAGCAACTGTGATGTCATCTTCACTCGACAGCAAGTGGCAAAATGGTCGCCTTGTGATATAGATAAACTGCTGGATTTTGTTGCTTAACTTAAATTAACCAAAATACCATATTTAGTCTAGTGGGGCTGCACAGAAAATATTATTGTCAAGAATTTTTGAGGGGGTTTTGACTTCCCCTTTAAGCCTCCATTTAACATTACTAACCCCGGGTTTTCACTGGATGCGGTTGCGGTGCGGTTGCGGTGCGGTCCGGCGACGCAAGCAATTAGATTCCATTCATTCGAATGGTGCAGTTTACACCGCTTGCGGGTGCGTTGCGTGTCGACTGCGGAAGGCCTGCGGCGTGCCGCAAGCCTTCCGCAAGGATAGACCTATTTTCTATTTTTGCCGGACGCCGCAGCGGTAGGCCTCCGGCAAATGGCAAGCTAGCACAAAACACATCGAGCGGGACAGGAAAACCGAGGCAGTTTCAAAATAAATTTCCGGTTACCTTTCAGAATAAAATACTCGCCAGCTCCTATTTCGCAAGTTTTTCAGCAAAACGTGACGTGGGCGTCGCCGGGCCATGTGCTCATTCACGGTTTAGACACCAGCGAACATGGACGAGGAGAGGTTTATATTGGAGGTGGAAAACCACAAAATAATATATGACACGGCACATCCTTTTTATAAGGACTGTAATGTATTGTGAGTTTGATGTTCGTGATTGCTTGTTGTGCCCGTCTCGCTTGCCGTACTGAGCGGCAGCCGGACGGGGAAGACAGAAATAAAGAGTGGACCCGCACTGACCCGACTCTCGTTATTAATATACTTTACAAGGACAACCAAAAAAAGGATGCTGCATGGAATCTCATAGCAGAAGAAGAAGAAAATGTTAAATAAAAAGAAGTCCACCTCTCGTTGTGAAATGCCACATGATCGCGCGCGCGCGGTCCCGCGAGACACGTTGGGAAGTGGGCGGCGACGGAGCTGCCGGACCGCAGCTGTGCGGAGCCGGTGTGGATTGACAAAAAAATTGACCCGTCCGGAGCACGCAGTCAAGACGCACCGCACCGCAACCGCACCGCAACCGCATCCAGTGAAAACCCGGGGTAACTCCCGTACAAGCAGGGTCGGACTGGGGACATTTTAACATTGGATCGCGCCACCAGAAACGCTCAGCTTGCGTTTGTAAATAACTTCGTAAGGAAGTAACCGCATTAGGCTAGTAGAACTACCTTTCCCATGATTCATAGACACGAAACAGGAAGTAGTTCTAGTTCCGATGTGACGAAAACATGATGCCTGCTAGCGATTAGACACGGATGAGAATGAGAACGCAAACGTGAATGTGAAAGTAATTTAAGTTAAATTCATTTTTGAATGGTTTATCATATGAATCGCTATGACAACTGTGTGTTTAACATGGCCCAAACAATTGGCTTGCTAACTGTATTAAGAAAAAACGGGACGGAACCTGCGTAAAAGTGAGACCAAAAAAAAAATTTAAAAAAATGGGGCTGGCCAAATCTGCTGGGATTGCGGACACAAGACGCAAACCCGAGACTCAACTGAAGCCCATAAAAAGCGGGACATCTGGATATTAATATCTTGAATATGCCAGAAAATATGACCAGCAATAGAAGCTGCACTTTAAGGGGTCAACAACTCAGCTGAACTTTATTTACAGAGCACTTTTAAAAACATTCATCACTGCATACAAATTGCTGTACAGTAAAATCAGACATACACAAAAAAAAAAAAGACTAACATAATAGTCAGCTGGTATAGGTAGCTCAAAACCTTCTGTAGAAAACAGATGGATAATCATGAGACCCCACTACATGTGATAGTTGAACCAGGAGCAGGAAATCTTAGCGTTTTAGATCCGAATTTCATCCATGGCAAGGTGGTCCCCAATGATGTCGCCTCATAGATGAAAGGCAATTCCTTTCGGAGACAATGGTGGGGGAAAAAAAGGCAAGAAGGAAGACAGACTCTGGGATAAGGGCCGCCATGAATCATGCTGCACTTACTCACCACTTATTATGAACATCCTGTACCGGCTCACATTGATTTCTCCTCGCCATTCACACAGGATCTATCTCGGAGTGAAGATGGAGCAATAGGTAGAGCAAACAGCTTGTGTAGTTGGCCTAGCAGCTGGATGAGTGAACGCCCCAGGTGGCTGAGCTGAGGGAACAGCTACATCAGCATTTTTGTGGAATGTAAGGGCCTCGATATAACAAGGATAAGGCGCTCGGGAGTTGCAAAGGAAGCAGATAGCGAGTAGTACAGGGAGAAAGTCAGCATGGAGAGGGAGAAGTGATAAAGATGGCACACATGGAGGGGGGAACTACAAAAAAATTTTTTTTAAAGTCAGCGGAAAAAGCCAAATCAGCTATTTTCATTGGCACTCCTCTATAGTGATATGATATTGAAGAGATTTGCTTTCACCAAGGAAGATGTTTCACTGCTTTAGGGCTTCATTTGTTTGTCTGTGTTTAACTTCCTGTTTAATGTTTAACGCAAGTACGTATTTTGTTAGTCATGCATGATACATCATTAAAGCATTATAAAGCATGTATTTCATTATAACTCAGAGTGCATTAGAGATTTTTTATCTATGTTTTATCATTTCAAATCAAAATGATCCTCAAAAATCAAATTACAAGGATTTGAAGTCCAATGCTTTTCAATGAGCGAGGCATAATGCTGCGTTCGAGGAAAGTAGGAAATCGGATTTATGCCGCCCGGATTGTGTGAGTTCCGAACTCATAGCATTTGGGCAAAAATCTGTTATGTGCAGGGGTTGGATCCCAAAAACGCAGACACAAATAAGACCTTAACTATTTAGTCACATGGAGAGGTGAGAAACTATGAGATTTGCACAGAGGAACAGAGGTAATAATCCGACCAAACACACCCTTCTCAGACAGTCTTATATAGACAGCGAATCGATCTGATTCGTTGTGGCTAGACATGTGGGTAACAGGACTGACATGGAATTATCAGATAAAGAGATTAAAGATTCTTGACATCACATAGCTTCTAACATCACATAGCGTCTTACCAGTTGAAACTAGATGCTGGTTACATCAGTTCAAAACAGACACTTGACCTCACGGCCATGACCCAAACATAACCCTTGCATGACCCTAGTCATGACAGTAAAAATAAACCTTGCATGACCCTAGTCATGACAGTAAACATAACCCTTGCATGACCCTAGTCATGACAGTAAGCATGACCCTAGTCATGACAAAATCGAGTAATTGATTTCAAATCAATTTTCCTTTTCAAGCTTGATATTGATTCATAAAACCAATTCAATTCCAAATTTTTATTTCATTCTTTAAAAAAGAAATGAAAGGGGCATAAAGAAGTGGACCTTGTGATAACTGCCCTGATAAAAAAAATAACTAAAATAAAAATAAAAAAAGTAACATAATAATAATGAATCGATTTATTTTAACCTTTTCCCATAAATTCATTAAAAAAAATATATTTTTTTTTTTGTATCTTACCGTTTTCTTAAAATTGACTGTTCACATGAATTCAAAAGTATTGTATTACATTTATGAAATATCTGACTTTAAGACAACTCAGAATCTTTTTAATTTACATTTACAATTATTGAATTAGAATTAGGGAAAAAAAAATCATCTCATCCTTACTGATGTCAATGTTTGTGTCACACGTTCGTGATTATAACACTTACTTTCATTAATACACAAAATAATTTTACCAGTTAATGCCTCAGCAAAATTTTATTTGGAATTTAATGATGGTGGAGGGTTTTTTTAAATTTATTTTTTATTTTTATCATACCCTTGATATTTAAGAAAAATTGATGTTCCTTAATTAATGAAAATCGGATTGAAGATATATCATTTCATGGTAATGATGGTGTCTTTTAAATGTAGGTTAAAAAAATGTCTGAAGGGATAATCTAACACGTGGAATGAATGTCTAACTTTATGACAATAGTTCAGAATAAAACGTGTACATTAGCACAGACAGTATCATGTGTGTCTGTGTGTCATGTGACATACTCACACATGGCGCCACACGTGCCCATTTGCCCCTCCGTGGTCCCGTTTTGGCAAGGACTCGTTCCATGCGCGGCCTCATCATGGCATCATGGCTCCATCTTCCCTCAGGTGGATGAAGCATGTCGCGTCCTGAAAGCTGAGCCCAGTCTAGTCAGGTCTCGTCTAGCTTGGCGGCGGGTCCGACTGTCTGGCGCGGTCAGGGCTGTGAGGATCCCGACCGTTCGCCGCCGCCTGCCAGCAGTCGATGTCGCGCCATATGGTCAGCGCGAGCGCCGGCGCCAGATCGTTCGCATCCAGCCTCCGAACTTGTCCCACAACAGGATCGGCGTCCATCTTGTTCCGGGAGACGCGTCGTGAATTGCGGCAGCTGGATTTCAAGTGCTTGTCTTGTCCACATCTGCCAGCTTATACGTAGTTGTAACATTACATTGTCGCGAGGAAGTGCTTGTGTGGCTTTCGATCCCCCTTTGACCTTTAATGTCAAACATGATTTGTCAACGAAAGTCACTGCTATAAGATGTGTGTGCGTATGTGTGCGTGTATGCGTTTGTGTACCTGTCTGACTGATCCGTGGCACATTCTGAACAGCTGAAGAGCTAATGGTCCAGCTGGAGACAGATGGCCCCTTGATAACACTATACCCCCGAAGCCAATACGCACATGCATCACTCACACATGCGCACACACGAGCACGCACACGCACATTCCCTACATGCACGCACTGGATATGAATTTTTAATCTGATATGAAGCCAGTCCAAATCAATTTTGAATATGCATTTAATGTTTGTCGGCAAATTGAAAAGACCGTTTGCAATTGTCGGATTCCCCGCATGCTGATTGAATAGTAAGTTAAATACTACCAATAAATATACTGTAGTCGTGTATTTACTTTATTTTGGGGTTTTTTAAGCAATTTCACTTCCCGTGAAAATAATGACACAGCGCCAGCCTGCATAATTAATTATAAAACATATCGTACACGAGGGATGTTTGACTTCCCGTCAATGATGACGCCCAGGGCTGGAGTGGCCATCTGGTATACAGGGAAGATGCCCGGTGGGCCAGCCCCTTTTGGGGCCGATGCAGTGATTTTTACTTATTATTTTCCTACATTTTACCCTAAGGGACTGGCCCACAATTTAGAGGGACCAATCCATTAATCCATTTTGAATATAGATAAGTAAACTGTAAGGCATAAGTCAAACAGCCGATTTTTTTTTTGTGCCAGTCCAGTCTTGATGACGCCCACTTTTTGCCGAGTATGTATGAAATATGCAGAATGAGAAGGACCGTCTGAACTCACCCTGATCGATTGACGTAAACCTGCTTTAGTCGGTGCTCAGTCCGTGTGTTTTTTCGTCTTTTCGCATCATTGTGCACCCGTTGAGGGGAAATTGACGATTGATGAAAGTGCCCACCTATGGATACTAGTACGAGTACTCAACTATTGAGTCATCAATACAGATACCACTCGTGATTTTGATACACAAAATTTCCCCACAAACCTATGACAGATAATTGTAATTTTATATATCCCGGTCTGCGATTGGCTGGCAACCAGTTCAGGGTGTAACCCGCCTACTGCCCGAAGCCAACTGGGATAGGCTCCAGCACCCCCGCCAGCCTTGTGAGGAAAAACGGCTCAGAAAATGGATGGATGGATAACTATTATATAAGTTGATAGCGCAGTACAGTATTCACCTGTGAAATGAATGTGCACAGATAAATGTTCTGTTCTTGCAGTTTCACTCTTCAGGGACATCTTGACATAAGACAGTAATTTGCCATTAAAATTCTACCTAGCAACAGTTGATGACATAAATATGCTGGTGGAGATTTTCTGTCCAATCAAATTTCAGCCTTCAGATTTAATGGTGCAGGGTGATGTAACTTGAATTATATTAGCAAAATAGGACTGTTTTCACGTTTGCCCCAGAGGGCAAGCTAGAACACAATACAAACGGCAATTTTTTTCCTCTTTTCAGATTCGTTGATCAGTGGAAGGAAAATTTGACTAACAAAATAGGCCTGCATGTTTTAGAATAGGGCTTTTCAATTAATTGAAATTCAATTACAATTTCAATTATTACACTCCAAAATCAAAATATTCTTAAAAAAAAAAAGATTCTTAATAGTAATTTTTGAGTCGTTTAAATTTATACATTTGCACCTTTTGTAAATTTTAAAATGACTAATTTAATAAATTTAGTTTCATCCAAAAGAAACTTGCATAATTAGTGTTTCAAAGAATTTTATTTCACTTAATACTTTTAATTTGTTTTTTTATGTTTAAACATTTTCTTGTTTTGTGCCAAAAAAATGCTCGTCCTATTACAAAGTGCACATACTGCACTCCAACTTCAAGTTTTTACCAACATAAATAAATAAATATATATTATTGTAAATATATATTATTATAAATTCTGTTTGTTTCAAAAGCAACTTACATAATTATAGTGTTTCTATTTTTTTAATTGGTCTTAATATTTTTAAATGTGTAAAAATGTTCTTGTTTTGTACCAAAAAATAAATAATTGTTTGAATAACTGTGATTTCAATTACTGACAAAATAATCGTGATGATTATTTTTTTTCCATAATGGAGCATCCTTAAATGATGATTATATTTTTTTTTAATAATTGTGAGGTGGTTTGAAGAGGTGGATTAAGTCAAGATAAGACAGGAATGGGCGAGTACCAAGTATCGGTAGCGGGCCGATATTCAGCCTTATTTCAAGTTATCGGTACTCACGAGGTCAGCCGATACTAGTATCAGCAATCCTCTTGTGCCCGTTTTACAATCAGGAACTAGAAATTACAAATTAGAAGAATAGAAAATTGCCATTCATTTCATGTTTGGTGAAGGAAAAAAATGCTATACATCCTTCCATTTTTTTAAACACTTGCTCCTCACAAGGGTCGCGGGGGTGCTGGAGCCTATCCCAGCTGGCTATGGGCAGTAGGCATGAGACACCCTGAACTGGTTGCCAGCCAATTTCAGATAATAATTATATGGTAAGAAAGAAAAACCAGTGCTACTTGAGCTTGACACAAGAAAAAGGAGAGTGCGCCTGCAAGTTACGGATTTAACACATTTCCTTAATCGACTGAGGATGAAAAATGAAGCCGAACACTCCAGCTCACTCTATTCATTTTCCATCCAGCAATTCAATAGCGAGATTGAAGAATCTCTCTCAGCAAGGCCATAGCGAAGGTCTGCGTGTATGCAGGCCGTGGATGACATCAAGTCTTTACAGTACAAACCGGTGAAAGACAAGTTGTACCTTCCATTTTGTTTCAGGTAAAAGTTATAAGTTTCACACAACCCTCATAGTCACTTCAATAAGTACAGTATATTGTCCCGATATTCGTGTGCCTGCTGCAAATGGGAAAAAAATGCTCCTTCCCACTTAAGAAAAAAATGTGCCAGTATCATCTGTGAGTCCTTTTATACTATCATTTTATATTGGTAGCAAATATAGTAATCGCCGTGATGCTGTTACAAGCTCTGACAAGTTGCTGCAATTGCACTTTTCTGACTATGAGAGGATATCATACTTCTCGGGGGATTGTCGTCGTTAAATGATGTAGCATACATGTGGTTTGCTTTTCATGGCCAGCGGGGCTTGTTGCAACATTTCTGCAGGACAGAAGCCCGCAAGACGCGCTCGTGCAAATTTCATGACCTTGCCGAATCGCTCTCGGATCGTATGCATATTCAAAGATGTGCTCAATAGCAACACGGCCGCGCTGAATGCTGTTTGTTAAGCAGTCTTCCCTGAAGCATTTACCATAACATCAATAATAATTTGGCGCATCTATCCAAAGATGGGCGACATTGCTAGTTAACCTCTATAAATCGCACTCATTTCTTTTTTTTATTGTATTTTTTTTCCTCAATTTCAATACATGTGGTGTCTGAGCATAGGGATTGCACACAGAGGCAGGTGTGGATGATATTACTTCTACGGTTTCCAGCATATGGGGCTTGCCATGTCCCAAGTGTACGTACCTGCATCCACTGCTGTGATCTAATTATGCAGCGCAAACACATTTATCTGCCTGCTGCTACAAGTCTGCTTCTGTGGATTTTGATTGTTCCTCATCAGTCCTCAACTGATTAAGACAATGTCCCAATCAGCCTTCTGAAAGCCACCCCAAAAATAAAACTATGCATTTTGGAACTGGCACCGTTGTAATTTCAGGGTGTCTTTAAGTTACTATATATACTAAACCTATAAGCAGGAAATTTTAGGAATTGTTTCTGTGAGAAGAAATATAAGATGCCTGTAAAGCTGAGTCTGTTTTGATCGTTTCAACAATTGTATTTTACAGTAGAACAACTGTATTCAAGGACCAAAGAAAGCTATTAGAACATTCTTTGAATCTTTCTATTTGATTATTTTACATTAATTCAAAGATTTTACTCAAGCAAAAATCTGTTACAAGCTTAGTAGAAAATAGCAGTAATAAATGCAATTAATTGATATTAATTATTACGGAATGTGCGATTAATTGTTAAACAATTTTAATCATTTGACAACACGTGCAGCATTGTAGTATAGGTTGTAGGTTTGTCGCTTTGTTTGCATTTATGCCATCATGTTGTTGTTTTTTGGGATAGACCGATAATCGGCTTGCCCGATAATGGGCATTTTGACAAATATCTGTATTGGCCTTTAATTAAAAAAAAAATCTGGTCTAACAGTTGATAAAAGATAAATCTAAAACCATTTTAATCTCAGGGAAATTCTCAGTTAACTTTATAAGGGATGCTGCTGACTAGGGGTGTTAAAAAAAATCGATTGGGCAATATATCGCGATATTACATCGCGCAATTTTCGAATCGATTCAATAGGTGGCTGAATCGATTTTTAAACTTCCATTTTTAATGGAAAAATATTCAACAAAATGTCTTACTTCGGGTTAGGGTTCACACCTTAAGCATGGAAGAATGTTATATGAACGGAACATTAAGCCTTAATATTTTATTTTAATGCTGTTCAAACATGAAACAGATTACAACCTTATTTATTTATTTATTTATTTATTTATTTTTACTGAAAATGCATATTGGCTCCAAATATTGGTCATCGGCCTCTTTGACTACTAATAATCGGCATTGGTATCAGCCCTGAAAAAAACATATCGGTCTATATCTGATTTGTTTTTTTTTGTTTTTTTCCTGCATCAAGTGAATCAGTTGCATTGTATTCTTCTTATTTTAATGTGCTAGAGTTGAACATGGACGTGATTAGGGAACTGTCATGGCGCATTGGAAAATTGGTCGTACCTGGTACTGAATCTACATTACAAAATGAATCAGTTCAGTCCTTGCTAGATAAAATTCCCCAAATCCGGAATAATAATTATGTTTCAAGGCCACATAACAAATAATAAAATACTGTATTTGTTTTTGTAAGTAACTGTTAAAAGAACTAAAATATCTTTTCTTTTTTTTCCCCAGCAGGAGTATGTGAGCAGAGTGGTGACCTGAGTCTAAGCAGACTTGTTGATGCTGCTCTCCCACCCCCACCTCCTCCTGCAGCGGAGTCATCCCAGCGGCTCTGCCCGGCCCACCAGAGACCCACACTCACGTCGCCAACTCTCTCCTTCCCCCTCCCACTTGGCACTGACCCCTCTCTGGGCCTGACGGCAGCTCCGTGCCCTCCCTCCCATGAGGTTCCAACCCTCGTCCCTCACTTTCAACACACCCCGAGTCCCGCGTCGCTTCCGAACCCAGCTGTAAACTCCTGGGGCCCAATGAGAGACACCCAGAAGAGCATTCGGCTGCCTGCCGCCACCTCTCTGTCGCTGACAATGATGGAGCCTGACAACGTGTCTACCCTGACAGAGGAGTGTCTGCTTCAGCCGAGCCGCACCTGCCTCGGTTGCTTCATTGAGACGTGCGACGCCACGTCCGAACGGAACCCACCGCACGAGCCTAGCACGAGCCCCAATTCGGAAACGGGACTAAGTGTACGGGTAGGGGACGTGAACCGTGAGGATTTCTCTGACATCAACAACATCAGCATCCAGTGCCTGAGCCATGCGGGGGAGGCAGTGAGTCATTACGGAGAACAGCTCCTCTCTGACCAGCTCCTTAGTTTCCCCCTGCCAAAAGCCTCCGATGAAGGCAAGAGAGCAGAAGGAAACAAAACTGCAAACGACTGTGACGACCCCCAGGATGATGCAACAACCAAGAACTTGTATGAAGGACTGTTACTGGATAAAGTCAGTGGAGAGGAAGTACTGTTGGCCAATGC
This sequence comes from Festucalex cinctus, assembly GCF_051991245.1. Classification (NCBI taxonomy): domain Eukaryota; kingdom Metazoa; phylum Chordata; class Actinopteri; order Syngnathiformes; family Syngnathidae; genus Festucalex; species Festucalex cinctus. Next base: position 14,270,948 of record NC_135419.1, read on the forward strand.
CAGCCAGGACTGGGGCTACTTTGAATCCTTCATCAGCGAGAGTAAGATGGAGCTGCTGGATCTATGTTCTAAAAATGAGCTGTCAGTCAACCTCTTCTCCGAGGAAGACGTCGACAATTTATTCGATGACGAAGACGACGACTCGACGTTAAGCAGTGACGTTTGTTCTCTAAAGATTCGTTATGAGTCGTTCCAGGACAACATGAGGGAAAAGACAAATGTGCTCCAGGAGGAGACACAGTTTAATTTTTTCCCGAGTGTACTGGCAAACTGTGCCAAGAAAGAAGAAGGAGTAGGAGTCTTGAGGAGGAGTGTCGATGAGCTTCAGCCCAAAACTGATGAGCTCATCCTTCAACCAGAACAGGAGGAAAACCCAGGCGACTGCAGTGGCCAGAGCCCTCTGGACGGCTCCCAAGGCTCACCCATGTCAACTCCGAAAGTCAACTATGTCATAGACTTTAACTCAACGGAGGAATCAGGGGAATTCAGTGATGACAGCTCCTGCACTGGCTCCTCCTCGGACACTGTGCAGGAGGGCAAATTTAAGAAGGGTCACTCCAAAAGGTTCCTCAGTCCCTCAAATCCACTCAACTACGGCTTGCGTTCTAAAAGGAAGGTTCGATACAGTGATGATTATTTATACGATGTTGACTCGATTGAGAGTGAGAAGAACGCGGAGAAAAAAGAGAAGCCCCCGCCCGGTCAGAAAGAAGAAGAAGATGTCGACTGGTGTCCCAAAAAACGGAGGAAATCGTGTCGTAAAGAGCCACCCGTGGTCATCAAGTACATCATCATCAACAGGTTTAAAGGAGAGCGACTCATGTCGGTGAAACTGGGCAAACTAAACCCGGCCGATGGTACCGTCAGCTTAAACGCCAACACAATAAGCAAATATGAGACACTGGCTCCACTGAAGGATTACTGGCAGGCAAAGCAAAGAGAGAGACACGAGCAGCTCAAGCTGGTCGCCAGAGATAGACAACAGCGTGGTTTTCATCTGAACGGACGCCACCATCGTCCTTTTAATTCTGCTCACCCTAAACGAAAATACAAGATCGCAAACAGATTAAAGGTTCAGAGGATTCATGCTGTGGAGCAGTCAGTCATTGTGCATGGTTCTCTGCCCTCTGATCTGGCCCACGGGGGTGTCACTAAAGAGGAGGGCACCCCCATGGCGGGGGAGGTAACAGAAGCTCCGGACATCCCAGTCACGTTGGACTTGAGCTCCATCTCTGACACAGTTATTGTCAAGAGTCGCTCGCAGGAGAGGGAGGAGAGAGAGGGGAGGAGATTGGGAAGAAATAAAATAGTCAGGATAAGAAAATTCAAAAGCGAAGCCAGGCTGAGAAGCCTGAAAATGAAAGAGGCAGAAGGAGAAGATAGGAAGAGCGTGGCAAATGAAACGGATGCCACTGCAGCAAACACTGAGGACCTTGCTGCTGGGCTAAAAGATGCAAGTGCAAACTCAGCCGCAGCCAAAGCAGATTTCTCTGACAATACTATCACAGCTGACACAGAAAAGGCCAAGTTCCCGTTTGTTTCATCATCCTGTCCTCCTAGCAAAGCATCACCCTCAGAGGAGGTGGAACCTGGGGTTCCTGTCATCCCAGGGGGCTACCTGCAGACCCTGCTAGACGCTACGGACTCCTCCGGGGGTACGTCTATCCCATATTTCCCACAACAGCCCTCCAGGCAACAGTATCCTGTGGGCCTTTCCCTAGAGGAGAAACAATTTTGCTCTCTTCAACTTGCTCAAAGCTGCGTACTCTCCCCTCCTTCAGAATCGGAGCTGCAACAGTCTCCCCAGAACTGCCCCAGTTTCCCCCAAATGTGGCATCCACAGCTCTGTACCAATCATAACCACAACTTTGGACCTGAAACCCCTGAGACCCCTATCTTACCCAACAACTTCCCACCTGCCGTACCCGTAAGTGAGAACCTACCCGTTTCAAACTACAGCCAAGTAAGCCCAGAGGGTGAGCGGATACTTTACGAGAAGAACTACCTGACCGAGCCCGGACTCCAGCCTGGGGCCGACCTGCAAGCGTGCCAGTCGACCTGCGTCGAGGGCCAGGTGCAATACCAGAGAGGGTCTCTGTGCACTGACAATGGAAGACTCATTAGCTACGACTCAGTAGGTTCCTTATCAGCCTCCTCGAGCAATTACAGTTCACTCAGCCTCAAATCTTGCGAGCGAGAGGGTGAGGAGGAGGGCCGAGACAGTTTCTTAGCTCACTGCAGTCCGAAAATGGTGATTCAGCAGAGTATGGATGCCCTCACGCCGCTCAGGGAGTCCTCGGACCTGCTGGACATCTCCAACTTTACCCCTGACAAATTTAGACACTCCTCATTGTCGGAGCTTTCCCCGCCCGAGACGCCCAACCTCTCCCCGCAGGTTGCGGGGCGTGAGATGAAGATACCAGGGAATGTTGGCAAATATCAGGACGTGAATGATTTGTCGACGGAGCGCACTCGGGACATCAAGTGGAACTGTGACATTATGCAGCAACAGGAGCACACAGCAAACGCCTACACGGTGGAGGACAGTCAGTTTCCACTGCATAACTTTAATAGCCAGGATGTCTTATGTTTAGATAAAAAGGGCGACCTGGGGGCGACAGAGTTCAACGAACAGACTGATGAAACGGCAGGGGGCAAAAGCATCAGGTCAAAGAGGAAAGGCAATTACAAACAGGCAGCTGCAGGACAGAGCCCAAAGAAAGTACGGGCCCCCAGAACCCCCAAGTCAGAAAAGGTAAAGACCCCCAAACAGAATTCCCGGTCCACCAAAAAGATTAAGGCCATGCTAGAGGGCAAGGCGGCCAAGAACCAGGCAGATGGGTGCGGCGCGGGCCTGACTGACAGCACAAGCAGCGGCGACTGGTCTGCCACAGGCTGGTCAGAAAGCAACAGTCTCGTCAGAGACGACCAGCGAGAGTTTGAGGAGCCCTCCAACATCCTGTCCAACATCGTCTCCGGCATGGCTGAGGTGCAGAGATTCATGATGGCCTCCATTGAGCCGCTGTGGAATCCCATGTCTGAGGTCGATACGCCCTCCGAGGCCAACAGCCTCAACCTAAAGACCCTTAAAATCTTGGCGGGCACGGAGTCCGACCTGAAGAAGAAGGGTGCCATGCTAGCAGGGGCCGGGCGAGGCAGGAAGGCGGGGGGCAAAGGAGGGAAAAACCAGGCCAAATTCAACCCCGCTCATCCCTTATTCCCTCAGCTAGCTCTGGGCTGCGACATGTTCGACAAGCCCAACTTTATTAACCCCGGGCCCGCGCACAAAAAGCTGTACCGCCACAAGACCAGTGCAAAGTTCCCTCGCATTGAAACGCTGAAGGGAAAGCGAGCTGAGAGAGACCCAAATAAGGACATAGCACTGATGACCTCTTTTGAGAAACTGAGGTAATATTTTGTTATCAGCTGCTGTTGCACCCCCTTTTTTTCTCTCCCCCCCACGATACCTGAGCCCTCCCTCACAAGCATACCTACACTGACGCTATGCCAGAGCTGCATGAGAACTAAGTTCCCCCCTTGATTTCTCTCACTTCCTTTTAATCCCCGACAAGGAAATTAATATCTGCATGAAAAACTTCTTGTACGTTGCAAACTACCTATTGAGTGATTGTGTCGAGCTTGATTGAGATTTAAAACGACCATGGCTGCATTTTCCTCGCTTTTGTTGTTTCTGCTTTGTTTGTTCTTCTTATAGTTGTTGTTTTTTCCTTCCTATTTTTGTCTGGAAAAAAAAAAGAGAATAACCCTTTGAGGAGCTTTCTTTTTTGTATTTTCTCAGCAAAACACGCTCCCCTGAAGTATGTATTTATACCCTTTCCCCCTAAAGATGTAGCTATATACACAAATGCATTGAGTGACATCTACGCACCCCCTTCCTCCTCATCTGTTTTTGTATGCAGAATGTGGATGTCCTGTTGTTGCCGTCCTTCATACACTGCCTGGCTCATTTCAAGAGGAAAACCGACAATTAATGAGCCCTATTTAATCCCAAGGCATCTTGAAAACACAAGATGGGACCATTTTGTATTGATGACATATCAGACGTCTTTTTGCCACTCCCCCCCTCCCCTCGAGGCTGGAATGATTTTCTTTTGTCAAGTACTTCTGTTTTCTTCTGGAGCGTTGAGGAACTGGTTATCTACATTTACATTTTTACGCCTTGCAAAGTCATAAAAGCTTCACCCTCAGAGTATTTTTGTCATTGTTGCTGTACAGGGACATGCAATATTTGCAACAAAAAAAAGAGATAATTATACCTTAAAATCAATGTGCCAAAAGTAACAATGCTGTGTAAATGACCTCTTATATATGTGTGAATATTGGCTGTTCCTATTTTCTATCTACTGAAATATTGGCTCCTGACAGAGACTTACCGCAACAGGAATTCTTTGTTTGGGACTCTCTCTCTTCTCTCTCGCTCGTCTGATGAAAGGCACCAACAGCTGGCAGTGGTACACCACCACTCACTAAACCAAATCAGAAACACTCTTCGTATTCCCCCCCACTTTGTTTGCCAAATTCAATTTACCTCAACATCGCCCGGCACTGAAAAGCAACAAGAGAGAGAGAGGGGAAGAAAAGAAAAAAAAAAGGAGAAATGTGCTCTGAAGGCTACTGAAGAGGAAGATGATGAGAGGAAGACACATTCAAACAAGCTTTCTGTGGACCAAGGAGAATGTAGTTAGAATGTCTGAGGCTAAGCAAGGAAATTATTTGTCAGTCGGGGCTGAGCCTCACTGAATAGCTCTTTTGGGACTGAAGACTCAAGGCAGTTTATAACACACAGATTTAGATGCATGTGCCCGTCCCGAATGGCGGGTCGGCCGCGGCATCCTTTGCAGTTCGGTTTCATGTGAATGTGAAAGCAGTTTTCCGTACAAAATGGAATCAGCAATCTTGTAAATGAAGGAGAGCATGTCTTTTCATTAATTCCATGTGAAAAGTTTGCTTTTATTCAACCTAAAATGACGATTTCAATATCATTTTCTTCACATTTTTGTGGAGTTTTGTTTTGAAATTAATGTATTGTTTTGCACCATAGGCGCATTCACTTTATGATGCTTACTTTTACCATGAGATATCATTGTTGTTGTTTTGTTTGTTTGTTTTCTTTTTTTCATGAGTGTCTTAAGTTGTCGTCACAGTTTATGGTCCGTGTTTTGGCAGAAATCAATACCATATTAGTGCATAATTTAAAACAAATATATATTAAATATATCTAAAGATGTTATATCTGGCACCACTTTCTTTAATCAACTGCTATACTCATTTGTGACGGAGCATCCAGGATTCAACTTTAAATACAATCAATCTGTTACAAATGGCTGCAAAAATAATTTTATATGCTGTATTTAAAGAAGATGCAGCTTCTTTTACCGACATATACACAAGACAAAGGCCTGTGTTATTTTTTGGGACATTTTATTTTAATGATGAGCGCAGACATGCAAGCGTGACTTAAAAACGGGCCTTGTCACAAAGGAAGTTGTGGCACAAGGATGATAGTAATAAGATCCAAATCAAACTTTATTCCTTTTTTTGTTTTTGGTTCTCCCTCTGCCATGATCCTGCATTTCTTTCCTCCAGAATATCAGGGTTAGGACCAAGACGAGCTGCTGATGGGAAGCTCCACGTGGGTTAACAAACCCATTTAGTCTGCCTTCTCTCATTTCTGCCTATTGTCAAATTGAATGTACTTATCTTCAGTTTTTTTCTTTTTCTTTTCAAAATGTGCCACTGTTGAGCTGCCTCATTTCAATGGTGCTAAGAAAGATGACATTTTGTTTTGTTTTGTTCTGTTTGTTTTCCCAGAGTTAACAGAAAAAGAAATGCAAACTAGATTAGGTTCCTAATCCTCCTTATGAATGTATATTATAATGTTATGTTTGATGTATTCACTTCATGATTCTTTGACATTGATTGGAATTACTTTTGCTCTTTTCATAAAAAAAAAAAAAATATTGCCAAGCTTTATATATACTGTCTAGAGTTGTTACCAGAAGGAATCTTAATGAACTCTTGACACAACAAAATCTTGTATATTTTTTGTGTGCCAATTTGTAACATATTTTGTAAGTGTATATTTTTCTTAGAAAGTGCTGTGAAGTATTTGTGTGTGTGTGAGTAACCTTTTATGCGCCTCGATGGGCAGTGGAAAGGATATACGATGACAAGTTTCTGGTTTTAAAAACCAAAATATGAAAGTATTAACAAAAAACATTTTGTTGGGAGTTTTTGTAATAAGACCATGATCTTGTTGTGTGAGTGTTGTGTTACTGTGTAAAACACAAATAAGCAAAGAAAAAAAAAAGAGGAAACTTTGGAGAAAAAAAAAAATATAATTTGTGAACAATTTGCTGTTTTATAGATTTTCATGTAAATTATTTGAGTATTATTTTATTTTTTTCATTATTTTATTTTTGTTTGTTTGTTTTGATTTGTTGTAACTGTTGCAAAGGTTTTAAATATTTGTGATCAAGCCTGTATGGTGATAATGTAATATTGGTAACTTGCTGAGTTTTGTAATAATGTTTATGGAGTAAATATACAAATTAAAATAAGATTTTGAATGCTGCTTTCTGAAGAGAATCGGGTTGTGTTATTTAACTGCTGTCCAAGTCACTTAAGCAATATCATTAATTACTTATGGATGGATGGATGGATCAAAGACAGATTTAAGACAGATAGATCGAAAGACAGACTTCAATAAGAAGAATTGAACAGAATAGCAATTACTCCTGAAAATATACCACCATTCATCCCAATTAGTCCTCCCATATTCGCAGTATTGTAAAATTCTTTGGCGAAAGGCATTTTAATTTCTCTGGGACCAGCCTTGAATCATGTTATTTTAATGTCAGAACTAATTAGCACTCAGGGTCAGGCATAGCTCGAGTGATTGCTCATCCATAACTCCGAGCTGGGCACTGTGGTCCACACTGCAACTCATTCTGGCATGCTTAATTGGAGCCGGAGCTACTGTCTGAGACTATAAACACACCCTGTGATGTATGCCTCCAAAATTGTCAGGTGATATTAATATTGTGTTTGTTCCGTAGTCACCCATAACGGTTTAGCGAGGAAGCCAATTATAAAATAAAATGTGTCGTGTAATGGATCAGGTATACACCTTCAGTGGGGTGTTAATTGTTTTGTCAGGTTTTTTTTTTTTTTTTTTTTTTTTTTTTTTTATATTAGGCATAACAGTTTTGAAAGACTACAGTAGTTTCCCTGTCAATGTCAACAAACACATTGACCGATTTTGTTTGACTGCTATATTCAGATTTTTCTGCATGAGCAGATCCATTAATGTGGTGTATCGTAACACCTTGTAAGACGATTGTTTTTGTGTACGATACGGTAGGCAAGTAAACACAAATGCAGAATAAATGTATTATACAACACATGAATGATAGGTAGTTAGTGTAACTACGAGATAGATAGATAGATAGATAGATAGATAGATAGATAGATAGATAGATAGGTGGGGGATGCATGGACGGACGGAGACTGCGAGGGAGATTTGATACATTTGCTATTGTAATGGAGGAGACTATGCACACAGCGCCACTACTTGTAAATAACTGGAATTACAATACAAAAATAAATAAAAACAAGATACAATCAGTTAATTAAAATAATTTCAGTTTTAGTCATGTGGCCCAGCACCTCTCTTAGTTGCCCGTCAATGAAAATGCAGTACATTAAACTGCAGATTAAAAGGGCTTCTATGAGTGAAAAGTGAAATAAAATTTACATAATTGCGTCCATATCGTGCCACGTTTCGAACGGGTGGCATAGATTTGCTTTCACATGCTCGTTGATTTTGAATTAGAATCTTAAGAGATGTAACGGGAATTTACTAGGGAATTAAAGTAGAAACATTTCCGTGTAGCTGGAGTATTATTATTTCAAGTCACCGGGCAGTATTTTGTACGTATAGCCACACGGTGACGCTGTGGCTGAACTGTGCGACTCAGTTCAAAACAAACAATATACTCCTATTTGCTGTTCAGTGAAATTGTATGCCCTCAATCTGGTCTATCAGGCATGGCATTCTACGTTGGCTGCTGCCTCGGGTTGACTAAAATAGCAGTGTAACGTCAGCAGATATACCTGCCAGGCTAAATTGGGGGAATTTTTATTAAACTATTTTCCGGAAGACCGCTGTGGCTTTCCCAAAAGAAACAAAATGGACTCTTGAAACTACACTAAACGTTACAGTCAAGCGTTTTTAAAGGTTATTGGAAGAACAATCAGACATACGACCATATAATTACTCTCATCAACGAACAGGTAACATAGTAGTGACTTTTTGAGAGACGGTTGTTGTTTCTCAGTGGTATTATTTTTAGCGAACTAATTCGATCCTGTTTGTGCTCGCCGAGTGCTGGTTGAGAACGTCAGTGCTAACTGCCGTCTGCTTAGTTAGCTCAACAGGGGCTATCGATGACATTACACTTTATGGCTTCGTAACAAACCGCTGTTGAACATTTGTCGGAGTTTTGTCAGTTGCGGTACAACTGCGGTCGACCTTGCCGGGTATGTGTCCACGAAATTTAGCGACTCCTGCCAAGTTAATCGCTATCGTAGCGTTGATTGAAAGGCCCGTTTGAAGCTTACGCAGAGCTTGTGGCTACTCCGCTAGTTAGCATTGAAGCCACATCGCCCCTGTAGCCATTTGTCTCGGTGTCTCCGAACATTGGGCCATTAAAACACGTTACAAATGAGATAATTAACGATAATTGAACGTCAAGTGGTTCCAAACGCATTTTATGCATTAGAGATACCGAGTACAACAATAGCGTCCGTGTTCAATTCGGGTGTTTAGTGCGTAAAACTAAGCTATCTGGTGCCATTTTGTTTTGGTGGTGGTTATTTTGCCGTAACCGGCAACTCCGGATAGCGTTGTTGTTATTACTTATTTGTTTTGGCCGTGAACGGCTCAAGGTTTGTCAATCGCCGTAGCCAGATTATTGGCCTTTTCACATTGAGTTGCGGTAGGTTGGCCGTGAATGTTATTTTAGCGTGATGTGTCGGCTGCTGCGAATCGGTTATTTTGCCGTGAGTCATGCACTATGCCTGGTTCCTGCATTACCAGCCGAAACATAACCCTCAAACTAACTGTTCGTTTGTAACTCCCGACTGGCTGCAAGAAATTGTAAACAATAAACAGTAAAATACAAGAAATGGAATAAATGTATAGAGCTGTATGTGAACTCGCTATTCACGGCAAAATAATGCTGGATGGTGAGTAGCCGGTCACTACAAAAACTGTTCTTACACATCATATTGCTATCATTTGAAACGAAATGCTAGAAATGTGAAAGTTTGGTGTTAGATAATTGCAAACACATTTGGTAACAGTGATTTTTCTACGTGGAATTTTATGACAAGACAAATAGCTGGTTAAAGTACAGCCGATTTAAAAATATCTAGAATTATGGCCATTTCATTAACTGATCCAATGTTTAATTTAATCACCCACATTTAATCAGCAGCAGTCATTTCTAACCCAAACGGTTCCATCGGATCCTTAAAATATCGTATCTCGTGTGAATACATGAATCTTAAAAACAAAGCCTTGATTGGTGTGAATGTCATAAATCTTTCAAAAGTCTTAAAAAAAATGTTACTGCATTATAAGTACGATTTTTACAAGACTCTGGTTTTGTAACCACGCAGGAGGGGTTTTGTTGGTTCTGGATTTCACTTTGATGGATTGGATGTACTGGCTTCTATGGATCTCACTCTGCCTTATCGATCCTTCCCTCCTTCCTCTCTTTAGTTTTTCCTCTGGTCTCTTGAGATCTCGCTAAATTTGCTGGAATTTAGAGGCTTCCGGGGTTGGCGTAAGACTTTGATTTTGTAATCATGGGGAAGGCAGGAAGTGTTTGGTCGGTGCTGGATTTCACTTTGATTTATCTTTCTTTTCTCTTTATTTTTTTCTGACCTTTTCTCTGGTCTCCTGACCATTTAAACCTCACGACTCTGGCAAGATTCTGAAGTACCTGGTTAAGGCGAAGGGTAATGGGATATTTATAAGGCTTTAGGTGAATTAATGAGTATAAATTTATACGTATTTGCACGCGCACGCACGCAAGCGCACGCACGCAAACGCACACGCAAACGCACGCACACACACACAAAAAAAAATAAATACAAATAAATTTTTAAAAAAAAAGAGCAATGATGATAAGACGGTGAATCGGTAAGACTACCGAATGAACAATTCTGAGCTCTTTAAAAAAGAAAAAAAAAAAAAAAATAAGTATGATTTTTATTATTGTAAATAATCTCAAAGTAATTGAAAAAGTAATTTGAAGTCGGCCTTAAATTGTATTTCAAATGGAACTAGGAGGTCTTTCTGTTCTTGTTTGATGCAGTGTCTCAATCTTGCTGGAGACTGGCGAATATACCACGACTACTTCCCCTTCTGAGTCAATGGAAGGGTCTGACAGTTCCGAGCAGAGCGGCAGTGACCAGCCAGAGTCGCAGCGCAGGAGGCAGCTGGATCGTCTCGACAGAGAAGAAGCCTTCTACCAGTTTGTCAACAATCTCAGTGATGAGGACTATCGTCTCATGAGGGACAACAATCTTTTGGGCACACCAGGTAGGTATTGATCTTTGATTTTAGTTGGTTTTGCTGAACATTCTGCCACATCAACATGATTAAAAGCAAAGTAATGTTATTTCTGATGTTAATCCAAATGTAGTGCTGAGGTCATTGTGGTCAAATACTGCATATCTAATAAATAATATTGATGGTTTTGGTGTCTATGGTTGGATTTACACTACATGGTTCAAGTGATAGATTTCCCAGAAAAAAAATGGCCTAGTTCAGTTATGTGACATAGCAACAATACAGCATTCTTATGAAAAATACATGAGAATAGTTCCCATGTTACAGTACACATTACGTCACAGTGATTACATGAACTGGCCAAGATGACGCTGTGCAGTAGCGCAATCAGGATTAAAGTGGGTTTTTTTCTCTCTCTCTCTTTCTTAAAACGTGCACCAGCCCGCGTAAAGGATTTCAGCAATTTGGTCCATTAGATGACTGCTAAGTGGGTTATAGAAGTCGTGGTGGACAGGAATTTTTGTATTTGTGTCTCACAATGTTGATTTACAGCTGTATTTGCATAGAAATATCTTAATTAATCTATGGTACTTGTTGTGACACAGTAAATCTTTTCGTGTATTTATTTATTTATTTGTGGAGCTAGAAGTTTGTACAATGAACCTTGGACATTTTATCTGCTGTGAAAGTCCCTTACTTCACGTCATCCAATGTCAGCTATGTGATCAGATTTCTTTTTTTTTCTCTCTTCACAATCAGTTAAAATCTCTTTTTTACCTGTATGGGAAGATGCTGTTGCTGAGCATTAATCTCAGGAATCGTGGTTTTCACACTTTGATGAAAAATGCCACAAGTGTGGCGCTCTACTGAAGACACCAATCCGTTTGTGTCCCAGGACAGTGGGAGGGAGAGTGTAAATTTGGAGCATCCTTTAGCGGATCACCCTGCGAGGCGAGGGCATTGACTGGACAGTGGCATGCCCTGGTAAGTCTCGAGGTCTTCAGCATTGTCCTCTTGCTGTGTTTTAAGGAAACAAAATAGCTCTATCAGTGTTATTTTGAAATATATTTCGATGGACTATGGGATGAATTTTCAACTGTGTCCTTGTTCCTTTATTGCAATATAGCCCCTCTCAAAACATTGTGAGACTAGGAAGGAATAACAAAATATATGTATTTGTTCGCAGTTGAAGTGTTTATGAATTATATTTTTGTTGAGGTTAAAAAAAAGGTGTTGCGTCCTGTTGTCACATGCTTCCTCCACTTTTGAACATTTTATTTTAGTGCAAAACGGTGTGCACGTTAGTGTCTTATGAAGCTGTTTTGAGAAAAGGAATTATGAGGTCACATGAAACAAAGCACATTCTCTCTTTTTAATAAAGCACTTGTTGTGTTTTTAATTATTTTTCAGGAGAGGCAACCGAGGACGAGCTCTTCAGTAGACTTCAGAATATCAAAAATGGTGCCGAACAGCAGAGTGACCCTCCTAGTACCGAAAATGTCGAAGAGCCAAGTGGTGAGTTGACATTTAGTTCGCTTTGTATTTAAATCTGAATCAGTGGTTCTTAACCTGGGCTCGATCGAACCCCAGGGGTTTGGCGCGTCTAGATTTGTAATAACACGCCCCGCTTGGTCATCATTGGTTGCAAGTGATTACGCTACATTGCATGGCCTATCTGTGCTGTAGGAAATTTGGTGCCCTCAATAGTTGACTTGTGACTGTTGTGAAGGTACGTCTGATTTATTTTAATTCCTTCATAATATGTCTAGCAAAAGATGAAAGTGCTCAGATGAATATGTGCAATAATGAGTTCACGTATTACGGAAAGTATGTGTTCCACATGGTTCAATTCTGGGGCCTGTTCTGTTTTCATTGTATCTGCTGCCCCAGTTGTTTTAAAAATCTAAAAATCCTATAAATCTAGTTGAGCTGAGTGATGGGCGTTTGCATCCTAACTGCATGATTTGCAATGCCAAGTTGAACAAGTCTCGTTCAGCAAAAGGTTATTCTCACTATTCATTTTCTTCACCAGTCAACCCTATAACTATGTTTTTAATTTGAAAAAAAAAAATCTGTTTTTTGTTGTTGTTTTTTTTTTCAGTAAAGGATTCGGTGAATGTGCATAGGAATCTGGTGGGGTATCCGAACCTCCAACATGATTAAGAACCACTGATCTAATTGGTAAAATAGTAATGAACTTGAACCGCTTTGACACATCTTCATATATTTTTAGAACAACCCGAAGCCTCTGAAGATCCTGCAAATGGAGACAGTCTCCTGGAGTGGCTGAACACTGTGCGGCGCACGGGCAACACGACCAGAACTGGTCACCGTGGAAACCAGTCATGGAGGGCAGTGAGTCAGACCAACCCAAACAGCGGAGACTTCCGCTTCAGCCTGGAAATTAGCATGAACCGCACCTTAGCTGATCACCTGACAGTTGCCGAAGGAGAGCAGCCGCCTCCAGAGTCCCAAGCGGTGGAGGGAAACTCGGAACCGCCTGTTCTCATGGAGACAGGAGTAGAAGAAGAACCAGTGGTTGAGGAGATGGCTGTCATTGTAGAGCCAGAGCCAGAGCCAGAGCCAGAGCCAGAGCCAGAACCAGAACCAGAACCAGAACTAGAACCAGAGCCAGAGCCTGAACCTGAACCTGAGCCTGAACCTGAGCCTGAGCCTGAGCCTGAACCTGAGGTGGTTGTTTCAAGCGAGATGCATGAAGAACCTCCCAGCCCTCCAGTTGCCGTTCCAGTCGAACCGACGCTCTCCGTGTCTCTACGTAGAGGACACAGGAGGGCTCGCAGCCGCAGTTCAGAGCCGTGCCGAACCCGGGCTCGCGCGGCCAGAAGCCGCTCCCCTCTCCGTTTGGATCATGTGGAGGAGCTCCCCAGTCCCCGCTTTGCTCCGTCGTCTCAAGGCCCCAGCAGCACCGATTCCAGCACTCCGCCTGCGCCTCAAGCGGAGGGTAGCTCTCGGACTCGACAGCATGTTGTTTCGAGACCAAGCGCCGCTGAGAGTGATACTCAGCAGCTCGCGGTTGAAACCGAACAAACTCCCGAGACCCAAAGCGACGCCGCCCCTGAAGGAGAAACTGGATCCGAAGGGGCTGCAGCGGGACGGCGGCCCCCAACCATCATGCTCGATCTGCAGGTGCGTCGTGTTCGTCCAGGCGAGTATCGCCAAAGGGACAGCATCGCCAGTCGTACCCGCTCGCGCTCGCAGAACTCCAACAACACATTTCTCTACGAAAGCGAGCGCGGCGGATTCCGTCGGACTTTCTCCCGCTCGGAGCGCGCCGGGGTGCGGACCTACGTCAGCACAATCCGGATCCCCATCCGCAGGATCTCGGACGCTGGTTTGGGAGAGGCCACCTCAATGGCGCTGCAATCCATGATCCGGCAGATCATGACCGGCTTCGGCGAGCTCGGCTACCTCATGGATTCCGACTCCGATTCTTCCGATTCCAACCGCGCGGCCAACGCGACCGCCGATTCGGTGGAAAATAACCCGGACGCTGCCGCGCCTGCTGCTCCTGTCGTCGAGGAACCGCCCGTGGCCGCCGCTGTCAGAGCGAGGACTGTTGAGGCCGATGCGGACGAAGGACTCGCTGGCACTCCACCAGCCCCCGGCGGCCGGGCTCGACCCAGAGCCCCCATCAACCTCGAGGAGCCCAGCTCGTTGCCCCTCCTTCGCCTGGCGCACTTCTTTTTATTAAATGACGAAGATGAGGACCAACCCCAAGGGCTGACCAAAGAACAGATTGACAACCTGGCCATGCGCAACTTTGGCGAGAGTGACGCCTTGAAGACTTGCAGCGTCTGCATCACGGAGTACGCGGAAGGAAACAAGCTCCGGAAGCTTCCTTGCTCTCACGAGTATCACGTGCACTGCATCGACCGCTGGCTGTCGGAAAACTCCACCTGCCCCATCTGTCGCAGGGCCGTTCTGGTGTCGACCAATCGAGAGAGCGTGGTGTAGTTTCATAAACGGTTCTCTTTGTTCGCACATGAACTACGTTATAACCCGAGTTCATTAACGACGGTAGGAAGAGTCTTTGTTGAAATGTTTTGCCTTCCATACCGTTTTGTAGTCACTAATTTGATTTGGGTCGCACCACACAGGCACTGGCGGAGGTTAGGGTTGCTGTGGTAGGATATCGTGTACGGTTTCTTTTCAATGGAGAATCGTTGGTCAATTTCCTAATTGCATATTTGAGTGGTTTGAGGTTTTAGTGAGTCATAGACAAAAAAAAAAAAAAAAATCAGGTCCAACAAATAATATACGTGATAATCTAAGGGTGGAGACAGAAATGGTTTACCACTGCAACCCTAGTCTGAAGCCGAGAAACTGTCAGTTCGTACACTTGACTATTACAATGCTAGTTAGCCACACACCATGCATGCTGTTTGAATCAACCCCATTAGTGACCATTCTGTTTTTGCACTGGGTCAAGTTGTGTGCGTGAGGAGAGCCACAATTCTCAAGAAAAACCATCGGGTTATAAAAAGCTGTGCACCTGCAGGCAGTTCGAGCAGCTCAAACTGCACCAGTTTTATTAGCTTCTTAACAATGCCTTATATGCCATAAGGCGTGTTGGTACACTTCAGTTACTCCAGGTCAAAGTATTAGCTGTAAATAAATAAGCTTGTACAAATAATTTTCAGTCATGCTTTGTATCAGTGGTCTTATTTTTTGATTGTACATCATTTATCAGATTAGGGTTTGACTGGCCAATGTTATTGTCTACCAGGGCAACCTTTCATTTACATCAAAACAGAACTGGGATCGGTGTAAGGCTGATTTTGTTCAGTAAGTTATGGCCAAATGAGGACATTTTTTGGCTTGCTAGTTCATGTATGCATTGCCAGGTTCAATATGTGTAACTGTTATAAAGTACTTAGATGGTTGTTCAGGCAAAAACATGGGAAAATCTTTGGTTTTATATATGTTTGGCCATTTAAAAAAAATCTTTTTAGGGATGCCTCAGTTGCAATGCTGTTGACATGTTAATTTTCCCACATTACCAGTAGGCCTACTGGTACTAACACACATAACATGCCTGATCTGTTTGTCAATGGCTTGCTTCTAAAAGATGCCTGGATTTTTATTTTATGTCGAAATTGTGCGCAATTAACACATCATTTGCTGTTCTACTTTCATCCTTACATGAGCAGATTTCTTTTTTTGGTTAAGATTACTGAGTGAAATGTTCCACCTTCTCAATTCCAGGTGGAATCATACCAGTAAATTACAAATCTTAATTTCCATTTGCAATCCAAAATTTTCCGTGTTTGAAATTGACCATGTGAAAAAGAATCCAACATCGCGCTTCAGTTTTGATCAGGTCCTGGTAGACTGCCAAGATGTTCAGCCACAGAAGCCCATTACAGTGTGCAATACATGCAAAAGTCACAATAAACAAAACAGTTATATAAATGTATGCTATTATTGAATCTATTGTCAACGGCTGAAATCCTAAATAAAGATTTATTGCATTATTAAATGTGTTGAAGTAAATTTGTATTATAGAGGATGTGTTAGGTTTAATATCATCATTGATGAACAAGAGCACAGGCTGTCGGAAGAGTTCTGCTCCTCATCCGGGTCTTTGCCATGGTTACTACATTTTGTTTTGCAGGCCATAAAGTTTTTTGTCATTGTTGAAGACCACAAACTTGTGTATAAACTATGTAAACTGTTTTCTTTTGGGCCATGTTGGGCCTTGTTCTGTGATCCACCCAATTTGACTGAGTTTGAATGGAAACTAACTGCTGAATTAAACAAGTTATGCTACTAATGCATTTGTAGGTATCAACTCTGTGAATATTTGAGAACATAACAGCCATTTTCTACATACAGTTGCTGACATTTTATGAGGGAAGAAGGGCGGATTTCAGTTTATCCTTGCATAGTCATTTTTACACTGACAGATAATGAACAGGTAATCGCAAGGTGAATTGGTCCTCCATTCGTCTATTTCTGCTTGTGAGTGGGTTTTCGATACAGACAACCGTTGCCATTCAAACCGAAGGACATTTCAGTTTTCAATTAGCATTACATGGATGTATTTGAAAAGCGCGAATATTTCACCCACACAAGTTTTGATGATCATGTTTTTTTAAGTTTATTTGATGTACCTTTTTTTTTTTTTTTTTTTACCCAAGTAGGATAATTCTTAATATGTAGAAATAATATGCCAATAATTGTTTTCCATGAAAAACAGGTTGCACCCCCCCCCCCCCCCCCCAAAAAATAAAAAATAAATGAAAAAAATAATCAAAACCACTGGGTTACGTTACAGACCACATCTGTAAAAAAAAAAAAAAAAAAAGGAAAAATAGAAATACCTTATTTAAATAGTCCACAATGCATTATTTATAAAGGTCTAACGTCCAAATATTGGTGGGGGGGGTTGCAACCCTGTGAAAGTGACATAGGGCCTATATTTATTTTACTTTGTTAAAGTGTGTTGCTTTTGTTCTTGTTTTATTGTATGCTGATTAGTGCTTGAACTGATGCTGAAATGCAATTCGATTTGGTCTTATTGTTGACAATAAGGATTACGTGAACAGATGGGACTGTGCTGAACAATAACATAAAATACACAACAGTGGTCACAAACCTATAACCTGGAATTCAGGAGTAGTTGGAATATGAAACTGACGAATTCAATGCAACCTCAATACAACAGCAGGGGGCAGAGTAACCCCAATAAATATTAGATTCTTCTGCAAATTACATTATTACACTCGTGCATATAGTCAAATGTATTGGTTTTGAATGCAATCGTGAAATAATCTCACTGTTTGAACAATAGATGATAGATTTAAAATGAAATCGTTTGGGAAATGAAGCTACCTCCACGGTGTGCGAAGGTGGACAACAAGGAAGTGATTTACAGTTATAATGGCACTTCGGAGAGCTGCAAGTCGTTTTGGGAGTGGGACTATCCAAAATGTTCTTCAGGTATACAGCAGCGGCACTTTTTAATATTGGACTAATCCCACCCTTTTTAAACTATACAGGTATACAGTTGAACGTAGCTACGAAGAATGTTTTTAGAAGCTAGCTGAGTCGCAGTTGAAGTTAAACGTTTTCTCGCAGAAATGTAACAACCATTGATTTCTTTCAGAAAAACTATGCTCGGACGCAAGAAGCCGTAAAACGCAAGGGGACGTGTCAGATAGAAATGAGTCATTTGGACCATTTGGTGCTGACTGTGAAAAGTGTGCCGGAGACCATCAAGTTCTACACGTCGGTTCTGGGCATGGAACTTGTCACCTTTAAGGTATGACGTCAGTTGATGAATGATGCGGGGATATGTTCGGTGCATTTGTCAATAAACTGAGTGAAATGTAGCATTATTTAAGTCAGTATATATATATATATATATATATATATATATATATATATATATATATATATATATATATATATATATATATATATATATATATATATATATGTGTGTGTGTGTGTGTATGTATATGTATGTATATGTATGTATATGTATGTATATGTATGTGTACATTGTGACATCTTATTTTGGTGGTCTTCCACCATGAATAGCAAACCAAGACAAATAATGATACCATTCCTAAAAGGTTTTGTAAATTAATAGTAAAGCACCAACACCATAGTTTGTACAAAATAATGAACCCACCATCTTACATAAACAGCTGTAGGCCTATTCAGTATTATTCAACACCCCAAAAAATACCTTTATATGATACCCATACTACTAATTTAATAATATTAATAGCAGGGGAGCAGTTGATGTGACAAACAAATTTGCGTGCTAGCACTCAACACAAATGTTATTAATTCATTTAACATAATATTCGGAATCCACACTAAAGTAAATGTAAATATATAGGGAGAATGTACACGTCACTGGCTATTAGTAGCTGCATCAGGAGAGGCAAGCACTTTTTAGTTTAACTTTTGACTGCATGGCCATAAGGTGCGTTAAGGATAACCAACAAAACAGGACATCTGAAACGTAGCCAAAAAAGCCTAACCAAGTAGCAGCTGTACAAACTAGTTTGTTTTTTTGTGTGTGTCCAAACATTACCTAACCAAAAGAAAATAAACAAGTGACACATTGCTACCAAAGGCTCTGAAGCCATAAACAGGAAAAGGAATCAATAGCTCCATTTCCCAGTGGCAAATCATAAATTATAACACCACAAATAAGCCTGCTAAGCAAAACTGAATACTGGAAGTGCTTTGAGTGTTTTTAATATGTCTGATGTTCATCACACTTCCCTGAAAAAATAATACACTTTCAGTCCTCGACAGAGAACAAGTGACGTATGGAGAAATGTGTTCAGTTTTAATATTGTGAAAGAATTTGGGCTTATGCATGAGATGCTGATTGCTGTTTTGTATCAAATGGTTAAATGAAAATAGTATTTTGGATTGTTAGTAATCCAGATTCCTTCAAAAAACACCTCAAGACTGTAAATTTTGAATGTGAGTGATTAGCAACCAGGTCAGAATATACCAAAAGTCAGCTGGGATAGACTCCACCTCACTTGGAAATCAATGGATGCTTGACCGCGTCTTGTGTATTGGAGTAGAAAAACATCCTTGTTGAAGATCAAGCAGAGTTTGATTGTTTTTAGGCACAATAACAATTATGTTGAACTCTGTACTCAGTCACACTATTCCGTGTTATTTGCATAGCGAAGTGCCCTCTCTGATTGGAGAGAACTTCCACCAGATGGCAGAATTTGATTGTATGTCACGTCGTGTAGTTGATGCTGTGCTCATCCAACTAATTGATGACTTTTGGACAACTTTCCCCACTCACCAATGAAGGGCGACCGCAAAGCTCTTGGCTTTGGGAAGCAGAAGTTTAACCTTCACCAGCTCGGGAAGGAGTTTGAGCCGAAAGCTAAGCATCCAACTCCAGGCTCTGCAGACTTGTGCCTCATCACCAAAACCCCTCTGACTACTGTAGCTGCACACCTGAAGGTTTGTCTACCTGTGAAATGGATTTATTTTCTGTGTTAGTAGTTGTTGTTTAATTTATTTATACCAGCATCTAGCATTGTTTCTCATTTTTCTCTTGCTGTTTTTTTTCCCTTTCCATCTTGTGGTTAGATCTTTGTTGGTAATATTTGTCAATTGTGCGTGCGTGAAGCCTTTTGAGACTCTTTTGTGATTAAGGCCTATGCAGTATCAGGATTCTGCAACTTACACTCTGGAGCCACATGTGGCTCTGTAGTCCCTCTCCTGTGGCTCACTGTGGATCTCTAAAAATATATATACTAGAAAATTATCCTTTTTTTTTTTTTACATACTTTTTTTTAAATTGAGTAAATGCAAAAAAAAGAATAATTAAATATTCAAAATAAATTAAAATGTCAAAAAAGTGACCAGAAAATATATTTTTTACACATTTTTTTTTTAAAGAAAGAGTAATTAATGATTAAATGACAAAATGAATAATTACATCTTAAAAAAATGTCAAAAAATGACCAGAAAATGTAAAAAAAAAAGAAAAAAAAAAGAGTTAAATTGTAAAATTAGCATAAAATGTCCATGAACTTGCCAAAAATAACAGAGAACTGAATTAAAACACTGCAGAAAAGAAAAAATAACCAGAACAAAAAGAAGAAATCCCCCAAAACTACCATAAAATGTCCATAAAATTGCCAAAAAATTTCAGAACATTGACAGCAAAATGGGCAAGGGCAAAAAAAGTAAAAAAATAAAAAAATGCCCATAAATGTCAAAAAAAAAAAGGAAGAACATAGGCAGAAAATTACCATATGTCCATAAAATGGCCAAAAATGTCAGAAAGACAGAAAAGTGTAAAAATGTATGAAAAATTACCCCCCCCCCCAAAAAAAAAATAAAAAATCCCAAAAACGAAGACGAAGCTAGAAGGAAGTGAATGTCTACATATTGGATGCTGCTCTCATATTTTTGTGTTGTGGTGCAGCCTTAATTAGCTCTTTGGCCATCTGTACATTATACTAACACTAACACAGTGTTTCGTCTATCACAATGTTCAAATGTTTTTGCGGCTTCCGACAGATTTTTTGGTTATTAATTTGGCCTAAAATGGCACATTTGACACTAAAGGTTGCTGACCCCTGGGCTATATAAATAAACTTGACATTGTCATGTCTGTAGGTGTGTGGAGTGCAAATAGAGGAGGGCCCGCTGGAGAGGACGGGAGCGGTGGGGACAATCACATCTCTGTACTTCCGAGATCCAGATGGCAACCTCATTGAAATTTCCACTTATCACCGAGAAACATGAGACGCATTTTCATAACACGGCCTCTTCTTTTTAAATGGAAAAAATGCAACTGTGAGGACAAATAAGATGATTTGAAGATCATGGTTGCAAATAGCTTTATTAACTCATTCACTCGCAGTCATTTTCACTGATGCAACCCCCTTCGGCTGTTTCACTGGAGTTTGGCTGATTTCGCAAGGCCCACAGAATATTGGGTTCTTTTGCTATAAAAACATGGAACCTACCAAAAGAAAGATTAGTCAATATACAATATCTGTTTCCGTTTTGCAGCAGTTAGCATCAGAATATAGCTAAGTTTCATCATTATTCACAAATCTGTTTAGAATTGTGGGGAAACAGCTTGTTTGCAACATGGCCCTGGTTGATCTCTTATACTCTGCTGTCACCTGCTGGCCGTTTTTGTAATTACTACAATTTTTTTCACCTGTTCACTGCAGTTGAGAGGCTGCATCAAAGCCTTCTGTATGCTCTAGCATAAATAAAATAAAATAAAATAAAATAACATTAAAAAAAACGTATAAATATGTCTTTGGAGCACATAAAACATTTAAAGTGGAATGTATTTTTGGGAGAAAATGAGTTAAGCATTTGTAGTCATAAATTAACACTTAAATAGTTTATTCTTTGACATACAGTAAAGCAAATCAAATTGTAATTTGCAGATATTATTGTATATATGTTGATATTGCAACAAAGTAAAAAGTATAATGTTCACAGAGACATATTCTGTTTTAGCTGTAATCATGCCTTTTCACTGTAACTGTAAGAGAAGCGGGGTACAGTCGTCGAGTTTGTCCATCTCTTCCACTATTTGAATCAGCCTCTCAACTTTATCCGTAGGAAGCACAGCTCCGGCATTATTCCGAAACTTCTTTCTCAAGCTCTCGTTGGTCAGCGGTTTGCGCCAGTGACCGTAAAATGTGTCGCAGCGACCTCTCAGGACGTCTCCTCCGACAAGTGCGACTTGGACTTCGCCATACATGTGATCGAAATTGGCCGGGTTGTCACGGGGATGCTCCACCCGGACGCGTCTCAGCAACTCGAGGAGCTCCGGACGAGCCGCGGCCGCGGGGCTGAAGGACTGCACGGTCACCTCGCCGTCCAGGAGGGCGGTACAAGCGTTGAACTGGAAGGAATGGCGGGCCTGGTGAACCGATTCCGGGAAAGGCCTGTTGATGTATTTGGAGTCGGGAACTCTGAGCAGGATGGTCTGAATGTGAGCCGGAGACACGGCGCCAGGACCTAAGCCCACAAGGTTCTTGTGCACTGAGGCCGCAGCGTCTGCCACCCAGTGCATGCCCAGATGTGCAGGGAAGCGCTTAAACGCAATATCCTGCTCATCTAGCAAGAACACATGATCACCATGGCTAGGTGGTTCCAAATGTTGTGGCGTGTAGTCTTTGTAGAAAGCACTGAAACCGGCAACCCCTTCCACAGCATCCAGGATGAACGGACTTGCCTCAAGTCCCTGAGAGGCCAGTATAGCAGCCTCCAGTCCCAAGCGGGAAGCATTGCCGATGTGTATGGGTTTGGACTGAGTTGCAGCGTTAGCCATCGGCGCTCCAGAGAGAGAAGCAGCGATGGCTAAGGCGTGGCTTGATTGCGACGGAGTCAGCGACAAGAGGCGAGCACAGGCTGCCGCACTTCCCATTGTCCCCACCACGCTGGGAGGGTGAAACCTGCTTAGGGTAGACACACAAGTACAAGCATGTTGGCATTTATGTCCATAGTAGAGCTCCTTACGTTTATTTTTGTGCTAGGGCAAGTCGCCTCTCCTGCACTCAATTGAACTCATTCGCTACCAGCCCAGTTAAAATGGATCTTTGACGTCTTTAGTCGTCAATGGCAGTGAATGAGGAATAAGTGGAGCCCAATACAGATCCGGACGTTGACATCACGCATCTAAATGGCCGTTAGCGAAGCCATTTTCGCAGCACAGAAAACGCGTCTGCCATTTTGAGTAAACGGCAAATGCCGCACTTGAACAATGATTGACAGCTGTTGTGGACCATCTGCCACAACGAGAAGAGCCAAAAAAATAATAAAATGGATTGAGCATTCTCCAGGCTACCACAAGAGGAATCGATGGATCACAGCAGCCATAAAAAGGGTGAACAACAAGATGGAGGATTTGCGATCCTCCTCATTGCTTGTTTAGCGATCACTTCATATCAGGTGAGTCAATTTCTGAATCTTTTAGTCGTGTAGATGTAGCTTGATTGTATAGCTATTAAATCAAGGCGAAAGACGTGACTGGGCACTATGTTGCTAACTTGCTTGAAGCAGGCTAGCTTCAGACAGGTTACCACACGCAAAATGTGGGGGAAACAATTTGTTTCGTTCATTTGTGCTGCTACGGTTTAACAGAGTTTAACAGTTGAATTTAATAACTGACCAATACCATAGAGACTTTTTACGGCATAAATGACGGCGGCGGCAGCCGAATTAGTAGGTGCTAATTTGCTAACGTCACCAAAATAACACTGCCAAAACTTGTGTGAAACTGTTAACTTCTATGGCATTTTGAGTACATATAAAGGAGAAATAAATCCAGATTCTACAAACTTATAAAGCCTTTGATCAGATTTGAAAGTAGTAACCGGTGTAAGAGAGGGGTTAATTCCACAAAGCAGCGTAGGGGGGGAAACGCGCTCCTGACGCTTCATCGGCAACAGCAATGGTAATATCATCCAACTTGTCCTTTTCATCAAACTGTCAATGCTCTGGGCGGAAAGTTGACAGATAAACGCTAGCTTTAGCCCTCCTTGTCATTGTCGTCCACTCCCATGGGGAGGCATGTTCTAAGAAATAGCCACATGATGTCCGGATCTCTATAGTCATAATTGAGTGACTGACTTGGCTGACTAGTAACGATCTATTGAATCTATTTTCATTGCATAAAATGTCAAATCTTCCCCAAGAAACATGCTTTTTTTTATCGATGATATCCTCACAAAACATTTGGTATCCGATTTGACCCGTGCCCTTACACGCTCACCTTTTGGGGATGTCATGAGCCTCATTAGAGAACCTCATGAGTCGGCCCTGGATCTCAACGCCGACGTTGAAAGCCAGCAGGAAGTCCAGGCCACTAGGTTTGCCGTTGGCAGGCATCATGTCGCTGAGAGCCAGCACAGCAGGAAGCACAGCTCCGGAGGGATGAGTGGCAGGGTGCCATGTATCATCAAAGTCCATGGAGTGAGTCTGTCAAAGGAGAGAAATAATCAAATACCACTCAAATCTCGGGCGCTTTCATCTGTGTGTGGATAAAACTTGAATCATAGGCGAAAATGCTGGCTTTAAATGTCGGGTTAAGCTCCTGGGGATGCATTCCTAAAGCTTTTACTTGCCAATCTGGCCAAATTGTAAGAAAATTCAAAGAATCATGTTTTCTTAGAATAGCCCAGTAAGTGAAGAGTAGATCCTAGTAAAGATAAAAAGCTATTCCTGAAGAAACCTAACTCTTCAGGTGAGTTCTGCCACTTTACATCAAATAAATAACAAAACAATATGTTTGGAGCTGCAAAACACATGAACATTGTGATGTTAGTTGAGTAGTTAGTCTAATGTGGTGAGGGCCCAAGAGCTGCACCACAACAGAAAAATATGCAGCACATTCTTTTTCTTCTACCTTTTCATTTGTTTTTGGAATTTTTCAGACATTGTTTTTCATACATTTTTAGACTTTTCTGCCTTTCTGTCAAATTTCTGACATTTTTGGCAATTTTATGACCATATGGTCATTTTATGCTACTCTCCTTCCTTTTTTTTTTTTTGGACAGTTTATGGCAATTTTTTTTTGTGACATTTACATATTCTTTTTTTCTTTTTTTTCCCCTATCAATTTTCTGACTTTTCAGCAATTTTGTGGACATTTTATGGTAATTTTTGGGATTTCTTCTTTTGGTCATTTTATTTATTTATTTATTTATTTATTTATTTATTTATTTAACTTTTTGAACATTTTCTTTCCTGCCTTTTCTTCAATCAATTTTCAAATTTTGTTTGCCAATTTTGTGGTAATTTTCTGCTTTTACTCTTCCTTTTTGACATTTTCTGGTCACTTTTTGGACATTTTTAGGTAATTTTAAACGTTTTCATCCACCTTTTCCTGTCTTTATGAAAACTGAAAAATTTGGACCCTAGCCTTTTTTGAATATTTAATTATTCATTTATTATCTAAACAATTCATTCATTTCAAGAATATTGTATCTAAAATAAATAAATAAATACATAAATACATAAATAAATAAATAAATAAATAAATAAATAAATAAATAAATAAATAAATAAATAAATATGTATATTAATTTAACAGAGGACAAAATGGCCTGGCGTGATAAGTATGCTCAGTTTGACGTTTTCATGAATGCTATGACCAACAACCATCAAAACCAGCGTCATTTTTCTTTCTCTCCATTCCTTGGTCAGAATTTTCTGAGATTGTTCTGGAATCAGTCCTAAGCTAAGACTCATTGCTAGGAATTTTTCTCAGCATCTTAATACTGGCACTGGTGGCTTCTTAAGGAAGCAAACAGTATTTGCTGGTTTAGTAGTTGGAAATTTAGTTCAGTGAAGTCATTCTGGTGTCATCAACACCTTGTGTAAACAGTTTTCCACGAGACTGCTCCTAGCGTGAACTCAAAGTGTTTTATTTTAGTTTGTCGAGCAGACGGTTCGCGCTCACCGCCACCCCGTTGACAAAAGCCGCCAGTGTTGGCGAGAGCTTGGTGCCCTCCAGTCCGTAGACAGAGCTGATGTCATGATGGGCGTACATGAGCTGCAGGGAGTAAAGATGGAGACGGGTAAACAGTCACAAACACACACGCACACGAAAGACCTGAAAATTATTAATTTGCCTCATCACTCCTCAGTTGCTTAATACGCTTCTTTGACATTCACTGAAGAAGGCCGCGACATTTATCACAAACGTAATAATTAGGGATTACCCGGGACCGCTATTCAACTTGTCTGTCTGCATGCCGTCTTATTTAAGATAGAGACATCTTTTTTTTTTTTTTTTTTTTCCTTCTCCAGCCTCACCTGCGAGTGCTGCAGTGCCAGTTGAAACACATCAGTTGTGCTGCCAAGTAGACCAACGCCGAGACTGTCCAGCACCATCCTCTTACTGCGATCAAGGACTACAGAGGACAAGTGTTGAGGCTTTACTTCACCGATGAACTTTCCAAAACTCGATGTGACCGTGTCCTCGGGGCAGGGGAACTTCAAGGCTGTAGGGGGGGGGGGGGGGGGACGAAAAAACACATTAAGAAAAAGGTTTCGGACAGTTTGGCAAAGAAGTTTGGTTGCTATGACTTCACCCTCAACTGCAGACTTGTGCAGTCCTCTGACAGCCCACATTCGTCTGATGGCTTTCTGCAGATATGGATTTGATTTGCTAGATTTTAACTTATTTTTTCCTGCTTAGATGTTAAACTGGTGAGTGAACACAAATTAACATAAATTCCGAAACGTTAATTTGTCAATGAAAACATTTGAGTATGTACCTGTAGCATGGAGCTCATGGCTTCAGTCAGGCGTGTCTTCCAAGTTTCTTATTGACACAGCAGCTTTGTAGTCATCAGGTGAAGACTGATGCTGATGCTGCCCCAAGTGGAGCCCGGACCGGCCTTATATAGTCAAGGACTTACAATAGTGACGAAAGTGGAACAAGGAAGCACGCGTATTTTCCACGACATAATATGATCAATATCAGGTTCAAGGAAGGACTTTCCGCAGTGGGCATGTCTTCATTATCCCAATCGACAGCAACTTCTTGAGAAGAAAGAGAGGAAGGTGTGGGACTCTATTGAGTTACATGACATCACCTCTCGGGAGTGGACAGGAGAGTCGTGTTGGGAATTGTCGTCAATCCCACCCACTGTCAGGAAGCTATATATCCATGCCTGGGAGAAGGTCAACATTTCATCGGAACATCTTCCAAAGGTAGGACCTTGACGTCCCTTAAATGTTTTAAATAGCAAGATAAATTGATGCTATTGTTAACAAGTGTGGTAACTTGCTTCAGAGTGGCAGAATAATTGCTTGACAGGTAAGTTAAAGCATGCTTACATGAGTAAAACCATCATTGCAAACTTGTAAATTTTACTCAAAGTATTTTTAAGTGTGTATGAATTTGCCTATCACATGAAAAAAAACTATTAAAGATTTTTCACTCGGAAATTTTGCAAGGAGAGATTTTGACTACATTTTACTAGTTTTTTTTTGTTTTGATTTGTTTTTAAGTTACAAAAGGATTGAGCAACAAACTCATCATGACCTACTTGGGAGAGTGCTACTCTACCACCTGAGTTATGCCACGCCTACTGAGACGAGACCGAAAACAGTTTTTAGTTGCTTGGAGTTAGGAAAATTCCAGCTGACACGAGGGATATACTAACACACAGCAGGAGTGTTGTGGGTTTTTTCCTCAAACGTTGACTGATTTTATTTTTTCCAATTGTAAATTTTACTGTATTCATAATAGGACCAAATAGACTCAATTTAGAGTAAAATTTACTTGACAGAATGTATATGGCATGGCATGATTGTTTGAGTTACCTAATATGAATTAAGTTTAATTGTTGTTTTTTAATAGTTAGAAGTTATGAGTATATTGGACGTTTTGATCTCTGTTGTTATGAAATTGGGTCAGTACCATATAACCAGAGTCTTCAGTTTTAGAGATGTTAACTAAAAGACTGTTTTACACTTAAGATTTTGAATTATTAAATTGCATAATCAACTATCTTGGTACCCTGGTTTATGTTTGTGTATATTTAGTTTTGCAAATCATCCAAAGGTGATTTTTAGTACTATAACCCTTGGTACCCCCCTCCCCATCTCAACAGCTCCAAAAAACCATGACGGCAATAAACGGTTTCCCAGCCAGTTTCTACAGTGAGCCGGGAGTTTTAGGCATGCTATCAAATGGAATCAGTGCATTCCTCGTACTTCTACAGAACTTGAGTACCGCACACTCGGGCATTGCCCCACAAGGACTGGAGAACATACTTGCAGGTTTGTCTCCAACTATCATAGATGTTAATGTGTAAATCAAACTGGTCCGACTCATGAGAACTTGGATGTGTTCAGGTGTTCATCTCATCCTGATCGGCGGGATCTGCCAACTGGTGGCGGGTCTTTTGTCCTTCCGAAAATATGACCATCTGAGCGGCACGGCCTTTGTTGGCTATGCCGCTCTTTGGGGAAGCTATGGTGTATCCCGAATCTACTTTGGCGCATTATCCGGGACCCCCACAGCGCCACCACCAATAACAAACATGTCTCTTTCCACCAACATGACGCAATTGAATGCAACCACAGAGATCCCACTTTGCCACATATGTCCGTCCTTAAAGAACTCCACGATTGCTGGTCTCATCCCGTATGTCCTCCTATCGGCTATCCTTGCCTTTTGCTCAGCCACAGTCAACTCCATCATGCCTTTAGTTTTTGGAGCCCTCACAGCTACTTTAGTTTTTGAAGCAACGGCTCTCGTGTCAGGTTCATGGGCTCTTGTAATATCCGGGATTCTTGAGTTGCTCATACTGATTTTTGCCATCTATGGCGCGGCAGCGTTGCTCGTTAAAGGTCTGACTCAACGTCTGGTCGTCAAAGGCTTCGGGACACCTCTCTTTAATGTCCTCCTGCTTGGTACTGCCAGTGCCCAGGACCCTGGCACAGAAAAGAAGAAAAACACAAAGTATGCAGAACCCATGGCCTTGGGTTTCTTCTGTGACACAGTGGCACCATTCATCTTCGCGTTTTACAGCTTTGGGTTCATGACGTCTTTTGGTTTGGCAGTCGCTTGGGTGTCTACCATCGCAGGGGCGCAGCTTTTATCCAGCTACTACTCACATCTCCGCCAAGATTGCTACCATACGACTAAGTTTGGTTTTCATGCCACATATTGGCTGATCGAGGCTTGGAATGAGTTTGTGGCTTCTGTTCTGATCGTGGAGGATACCAAAATCACCTCAGGGAGGAACCCGATGGTCGGGAACTGGTTCTTTGTGGCGGCATCCCTGCTGTTTTGTTGCGCCAGCCTGAAAATGGACATTCTGGAACTGGTCCACAACGTGATGTTTCTCCTGCTCACCATCTCCACAATCCCTCAGATCCCTCTCAATCACTATTACATATTCTTTGGCGTAGCTTGTGTCATTTTTACCGCCGCCTCTCTGTACAGCACTTTTTCTCGGCTCATCAACACCATTGCGGAGAAGTCGCTCGTCCCTGTTGGACCACAGCCCATCTCCAACACTCAGCTGAAGAAAGTTTTGAACTGGAGCAGGTCACCGTTGCGAAGTGAACAGACGTCAGATGCTCTGTTTTACTTATCAAACGGGCTTGCGGCTCTGTCTGCTCTTCACGCGAGTGCGCACAGAACAAATCCTTCATTCCTCCGTCAGACCGTCCCTTGGGTCCTCATCTCTGGCGCCGTCATCCAGGCCTATGTCAGCCGGCTGAAAGTTACAGGGGCAAACCACTTTGGGCCCATCATCGCGTCCATCTATGGGGCAGTATGGGCGACGTGGACCTGGTTTCGATTTGCAGGTATCCAAGTGATTGAAATTGCCAACATTCTGATGTTTCATCGACAATTCTAATTCCTACTTTTTGAATTTTGTAGGAATTCTTCTTCAGCTTTCCACGCCAATCGCTTCTGAGTTTGCTGCAGGAGCCATCGCTTTCCTGGTTATCAATGGTTTCTTTCTGTTCACTGGTAAGGATTACCAAATGATTATCTCTGGAGTGTTATGATTTCATTAAGCAACTTGTGACGCTTTCCATTCACGTTAGCTGCATATAAGAATCTGCTTCTGCTGTTGCTAACATCAACCATGGAAGTGGTCCTTGTTTGTCTTCTTCTGTCAACTCTGCAGCGATTGCCATACCAACTTGAAAGTAAGTGAAAATGAGTATTCAATATTAATTAAAGATTATTAATGTCAATACATTTTTGCTTTTATTTTTAATATAGTGGCCACACTTTCACTCTTTTCCATAATTTGTGCGTATGGAGCAATGGCATCATTGGTAAATAGCATCTTCAAGCAAAGTCTACTACCTTTGGGTCCTCCGTTATTAAAGGTCAGGATTTGTTCTAGTTTTTCTGTTTACAAATCCAGGTCCAGAAAGTAAAAACATTGCCACAGTTTGAAATTAGCCACAGGTGCTTCTACTCAGTGGCGAGCGGTCCTAATAAGCTATTAATGCGGCGCATGCCGAAGATTTTCAAAATAAAATCATTGAAAATATTTCTGTCAGTGTCCTCTAAAATACAATACTGTAGTTATACCTTTTTGAGCTTAAACTCCTGTATATTTTGTCCTGTTTTCCTCGCGGGAGCGGAGAAGTTGACAGTTTGTTTGGCGCATACAGAATGAGAAATCAATTGTGTTAGTTCCGTGAACGTTGTTACTGTACGCGAGTAGTCTTTTGAATGGCAAACAAGCTGACAGTCAAGCTGCATGGCTGACAACGCACATGCGCATGTCTTACATGGCTTGTTCTGCAGTAAACAGTCACTGGTTCAGTTCAAGTTCATCGCCGAATCCCAATGAGTGCACTTTTCCCAGAGAACTTTTCAGGAAAAGAATAATTCAAGTGGTCGTTCTACTCCTAAAGTAGTTATCACGAAAACAGGGAAGAATTTCGTCCGTCACTTTCAAGCCAGGACGTACGAGAAACATAAATGGCTCGCTGGCTTTCCAGAGGTGAGGTGAGGTGGCTTTCCAGAGGTGAGGTGAGGTTGGTTGAAATCGCTTGTGGCTCCGCTGAGTTTGTAAATATTTGTACAAACGCCACCAGCAAATGGGAGGTGTCACACGTTTGTAAATATTTGTACAAACGCCACCAGCAAATGGGAGGTGTCACACGTTTATTTCCTTCATCAACACGCCACTTTTTGGCAGCAGTGTTGCCGGTAACGCGTTACAAAAGTGGCAGCAGTGTTGCCGGTAACGAGTCGTTACTCAAAAAAAGCTGCTTTCTAAAGTAACTAATAGTCTAACGCGTTACTTTATTCTACAAAGTAGTCTGATTAAAGTTACTGTCCAGAGAATCAATGCGTTACTCCACATTTTCATGAAGACGGCAAACTATCTCACTGTTGTAACAGGCACAAACAACTACTGCTAGCTATGAAGATGAGGCAGAAGTCATTGATCACCACACTGAATTCAGCCATGGTCTGGTCATGAATGGTTTGCACATTCAAAACAAAAGTGATGATACTTTTACTACTAGTTTTATTAACCAACAGGCACACAACACAACAAAAAAAGTGTGCATTATGGACCATAAAAGTGGTAAAAAAAA
The DNA here is from genome assembly GCF_051991245.1 of Festucalex cinctus. NCBI lineage: Eukaryota > Metazoa > Chordata > Actinopteri > Syngnathiformes > Syngnathidae > Festucalex > Festucalex cinctus. The sequence continues at coordinate 14,302,149 of NC_135419.1, forward strand.
TAATTTATTTCCATCCTCAACTGGTCCGTGAAGCATTATGGGATGAGGTCGTCTCCGCCCTCTCGCCAGGGGGAGTGACGTCAGACAAGTTACGTTTTCAGTAGGGGTGGAACAAAAAAACGATTCGACCGAACCATCGTTCGTCAAGGGGAGCTAAACGACCGTATCGGTTGCGAGTGAGGCTTTATGGTTTTCATAACAATAGCAAGAGTTCTGCGCCGTGCTCTACTTGTTTTGTTTACATTTCAGTAGCATCACCATTCAAGCTACTTCCGTGTTTCCGTGCTCGCGACACGGCGCGCGCGCGCGCAACGAGTGACAACATACAAATGGAGACAGTTAGCAGAAGCCGGTGCCGTACATCTCGGTATTTCCCATGGCTATCGAGTCCTCTCGGTGCACTTGTATGTCCCGGGCCGGCGTTGGTACTGCGCGCGAGCCAAAAAGAATAACTCCCGTGACGATCCAATGCAAGGATTCAAACGACACAGGTATGTCCCACAGCCAACACACCAGCTAAGCTAAAAGCACACTGCAAGTATCTCATTTCTCAGTTTGTGGCTCCCTGTCAATGTCTACAACTAGCATGAGCAGCAGATAGGAGAACTGAGACGTGCCCGCGATTACGACAGCCCAAAAAACAAAATATAAACAGTAGTGATTCTGTGGTCATCATCGTGTCTCAGATTAAAAAAACAAAAAAAGATGTCATACATTAACCAAAAATGAAAGTGATGACAAAAGAAAAAAAAAATGTTAAATACAAAAATTGTTGATTAAAAAGGGAAATGAACTTTTGGAAATATTTTTGCATATATTAAGTGGTTAAAATGTGTTTGATAGATTTATTGTTCCATAAGGTGGCTTCATATTTCTTTTGGCTGGACGGTAGGTTTATTTCATGTCTTAAATTTATGTTTCTGAAATACTTCACAATGTGCAAATATTCTGTTTAATTGTGTTGGTGTCTGTCTAAAGGTTAAATATTTATATTTAACATTAAATTATCAACCTTTTGTTTTCCTGATCCTTATTTTGAAGAGAAAAAACAAACAAACCAAAAAACAATTATAACTGTCAATAACTACTAATAAATATTTAAACTGATACATGTGTACACACTGGAATAGCGGAACAAACAAACAATAGAGGAATTTAGGGGATTTTCATTTTCAACCTGGATAGATTTTTATTTTATAAAAAGTATTTACGTTACAAGAAGTCAAGAGAGACTGCCTATTTTGTTTTTCATAAAAAAAAAACCTTTATTTTCATGTTAAAAATGCACTTTCAATAAAGTATTTGGAACTCCGTTTCTACTGCATTATTTTTATGTTGAGATGGTGTTATCGGCAGCTGCTGAAAGTAACTAAAAAAGTAACTTTTAATCTAACTTAGTTACTTTTAAAATCAAGTAATCAGTAACGCAATTTAGTTACTTTTAAAACCAAGTAATCAGTAAAGTAACTAAGTTACTTTTTCAAGGTAACTGTGGCAACACTGTTTGGCAGTGGCCAACAACAAACCACAGAGTACAATTGCTCTCGTTGCTAGCAGAAAAAAGCACCACAACGCTACTCAACCGCACTTCGCCTCCCTCACCCGAGACCTGTGTTGCGTTTAGTAACAGTCCGACATAACAGTGCTCAACATAAATGGCAACCCCAGAACACACAACACTTAGCTCGTTACAATATTAAGTCAAGTGTGTGTGCATCAACCTGTGTCAGTCCTGAGTATTTCCCCTTTAATTTTATACATACACAGTGGTATTAAATAATGATTAAATAATATTTAATATTTAAAATTAACAATAAAAATACCCTCGAATTTTTCAGCTTGCGCCCTTCCGAGCGCTTGCATTTTTCTCAGTCCAGCATGCTCACTCGAAAAGGTCACCGCTCGCCACCGCTTCTACTCAACTGGCAGGTAAACAAGAGCTAATTGCTGCCGGTTAATTAGAACTACTCTCGTTCTGGATCTGGATTTGACACCTCTGCTTGTAAATGCTTTTATTTGCTTAAGAAAAATGTTTGCGGTTTGTCGTAGAAGCGAGTGAAGCAGGAGACCGAGCCCGAGCTACCGTGCCCTGTGGCAAACTCCCGACTCACCTCTGGACTTTTGAAAATTGCCGGCATTTTGGAAAACGGGGGAGTATGCGCTATTCCCACAGACACCGTGTATGCTTTGGCTGCATCCTGCAAGAACTCGCAGGCCATTGAGAAAATCTATAACATCAAAGTATGAATTTCAAGTTCAACCCTTATCAAGAATTTGACTTTTTTTTCTAACAGATTTAATTTTATGACCTTGTAAGGAGCGACCAGCAGAGAAGCCCATTTGTATTTGCATCTCAAGTCTGAAACAGCTAGTGGAAGCCAAACCTCCCTTCAGTCCTTTGCTGTGGGAGTTCATGCGGAACGTGTATCCAGGCGGCATCAGCTGCATCGTCGGCAAAGGCGACTGGCTCTTCAAACTGGGTAAACACGCAAAACAAATCACTCGTTTTCATTTTCGCGTCCAGTCATCCTTCCAGCTATTAAATGTCGCTGCCATCTAGGGGTGGGAGCGGCTTATGACCGGGTTGGCACCAGGGACAGCATCATGATCCGAGTCCCTGACCACACCATCACCCGCCACCTGTGTGACGTCACCGGACCCCTCGCTATTACCTCGGCCAATCCCAGCGGAGAAGCCGACAGCACCCACCACAGCATGGTCATCGAGTAAGTCGTGTCGTACGAATGCGTGAGCTCACGTTCAAATTCTGGCCGGGCGTTTTGTTTTTGTTTCAGCCGACTGGGGCACAAGATTCAAGGGGTTCTGTGTGACGGCGAGACGAACGAAGTCGTCGCGTCGACGGTTGTCAACTGCCTCAAGATCGATGAGGGTACGACGCCGATTCTTCTCACGTTCTCGTTATTATTGTGCTCATTGTAACGGACATGCCTCTTTTTCAATCCGCAGGGGTCATCAGCATTCTCAGGGAAGGTTGCGTCCCAGCGGGACGAGTTGAAGAGATCTTCGACAGAGTGAAAAGGACGACGGCTTGATTGGTGGATTCTGAATTCCGCCTCTTGAGGGAGGCTCTTCTGAAAGATCAGCCTCATGTTGTTATGTCTCAGGGTCACTGTTGGAACAAATACTGAATGTGACCATATATTGGTCAGAAAATTGCAGTTTGTTACCCTATATTAACTATAAGGTGCCCTTAACTCATTTGCTCCCAAAAACGTATAAATACGTTATATTTTAAATATTACCATGGTCCCAAAAACTTATTTTTCTTTTTTTTTTTTTTTTTTTTATGCTAGAGCATAGAAAAGGCTTTGATGCAGCCTGGTTGAAGAATGGTTGAAGCAATGGTATTTATTACAAAAACGGCCAGCAGGAGGCAGCAGAGTATAAGAGATCAACTAGGGCCATATTGCAAAAAGGTGTTTTCCCCACAATTTTAAACAGATTTGTGGAAAATGATGAAACTTAGCTATATTCTAATGCTAATTGCTGCGAAACAGGTATGTTCCATGTTTTTATAGCAATAGAACACAATACTCTGTGAGCCTTGCAAAATAAGTTAAAATCCAGTAAAACAGCCAGGAACGAAGTGGGTTGCTTCACTGAAAATGGCTGCCAGTGAATAAGTTTAAAGTCTTAAATTTTCTCAAGACTCAATGGTGCACCTAATAGTGAGGTGCACCTTTTTTTGTGCGCCGAATTCCAAAATCTGTTAATGGTGTGCAACTTCGGCAAGCGCCCCGCTTGACTGTCTCTGTGGGACCATGTATAGTAAGGTGTTTTTCTTTTTTAAACACAGGCACTTTTTTTTCTTTTTTTTAAACGACCAAGGCGTTTTTCTTTTTTAAACAGGGCCACTTTTTTTTTTTTTTTTAACGACCATGTATAGTAAGGCGTTTTCTTTTTTAAACACGGCCACTTTTTTATTTTTATTTTTTAAACCATGTATGGTAAGCCATTCTTTTTTAATGACCACGTTTTTGAAGAAAGAAACATTAAAAAAAAAAAAATTAAATAAAAAAAATTAAAAAAAAAAAAACACCGTCCGATACATGGTCATTTAAAAAAAATGCCTTACTATAGATGGTCTTTTTTTTTTTTTTTTTTTTTTTTGTATTGTATTGGGTTTTTTTTATTATTATTTTTTAACGACCATGTATAGTCAGGTGTTTGTTTGTTTTTTGTAATGTTTCTTTCTTCATAAACATGGTCATTTAAAAAAATGCTTAACTATACATGTTTGTTTAAAAAAAAAAGTGGTCGTTTAAAAAAAAACAAAAAAACGCCTTACACTACATGGTCGTTTGAAAAAAAAAAAAAGCCTTTCGGGTTGACATTACGATACATGTTCATTTTTAGAAAAATACCTTACTATACATGGTTATTTTTTATTTTATTATTTTTTTAATAAAAGCTTTACCACTATTCATAATTATTTACAAAAAAATAAGCAGTCTTACTATACTTTTTTTTTTTTTTTTTTTAAGAAAAATAAACACTTTATTCAGGGAATTTGATACAGTCAATTGTCATTGCTGCACTGCTAATGTGAAGGAAATGTGGTTTGTGTCAAATCTGTTGGCCCTCTGTGGGCCCTGCTGGCTCAGGGGCCCCAAGCAATTGCCTGCCTTGCCGAATGGCAAACGACACCTACACTTTTTGTTCTGAGAAAAATAAAAACTTACAGTTTGTGGACTCCACTTTGAGAACCAGTTTTAAGTGTGTGTGTGTGTGTTGGGGTACTTGATGAGCATGAAGAATTGCAAGACTGATTTGTTCTTTAAAAGCAGACAAAATGCTTTAACTTTTTTTTTTTTCCTGCAAATGTTCTGTGTTCACCTCATGCGCTTTTTCTGATCTTGGTTTTGTGCAAATAAAAAATATTTAATCTATCCTCATGTGGTGTGGTTTGTGTTGACCAACACTTTTTTTTTTTTTAACAACCATGTATAGTAAGGCGTTTTTCTTTTTTAAACACGGCCACTTTTTTTTTTTTTTTGAACGACCATGTATAGTAAGGCGTTTTTCTTTTTTAAACACGGCCACTTATTTATGTATTTATTTATTCATTTATTCATTTATTTATTTATTTTTTTGAACGACCATGTATAGTAAGGCGTTTTTCTTTTTTAAACACGGCCAATTTTTTTTTTTTTTTTTTTTTTTTTGAACGGCCATGTATAGTAAGGCGTTTTTCTTTTTTAAACACGGTCAAATTATAATTATTATTTTTTTGAACGACCATGTATAGTAAGGCGTTTTTCTTTTTTAACACGGCCACTTTTTTTTTTTTTTTGAACGACCATGTATAGTAAGGCGTTTTTCTTTTTTAAACACGGCCACTTTTTTTTTTTTTTTTTTTTTTTTTGGAACAACCATGTATAGTAAGGCGTTTTTCTTTTTTAAATACGGCCACTTTTTGTTTTTTTTTGTTTTTTTTTCGAACGACCATGTATAGTAAGGCGTTTTTCTTTTTTAAACACGGCCACTTTTTTTTTTTTTTTTTTTCGAACGACCATGTATAGTAAGGCATTTTTCTTTTTTAAACACGGCCACTTTTTTTTTTTTTTTTTTTTTCGAACGACCATGTATAGTAAGGCGGTTTTCTTTTTTAACACGGCCACTTTTTGTTTTTTTGTTTTTTTGAACGACCATGTATCGTAAGGCGTTTTTCTTTTTTAAACACGGCCACTTTTTTTTTTTTTTTTTTTTCGAACGACCATGTATATAGTAAGGCGTTTTTCTTTTTTAAACACGGCCACTTTTTGTTTTTTTGTTTTTTTGAACGACCATGTATCGTAAGGCGTTTTTCTTTTTTAAACACAGCCACTTTTTTTTTTTTGAACGACCATGTATCGTAAGGCGTTTTTGTTTTTTAAACACGGCCACTTTTTTTTTTTTTTTCGAACGGCCATGTATAGTAAGGCGTTTTTCTTTTTTAACACGGCCACTTTTTTTTTTTTTTTTTTTGAACGACCATGTATAGTAAGGCGTTTTTCTTTTTTAAACACGGCCAATTTTTTATTATTTATTTTTTTTTTAAACGGCCATCCATAGTAAGACGTTTTTCTTTTTTAAACACGGCCACTTTTTTTTTTTTTTTTGAACGACCATGTATAGTAAGGCGTTTTTCTTTTTTAACACGGCCACTTTTTGTTTTTTTGTTTTTTTGAACGACCATGTATCGTAAGGCGTTTTTCTTTTTTAAACACGGCCACTTTTTTTTTTTTTTTTTTTCGAACGACCATGTATAGTAAGGCATTTTTCTTTTTTAAACACGGCCACTTTTATTTTTTTTTTTTTTTCGAACGACCATGTATAGTAAGGCGTTTTTCTTTTTTAACACGGCCACTTTTTGTTTTTTTGTTTTTTTGAACGACCATGTATCGTAAGGCGTTTTTCTTTTTTAAACACGGCCACTTTTTTTTTTTTTTTTTTTCGAACGACCATGTATATAGTAAGGCGTTTTTCTTTTTTAAACACGGCCACTTTTTGTTTTTTTGTTTTTTTGAACGACCATGTATCGTAAGGCGTTTTTCTTTTTTAAACACAGCCACTTTTTTTTTTTTGAACGACCATGTATCGTAAGGCGTTTTTGTTTTTTAAACACGGCCACTTTTTTTTTTTTTTTTTTTCGAACGACCATGTATAGTAAGGCATTTTTCTTTTTTAAACACGGCCACTTTTATTTTTTTTTTTTTTTCGAACGACCATGTATAGTAAGGCGTTTTTCTTTTTTAACACGGCCACTTTTTGTTTTTTTGTTTTTTTGAACGACCATGTATCGTAAGGCGTTTTTCTTTTTTAAACACGGCCACTTTTTTTTTTTTTTTTTTTCGAACGACCATGTATATAGTAAGGCGTTTTTCTTTTTTAAACACGGCCACTTTTTGTTTTTTTGTTTTTTTGAACGACCATGTATCGTAAGGCGTTTTTCTTTTTTAAACACAGCCACTTTTTTTTTTTTGAACGACCATGTATCGTAAGGCGTTTTTGTTTTTTAAACACGGCCACTTTTTTTTTTTTTTTCGAACGGCCATGTATAGTAAGGCGTTTTTCTTTTTTAACACGGCCACTTTTTTTTTTTTTTTTTTTCGAACGACCATGTATAGTAAGGCGTTTTTCTTTTTTAACACGGCCACTTTTTTTTTTTTTTTTTTTTTAACGACCATGTATAGTAAGACGTTTTTCTTTTTTAAATACGGCCACTTTTTTTTTTTTTTCGAACGACCATGTATAGTAAGGCGTTTTTCTTTTTTAAACACGGCCAATTTTATTTTTAGTTTTTTAACGACCATGTATAGTAAGGCGTTTTTCTTTTTGAAACACGGCCACTTTTTTTTTTTTTTGAACGACCATGTATAGTAAGGCATTTTTCATTTTTAAACACGGCCACTTTTTTTTTTTTTTTTAACGACCTTGTATAGTAAGGCGTTTTTCTTTTTTAAACACGGCCAATTTTTATTTTTTATTTTTTATTTTTTGAACGACCATGTATAGTAAGGCGTTTTTCTTTTTTAAACACGGTCAAATTATTATTATTTTTTTTTCAACGACCATGTATAGTAAGGTGTTTTTCTTTTTTAAACACGGCCACTTTTTTTTTTTTTTTTTTTTTTTTGAACTACCATGTATAGTAAGGCGTTTTTCTTTTTTAAACACGGCCAATTTTTTTTTTATTTATTTTTTTTTAAACGGCCATCCATAGTAAGACGTTTTTCTTTTTTAAACACGGCCACTTTTTTTTTTTATTTTTCGAACGACCATGTATATATAGTAAGGTGTTTTTCTTTTTTAAACACGGCCACTTTTTTTTTTCTTTTTTCCGAACGACCATGTATAGTAAGGCGTTTTTCTTTTTTAAACACGGCCACTTTTTTTTTTTTTTTTTTTTTTTGAACGACCATGGATAGTAAGGCGTTTTTCTTTTTTAACACGGCCACTTTTTTGTTTTTGTTTAGTTTTTTTGAACGTCCATGGATAGTAAGGCGTTTTTCTTTTTTTAACACGGCCACTTTTTTTATTTTATTTTTATTTTTTTGAACGACCATGTATCGTAAGGCGTTTTTCTTTTTTAAACACGGCCACTTTTTTTTTTTTGAACGACCATATATAGTAAGGCGCCCTACTGCACATGGTTTGTATGTTTAACTGTGCCTGGGTCCAATAGTGCGGTGCGCCTTTGTGTGTGTTAAATACAGAAATAGCACCCGTAACTGAGACTCCGCCTTTTAATGACCTTATGGTCGTGAAAGTACGTAAGTATTTAATATCGTGAATCTTGTATAATTTATTTCATTTTTCTTGCTTAATTTACACACGGAAATCATACTGTGCACATACGTAGAAAATATTCACTATCCATGTGTGTCTATAAATAAACATTTTAGCAATGCAATGTTTAGTAATTGTGTTCAATAGCTTGTCAGTTTTCTCTTTTCTACTTTGAAATGATTGGCTTTGGCCTGATGTCTGTGCATACAGTGAGAGGGTAATTAATTAATGTTAATGTTCTTGGCAAATTATACACCCCCACCCCTTGTCAAAGTGTCTCATTGTGGCACAAACTGTTGGTGGAACAAGTTCAGTCCAGACAGACTGTTGACTCAATGACGGATTTGAGGAGGAAATGCAACTTGGAAAACTTTTTTTTTTTTAGTCTGGGTGCACTTTAGATCCCAGTATGGTATTACATAACAGTTGAATGCAGACTTTCCTTACAGGTGAGGGGGCCGACTAACAAGAAAAGATCGGAGAGTTGCATGAAAAGGTACAATGGCCTTTCTCACCTGTCAGTCGAGATGTTTGAAACGGAAGTACATATTGGGTTTCACATCCGTGTGAAAAACTGAAAGACTTCAATGATACACAGTTTGGTATCTTGCAGATGATTGTCCTTCGTTTATTTACATCATCATCATACACGATAAACCAAAACATTCAAAATTGCAAATGCAAATGGCTGGGAATGAGAATTTCAACCGACCGCTCACACATGAGACTGAGCTGAATGTTGACTTTTCAGTTGTGGCCGCTCTCCTCGGTTGAAGACGTCTCCATCTCAGTTTCTGCTTGATCGGTTTCAAAGACTGGATTGCTCTGTCCCTGCCTGTGCCGCCTCTGAACCGCTTCAAAAATTTGAAGAACCTTCCAAACAGACAATACGTGTGAGTGTTCGATTTATGAGAGAGAAATATCAGAGGGAACAGCTACCTTGGATTTCGGGATAAGACCCACTCGGAAGAAACCGATGTGCCCGGTTTCAATCTTAGTGCAGTCTACCACAGTGGATGCGATGTTCTCTGGTGATGGTCCGTCACATAAAACTCCATCTACCTAAAAATGTCAAATGGTGAACATGGAATTACCAGGACATGAAAAGAAACAACTAATTACGTTAATAGATCCAATCCATTTTAGCCACCTTGTCTCCCAGCTTGGCATAAACTTGGTTGTGGTGGGTCGTGTCTGCTTCTCCTGTAGGGTTGGCTGAGGTCACAGCAACAGGCCCCACCTGAAATAAACACGTCTTTACACTTGTTGGCTTCAATATTAGGTACAAGCAAAGCCAGTGTCAAGCTCAATGCCTATGGGCCATTTCCGACATGCCAAGTTCTTTTTTGTTCAATCTGGGTCATGTCCATTGCTCTTACTAGATCTATGAGGTGTGTGGCCACAGAACAGTCTGGGTTCCTGATAGCAATACTTTGACAAGTCCCGATGTGTTTGGCAGCATCTCCTAAACCAAAGGCATCCAACCATGGGCCTGTGTAAGAGTACACCAAACAGCAGTTTTTTATATATAGTGAAAAATTGGTTGGTCATCAACCAATTGGTCAATAATGGTCAAAACACATGAACACACACCTCTCGGTATAACCATGCTGATGGATGACGGCCACGCAGCCTCCATGAAGTCAAGGAGCAGGGGACTCAGCAGGTGTCGGACTGGGTCAAGCTGCTTGATGGAGGACAGCCACAGGGACATGGGTCGGTCCTGTGCCTGCTTCTTCACTCTACGGCAAAGACAAATGATGTAGATGCAACACTTTGATTTGGTCACAGCATGTGTGTGGGACTTGAGTCACATGAGTTGGCTCAAGTCCAGCTTTTTCTTTCCAATTTAAGGACTTGCTTAGCTTAAGTAAAACTGTTGAAAAACTATTGGCTTTGATTTTAAGTACATGAAGTCTCAACTCTTTGTCTTGTCACCGAAATAAGTTATTTTGTGTGTAGCGCATGCCTGAACCAAGTAACATAAAGTGATGATGATTACATTGTGATCTAAGGATTACATTTCAAATAAGGAAAAAGAGAATATCAACATGCAAGATGCTGCTCAAAAAGACAACAAACACGATATCGAACTTCCTCTGTCACTATAAAACCCACAAAGACAAGTAAGCTATGTTAGCTTCACACTTAAGCTAACATAGCTTATGTTAGCTTCACACTTTAGCTAACATAGCTTAGCATAGATTGTCAAACATGAACTAAACTTTGTCAATTATGTTTCCTATGTCACTGTAAAACCCACAAAGACAAGTAAGCTATGTTAGCTTCACACTTTAGCTAACATAGCTTCGTAAGCTTCACACTTTAGCTAACATAGCTTAGCATAGATTGCCAAACATGAACAAAACTTCATGTCAGTTATGCATTAAATTGAGGAAACAAAGTCATAGAAAATACTTTGGCTTTGGAAATATAAAAAAAAAAAAAAATGATGTGACAGTGTAACCAATTAATACAAGTACAGATAGGGCGACTGTGCGCAAAGTGGCTACTGTGTGAATATATGTTGTGACGGAGTTGTGCATGACTTGACTGTTGACTTGCTTAACCCAAGTCACGACCTTAGCGGGGACTCAACTTGACTAGTTTAATTTGTACCACAGTAACTTGGAACTAGCTTGAAACTTGAAGGATAAGACTCGTCTGCTTCAGCCACAGAATCGTACGAATACAAACTGTTAATATGGAGCAATACTTTCAAACAACTTTACTTGTATGCTTTGACAACCGCATCGGGCCTGTTGCAAGCTGCCACCAGCACATAGACAGTGTCAGTCGGGATGCCGCATATTCCACCATTCTTCATGATGTCTAGAGGAGATATGAGAGAGCTGTATGATAAAGTCGGTTTTCCTCTACAGTCCGTTTAGTAGAACTGCTTGTGAGTGCTTTCATTTTGTATTTCCTTGACTGTTTTCGGAGTTCTCTCTTATTGACCCAAAAGAAAACTAACCAGTACTCAAGGTATGACGTTACAAGTAAAAGCTAAAATCTCCAAAAATTCTGAAATTCTATCGTATCATACCTGCAATTTGTTGAACCGATGTGGCCTTGTGAGATGGCAGATGTGGACAGATATGAGCGCCTCTACCAACCCCACTCAGCCTTATCAAAGGTTTCCCAAGGGGGATCTGAGGTGACTGGAAGGTGCTGTTGAAAATGTGAGCCACAAAACAATAAAAACTGACAAGGCCAAAGATAATGCTGACTCCCGTGTCATATCCATAAGGCAGCGCATCGAGCGCATCCAGCAGGAAGCTGATGATGACAAGTTGGAAGGTGAGCGCGTAGACGAACCATCCGACGTTTACAAACAACGCCACAGCTATCACTAAACCATTAAACATCAGGAATCCGATAATGCCGACGGCCACGTTAAAACCTCTAGCGCCGGCGTACAACCCTCCGTATCGTGTCGAGCCCCACACCGCCCACATCACGCCGTAGAGCAGAAATACGGTGCTCTCGAAGGTCTTTCCTCGTGAGAAAGCGACCGAGCCACAGAGCAGTTGCAGGACCCCGCCGGCGACCACCACCCAGGGCAGCGCCAGCACAGACAACACTACCTTCTCCTCGACTGTGGCCGCCATAGCAAAAGTAGCTAGTACGCTGCATGCATAGCCCAACACCTCCGCATCTGCGTATTTGGAGTACCCCAAGTGTGGCGCATGGAGCTCCTTGTCATGGGGTCGAACAGTGAGGACCCTCATCCTGGTTACTAAGGCTTTAAAAATGCTCTTCCCCGTAGGGATCATTTTAGTAGAGACCATGTTGTATGTTGTTACGAAAAGCATACACGCAGAGCCGATAAATATAAGCGCTTGTACACCCTGACTTCCTTTCTGGAAGAATCCTTGAGGTTGAGAAGCAATTGCTATACAATAAGCGACAAATAACAGATAGTAGATGGCTTCCACTAAGCTTTTCTGACAGGTAAACAGACTCAGGATGAAGAAAATCACGGAGAAGACAACTGGGAAAGGAACGGGTGAGTGGGTCTCGATGGAGTAAAACGACAGGAGGGCACTGTAGCCCTCCGCGAACTTCAGCACAGCTGCTAAACCGTAAAAAGTCGCAGAGAGTGGCTCCAAGGCTCGGTAGAAGAGGATGCACGAGCCAAGCTGGAACATGCCAGCTGTCCACAGCCAGGGGACGTGGCCAACAGTAAGCCGAGGGACCACACCTAACAGAGGACTGGCTAACACCGAGGCTGACAGCAAGTTCATCACCACGCCAACTGACGCAAGATCATCACACCCGTGCCGCGTCTCAGTCGTCAACTCGGCTTTTGCCTTCAGGCCAATCCCGGGAAGTTCCACTTTCCCTTGCGTAATAATGGACAACAAACACCCTAAACCAAAGTAACTACCCACAAGACAAACCAGAAGGTAATTTGCCGCCGTGGCAACTTTACCGAAACCTTCAGCCGATAGGCTAGCGATTTGATGGGTGCATGCTAAGCTAATGCTAATGGCTACGATGAACAAAACCACCTTTCGGACTAGCAGCGCGACAACAGCGATGACGAATAGGGCCAAGGCAAATGCGGCCAAGCCAGGGACCAGCGAGGACCGGAGGTCTTTGGGCTCAAGCACACCCTGTCCTGCCAGTATGTAGACCAGACTGGAGGCGCACCACAGGGCTGAAACTGTCAGACACAGGGAGGAGAACAGCTGCACCCTGGACAGGCTCCGACACACACCTGCAACAAAACACAGCGCAATTTACTATGTTCAGACTTTTGATAGATTCAATCTGTATTTAGATACTTAAAAAAAAAAAAATCAATAATAACAAACCTGCGTAAGCTACAATGGCGGCAATCAAGAGCAGTAGAACCCCCAGTGCAGTTTGGGGGATGAAATCATTTTGAGGAGAGCCGCCATAGTTGTTGACCAACAGTAGCAGAGAACCTGAAGACAAAAGGATGGGATGATTCCGTTTCATTCATATAAGTTTAAATACAAATAGGAGAAAATGTAGCAAGCACAAAACAACATTAGCATAACAGTGTTGGTTGGCTATTCATTCACTGCCATTGACGGCTATAGACGTCAAAAATCCATTTTAAACCTGGCAGAGTTTTAATTACAAATAGTGTGAGGTACCACTTTTTTTCAGACTGATACCAGTACTCAACTCTTGAGTAGTGACCGATACAGACACCAAGTTCCAGCACTACTAGTACTTTTGATACATAAAATCCCATAAAAAAAAGATAAATAATTTGAAAGAAAGACCTCTACATCCCAATACAGCATTTTCCCTTAAATTTGTATGACATTCATGACAATTTTCTATTCTTCTAATTTCTAGTTCCTGATTTTAAAATGGCCGCAAGTGGGAAGCCAATATTGGAATCAGCCACCATCGCGGCTAGCGATTTCTTGACATCGACACAAAATAAAATACTGTACATACATATATAATCTGTCTCTCTGTCTGTCACTATCTGTCTGTCTCTCTCCTAAACAACAGTATAGGCCTACTGTTGGTATAAATATGATATAATGATATAAATAATGTTTGATTATCAACATTTAGATAATAAAAAAAAGTATAACAAAGTCAAATCTAAATATATGAAGTTTGTTTTGCAAAAATAGTTCAGTAATTTAACTTTTAAGCTTTATGTCAATATGTCTTAGCATGTTTCCGAGGGTTGTATTCAACCTTCAATTAAATATTACACTTTCATTCAAATTAATGTAAATCACTTTTGAATTGAAAAAAAAAAAAAAAAAAAAGGCTTACCACCAGAGATGCCCAGTATGCCAACGGACACATGCAGCTGAGCCATTGCACAGAGAGAAAGCGAGAGAAGTGGAAACACCCAGCTGCACTTTATACGGACCTGTGTGGCATCATCATGCACACGTCACAACCACAAGTGTCGTATTACGCACACAAAATCATGATCAGCCTATATAGTTTCTGTTATGTATTATATTTAATCAATTATTTTCATGTTTTCTAACAATAATAATAGTAGAATAACAGACTAATAGTACCATGACTAAAAAAATAAATAAAAATCTTACCAAGTTAAGACATAGTGATGAAGACATGTACAGTTCTTTAAATCATGTGAATGTGAAATAGTGAAGTAAGCAGGAAAAAAAAACATCAATACAAAGTTGCATTGTTCACTGGAAAACAAGAAAATGGGAATGGGAGGAATGATTCAGCATATTTGTGTACCAAAAGTGTGCACTGTGGATGGCATGAGGTCATACTGTATGGTGGGAGGAGACGGGCTCGGAGAAGTAAATAAAAGAGAGCGTTCACCTACCGAGTGTCACAAATCTTCCTGGAGAAGTCGACTGATCACACAAATTGTGCAGACCTGTTCAAGGTGAGATTGTTTTTGTGCTCTGTGTTCAGCTTTGTAATGTTTACACACCAAATTGATTCAATAGTTGATTTGATGTACTGTTAGAAATACCAAGGTCACATTGTTTGTTTATTTATTTGAAAGGGAAAGGATAAATTGATAAATTTACTGGTTTTATACTTAATAGTAAATTGCCTTTGCAACTTGACTTCACTTGAGGCAGCACACGAGCCACCTTATGCATTTTTAATGTTAAATAAACCTTTTACTGGTCTTTTTAAACGTTTTGTTAAATTACAGTGGGACTTCCAATTCATTTAGATTTCAACAGCAAAAACATCCTGCAGGAAATACTTGATTTTGAATTCAAATCTTCACCATAATATATATATATATATATATATATATATATATATATATATATATATATATATATATATATATATATATATATATATATATATATATATATATATATATATATATATATGTATATATTAATGATTTATATCCAGTGTTGCCAGTTTCCTTGAAAAAGTAACTTACTTTATTGATTACTTGAATTTAAAAGCAATTTTGTTGTTACTTTACTGATTATTTGATTTTAAAAATAACTTGTAACTTTACTGATTACTTGATTCCAAAAGTAGATTACAAGTTACTTTCTTAGTAACATGCCAACAATTCTGCTTAATATAAAAATGACAAGTGATTGTTTTCCAGTACTTTATTGGAAGTGCATTTTGTAAGCTATTTTTATTAGTTACTTAAAATGGCCGCCATTAAAGAGTTACCGGCAATACTGATTATATCAACAGTTTTTAAAAGTAACTAACTTTCAGCAGATGCCAACAATTCCGCTTAATGTAAAAAAAATAACAACTGGTTTTGCCAATAACTATTGGAAGTGCATTTCATAACACACTTGTATTAGTTACTCAAAATGGCTGCCATGATCGATTCACTGATTCTATCAACACTGTTTAAGTCGATTAAAACAATACAAACATAACACAGCTCTTAATAAACTTGTTTACATGCTCAGTTCCATTTATCCCAACTAACGCTATTTGAGAAGTTAGCAAAGCGTCAAAGCACACTTTGTGATTTTTGTCCCCTCTACTTCTCCGTCTACTCCCAAACCACATTTGTGACGCTTGTTAGCAGATCCCTGGTTCATGTGTTGTGTGGTTGCTATTGACGACATGCATCATCATTACTCTGGAGACCACACCTGACATTGTGTGTGTACCTGCATGTGTGCGTGTGTGTGTGTTAGCAGAGCCATGGCAAAACGCGTCGCCATCATTCTCTCGGGCTGCGGCGTCTACGACGGCACGGAGATCCACGAGGCCTCCGCTGTCCTCGTTCATCTGAGTCGCGCTGGAGCCAAAGTAAGATGCTTCAAAAGTGTGCTTGTCAGGTGGCAAAAATACGCTGTACTTAAGTATAACAAGTATGAGTTGAGTTCATGTACTTACATAAAAAAGTACAGATTGTAATAAGTTGTCAGAAAAATAACTAATATTGTTGTACAGGTAACTGAAAAATATACTTGAGTACAGTACAGAAGTACTGTATAGCACAGGTGAAATCCCATAGGTGAAATTAACAGGTGAAATGGCTGCCCCAGGCACGCATGTTTGCACCAAACCAAGATCAGATGCACGTTGTGGATCATTGTGAGGGGAAGCCTTCGGACGGCAAAAGAAACGTCCTGCGGGAGAGCGCCCGAATCGCCAGAGGGGACATCACCGATTTGGCCGACTTGGATGTTTCGGAGTTCGACGCTGTCATCGTCCCTGGTGAGATTTCATCTCATCTCACTCTGAGTGGCACCTTGATTTTTTTTGTTTGTTTGTTACAAGTTAAACCAATGAAGGAAACCGGTTGAAAAACAGACCCAAAACTTTAAAAAAAAAAAAAAAAAAAAAAAGGAAGATAAATCTTGGAGGGGGGAATCCATAAATATATTGTGTCCTTTATTTTGACCATGACTGTCGGAAGGCATGAGTTTTATCAAAAAATATACTTTTTTGAAACAAAATAAATTCATTATTCATGTTTGTAATTTTGTTTAATTAAAGCAATAATAGTTTCATAATAATAATAATCACAATCATAATAATATTTAAAAAAATAATTATTATTGTTATTATTTATCAAATGTATTATTATCATTATTATTATTACTATTATTAATTTATAATTTATTATTTATAAAATGTAATAATAATAATAATAATAATAATAATAATATTGTTATCATGAAACTTTATTATTCTTGCTTTAATTAAACTAAATTAAAAACATGAATAATTAATTTATTTTTGTTTCATAAAAGGATATTTTTATATCTTAAAACATATTATATAATAATAATATTTAATGATAATAATAATAATAATAATAATAATAATAATAATAATAATAATAATAATTATTATTATTATTATTATTATTATTAGAAATGAGATAGGCGCCAGCACTCCCCGCGACCCTTGTGAGGTATAAGCGGTCAGGAAAATGGATTATTATTATTAGAAACATTTGTCTAGTAAAAATGATATATTGTTGATTTTGACTGTTGCCAGAAATAAATTAACAAATGAATGAATGAATCAATGAATTAATTAATTAGTATTATTATTATTATTTATTTATTTATTTTTATTACATTTGTATTTGGCTTACTGGTTGTTTACGATTGGCTGGCAATCAGTCGAGGGTGTACCTCGCCTACTGCCCAAAGCCAGCTAGATAGGCTGCAGCACCCCCCGCGACCCTTGTGAGGAATAAGCAGTAAAGAAAATGGATGGATGGATGGTTGTTTACTTTTGGAGAGGTGCTCATTTGTTTTGGTGATTAATTTGAATTTGGGGGGGGGGAGCTGAATCTTCAGTATATGTTCCCTGTTTTTGAGGTGGTTTTGGAGTGGCGAAAAACCTGAGTGACTGGGCAGTGAAGAACAAGGACTTCAGCATCCATCCAGACGTGGAGAAGACCCTGACGGATTTCCACAAAGCAGGAAAGCCGCTGGCCATGTGCTGCATCGCTCCCGTCCTCGCCGCCAAAATCCTGCCCGCTTGTGAGCTGACAGTGGGGCACGACAAGGAGAGCGACATGTGAGCGATTCGATCGGTCGCCATCACGCACGCGCAACTTGTAACGGGCTCGCTCTCGACCCTCTCTCAGGTGGCCGTACGCCCAGACGGCGGGCGTCTTAAGGGAGATGGGCTGCACGCACGTGAACACGCACGTGGAGCGGGCGCATGTCGACGTCCGACGCAAACTGGTCACCACGCCGGCTTTCATGTGCCACGCCCCCATTCACAAGATCTTCGATGGGATCGGCGTCATGGTTCAAGAAACGCTGAAACTGGCTTGAGAAGCCTTCAAAGACTCTTTTGTGGTCTTTTCATAAAATCCATTGATTGTATTTTTTAAATCTTACAGATGAATATTGATTTTCAGTAAACATGTTAGCTAACAAAACCATCACTTTTCTCTCATTGCTTTTGTTCAACAATAGCACGAGCACACGTACAAATGAAATTCTGAGGATGGCGAGAATTTCTTATCAAAAAGATATCTAAACGAATAACCGATTATAAAAATATCGATTAATTTGATCATAATTTGGTGTTGAGTTGCCCTTTAATTTAATACTCTTTTAATATTTTATTTGCTGTTGTTTTGCTTATAGTGTGCTTCTACTTCATGAATGATGCTATATATCACGCTAGCTAACAGCCAATCAGAACCAACACCGTTTTGCATAGTGTGACTGACGGCCCAATCACCTCTAAAAAGCACAATAACACAAACATTGCTTGATTCTTCACAATTCTAAATGCTGCTTTTTACTTAAGTTTGTTCTGCTTGTATTATGAATGTGTTGTTGAGCAAGGTTGTGGATGTGTGCATTATACCTATTATGTGAAACCATGACTGTGGATGGTATGAAAAAAAAAAAAAAAAAAAAAAGACTTCTCACCTTGTTTGCTTGATGTGGTTTGAAATTGATGAATTTAATTGCCATATGGCCGTCCAACCCTTCTCAGAGTCGTTTGAAGGTTACTTAACATTTATGCTAATTTCTGTTAGCCAGTCCATTGTAATTCGTGTTATGTGTTAGCATAAAATTCGCAGACTTTCATTAGGTGACATTACATGGTTGTTAAATGATCTCTTTCTTTCTGCATCCCATAATATTGTTGATGTCCCAAACTACATAATCCAAGAGTTTATTTCAGAGTAGTTATAAAGATGGGGCAATACAATGTTTACAATTTTGATCACAGTTGAAACATCGTAGTCACACATAAAGAATGACAGTACTGTATCATCAAGAGATAACTAAAAAGTTACTTCTGTTGACGTTAGCAAGTCAAATCTTACTGTGTTTGTTGTGAGAAGTGTTTGAATTGGTCCGTTCCACAAACCACAAGCGTTGCATGGAATCTCCTAGGACGGTCGGGATCCTGAAAGCAGATTCCAGATCAGGACATTGAAAATATTTCATACGAAGCTCGCCTCACCTCTGTTGGGTACGCGCGGGTGGGAACGTAACGCATGACAAAACCACAACGCCTCTTCCGGGATGTGTTGGCGTCGCTGGCATGCACGAGAAGGCCGTCGTGGATCTGTTCATGAAGAGGTTGTTGTGTCTTAAATATTGCGATTCTTGAACGGCCCTCTGAAGGAAATCAAATGCTCACTTACGGACATCTGTCCAGCAAAAAGGGGACAGAGGACCGCCCGGTCAGTTTGGAGCAGCTCCGCTGGGATCTCCTGGTTGACTGTCAGCATGTTTCCAGGCCGCATGGCCTGGCGATGGGGAAACATGCCACAACTGTGGCTACCTGTACACGTTTGTAAGAAGCACAAACAAGTCTTTAGTAGCCCTATGGTAAACCAAACAGGAAGTCCACCATCTTGGTTTACTTTGGAATTTGTCACCATTATTTTTGGCCTTTTATACAGGTAATATTTTAACGTACCCGGGATAACCTGAAGGGCTCCGTTCTCTTTCAGCGAATCATCTAGAGCCAGCCACACCGACAGCACGGGCCCACCAGCGATACCCCAATACCTGTGGACAACATTTATAGAAATCATCAGTTTCAAAGTAGATACGGGGATTTAAATAAATAAATACATAAATGAATAAAAATTGTGCCAGCGGGTACAAGTTAGGCCAAGGACAGCATGAGTTGCCCACAAGTTTGTTCTAAAAATAGCTCACCAGTGACGGGACATGTATTTATTTATTTATTTATTTATTTAAACTAGGGCTGTCAATCGATTAAATGTTTGAATCAAAATGACTTCAAGAATTAACTCATGATTAATCACAAACTAATCACACATTTCTGGTCTAAACGTATAATAAAATAAAATGTTTAATAAAATAAATACATATATTTTTTCCCTGTTTTTTCATACGCTTGTTAACACAAAAGTGGAAAATCATGTTAACCCATGGTTGTATCTTTTAGTTCATTTGATACAATAATTTCATCGTAATTCATAACGTTATTTGAATTTAGTTTAAAAAAAGTACTTACTGTTAAAAAAAAAAAAAAAAAAAAAGTGTGTGAGACATTTCTGTTGAGGTCATTTTTATGCCAGTAGATGGCATAAGCATTTCATGTTTGACATTGATGACAGCACAGTGCAAGGCGTTAATCGAGTTGCGACAAAACGTAACAACACTACACTTACGTTACGGAAGCGTAGAGCTGCCAATGTGGAGTAATCATTCTTGGCTGGAGAGTATGTTCGAACCTACTCGCAAATATGTTCGAACATACTCGCAAATACGTTTGAACATAACGGCAAATATATACTCAACTGCGTAAGCTCAATTGATTGCATTATGGGGCGAAAAATGACGAACCTAAATAATGCACGGCAGACATAATAAATCGTAAAAGTGACGAATGAACACTGTTTTTTGTCTACTTAATTTTCTAATGAATTGGTACTGTGGCCGAAATGCCTAAAAAATGGGTTTTTGTTTTCACTCGCGCATGCACAAA
Organism: Festucalex cinctus; assembly: GCF_051991245.1. Lineage (NCBI taxonomy): Eukaryota > Metazoa > Chordata > Actinopteri > Syngnathiformes > Syngnathidae > Festucalex > Festucalex cinctus. The sequence continues at coordinate 14,322,840 of NC_135419.1, forward strand.
CAATAACCCGTGGCATTATGGGAAGGTATGCTAAATTTGTAGCATGTAACCTAGATGTACATTCGAACATATTTGCGAGTATGTTCGAACGCATTTGCGAGTATGTTCGAACGCATTTGCGAGTATGTTCGAACGTATTTGCGAGTATGTTCGAACGTATTTGCGAGTATGTTCGAACGTATTTTTGACTATGTTCGAACATATTTGCGAGTATGTTCGAACGCATTTGCGAGTATGTTCGAACGCATTTGCGAGTATGTTCGAACATATTTGCGAATATGTTCCAACATATTTCAATATGTTCAAACATATTTGCGAGTATGTTCGAACATACTCGCCAGCCAAAAATGTTGACTCCACAGTGGCAGCTCTATGTTTCATCTAAATCTGGATTTAAATCATGTTTGTAGTTTGTCGAAACTCACCTCATATCCTGATGCCAGGCCACATACGGCAGTTGGTCCGCCGGAGTCGTGTCTGCCGGGTATTTGCAGATGAAGCGGGAATCCAGCAGGATTATGTCAGGGCCTAAGATGGCTTTCAGCACTTGCAAGATGCGAGGATGTTTGGTCAGGCCCATGACCCAAGGATACTGAAGGTGAATGTTATGAAGGCTGTACTGGGTGTAGTTTTCACCTGGTGACAAAAAAAAAAAACAATCACAAATCCACCTGTAATGTACATAATGACTATGAATACGTTACCAAATTCCTTTTCCAGCTGTGCAAAGGCAAGCGTGGCCTCCCTCAGCTCGCCGTCGGTCAACACCGGCACGCCCGAGAGGAAGCCCTGCTGCTCGTACGTCTCCAGGAGCTGGCCTGGCGATGTAGTCATGTCTGCTAAAGACTGTTCCATCAAACTATTTTATGTATTTGTCATAAGGCCCACCTACACCGCAGGGAAAACACATTACAGTACACGCAAACTTGTTTTTTTCTTCATTCAATGTTCAATTCATCTCTTTGTACGACAGTCAAGCATAGCAATGGAAATCCGCACGTACCTGCTTGTCTTCTTCGCAAACTCTCCGGTTGTGTTCTCATTTTTATAGTGTTGTGAGAAACTTGTGGAAATTCATCTGTCATCTCGTTAAAATGGAAATCCATCTGATGAGAAATTCAATCCCCCCCGCGACTGACAAGGAAGAGGAAAATCCATGACATCCGTGATACTGTGACGCACACGCTGGTGGATTCCAGAGAAAGCTCCCCTTTCACACACCTTGCACCTGTTTTACTTCATCTCCGCTCAAAGGGAGGATTATTTTTCTAACTACCAGGAATAAAAAAACAATTTTTCCTTCTCAGTAAAAGTTATCAGGTGTCCTTGTTTTGCTGCACTAGAGCTTCCTTGGACTGAACCATTTGTTTGATACACGTTCCCAAATTTCCCCATTGTGGTGCGAATAAAGTTTCACTAAGCTTTTGACATCATCACAACCTTATATGCAAGAATGTAATCTGATAAATTTGCCAGCTTGGAGTGGAATGATGGCAACCATGCACACCATTTAATTAATAATACCATCAATGACTATACTTTTAGTCGAAAATGACAGCAGCAAAACAGACTAGCTGTAATATAATAGAGAAAAACAGATTTATAAATCCAAGTACAAAATGATTCTCACTCTTTTTCCTAACATGTACAGTATATTCATTGTGAATGTATTTAGTTAGTTGGAATGCTTGAAAAATCTGGTGGAAAATCTTACAATATTCATAATGTATTATCATAAAAAGGCATGTATATAAACTCATTATTAAAAAAACAACAGTCATGAATGTATTAGGCCTACAACAAACAAATATAAATATAAAAGAGTGTATAGCATTTTATTAAATAACAGTTGATCAACCAATTAATATTGTTCAGACTGCTATTTTTAGAAACCTTGATACGAGAATGTTCATGATCATTAATAAATGGACTAGTGACCTACATGAAAAAGCTAAAAAGCTTTTCTCCATTAGAGACATTGTATGTTATCAAGGTAAAAAAACAAAACAAAACAATAAAACATAAGTAAAACAAAAAGTCAAGGGGGAGTCTAGTTAAACATTAACAATGAGTTTGTAATATGAATTAAACAACAAAATCCAACCATTTGTATCCATCTTGAGGCGGCCATTTTGCCACTTGTCGACTGAAAACGACATTACAGTTGCTCAGATAACGAGCAATCATGGCTCAGCTTGTGAATGTCACATGACCAAACTCAGAAAACAGCTGAGCCTTGATTGGTCGTTTCCTGATCACTGAGTAACTGCGATGCCATTTTCAGTTGACAGCAAGTTGCAAAATGAGCCCTGAGATGGATTAAATGATGGATTTTGCTGCTTTGCTTTGTTCCTATTCCATAAACGCGGAATACTGTGTTTAAACTAGTGCACCATAAAGAACATTTTTGACTTGACTTTACTCATCATATTACTTTTCCTGAAGACAAATAAACAACAATAATGACAGTAAAACAAAATTATTTCATATATAATATTTATAATATAATAAATATTTACAGCATATATATTTTTAGATGAGCATGTTATAGGTATAGGTAATATTTACAATATAATCCTTATGATTGTCTGTTTTAGTCACATAACATTTGTTCTCGGACGCAAAAATCGTTACTCTCATTAAAAGTTAGGCATGAGCAGCTGCTCCTCTTCAATAGACATCACAGTAGATCCTTAAGCATAGACGTCTATATATGTATGAGCAAATATATGTGCAGTACGTGTGCACATACATATTTTTTTGAACATTAAAAACATGTTGAAACAATTATTTTCAGTATTTCATGCGGGCTTCCTGAGCCACAAAGAATAATTTCCGAGTGTCTGCTTTTGTCCTTCGTCATTCTTTTCCCCTATTTTGGTGCTTGGGACAGAGCGGGTGGTGCTGCTTTCTGGCGTCAGTCTGTGGCCGCTTGTCGCCCCCCTGTGGCTGAGATCTATTATTGCAGCGATGCACCAGCACTGGGTCCTTGGCGGGGGCTGTTTTTTTCAGCAGCAGCCTCTGCAGCATCTGCTTGTCCGATCGCTCCCGGCGGAAGTCGTCCTCGTACACTTTGAGCTGTGACCGATGATGGGGAAATAAATGACACATTTTCTTCCATTTTTATTACTTACTAAATATTTTGAATTGAATTCAAATGATGCCAAATTTGACATGATCAATACAGTGAAGGAAATAAATCTCATTTTCTTTTTAGTGATTGAGTAACTTCCTGGTCCTGTTGGCTCTCTGAGTGTGCGCCACAAATTCTGCATAGCAACAATGACCATGCATGCATGTGACCAGCAGGACGAATCTGAGCAAATCTAATGATCTGTTAACAAGACATTCCTTAAAAGGGACCCAAACCAAAAAAAATCTTGACAATAATATGTTCTATGCAGCCCCACTAGTCTAACTAAGGTATTCTGGTTAATATTGTGTTAGTGGAATATGAGTTAAGCAGCAAAATCCAGCAGTTTTTAATCAATATCAGAAGGCGGCCATTTTGTCACTTACTGTCGAGTGAAAATGACACCATAGCTGCTCAAGTCTCAGGTAACAACCAATCACAACTCAGCTTCAGAAACCAGGTGAGCTGTGATTGGTTGTTGCAAGTGTGATGTCATCTTTAGTCGACAGCAAGTGGCAAAATGGCTGCCCCCTGGATTTTGCGGCCCAACTCATATTCCACAAATGTAATATTAATCAAAATGTCATGTTTAGGCTAATGAGGTCACATGTAACATATTATTATCAAGAAATGTTTCAAGGTTGACTTTTCCTTTAAATCTAGAGGACTGTATCCTACATTTTGAACACTACCTGCTCTTGCAGCAGGTCCACCTGTTGTCGCATCTCCTCCCTCTTCTTTCTCAGCCGTTGGTTGTCCTGCAGCGTGTGTTTGTGCTTGTTGTGCTCCGTTTGATATTCCGCTTCATAGATCTCGGTCTGCGGACACGGGGGTCATCATCATTGAACTGGATCAATACATTTGTATGCCAATCCGGAGCAAATTGGCCAACAGAGCCAAGCAACCACTTGGTGGTGCTTTTGTCCAGCTAATTGAAAGCCCGTTCTCCATAGCAACAGTGAGTTTGAAAGCATTTGGATTCTGCGCTGAAAAGAAAAGCCCACCTGACATTTCAGTGCTTCGAGCTGCTCTTTTAGATCCAGCACCTCTTGATGGGAGTCGCAGTTCGGGCGTTTGGCCTGCTGATTCACATCCAGACTGGAAGAGGACATGGGGGAGCTGGAGGATGAGAAGCCGGGGACGGTCGCCCGCACCTTGTCCTGCTGTGAGAAACAGTTCTTGCATCAGGGGTGTTAAGATGATCAGCAGACGTGAGAGAGAGAGAGGTGACATTACTTTTCGGTGATCTCGGTGCTCCAGCAGTCTGACGTATTCTTGCAGTTCTTGATTCTTCTTCAGCTCCAGCATGAGTGCCTGCTCGTAATAGTCCTTTGCGCTCTGCACAAACAGAAGCTAACATTAGCATTTAGCCACAATCTCAATTAGGTTTACAACATTGCAGTCGACATCCGGAGCAGACTTTTGACAAGATTTTGACAAGGTGAAAAGTTTTGTTTCTGGCACACTATTGATATTTTTCCCAGCGTTATAAACAACAACAATTCTACCACATTTTATATAATGCTTGTGTTCATTAGGGTCATGGATGAGCTAGTGAATATCCCACCTGTCTTTGGATGAGAGGAAGGATACACCTTGGACTGATTGCCAGCCAAGCGAAGGGCACATAGAGACAAACTGTTATGTGCTGGGGTTGGATCCCAAAGCGCAGACACACATAAGATTTTAACACTTTATTCACATAACATCAAGAGCAAATTTTACGCGAAGCTAACTTAATCCAACAAAACACACACTTCTCAGTCTGGCTTATATAGACAGCAAATCGATCTGATTGGTTGTGGCTAGACATGTGGGTAACAGGACTGACATGGAATTATCTGATTGGCTGTTGACCAGATAAAGAGATGAAAGATTCCTGACATCACATAGCTTCTGAAATCATATAGCGTCTTACCAGTTGAAACTAGATGCTGGTTACATCAGTTCAAAACAGACACTTGACCCCACGGTCATGACCCAAACATAACCCTTACATGAGCCCTAGTCATGACAGTAAACATAACCCGCATGACACTAGTCAAAACAGTACTAAGCATAACCCTTGCATGACTCTAGTCATGACAGTACTACAACCTTGCCCCTCAGCAAAAAAATGCCTCATGAAATGCTTTTCTAGTTTAGCATCACAACATGTAAATCAATGGTGATTGCACCCCCTTGTGGAGACATAAAGTAAGTATGGCATCCGTGTTGTTTTCAGATGTCTGTATTTGGGGGCGGAGCTAATTTGATATCAGAAAGTGACTGGGGTGCTCATCTCAAGTCTCTCTGCGTGTTACCTGCTGGTTCTCCACTTTCAGCAGCAGTTTTCCGTTGAGCTCTTTGAGGGTGGCGTTCTCCACCTCCAAACCTTCCAGCCGGTGCTGCAAGCTCAGCGTGGTATTGCGATACATTTGGTCCCACTCCTCATTCAGTTTCATCAGCTGCAACACAAACATTTCATCATCATTAAAATCAATCTCATCATTGCCACGCGATTGGATTTTGGGAGGAGTGGCCTGACTTGGTATGGCGCTGAAAAAAAGGTCTTTTTAAATGTTAGCTCTGTATTTTATATATTTAATTCAGCACAGTGATTGTTTAAGTGACCATCTTAACTCATTCAAACCCAAAAACGTATAAACATATTTCTAATAATTTTTCCTTCACTCCCAAAAACGTATTTATACGTTTTTTTTGTTTTTGTTGTTGTTGTTGTTTTTTTAAAGCTAGAGCATAGAGAATGCTTTGATGCAGCTTATGACCTGAAGAGGTAGCTTACAGCAATGGTTGTTTTTACAAAAAAACAACAACAAAAAATGGCCAGCAGGTGGCAGCAGACTATAAGAGATCAGCCAGGGCCATGTTGCAACAAGCTCTTTTTCCCAGTGTTTTGAGCAGATTTGTGAATAATGATGAAACTTAGCTATATTCTCATGCTAATTGCTACAAAACGGAAATAGATACAAATATATTTTTTTCCCCTGATGAAAGAAGAGATGATCTAATGATTCTTTTGGTAGGTTCCATGTTTTTATAGCAATAAAACACAATGTGGGCCTTGCAAAATCAGTCAAAATCCAGTAAAACAGCCGGGAGCAAAGGGGGTTGCGTAAGTGAAAATGGCTGCCAGTGAATGAGTTAAGGATTTAACCCACAACTGTGTGTTTTCCTTTTCCAATTGAGCAGGGACTGTATTTATGCTCTCTCACCTTTGTATAAAAAGTCAACTGAACATTTGTATCCACTCCACCATCACATTAATACTCCTGTCACACTGATGTGGACATTCATCAGAGTCTGAGTTCATTTGAAATGGGAATAAATAATAGCTGCATCATTTTTCATCTTTTTTAAAAATCAGCAAGTAGCTCAAGGTTATATGATTTGTGGGAAAAGAAGTCATTTCCACACCTCAGCAGCCATTTTTCACACACCGCCCACATCCCCCGATTTTCACAGAGAACCGTGTCCTTTCCGACATCAGCAATACACGCGAGAGCACACAAACCCGCCACAGTCAAGTTGTACCTCTTTGTTGACTCGGCGCAGCTCCGTGTTCTTGTTGAGGAGCAGCAGCTTCTCCTGGTCAGCCGAGGTGACGCTCATACTGTCACTGACATGCTGCTCCATAGACGGTGGTGACCTGGAAGACACACAACACACGTTGTAAAGCGCAGGGATCTGCAATCTGGAGCCACATGTGGCTCTTTAGTCCCTCTTCTGAGGCTCACTGTGGATCGCTACAAAAATTAGTAGAAATTTATATATACTTTTTACATTTTTATTTTTTTTTTTTAGATAGAATGATGAATGATTAAATAAAAAAAATAAATATTAAAAAATGGAAAAGAAAATGGTCAAAAAGTAACTATAAAATGTCCAGTAACAAATTCCCAAAATGACCATAAAATGTCCACAAAATTCCCCCCAAAAAATGTGAGAAAATTGATAGCAAAAAAGGCAGTAAAAAAGTAAAAAAATGGCAATAAAATGTCCAAAAAAGGAAGAAGAGAGGCAGAAAATTACGATATGGCCCCAAAAAAGCCAAAATTGTCAAAACTTTGACAGAAAGGCAGAAAAATCTAAAAATGTATATATAAAAAAAAGTATGAAAAATTACAACCAACAAAAAAAGACTGTCGAAAAAGGAACAGGGAATGCAGAAAATTTGCATAAAATGTCCACGAAAATGACAGAGAACAGAATAAAAAAAATTGCAGAAATGAAAATGTTCAAAAAGTAACCATAAAATGTCCAGCAACAAATCCCCATAATTTCCATAGTGTCCACAAAATTGCAAAAAAAAAATGTCAGAAAATTGCTAGCAAAAAAAAGACAGAGAAAAAAAAAGTAAAAAAAGGCAATGAAATTTCCAAAAAAGGAAGAAGAGAGGCAGAAAATTACCATAATATGTCAATAAAATTGCCAAAAATGTCAGAAATTTGACTGAAAGGCAGAACAGTCTAAAAATGTATAAAAATGAAGTATGAAAAACCAACAAAAACAAAAATAAATAACTGTCTAAAAAGGAACAAGGAATGCAGAAAATTAGCATAAAATGTCTATGAAATTGTAAAAAAAAAAAAAAAAGGTGAAAATAAAAGAAATCCGGCAAATTAACATAAAATGTCCACAAAAATGCCAAAAAAGTTATAGCAAAAAAGGCAGAAAAAACTGTTCAAAAATGTACATAAAAGATCCAAAAAAGTAAGTGGAAAGGCAGAAAATTACCATATGTCCACAAAATTGCCAAAAATGTCAGAAAGTAAGGTGGAAAAGTCTAAAAATTCATAAAAAGATAGATAACACTAACACACCGTTTCCTTCATCATAATGCTTAAATGTTTAGCGGCTCCAGATAGATTTTTGGTTATTAATTTAATATAAAACAGCTCATTTGACAGTAAAGGTTGCTGACCCCTGGTCTAGTGGATTCAGCGTTTATACACATACAGTACAGACGATAGCAAAATAAGGAAGAAATAGCTTGCAGTTGAAAAAAAATGTTTTAGGATTTTCATTAATAAAAGCATATGCACAAAAGAACCTCAGGGTACTTTTAACACCCACTCGCATAGAGTGAGTGCACTTTCGGAGAATAAAACCCGAGCCATTATGTTCACCCACGCACACGCGCGCAAATACGTATGTGCAGTCAAGACAGCCAACAAATGTTTATCATCACACGCTATCGCATTTTGCAAGAAACCAATATTGAAGCATTCCGGATGACGTAAACAAATATTAGCGGGCGTTAATTAGTCAGAGCGGCGGTGCTGTGAGGTCTCGTCTCGGAGGAACGGCCCGCGGGAGGGAACGGGGACCACACGCATGACGTTGCATGTTGCGCCCACGGCGTTCTCGCACGTGCATGCTGTAGGACTCATGACGAGAAAGTCGAGGAAAGAGCTGCAACCTCATCTCCCTTAAGGCCAACCTCCCCCGCAAAAAACACTCGCTTTCATCCACTTACTGTTCACGGCGCTGCACTGCTTGTGTGAGTTGTTCTGGATTATGTGCTGCCAAAAAAAAAAAAAAAAAAAGCCAAGATGGAATTCTTTTAAATGCCAAGATGGCATAATATGAGGATGCAATTATTTGCAGGTTGCTAAAGAGATTTTAGGAAGTAGTTATGCCAATATCTTGAAAAGTGACACATAAAACTGATTAGAATTGAAGCATGCCCAGTCTAAAACATTTTTTTAATATCCTTACTCCAAAAACCTGACAATCCATCTTTGTCGTCATTTTTCCTTACTCAGCAGATATTTGGAACATCTTACTTTTAAATCCTGTTCTGAAGATTTGACTGCCACCTCCGGAATATATTTTAATGCTCATAGTTTAATTTGAGGCTTTCATTTTTATACACTGTGTATTTGGTGCCTACCATAATTTCACCACTCACAATAACCCTTTAAAGCATTTTTTCCCCTGTACTTGTGTATAATACTGTCTCCTGATTTGCTGGTATTCTTTATCCTCACACAGATTCCAAATCAATAAAGTGGAATTCCCCCATACCTAAGATTAAGGTCTTTCAAATATTTCTTTTAATTTTTTTTTCCAACATCTTGGTACATTCTTTTAGTAATTTTAGTAAGCTACTTTTTATTTATTACTTTTAAAGATGTTTTTTTTTTTTTTTTTTTTTTAATTTGAATGTTTTAATTACGTGAAGCACATTGTATGTCTTCTTGCATATGCTGGTCAAAAACTCAAAGAAGACTGTCATGACACCATAAATATGAATAATAATAATTTCACTTAGTAGTGTACATTGAAAGGTAAAATATACTGTAATTTAACATACCGATAATTCCACACCCTCCCACATTACTTAAAAAAAATAGAAACAATGTTTGGTGACTGTACAATATGCAAATAGCTAACAACATGCCCTTATGTGCGTATAATAACTGCCACCAATGGCTATTGCTAATGCTAGCGGTCTAATGTGGCTAACTGATCAACAACTAAAACGGTGTATTATAACGGCACAGATCGGTTTGTTTTTTGTTTTGTTTTTATTTTTGATATTTTATTGAGTTTTTAAATTTATTTTTGATATATTACTTTCAAATGAATAACCTACTAGTCTATTGACACAAGCAATACTACTAGATAAGTTCTCATACTTCTTCCTACTGCTTTTGAACATTTAAACTGCATTGATTGAACTATGACAACTATTGATGATCCTTTTCTTTCTTTCAGTTTTCATTTTCATAACTTGTAATGTGCTTATTTGTTAAAAAACTGAAAAATTGAATTTAAAAAACTAATAATTTTTTTGTCATTAGCTTAGTGCTGAGAGAAACAGCAATCAGGTAAGTAATAAGGAGTGATAAGGCAAATAAGTTCTTATAAGTTTTATATTTAAAAAAATAATAATAAATAAATAAATAAATAAATAAAATAAAATAAAACATGTTTGCATATTATTCACGAGAATTACAGTCATACAAAATGCTTGATTTTGGAGTGTCGGCCAAATCCCACGCAAGTAGGCCAGTGCCCATCACCCTCATTAACAGTAAATATTTGTATGGAAAATTAGGCGATAGAAACTTTATGACACTTGATGTACTTTCTTACATAACAGCAATTCTCACATGTGACTTGCTTAAGACTGCTGAGGACGCTTGCGGTTGTGTGGAAAGTTCCCGTTTGATTCAATCAGAGGATGACAACGTCAGACGGCAGCATTTTCTTACTTGAATAAAATCCTCTTTAGTCTCCTAGATATCATCTAACTAATTTTAATTCCAACACTAGGCCATAAATATAAAGCAATCAAATGAGAACTGAGCTGTCATAACTTTCCTTCTGGGATGGCACGTCGCATGCTCATCTCGATCCTTCTTAATTTTGCTTTTCTGACATCTGATAAACACGGCAACCCATTTTTTTTTTTTTTTTTTTATTTTTTTTAGAAAGTTTCCCAGCTGCCTTGGAAGGGCACCAAAATGCCACTGCACGCCAAAGCAATATGTTAATAACGCTGTCAAATCCTATGATAAAGCGGGCGATAACAAATCTGTCGAGCCGGCCGCTGTCGAAGGACGACCGGCTTCCGATAGACCCTTCCAGCTGACGTCACCGCTTAGCTCCCGCTGCGCCTCCTGGAGGGCAAGCATCCCATAACAAATGAATGTAGAGAGCTTGATTTTTGGCGAGCGTTTTCGTTAAAAGGTGGCAAATGTGTCAAGTGTTGCAAAAAAACGGCCCGAGTAGGACACTACATTACTGCGAATCATTGAAACCAGTCGTTTGGAGCCGCTAGCTACAAAAAAAATGGAGTTTGTTGGAGGGCAAAGTAGAAGCCGAAGGGATGTTGTTTTTTGGTTGGAACTACGTCGATCACTACTTTTGTGGTGTAAATTGTCATTCATGAAATCGTCTGTGTCCGGATATACTCATCTTGCTGTATATCGAAGTCTTTGCGCTATCTTAGCTTGCTAGCTGCTAACAAACAGACTGCACAGTTACTACACATTCCTCAGCAGAAATCAAGCCCGAGTTAAAGTGTTAATTGTGATAATCGTGTTAAGTCGTTAACTTTTTAGATAGATAATATGGCACATTCGTCACGTCTGCCTGGAATTTACAATTAGAGGTTAATGTTATGACCCACTGTATATGAAAAAGAGAAAAATTACCTTATATAATGTGATCTGAGCATATCCTCGTACATTTTGTGGGTCAAAGCAGTAGTTTCGCTCGCAGTCGCGCCAGCCACCGTGCTCATCTTTCACTCCTCACTGTCTTCCGCCTGGTTTCGTTTTAGAGCATCCGTCGGCCGCGCACAAGTTCAGCATAGCATTGGTCACTGATTTATCAACTGTTTGACCTATTTTCTAGATCATGTTGATTGTTTTCTAATTCACCTGCATTGACGCCCTGCCCTCCACCGCAAGGGGCACACTTCAAGGTGACACTAGCAGGGTCTATTGCAGTCATTTGCGCAACCACCATGAGATTACAATATCGAAAGGCAAACATGTGACCTCAAACGGATGACTAGATGTGAGATCGTGGGGCGGAAAGTTCGATAATATCGCTTGTGAGATGATCTCATTGGAAACTCCGTGGTCACTTTTTTTTTTTGGTCCGCCTCTTCATTGGGCAACATGCGATTTTTCTTAACTGATATGAACAAGTCTGAAATTGTAATCAATAAATTGCTAGTATTCATTATACAAGTAAAATTAACAGGCATGTGAGAATTGATTGACAGGTAAAAACTTATATTTAAGCCTGTGTTGCTTTTTAATCACAAATAAAAATATACAAGCTACATACCATGATGCTTCAGACGATTTTGCCAGGTCAATTTCTGATGAATCTTTGCGTTTATCTGCCACTGATAAAGATGTCAAAGCTGGCTTCTCTTGATCCATATCGGATCAAATCGTCATTCCCAAGAGTCGGATTTCTCCTCTCACACGCAGCCCCCCCTGAAAGTAGCAAAAAGCAAAGTCTCAGTGTTGCTATGTCAGAAAAGAGGAAGTCGCTGGGGTCGGTCGGGGCCACGTGATTTCAAAAGTTTGAGAAGAGGAAACAACGCTCTGAACAATGACAAGCTGTTTTTGGCCCGGAAGCGTTTGCGAGGTTTGCTGTGCAAATATATTGAAAATTGCATGTGGCCATGGGGCACACGTTCTCAAATGTTACCTGGGAAACTCCAGTCAATGAATGTTTAATGTTTTGTATCGGGAGGGGAAGAAGCTGAATAGATGTGCTTCTCACCACAAAAGAAGTGGAACAACAATAACTCAAACTGAACAAAACATACAGCACATATTAATACTGTATACAGCACAGAGCTATTCACATTGTCTCTTTTTTTATGATTTTGCCTTAAAACAACATCACAATGGATTAAAACACCACAAGATGATGACAATGTGGAGACTTTCAGCTTGGATTTAAAAGAAAGTAAAGGCTGGATTTACATGACAGACACATGATGCAGACTTTTGGCTCCTATATGGCCCAATTCGGAAACAGTGTAAAAAGAAAAGAAGCCCCAAGAAATGTGTAACGACCTCTTTCACATTTGGACAAAAGTACAGTGAAACAGTAAATAAATAAATGAATAAATAAATAAATAAATAAAACAGTCAATCAACAAATGTGGTCCACTTTGCACTTTAATCCGGCCCACCGAGTATTAAAATTATCATGATTCTTGCCTGCATTATGTTGCATTTGTTTAGAATTTTTTTTACACACTGTTTTTGCAATTCTAAGGAATTTATTCAATTTTATTCATGTTTCTTATTGAATAACTCACTTGATTTTTGGTTTAGTTTTGAACAAAAACTGTGCACTTTTATTATTATTATTATTTTTTATAATTTATTAATTTAAATTTAATTTATTTGAATTTAATAAAAAAAATTGCACTTGCACTTTATGATGACAGTTAACAATGTGCAGTTCAGTAGATAGTGAACGATTCAACAAAAAAGCTATTAAAAAGCTATTAAAAAACAAAGAATTTTAGATTGTATACTATATATTGACAAAAATTTAATGAGAATGCCACTGCCATCTATTGTCATGGGTGTGCAATTACACTTTATACTAGTACTTAATTTTAAATTTCAAATGTGACCCCTGGGCATGAAAACTGCCCACCCCACTTATTTGAAATTATTTGCAATATTAATATTACTAATGAAGCTTACAAACTAATTAATGCATAAAGCATTTACAGTGCCATATGGCTTCCATAGTTTCTGTCCAGCATCTGGAATTGATGAGATAATCGTAGGCTATATATAGTGTTTAACTTTTCTCCATGTTGTCTCCTAAGAGCTGGTGAGAGTCTGTTGTGGCGCATGATAATGCGGGACCCGGCTGTAACTGATGATAACGGTGTCATCCATATATTCATGACAAATAATGAAAGGGTCAGACTGATTGTATTCACCAGTGTCCTCGCTGCGGCAGGTTAATTAGAAAATCACATGCTCATCCGAAGGACAATCAAGTAAATTCAAAGATTTTTCTTAATTATTTTCCCCTCATCACGCTGAGCTGTCTTTTATTAGCACAAGCTGAATTGATTTGCCGACCTTACTTGTGTCTTGTTCGCCTGTGCCAAAGTCCAACAGATTCAAGGCAACTTGCGTGCTAAGGAACGGGCCTAAAAATAACAGCAAATGAATGATTATTCATGAGTTTTTGATTATGACGGTGCTCATCAGGAATGCTTTCAAAATGAACAGTAATAACTGTAAAAAAAATGTTACAGAAATATTTTAAAGTATAAACAGTAGAGATAAACAAGTAATTTCTCTCAATTTGACTTGTAAACACTATAAGACATTACAGAAATATTTTCTAAAGTGAATGACGATGCAAACAGATGTCCTCTGTGTGTACATTCTTTGAGAATACCACTATTTGTGTTTTCTTCTCACTCAAATAAGACGGAATGTGAAATGTTTAGCCAGCTAGCTTCAAGAAAGATACACAGTTAGAACATGTAAAAACCCAGGAACATCCATCGGTAGTTATATATGTCTAGCAACCAACCAAACTAGCAACTCAAGCTAGCAAGCGATGCTAATTAGCTATTTTGGATGCTAAAGCTCAAGGTCGCTAAATGTTCAATAAACGTTTGCCTAGCGAACTTTTAGCAACCTTGAACGAACCCTGATATAAAATCAACATTCGCTAGCTTCACAAATATTTGCTCAGTAGGATACGGGCTTTAGTACCTCCTCCATTTTCAAATCGTCTCAACTACAAAATTCTAAACTGACAGCCGTTTACATACAAAGCTTGAGATAAAATGGCGGCAACGTCACACCCAGCTGTCATTGGTTGACAATCATCTTGGAATTCTGGGATACTGCACCCCACCATGGTCCTATCTATTGAATTTAAGATACATAAATACGCATATTATATTTACATTTTAAAATGTTGTTTTATAATGAATTTGTATTTATTTTTCGCCTTATTCAAGGTGACCCAGCAAAGTGATGGGGCAGTCTAGAACAATGTAAATAAATATGTCGTCTACTCTACTGACTTAACACTGATTTGAAGCATTTTATTTTTGACTTCTCCTTCAAGCATCCAATTCTCCACTACCAGACAGGAGCAGGGGAAGCAACAATATGCATCAGTGCTGTCCACTAGCCGGGACGGACGCGCTCAGGTAAATCCGTTCACGTGTCCCTTTCCATCTATCTTGGACGCCAGTCAGAGTATTGCTGTGCCAAGCAGAGGCCTTGCCGGGCGGCCCCCACGACAGCACTGCGGTGCCTTTATTGACCCAAGACTCCGTCACAGTCAAGGACAAATGGGCTGCTGCTTCCGAGGGGGATTAAGAAGGAGCGTAACGCCGAGGTGGAGAGTTCATTTATTTGCTTGAACTTCAGCAAAAGCTAAAAGGACGTTTAAGTCAGGGTTTGATGCTTTTACACTGGGACAAATACGGACCGAAGGCAGCCAGTTGAATCACATATATTTTGTTTTTCGAGCCGGTAGTTTGAGCAGCTCATCCGGAGTCAGTGATTGAAGGTGACGGTGAGCTGTTACAGAGGCTGACGGAGGGCAACAGCATCTATTCAAACGAGTCAGCCGTGTCTGACTTGGACAATTTCTGTCAAACCTCAACAACACGTTGGTACTACTCAGTCTATGGGGACCATCTCAAAATATTCCTTTGCGTGGCGTCATTTTAAAATGCACTTATTGATGATTTGCATGCAACACAGAGTCAAACGAAAAGCAATTACAGATAGAGATGATTCATAAATTATGTATGGCCGCTCCAAGGATAAGACAATGTGAATTTCACCAAAACATGCTGTCTTCTTCTGCTATAACTGTTATATGGATTTTGCGTTACACTATGCATGTGTTTCGATGGTAATGATGTAAAAACAGGCACACAAGCCCTTGTTTAAGTATGGCCGAGGTCAGATAAGTCATTCATTCTGATTTAGTAGCGAAAGAGTTGCTTGTAGAGTTAAGCGATACGGCCGAAAACTTTAAAATCGGTACAAATTGATTCCCTTCACCGTAGCCATACATATCATTATATAAACTTAATTGTAAACATTTGAATGAAAGTATTTCTAAATGGGTAATATAGCTTTTAAGCAAAGTTAAATACAAACTAAAAATAAAAACAGATGTAGCTCAAAACTCAACATTTAAATCCAGCACTTAATGGTGCAAAATAGAGCAAACAAACAAACAAACTGAAGTACTGATATAAATATTTCATGTTTTTTTTTTTACTTTTAGAGCAACCATGGTAGGATAATGTAACCATGTTAGCTAGCAAGCTCGCAGGA
Organism: Festucalex cinctus; assembly: GCF_051991245.1. NCBI lineage: Eukaryota > Metazoa > Chordata > Actinopteri > Syngnathiformes > Syngnathidae > Festucalex > Festucalex cinctus. The sequence continues at coordinate 14,338,806 of NC_135419.1, forward strand.
GCAAGTTAGCTTAGCACCTAGCATATACCAGTAGTTCCTGAGAATCAGGAAAAGCAGGTTGGATGGGAGACTCTTTGACATGGCCATAACCTTTTATTTTTGCTATCAAGGGTATTGAATAAATGCTTAAATGGTTCCCCCAGAGGTGCAGATGCTAATAAAGATTGCCCAGCAATAAGAGCAGCAACAACAAAAACAAACTACAGTACTCAGCGGATGTATTTTAACCATAACCACTTTATCTTTGGGTTTAATGTGCTATTAGTTTGGTCACTCACCACACAAGTACACACTTTTCTCCGCAGTAAGAACTTTTAACAATGAAAAACATCCTCCCAAAGTGTAGATTGCATTGGAATAGAATAAATTTAATCACATCGATTTTAATCTGAAGCTAGGCAACATATAACATCTAATTTATCTGGAACTCTGTGGTTTAATGTTATTCTCTCATTGCCCCTTTTCTCCTCCCAGCCGCCATTTCTCAGACAATCAGATAAACAAATTATCAAAACAGACTTGTCTGCTATTTATTTGTGACCCGTACGTATCAGCTGAAGACTTAAGAAGAAACAAAAACATAGAGTAAAAATGTTGTCCGTGTATGTTTTTCTCTAAAGAACAAAGGGAAATAAGCCAAAAAGTGTCTATTGCACCAAGAGTATGTTTCATAAATATTGTTGGGGCAAAAGGGTGTTTAGGAGTGACAGCGGCATTTCTTTTCAATAACACACAAGGCTGACTTCAAAATATTTCATTTTTTGCACTCTCACTCTGTGGCAACTGAGAGCTTGTTGAAAGACTGAGTGAAATGTGAAGATTCGCTTGGAAAAAAAACGACTTGATGGACCGACCGACCGACCGACCGAATCAATCAATCAATCAATCAATCAATTTTCATACAAAGATTGCAACTCAAAATGCTTTACAGATTAAAATAACATTGGGCCTAAAATCATACCCTGGGGCACACCACATGTGATTTTAAGCACTCTACAGAAGCAGATGTGCAAAGTTACCATAAAAGGCCTATCTATGAGGTAGGATTTGAACCATTTCTGAACAGCAATTCCAATGGTGTTTTAGAGAACTTAAAAGAATATGTGGCGCTCAGATCCAGTAGCTTTCCAGGTGCGTGTGTGGGCTGTGCGGAAAACAGGAAGTGCCTTCTGCTGCTGTAGCTCATCTACATATTCAGAAAATCTGCATATGCTTGGCTGTAGAGCGTAGTTATTCGAAACTTGAATTAGTGCCCTCTGACCTCTCCCATGTACGCAGCTTTCACAACGCTGGATGTTTCTCTTTTCAATACATTTTCTGTAAACGCTAAAAGCCTGGTTGATTGGTCCCGGAGATTACATATGGTATTGCAGTTCCTGAAATGTGCAAATGGAACCAACTTGCATGCTGGGTTCAAAGTAAATCTCCTTTCAGTCCTAATTTAATACCCGCACTCAAACTTGAGTTAAAGGACTCGAACATGCCAAAAGGCTTATTTGCGCCAATGAGCAGTTGTTGGACCAAATAAAGTGGATATTTATGAAGCACACTTTTGTCACTCCAACGAAGCACATCTATTTCATTACACTGTTTCCATGCAGCAAATCCTCTTAATCTTATATCAATTTAGTTCCAAAATGAATAAGTGAGCCATAGAGAGCAGTATGTGGCCATAACATTACACAGAATACAACAAATTGTTTTTGTAATGCTGCAACTTACGTTGTGGAGGCGGCTGGACTTGAACGATGCTAACTTTAAGAGCAGTAGCTTGTCTAGAGATGTAAACATTATGTGTAGGGATGAGTGGTAGAATTGTAGACAAAAAAAAACAAAAACGCATCGTGTTCAACTGATGTTGAGAGGGAAAGGAGTTTAGTGACAAAGAAAGTAGTTCCTAAACTGATCGAAAGCTTTACACTAGGGGTGTGAATTGCCTAGTAACTGACGATTCGATTCGTATCACGATTCACAGGTCACGATTCGATTCGATACTGATTAATCCCGATACGAATGGTCACGATTCGATACCGATTAATCCCGATACGAATTTATAAGTCGATTGTTGCGATTTTTTTTCATTCATAATTAGAAAATACTAATCAGTAAGCTTGTAGAGTGTAAGATTTATATGAAAATGTATTATTTATTTATCTGAAATTTCAGTCTTATAGAGGTTGTAATCTGTTTCATGTTTGAACAGCATTAAAATAAAAATATTAAGGCTTAATGTGCCGTTCATATAACATTCTTCCATGCTCAAGGTGTGAATCCTAAAAAAAAAAAAAAAAAAAAAAAAAAAAAAAAAAAAAAAAAAAAAATCGATTCTGCCGATTATTGAATCGATTCGAGAATCGCGCGATGTAGTATCGCGATATATCGCCGAATCGATTTTTTTTTTAACACCCCTACTTTACACAATGTGCTCAAGTACTCGCTCACGGCCGTTCTATTGTTAACGTGCTCTAGTTTCTTCATACTGTGAAATCTTCAACATCAAATGTGAAACATATTTTTTGGAAATGCCTCAAAACACTTACAAATATGAGAATTTAGGTTGTCAATGGACATCAGTGCTTGCGATAGTACTCCTAACATTCCGCTACTATAAAGTTTTGTGATAATTGAAAAGACAGTTTCATTGGCACGCCAATTTAACGGCAGCGAAACGGTAATGTCCACTGTTGATGGTCATAAGGATCGGTTTTAGTTGATATTGATTGAACTCCTTTCTCACCATAAAATTAAACTGTGTTTATTGAGCTGCTGTTTTTCACACTCAAATCTCCCCAATTGTTAAACTTCCAATTAAGCTACCCAGTGGAAACAACTGTAGCGAGATCATCCGGCCAGATATTTGCAGATATAATGGTCATTTAGGTTTTTTAAATTCTTCATGGCCTTCACAAGGGAGTCGGGCAAACTTCAGATAATTATTCTCTGAGACTAATTGCTGCTTTGGTCCTTTTGTAGTATCGGGGCATTATTTCTTTAGGGTGTCGACAGTTGAATGTGCGTTTGCCCTCTTCTCATTTCCTCTCGAGCCAATACGGGTATTTATGTGGAGAGCTGGGAAATCATAAATTAAGTAACGCTAGCTTCTAAATATGAACTCTCTCGATCATTAGCTGCATTCGATTGGACAGAAAAGCACATAATCATCTCTTGGATGCAGTCAAGCCCGAGAGATGTCGATTCTGTTGCATCATCTCGTCTTGAAGAGCCAGAGAGAAGTGATGGGAGAAAGCCCGAAATGATTTATACATTAATGGATACTAAGTTGCGTGACGGCATCTAGTTAACACTCAAATAGGAGTTTATTAGTAGTGACGTTGTTAGATGAAAAGGATAAAAACAAATATGACGTAAGAGATGGAAAATACCTAATAGTCATGAAATAGGGTCCTTTTTTTTTTTTTTGATAGTCCAGTAACTGGTGTTACCGCGCTATGATGACATCACCCATCAGCTTTGTGACACACAGATGGGCTATTGCAGATTGGGGTCATCCCGGTGACAGGCCGCTCAATGTGTTTAATCAAGCAAAGGCACACAATAGGGAAATGGACTGTGTAGAAAGTGCTGATGCATTGATTTATCTGACTTGCAGCCATAACAAACATGAGCTTGCCTGATCCTGACCACTTGTAGACCAACTCTCCCCAATAAGAGGCCAGGAGGGACCTTGGTCCTTTTTGCTGTTTGAATGATTTATGTTTCATCCTGCTGATGACTAGCATTTCTTTAATGCAAACCAAACAAACCTTGGAATAAAATAACCTCATATAGCCAGTGCCGCAGCATAATATCGTGTATTATCCCTCCTGAGGTTCATTTATATGGCAACAGCTTATTTGAAAGGCTTCAGACAACAACTCTGTCAAAAAAAATTTAAAACATGTAATGTACTGGAAGATCAATAGCTTCTTCAAGCATTGGTCGGAATTCAATTGAAATGGACCGGTTGATCAGTTTCTCAAATAGAAAAAGGGATTGCTTTCAAAGTCCAACAGGCAGGCTCTGCTGCACAACACGATTTTCAAAAAGTTCATATTGCGGCTGTACGACAGACTGTAAATCTCCCTTCATCTGCCAATATCCATCCAGCTTGGGAAGCTCTTCACAAAATCATAAAGATGAGGTATTAGCTTCTCAGTACTCCAGCTCTCCTTCACTTCCTCTGCGTCCTGACATTGTCGTAAAAGTGAGTAATATAACATAGCATTGTCTTTCACGGGACAGTAACTTTCCCAAGAGTGGCTTTCTTTGACCAGCCAGTGGAAATCTCTGAAGTGGACGCATACATTAGTATAGAGGATGGGATGAAACAATGGTAATATGATGAATGGGTTGCTCACACGTCCATCATCGAATGGAACTTAGAGGACGGGACACTGGGTAACCAATTACTACGATGTTTGCAAAGATATACTAGAAATGAGTTGCAAGATCAAACTGGATATCAGAAAATGTATTAACTGTAAATTTGAAAGAAGAAACAAAACAGGAAGTACTGTATCTTAACACAGCCTAGTTTTGGTTGAAAATGTTTGAATGTTATATGCTGTAATCCTGCTTTTTAAGCCTACAGAAAGCGACCGCTATTGGTTCATTTTATGTATATCTTTGAGTGTGACTATCAATGTATATTATATGGAATGAAAATTGGTTAGTTTTGGGGAAAATGAGATTTGTTTACTATAAACACTTGGGTACACTTTTACACTGTGCAAGAATTTCTGTTATACATTGTTTTTCCCCTAACATAAGGAATATAGAAAGTAATAGCCCGCGAGGCATGAGTTTTTGGAACATGTTGAAGTTGGAATGGTTTGAATCAGTTGGGAATTGTATAAGTAGTTGAAGGACAAAAAACGGTGGAATCAAAGGGTACCTGAATATATCCAAGAAATGCTGATTGAGTACAAACCCAGCAGGGCTCTGAGATCTACAGACTTGGGCGAACTAGTGGAACACAGAGTTCGAAGCAAACATGGTGAAGCTGCATTTAGCTATGATGCTGCACACAGATGGAATAGGCTACCAACAGAAGTGAAGTCAGCCCCGAGTGTAAATGCTTTTAAATCCAGGTTAAAAACTTTGCTTTTTTTCTTATACCTTTGATTAGGGACTTTTAAACAGCTTTAATTAAGTGTTTTTTTTTTAAATTATTATTATTATTTTAAACTTCCTTATGTTAAATGTTTTAAAGTTTGTTGAATAATGTTTTAAGACTGTTAATTTGTAACCTATTTTCATTTATTTTTCTTCCTCTGAATGTTAACTACTGTTTCTTGATGCTTATGTGTTGTCTTTCCTTGTGTAAAGCACACTGAGTTGCCTTGTGTATGAAATGTGCTATACAAATAAACTTGCCTTGCCTTGCCAATAATAACTGTAATATAGGTAGAATAGTGAACGCAGAGCTGGTTGGAAATGTAAGCCTGAAAAAGAGGGAATAACTGTCCAGTATTTGATTTCCAAATGGGTGAAAAATGACAATGGTTGAAACTTGGAATGATTTTTACCTTAGGAGAATTTGTTCCACTTAAAGTGCTGTATCATTCCCTGTAGCAATGGCTGGCTTGTTCCTGGTTTCCTTGAACGTCCTCTCGTCCATCTGCTGTGTTCTGCCTTTCCCAAAAAGGGTGTAGCTGGCGTCACTGATGCAACCTGCCAGGTTTCCTAATTCGTCTTATTGCCCCTCGACCCGGGCCAGAGGCATTAGCTCACCACAGGTCCTAATTGGGACATGTCTAATAACTGAGGTCCCCAGGGTGTGCTCTAATGAATCGAGAATATCATTAATGCCACTGTGACGGATATCGGCTTGCAGTTCTCCAGCATTTCACTTCCTCCCACTCTCTCTCTCTCTTCCCTTCATGGTCCAACAGAGTTATCCACAAACTCAAATCAGTTTTTAACAATTGATTGGTTTTGTCTGCTGGGTCCATCTGTTTTCCCACTCTTTCCGTTGCATTATTTACAGTGTTTGTCTAGGAATAAAGTGGGTGAGTAGCTGGGTCAGCGTCAGCGTCAACAGGTGAGTGGAACAAAAGATGAACGAGTGAGCAGCTGCTGTGCTTCATGGTGAGGGCACCTCGAGGCATCTATCTCTCGCTGTCTGCCACGCTGTCACGGCTCACACGGGGAAACGCCGATGGATTCACCCCGGATCTTAACCTCTCCCCGTCTCCATCTGTCTGCCTGTATGCTGCTAAATGCCCTTCAAAAAAGGGGGGAGATAAACTGGATGCATGCAGCGCCATCTGCAACAGAAGGACACGGGAAGATGTTTGTCAGACAAAACCTTAACTCAGTCTTTTTCTCTTTCTCATAAGTACAGCATGTACCGTCGGTCCGGTTGCAAGCGATACTCTTGTTTTTACAGTTATGTCAGACCATATGTATGGGATATATGCCACGGAAGAGGCGGGACGTTATTTTGCACATCAGTTTATTTCAGGTCCAGGTTGCGAACGCACAACCGAGGGGCACAAAGTCGGAAGCACAAGTATTTTTGACGCAGCCCACGCGTCGCAAACCGAACCGGAAACAAACTGATGTGCAAAAAAACAGTTCTGCCTCTTCCGTGGCATATACACCATTGTTCAACAGACAAGCAGGTTGGGGTTCAGGTTTTCCTTTTTAATTTGAAATAGCTTACGTTAACCTCCAGGATCACTTGTTGCACACTGGACAATCTTAGAATTCAAGGGTGTTTTTTCGCTTTTTAAAATCCATTCAGGTCGTGTCTGTCGCACTAGCTAGCTAGTGCTAAGCTAATCTAAGGGGGGGTTCGTATCTCCGATCCAGCAAGTTTGCAAACCTCCTTTGTGCTAGAAGCCAACAGCGAAGTAGAAGATACACTTTATTGGCTGATTGCTTAGCAATTTAATAAAATGTTCATTAGCCAGATAAACATTCCCATACATGAGCAAACACTTCCGGGTGTCGGGTCTCGAACAGTGCGATTAGTACACATGACAATATGCTGTGATTCATTTTCACCTGAATCAAAAAGTTAGAGACTTTACATTATTCTGATTGGCTGGATTTAGCATTTTCTGCAAAATCGGTGATCGGCTGTAATGTCTTAATTTGCCCAATTCATTAATGACATCATTGATCGGCTCCACAAAATATTTCATATTTATATCATTGTTTTTTTTTTTTTTTTAAATACATTTAAATTGACATCAATTAATGTTTTTTCGTTATTCATGGATTAGGCCAGTCTCTATCCCGCGTGAATGGTGGCGATTGACAGTGAAGTAAATTTACTCGTCAGTTCTTGAAATTGATATTTGCTCCATCTTTATTTTATTTTTTTTCCCCAAACTCACTGATCAGCCGAACAATCTTGGCCGTGAAAAGCCCACAACACTTTTTATTTGGCATTCGTTTTTAATGGCTACTTCAACAACTACTGTAACTCTAATAAAGATTGGCAGTAATGAAAATGGATGAGGGATGGATATTTGTGGCATTCAGGATAAAGATGCATTGACGTTTATATTTTTGGACGGGTGCTTGTGGGATTACGTTAGCAAGATAACCAAATGTGACTGGCAGAGGGTGTGATCAGCCGTGGCAAGCTCTAACATGGGAGGATTCTTGAGTGGAATGACAATGAAGAAAACGAGAGTCGGAAAAGACAATTGGGGAGAAGGAAAATCGGGAGTTAAAGCGGGGCGGCGCCGCGTGAAATAACGTGTTGACGCCACCCCGGCTAACGACCACACGCAGGAACCGAATGACCTTCAAATCTTTCGTGAGTCTTTCTTGCTTGTGCGTCTTTGCAAGTGTGCGCTTCGCGTGTTTACTGTCATGACTCATGCAGTGGCACCGCTTCACATTGATTGACAGCTCATCAATAAACATTGCACCTTGCATATCTAGCAGGCAAACAAAAACCGAGCCCTGTTAAAAGTCTTGGCATGGTTATAGCCTCCAGATGATGTATTCTATGGAGGAAAAATATAATGGTAGAGCTCAATCCAAAAAGTTGAGTTATATGAGCCATCACTAAACATTTGACATCAAGGTAAACTATACTGCAGTGCCCTGACCTTGGCTGTAATAGAAGCAGCACATACTTCTTTATGCATTGGTCACCAGCATAGACAATTTAAATGTCAACCAGGCCCGAGAGGGAAGAAGCAGTGGCAGCACCTCACTATATCAGATTGGAAGACATCCAACATGTCTGACATTCAGTCTCACTGGTGCCTTTCCTCCACGAGTCTAGTCAGCGTGACTTGTGAAAAAAACACAGCATGTGTTGGTGGTGGGGAACACAAAGTTGACCCGAGATGCACTCGGTCAAGGCTTGTCGAACATCACCGTCAAAATGTTCCTCACTGTTGTGTTTTGTAATGTGGTTTCGGGTGGTGGTGATTTGCACTCCGGGGGGGCTGGTAACGTCAAACTGAAGGCACACATGCGCAGGCACGCAAGCGTTTGTCACTGCAGGGGAAACGTAGCACATGGTGACGTAAGAGGAACACGGCATTGATTCAACGCCATGTTGAATCAATGCCACTTTTCGTTCATTTCGCCAAGTGAAGGAACAGGGTCACATGTTTGAGTTTTTGGTTCCCTGCGAGGAATGGGATCATGACATGATCTAAACTTTACATGTTTTAATTTCAAGTAACTAACTAGGTGGAACTTGTGGCTAGCACGTTAACCACACAGTCAAAGGTTCAAAATCTCAGCTCAGACCCGCTTCCTCATGTTTGTCATGTTCTGAGGTTGGATCCCAAAAGTGGAGACACAAATAAGATTTTAACTCTTTATTCGCATAACATCGAGAGGCGTAGAAGAAACTTGATTAGACGAGAAACAACGAGAATGCATCACGAGACGCCAAGCCCCCTTGGGCTGCGGAGATGCACAGAGGAACAGTGGTAACAGAAGCAGTAATCAAACACACACTCCTCAGTTTGCTAGTTGCTAGGCAATTCATATATATGTGTATATATATATACATACATATGTTCGTCTCTGTGTGCCCTGCGATTAGCTGGCAAACCAGTCCAGGGTGTCCCTTGCCTACTGCCCAGAGCCAGCGAGATAGGCGCCAGCACACCCCGCGACCCTTGTGAGGAATAAGCAGGTGAAGAAAACGGATGGATGGATGGATATATATATTCATGAAATGTGTATTCATGTAAATAAAACACTAAGTTGGAATAGTAAAAAAAAAAAAAAAAGCTTTGAAAACAAAGAAGAACAGCATAAATCAGCTCTTCTTACTACAGTCTTACTACAACTCATCAGTGAAATTTTTGCTTAGCAGGAGGATAAGCTGTGGAGAAAAATAAAACAAAACCTTAACATACTAGAAACAAATGACTGCAATTTTGGAATCAGCGTGCCAATTTTAGTTTTAATTAACGTAAAAATCCAGTGATCTATCATTGTAACATTTGTAACTTGCTTCATTTGTTCTCAGGTGGCTTGTTATCACCAGCATTAATTAAAATAAACATTGTGCATCTTAAAGGTGCTCAAATACACACATTCTCAAATGAATTGTCATGCTAAAAAAAAATTTAAAAAAAATTCCGACCTTCCCGTGGAGGCATCATCTAAATGATATTCAATATGCGGTTCATTTGCAAACCAAATGATGTGGCACGATTCCAGCTGGGTCGCAATTGCTGTCAAGAGTGGGGAGGACCCACAACACTGCAACCTAATCATATGGAATAGCCTGTCACGGATCATGGAGTACAAATAATGCTTTTTCTGTAGGAATAAGACTGGAGCAAATTAAGCCCGATTAAATAGTAACAGGTACTGTACGGTCGGACGTGATATGATGTCTACATTATGGATGATTAGAAAGATGAGAGGTTGGGGGCCATTATTAATCAGGGGTGGCCGATATGTGGCTTTGAGTTTCACTTTTTTACTTAGTCAAGCAGCAGGTGGGAGTCAAATCAGCGTCAGTGCCTTGATTATCAATCAGGCGTTTCACTGTCTGTTATGATTCTCACAAATCCAGTTCAGCATTAATCCCAAACGTTTGGATTGAAAAGATAGATTGTTGTTCTACCGGCACTTTCCTCAAGCAGGTGGATGATTGACAGGTGCTTATGTGAGCAGTTGTGGCGTAATTATGTGCGAATTCTGGGAGGTCGTGACAACTGCTTCTTGATCACAACTCTCTTGCTGAGGTAACAGGTCGAGTTGACTGTAGACGGGACACAATAATGACCAAAGGCACAAAAAATATAAAAAATAAAAATAAAAATAAAAAGTCCCCTTGCTCTCACTGTTTGATGGATGAAGATTCAGCTTGTATTCTATAACGCTTCACTTATTTAGCCCATTATAGCAATAAAAAGTTAATATTTTGTCTATAATTAATTTGATACTTTCATTATTTTTCAAGTACAATTAGTATCTTTCAAAACACATTTTGCAACTTGCTGTCGACTGAAAATGACATCACAAGGGGTCAGGTAACCAATCACAGGTCACCTGTTTTCTCGGTTTGGTCATGTGACATTCACAAGCTGAGCTGATTGGCTATTCGAGCCCTTGTGATGTCATTTTCAGTCGACAGCAAGTTGCAAAATGTGTTTTGAAAGGTACTAATTGTACCGTATTTTCCGCACTATAAGGCGCACTTAAGAGCCTTCAATTCTTTCAAAAGCTGACCATGCGCCTTATAATCCAGTGTGCCTTATATATGGATCAATATTGAACAGGTCTCGCTATCAAGACGCTATCGGTGACGCGCGTGCGCAGAAGATCCCGCCATCTTGGATCGCTAGCTAATACTAATACTTTACCTCAGAGAAAATAACAAAACAGCTGTTTATTCATTTTGGGAGTGAATGGAGTTGTCGGAAAGCTGGTTTGTAATCTATTAATAAAGTTTGACTGACATATCTGACTGTTTTGTTGACGTTCCCTTTAGCGCAGCACCATCTAATGGATGCATAACGTAACCGCAGCCTCTACTGTAGCGCCTTATATATTGAAAAAGTTTTAAAATATGTCATTCATTGAAGGTGCGCCTTATAGTGCGGAAAATACGGTAACTTTGTCCTAATTTTGTCCTTTAAAAAAGAGACAACACAAAAACACGTACAGATTGAAATTTGATTGAGAATAAGGAATTCAATGACACAGCTACCTTATTTTTTTTCCTCTAAATTCTATACTATAATTTTCAAAAAGTATCAATATCTGCATCGGCGATACTGGCCCTGTATTTACTTGGTATCAAATCGATACCAAAATTTGCAGTATCGCACACCACTAACATTAGTTGCTGGACCTTATCCATCTCCAATAAACACTCACCCATGAGTTCACCCATGAGTGGTATCAGCAGTGTGAAGAAAGTGACTGAAACACGGTCCGATGCCTTCTCATTGGAGGATAAAGAAAGCACTATTTTTTTTCCCCTCTCCTTTAATTGACAACAGCTTTCTTCGGGTGCTTAACCGATAAGACAACACCAAGTGTCCTTGTTCTCATGATGCAGACACAATTTAGACACCGAGATGCCGAGTCATGGTCGCGAATAAAGCTAGCAGTTGTTCCCACTTTCCACATCGCTTTCTGCATTTTTGTTGATAGCGCAAAAGAGAGAAAAAGGAATCTAGGGGCACGGATGGGGTTGCGTCCTTCGGTCGCAATTCAAGCGTCTCATCACGTAAGGTACAGTCGTGTCCCGCTTATCTCCAACTTGGCTGCAGATCAATAAGATGTCACCTGAAGCATGGCCGCTAATACTAAACCTGCAGACTGCATCGTTTGAAGGTGTCTTCATCACTGCCTCTCTCACACCATTATATCCTTATTTTACTTTTTTTTTTTTTTTTAACCCCAAAGGCGATTGGGAGTGACAGTCTCCAGATGTTTCTTTTCATTCATGTTGCGCGGCGACAAGATGTGGACCATCTTCGATTGTGTCCATATTACTCATTTCAGTCTATGAAAAGTGAAGATGCTCACTCAAACTTGTTGAAACGCAAAACAACTAAGCAGCAGATGAAATGCCAATAAATGTTCCAAGAGGGGGAAAAAAACAAACAAACAGAAGGTCATCTATTTTCAAACGTTCAAGAAGTGCTTGAAGGTCTTTAAATTGAACAGAAGAGAAGAATGCACCTTATCCTCGGCTGGCAAGCTGCCACTCTTGTGCGCCTTTCATTTGGCCACTGAAAGAAAATGCTCTCTCAGATAATGGCGCCCAGTGTCAGATGCTTTTCCCTCCATTTAAAGGAGAATTACTGGCTGTTAGAGGTTGCTTGAAGAGGGGGTGGGGGGTGGGGGGGGGGGCAATGCTGCTTGCCACACTCTTGAACATACAGAGAAGATAAACCCAGAACGATGGAAGTCGGTTAATATATTTTTGTACCGCATGATTTCAATAATTTACTGGCATTTAATGGCAAATTAATCACACGAGCGGAAAAATATTTAAACCTAATACAAATATGGTTGTATCTTTTACTTTATTGAGACAGTATTTCATAGTAATTCGAGATCTATTCGAAGTTAAAAAATATACAATGTATAAGGTCATTTTTCTGCCACTAGATGGCATTAGCGTTTCATGCTGTGCATATGTGGCACCAACAGGCATTTTTCTTTCATATTAAAAGCTAGTTCATTTCAGATGATGGATGGATGGATGGATGGATGGATGGATTTTGAACATGAAGTAACTTGTGCACATTTTTAAAATTGTAAATTACAAATTGACTCTAGTCTCCACAAATCTATACATTATTATTCTATCTATTCAGTAATATCCATCCATCCATTCATCCATTTTTTACCGCTTACTTCTCACAAGGGTCGCGGGGGTGCTGGAGTCTATCCCAGCTAGCTTCGGGCAGTAGGCAGGGTACACCCTGAACTGGTTGTCAGCCAATAAAACCCAAAAACGTATAAATACATTTTTTAATACTTTGTCCTGCACTCCCAAAAACGTATTTATAATTTATTTTAATTTTATTTTTTTTATACTAGAGCATACAGAAGGCTTTGACGCAGCTTCTTACATGAAGAGGTCTCTTAAAGAAATAGTAGTTATTACAAACAATGGGCAGCAGGTGGCAGCAGAGTATACGAGATGAGCCAGTGGGCATGTTGCAACAAATTATTTTTCCCAATGTTTTCAACATGTTTGTGTATAATGAGTAAACATAGCTATATTTTGATGCTAATTGCTGCAAAATGGAAACAGATACAAATATATATATTTTTTTCCTGATGAAAGAAGAGACTAATCTTTGTTTTGGTAGGTTCCATGTTTTTTATTCTTGCAAAATCCGTCAAAATCCAGTAATACAGCTGGGCGCAAAGGGGGTTGCTTCAGTGAAAATGGCTGGGAGGGAATGAGTTAATACGTATCACTAAATTGTGTTTTGGTAGCTCCTTGGCATAGTTTCATACAGACCCGCATTGTCATTTACTCGGCTCTCGGTTCTCAAAGGGCTCTGAGAGGACCCATGTTGTCCACTTTGAGAGCTGTTGCAACCTAGCTAGCGGCAAATGCTAACTGGCACTAACGAGTGCGTTGTGTTCTCGAAGTAGGGAAGCAGTGGTGGTGCTTCACAGTCCAAATGGCTCTTTAAAACATTGTGTAAATTAGCTGCCGTGACGCACACTCAGGAACTTTTCAGTTAAATGCACTATTAACACGCTAATTTTGACACCCCTAATATACACATATACAAACGCAACTCAAGTAAAAATATTGAATAGGAGCAGTGATTTGGCCCTGAAAGAGTTGAAGAGTGACAAAGGATTTCATATTTTAACAACTAACGATGCGTCACAGCGCCTTTTGTATCTCAGAAATGAGGCAGGAAATTCTCCAGTGAACACTAAGACCCCAGGAGAACAAGATCACAGATAATATGCAGCACACAGTTTGAGCTGCTTCGACTAACCCTGGAGCAACGTTGCATAGTGAAACATGCTTTCGTCACAGTATGAAAAGTGAGAAAAGTCGTATTTAGTAAATCCCTTGGAAACTACATTTAGATTATTTGATCACAGTGGCTTTACTTCAGAATATACATAGAATTAATTCTGGCCTTCGATTGCGGCCTGATGAATACGCTTGTTTGACGGGCTGCAATAATGACACATACAGATGTTGTAATTCGTGGTTAAACATGTCAGTCAAGACGGTACAATTTTACCTGAGACTACAATAAAGGGAGCAACCCATTAGCAGCTTTATCAGGACCCAATCCAGACATTTACATCAATCATTTGCAGATTTCTGACAATTACACATAATGAAGTAGCTGTAGAGTTGAAAGCAAATTTCACCAGCGCCAAAAGCTTGATTAATAGCACATCCTGCAGGCTTTAAGTGCACATTTAGCCTGAAAGCAAATTTTGGAACATTGACATATTAAGTGCCTTTGCCTCAAGTCTACTATGTTAATCGCAACATCTCAAATATTGTATTTTCGTGGGTGTCAAAAAAAAAAAAAAGTCAGACAACTTTATTCCATGCAATGCAAAAGCAAAGCAAATGTTTGACAAAAAAGTTGCAAGTGAACAAGTATCCATTATCTGTTTAACACCAGTTTAATTGGCCATGACTGAACTGAGACCACTCCCACAGCGGCGTGGCACTCATACCTGATCTACAGAATTACCAACATGGGGTCTAACCTGCCTCTGTGCAGTTACCGCACGTCACGTAGGAATGACGTCGTAAACAGAATCCACATTTCAATTGGAGATGCATCATGATGAAAACTGTAACAGTATCATCTGTGAATATAACCTCTGATTTGTGCTAAGAATAACTTGCAGCCGTGTAAGCACTTTTATTCAAATATGTGATCTGCGCATAATGTGTGACGTAAAAACCTTCATGTATATTTTATGTGATTCTACCTTTTGTAAATGAAAGCTGCTCCTCTTTCACCACCTCATCTCTCGTTGGATTATAAGGTCAGCAAAAACTTTTTAGAGCTATTCTTTCCCATTGTGAAAATGAATAGTAAAAAAAATGTGCAAGATGCAGATATGCTTTAGCTTTCAACTCAAGGTGAACGCAATATCCTCGAGTGTCTTTCAGCAAGTGACTTCAGACAAGGTACCAGCTAGAATGCTCATATGAAGAGTTGTTATTGTTTTGTTTTTTGTGTCGTTTCTGCAATGTTCAGTCTGTCGCATCTCAAACCTCGTTCTGTCCAATTGATAGACATCCATCTCAATACAAATGACAGCAAAGGATTAAATCAACCTCTTCTGTCACATCTCAAAATACTTGGTAAAAGTGAAGCAGATTTCGATCCACCATAGCATGACTAAGCAGTTGAATAGGACAGGTTATAAAAAAAAAAGGAGAGAAAAACGTACCTTATGCAAACGACAACACAAGCACTCAAAACAGGGACGGCGGATCAATCACAATTATATATATTTTTTAAGTCATTGGATAATACTCTGGCTTCGAGAGACAAGGATTAAATGAACACTGGAGCTAATCTCCGAATAGCCCTGAAGGCGTTTCGTTTTTGAGCACAACGTGTGTGATGATGAACAGGTGACGAAGTAATGATAGCTCGGAGAGGGGATGAATGGATCGCTGGCGGGTACGCAGGTGAGCAAACAGCAATCTTGCGGCGGAGGAGGAGCGGCAAGGGGATCACGGCGGGCGGACCAAAGTAATAACCAAGAAAAGCGAAATGAATTCTTTCAGGTGGAATCAACCTGACAATTACGGATGTTGTCAGGATAAAGATGGAGGATAACGAAGACATTTCTGGACACAGCTTTCTTTGCTCGCGAATTCCAAACATGTTGCGCCTTCTCCTTTGTTCACCGAGCCTTATATATTGAGTCCAGCCCTGGGGGAAGTCTACAGTCCTCCAAAATCCTTATTGGCCACGTTCCAATACTCTGATCATCACAGTGAATGTTTACCATTGTTTGTGTCTATTTTAAGTTATAACATAAGCGATTCTTAGCACTAGTTTTGACTTTAGTTAACAAACGACCCTTTGTATGAGTTTTTCAAGCTATGCACATTTGTCAACATAAACTCTGCCTCTAGGAACGTACATGTTTTGTTATGCGACATGTGCATGTATAAATTTCTAATGAAAACTCTTTGACCGCCAAAAGCTAGGGTTGTGCCCAAAAATCGATTCATAAAAGAATCGAGATTCTCATTTATTAATCGAATCGAATCAAATCGATATTAATATCCAAAAATCGATTTTATTTAAATTAGAAATGAAGAAGAAGGGGAAAAGGCAGTTGTAGCCCACATGCTGTTTTTGTGGAAAAATGCACTTACAATACAAAATTGATAAATGTTAAAAATAAAAAAAATAATAAAAATAAATAAATAAACAAAAAAAAAGATACTTTAATGTCTGTATTTGTCATTTTGTCTTGCAAAGCAGACTGGAGTAGATCATAACAATGTTGTGCATATCTGTAAATTGAAGCAGAAATCATTTGTCAATCAAATCATTTTGAATTGAAAATCGTTTGAATCGAAAATCGATTCTGAATCGAATCGTAGACCCAAAAGTCGTAATCTAATCGAATCGCGAGACAGTCAAAGATTCCCAGCCCTACCAACCTACCAAAAACGTTTAATGACGTATGCTAAACTCCTAATAAATACCGCCATAAGCGTTAATTGATGTTTACTACGTTTTTTGTTTGTTTGTTTGTTTGTTTGTTTGTTTTTTATGGGCAGTGCAACATCTTGTGCAGCTCTGCCTTGTCATTGGGGTTGTGAAATCCCAAAACTCTTTTCAATGGGCTCACGGTGACATGACGAATCTGATGAAAAAGAACGTTTTCAAGGATGACGTGAACGAGAGCGTCACTAAACAAAAAATATTAGCGTCAACGTCACTGTTGTGCACAATATGTATCTTTTCAGAAAAAGCTTGTCTTCTCTTTGTTTTTCTATTTTCGCTTACTAAAGAACGGAATAACCCATACGGAAAAGACATAGATAAAACTTATAAAAAGCAAGTGTGTTGTGCTTAAAGGATTATATATGATTTACTCCTGAAAGTGGCCACTTTCGCATTCTTTTCATACACATATTTCTAAGTATTAAGTATGAAACATATAAAAAATATGTACGTGAAATATAAGGAATGACTATGGCAAAATATGCTTTCCATATATGTTTCATGTAAGCTTCACAGTATATTCATCATATGTCCGACATAAAAACATATATTTTTCATATATGAATGTGTACCATTATATATATGTTTTATGTATATGAAATATATCTGTTTTGAAGGGAAACTACACTTTATGTATATGTTTTATGTATAAAAAATATATCTCATTTAAAGGAAAACTACACTTTATGTATATGTTTTCTGTATAAAAAATATAACTCATTTAAAGGGAAACTATACGTTATCTATATGTTTCATATAGGTTTTTTATATGTCAATATATACAAGATTAGCCAAAAACATATATGGGAACAGTATGGGCCAAAAGTTGAGACACACCTTCTCATTCAATACCTCATTTTCATGACTACGTATATTGTAGATTCTCAATGAAGCCATCAAAACTATGATGACAACTATTGAACACATTTGGAGTTATGTACTTACCAAAAAAATCTGAAAATAATACAATAAATACAGTACATAAATAAATAGCCACCCCTTTCTCTGATTACTTTTTTGAACATTCTTGGCATTCTCTTGTTGAGCTTCAAAATGTAGTCAGTCACACCTGAAAGGGTTTTCCAAACAGTCTTTAAGAGTTCTCAGACGTAAGAATGCCAAAAGTAGTAAAAAAATAAATAAATAAGTAACCAGAGCAAAGGATGGCTATTGTTACAAATATATAATATATTATAAAACATTGTTTCTGGTATTTTACCTTTTTTTGTTCAGTACATAACTCCACATCAGCTCATACATAGTTTTGATGCCTTCAAGTGAGAATCTACAAAGGAACCAACCATTCATGAGAATAAAGCAAATGCATTGTAAAAAAAAAGTACATTTCTACCTTATAAGGTAGAAATGTACTTTTTTTTTTCTAATGAAAGAATGGAATCCAATCTTTCATATGGTATCCACCATGTTTATGTAGTCATAGTGCACAATATTCTGAAAACTTACTGTCGGGGTTGTTTTTCTGATAACGCTTGGCAGTCAGAGTTAACGTGGCAAAAATGTTTGACTGTATGGGAAAAAAAAGACAAAAACACAAAAATCGATGCCTTCTCTCTGTGGCAGCAAACTGTTGTGTGTGCAGCCGGAAGTTCCACAACAGAACTTTCACCCCCACACGCGCTTCTTCCAATTACAATTCTCACAGCGGCCGTCAGATTTTTGATCGAGGCAAAACATTGACCCTACGTATGAAATATAGAGTATTTATTGTCTTAGAGCTGATCCGTACAGTAATTCTTGTATTGGAACATCTCTTTAATTGAAAGAAAACAAAAAAAAAAAGACATAAAAACAAAAATTGATGCCTTTTCTCTGCGGCAACAAGCTGTTGTGTGTGCAGCCGGAAGTTCCGCCTACACAAACATGCTTCTTCCAATCACAATTCCAACAGTGGCTGCCTTAACTCATTTGTTCCCAATAACGTGTAAATAATTTTTTTTAATGTTTTAAGTGTCCCAAAGACGTATTTATACGTTTTTTTTGTTTTTTGATGCTAGAGCATACATAAGGCTTTGACGCAGCCTCTCAACTGCAAAGAACGGTTGCAGAAATGGTAGTTATTACACAAACGGCCAGCAGGTGGCAGCAGAGCAAAGGAGATCAACCAGGGCCATCTAGAAAAAAAGCTCAATTACTTACAATTTTAAATAAATTTGTGACAACTGATGAAACTTAGCTCTCTTCTAATGCTAATTGCTGCAAAACGGAAACGGATAGAAACATACTTTTTTTTCCTGATGAAAGAAGAGACTTTAATCTTTCTTTTGATAGGTTCCATGCTTTTATAGCAATAGAACACAATATTCTGTGGGCCTTGCAAAATCAGTCAAAATCCAGTAAAACAGCCGGGAGCGAACGGGATTGCTTCTGTGAAAATGGCTGGGAGTGAATGAGTTAATGTGGGAGTGAATGAGTTAATGTCACGTCGCAAAAAAAGTATAGTCATAACATGTAAACGATTTAGGGGCTGGATCGGTATAATTGCTTTTCCATTCATTTCAATGGGAAAATTTACCTCGATTTTCGAATGTTTCGAGTTACAAATGGGGTCACGGAATGAATTATGTTCATAAATTGAGGTTGCATTGTACATCTCACAAAAGCAAACGGAAAAGCGACGCGGGCATGTTGCTGACTGCGACATCATTTGGGATTTTATTTCGCAACGTCACAACACAAGATTGCTTGCATGACAAATGACTTGGCATTTTGAATTCCATTTGAAAAGTAAACAATCAGGCGACACACATTGGGTTAGATTTTGGGGAAAATAATACAGAAGCAATTTTAAAACAATGAGAAATACACAGGTTGCATAACCATTTCCACCAAACAATGCGTAGCCCCCCTGACAGAAAGGCAAGCCTGGGCACATGCACCCATTCCATCCGAGGGAATAATGTGGAAAGGCTACCTCTGCATATGTATGTAACGCAATTAGTCTGCTAGTGAGTGACTGGCGCCCCTTGGGTGGGATAAAACAGGACGGCCTCTTTTGGTCCACCAAGCTGCTTGGTTAAATATTGATGCCCCTGCCTGGAGCTGTTTTCCACGCTTGTTTCGTCAGACTGCAATGTAGCCACTGGCTGGCTCAACCACTGCGCTGGGAGTTTTGTGAAAGGCCCCGGAGGTCTCAAGCAGCTCACTTACATGACAGCTGCCAGAGTCTGTTGTTTGACGGCTGAGGGTTTAATGTACTCGTCACTCACAAAACCTACAGGGCGTGCGTCGAGTGCAAAGTCAAGACGTGTTTTCTTGCAGTCTGCGGACGTCTGGGCCAGTGATTGTGAATTGACTCACTAGTCCAATTACGACTTTCCAGTCTTCAATATATGTTTTTTAAACATCCATGTTGAGAAATAACCTATATTTCCTGTTAGCCATGTGTGTCATTATTAGGCCTGTTAGATTCTTACAGTATGATAACCATGAGCAAAAATTTCACAGTATTAAAACTACAACTCTAAAATGACCCTTTTTGAAATATTTGGGTAAATAAAAACATTTTTCCCGATTGAAAACAATCTAATTTTAAAACAAAACATAAAATATTTAGTATAAAAGAAACATGTATCATGCTACGTTTAAATAAATACATGTTACAATCTTCTGCTGTTTCAAGTCTACCATGGGCTACTCATGTAGTCCTTGGGGCTAACTAGTACCCACTGGCACTTAAAAAAAAAAATAATAATTATGACAATGCACATTAATCTGAGCAAAAATCTGATTTTGAAGTATCTTGTATTGCTCATTCCCTCGTACTCCGTTACGCGCAAAGAAAGAGAATTAAAGAATTAATGTTCATAACTTAAATTAAAGCTTATTTACCCCATTGAGCAAGCAGCCAATCAAATTGTGCCCTGCAAAGAGGTCCCCTCAAAAAAGAACCTGCTGACAGCCAATATTAGCAGTTATTGAAAACTTCGGTCAAACCAGTAATTGCTCCATGCTTAAGTGACACATACAGAAACCGTCTTTTCAAATAGTGCTTTTGTTTTCACTTTAATTTTTGGTCATTATTTATTTGGTTTGAAACATCTTTGATTATTTTATTTTTTTTTGGCTCTAATTTTTATTTACTAAAAGCAGAATTTGTAGCATTTCTGTCTCACCACAAAAAAATTCTAAGTCAAAACGTTTGCTCACAACTCCCACAGTCCAAAATCAATAACTGCATGAAGACGCGAGTGTTAATGATCGCTATTGTCAGTTTCCAGCTTCTTTTTTTTTTTTTAAATGGTAAAACACAAGATAAAAATAAATCAACTAAATTCAGCCAGGGTACCATTTTTGGGAGCACCAATAAAGCGAGCAACCCGTTTAAGAAACTCTTATTTCCCATTCAATATATTGTCTTTCTTCTTTATGTCTGAAGAAAGATTTCCCTTTGAGGGAAATTCCAATATTTTTGTGTGGCACAGTTTGAAAATGAAGAAAGCACAACAGACCGTATAACCGTGCGATGAACTTCCTCAACTTCCTCCTCAAGCACAAGTGAGTGGTTGATGAGTTCCTGTGAGAGGGAGGCGGGTCATTGTAAAAACTCACAGCGTTCCTCGGTTATCTTTGCCTTTTTGTACTGGAGAATCCCAAGAGGGGTTGAATAAAACCATGACTGATGAGATCATTAGCAGATTTAATAAGACTTATCATAAAACTTGGATAACAGTTGAAGAAGCTATTGTAGATTCCCCGGAGTCAAAAATCGTTCTTGGACAGATCTCAAGATCATGACTTCAATCTACGCACTAGTGACTGAACAGTCGATCTATTTCAGCTCCCTATAGAAAACTTGTGATGTTATAAATTTGGCCATACATAGCGCAATATGTAATGTGTCAACGGAAAGAGGGACCTGCCTATGCTCACTGTGCATGTGTGATAGTGGGAAAAGTCAGAGCGAGGAGTTGAAAAGCCCTCGTGTGTGCAAATGTGGAAGGTATTACGGCAGACGCCATTATGAAATGGGACGGATGTGACAGGAACAAAGTCACTCTCACAGCAGGAGACTCCGTGTAACTGAATGAATAAACAGCAGGAGAGGCGAGTTGCCCCATCATGTGAAAAGGTGTGTGTAGGTATGTGCGCTTCTACTGGCCGACGTCGGCGTCATGAGCCATGAATTATTCTCATCATCCATCCGGTTGTACTTTATGTTGCTCTAAACGGGATTTATAATTGTGTACTTCCCTATCTGAACATTTCCTCACTACACTGTGAGTACTGTTATCCTCCCACTTCCACTAGTCTGAGTACACCATCGTACAAATAATGCTCCATAATGCAACAGCCCTGAAATAAATCGACCCTTCACTCGGTTCGGTTTATTTTCAATTTATAAATGTTGATTCATCCTGATGTTTTTGTCTGTAAGAATTCCAGTGCTGATGATGAAACAGACCACGTTCTAACGACACATTTTTTCCAATGCCTTGAAATGCCATCAGATCCCTTAAAATTGTAGTTTTATTTACTATTATGTTAAAGGAACATAAGACTTGTGAAAAACTAACCAGCTATTCTGTGAAATGGTTAATTTGAAGTCTTCCCTGAAAAAAAATATGCCAATTTATGTTGAGCAATTATGATTTTATAGCACTTTTTATGAATATTTTTTTGTTAAGTACTAGGGATGTAACAATAAGGGCAATATCGTGATATCGTGATATTAAAACTGCCACAAAATCATCGTCGCCATGTTCATAATATTTAAAAGAAACACATCTGTTAAAAAAAGTCAGGTTGATTTCCATTTGTGCAGTTCTAGCACCCTCTGGTGGCTAGTTTATTAGTGCAATTTAATTTTCATTTGGGATGTTTTGGCCTTCTGTGTTTAAAATCTATGCTAATTGTTAGATGAAGAGAAACGTAATATGCTTGTGAAGCGAGTCAATATGTGGGGGAACCGAATGTGTGGGTGCATTAACAAGTAAGCACCTAAATATTGTTATTCGAGATTGTAAGTGGTTTATATGCACTGCTGTTTTGTACGAAAGCATAATATTGTGCTTTTATTTTTTTTATATGAGCTCTTCATTTTTTTTTCACAATATTGTGACCTTTTTTAAATATCGCCAACCCCCCCACGATATTGTGATAATTATCATATCGTGACCTTCATATCGTGATAATATCGTATTGTGAAGTTTGGATATCACTACATCCTTATACTGTATCGGGCATTTTGGACAGTCACGTGATCATCGTGACATATCGTGTGCTTAAAATACACATTGAATTACATGGAATGAATGACAACAAAGAGGAATTATCGCTTCCCATGGTGGACATCCAAGGTGGAATTACGCCTTACAACAAAGAAGCACTTCTTCAAAAGCAGTACAGCCACGGAGGACAGGGCAAAGATTTGATTCCAACCAAGAGCTGGATAAAACTGGCAGATCCAGCCGGCGGCGAGTCGAAGTGGAGGGTAAACATCCGGGTGACTTGTAATCTGCTAGGCTAAGCTACGTTGTGTGCTAAGCACGCTTTAGCCCACATTAGGAGCGCCCACCCCACATCGAATGACATGAAACCGGACGTGTTGAGGACTTTACTCTGAACAGAATTGGCACAGTATTTGGGATCAAAGACGTCTTTTTCTCACCCATTACGTCAGCAAATTCCAATTGAAATGAACGAAGACGGCTTCCGGTTACGCATGGGATACGTTACGTTAGAATTCTGATACTTAATCGGTTTAAAATAAAATTCAGGTAATAAGATGCCAGATATATTTGCACTTTTATTCTTTGTACACAACGCCTAATCCAATACTGGAAAATGATTCATAAATGTTGTATCGCTTTAAGGTGGTGTTCTAAAGGTGAAACAGTGGCTTAGTAGCAGTCCCTTGAGTTCTGTCAGAGTTCTCTTGGATTGATGCTGTTTGCTGTTTTGGGGATTAATGTTAAGACTTTTTATCTCACTCCCACGATCCACATCTGGCTTCTGGTTTAAGAAAATAACATGAGATACTGAACGACATTTTCCCTGCATTTGTGTCATCCGGTCTCAACCATCCCTCTAAAGTACCGTTGCATTTGACAAGACTCAAACATTCACAGCCTATGTCAGAAATGCATCTCCCGAAGTTAGTAATGCATCAGTCGATCAATGTCATAGAGGTGAGGCGGCGAACCACCTCCCGTCTCGTCTCGTCTCTCTCTCCTTGGCAAAAGATGTTCTTTTTATGTTGAGCACAGACCCTGACGCTTCTAAATGAGAGGCAAGATTTCAGACTGCCAATTACTTCAAAATGCAGAGAGATCCAGGATAACAGCCAATATCTGCCGGCTCAGCCACCTCTGTTGCAAATAACCCCAGGGAAAGCCAGCCAAACTTCAAAACCGCGTCGAAATGTAAATTACGGGACTAAGTTTACAATAGAGCAGAATTAGACAAAGACCTTGTGGAACTTTCACATGACCTCTGCGCATTATTTACAAAATACTTACACATTTTACTACTGAGAACTGTAACAGCAAGACTGCACGAGTCACTTGACATTTATTTTTTGTTGCGGTATTCAATGGCAATTAAAATTATTAACTGCCATTAAAGAGTTGTAGTGAAGTCCACCTTTACTGTATCTAGTCCAAGACAAGTCCGAGTCACAAAGGCCCAAGTCTAAGTGAAGTCTGAGTCCACAAGATCTGAGTCCAGATGATTTCAAGAGTAAACCATAACACAAAAACACTATTCACACAACCAAAAAATGAGAGAAATTTCATTGTACTCAACACTCTTCTTAGATGGCATAGAACCCAATCAGTATTTTAGCTAACACTGGCTATGTTGTTTGTTAGCAAACTGTGCTAAAGTTGCTGCTGTGACGCTAACAATATCTAGACATTTTTGTTGTGCCTCTGCAAGTGTCGAGCAAAATGGTGCCATGGTGGCGTATGTGTCCGAAATTGTCTACAGAATCAACAGTTTGCTATGTTTTTGTTTTTTTTGTTTTTTGTATCTGTTGTGGCTAAACCCTAGTTCTCAATGGTTAGAAAAAAACATGTTCTAAAAGAAAAATGCATAGTGGTGGTCAGGTTAATCAATCAGATGGCTTGCTGGCCCGGTAGCCACGGTTACCGGGTGGACAACCTCAATGCCGGTTTATTTTGATTTAAAAAAACACTTTATTTCAAGTTTCTTTTGAAGGAGGGTGCAAATTTTCTGGAATCAAAACTTAATTGGACTCGGTTGAGTTGTCAAGAAGGTTGTGCGAGTCAAATCTCTGACAACAAAAATATGTGTCGAGTCCACAGCCCTGGTTCATAAAACGTTCTAATAACCATGACAATAACCCAGTAGGAAACGTTAGTTAGTGTATTTTCTGTATGACTGGAATGTGTAGTGTGGGATGTACTGTTTTTTTACAACAAGATTTTGGCTTCCAATCTTGCTTTTGTCCAGGTACTTTGGCTTCCTCCCAGAGTCCAACAAGACTGTAAATCCCTGTTGAGTACCCCTGCTCTAAAATGGGTGTGAGTCATTGTTTGTTGCCTCTTATAGACAGAGGGGCTCCGTTCCAGAAGTGTCAGGCCTGTGACTGGTTAGTATTCAGTCCAAGATGCACTCCTCACTTACAACTGTATATCCGATTTGATAGACTTCAGCTTCTGGATAGAAAATGTATGTTGTATGTCGGCTACACTTCTCTATTATTCTATGAGAATCAATGAGGTTTGATGGAATATTAACCAATCATTTGAAACATCACTCTAGAATACATTCTTATTTGGAATAAAGCTATTTTGCAATCCATGTAAACATACACACTGTGTATACGAAGCACAAAACAATGGCTCCCATTTGATTGTGTATCCCGCCGTCTCCTGGCGACCATTTTGTATTAACACCGCCTTTTAATGAAAGAAGGTGCGCGACTCTGCACTATTGACTTAAGCAGAAGGTCAGCTGGAGACCAAAGTGTCCCTGTGATGACCAGGCAGGGCTTGTGAAGGGAAGAGCCAAGCGTCTCGTAATGGCGAGAGGCGGTCTTCGGGAAAAGGGCAGGTCAAAGCCTTCAGGGTACGTGGGCTGCTGAGCTCCACGTGTACTGCGCTCATTTTTTCATTACATCGTGCTTATTAGAACTGCCCTCAGGCAGCCTTCCAGTCTCACTGGTGAACATTTATTTTTCTAGTTGATTACATTTTGACATTAACTTTAACGCGTCCGTCTTGGGTACAGAAACGAACCACAGTTTTGTTTGTTTCATCCGGCAGAGAAACCACAACCATGGTGGAAAGAATAAAACTCACTTTGGCTTTGCAATAACACGTTGATTTGAGGGTATAACGTGGCAGTAATTAGCGTCCGCCCTGAGAGGCGGTACCAATTAAACAGGGTGAACAATTCTCACTGGTTTGGGCACGCTTGCTACATCGGGCACATTCGTCTTGTCATTGCAATTGGTCATGCTGGGCTGTATGATCGATGATGTGACAGAGACGTACCGGGTCTCCTTATGCCGGTATTTACACACCGGGAGAAGAGAGGAGGCAGCAAGAGCATTTGTAAAAAAGAGTGTCTGTCTCTGTTGGTGACCAGCAAGAGGTGGAATCTGACTGGTACCGTGGGTCTGAAAAATAAACTGGTGTATAAAGGCCATGTAGAAAAAAGTCCAGATCAGACTGTCCTTTGGTGTATAGGGGGCCCTTGAGGACTCAATAATGACAACAGAGAGGCAGCAGGATCCCAGATCCTGACAAGGCATAACTGGACAGGCTCATAAGAAAGGTCAGCATTGTCCTGCAGTGTCCCATGGAGTCAACAAAGGAGGAGGGGGAGAGGAGAATGGTAGGAAAGCTATCTTTGAACAACAACTCCCACCCGAGGCAAGAAACCATCAAAGCATTCAGCAGCTTATTCAGTGACATCCTCCTTCACATCACCCGCTGCAAAAAACGAAATCTTAACTAAGATATAATTTCTTAAATCTAACCTAAATTTGGCTATTTTGCTTTGACAAGTTATTTTTTATTAAAATGAAATTGTCAGACATGATCATTGTGCTTATTTTTAGATAATTTTTACTTAATGATCTTATTTGATCAAGCAGTCTTAGCCTTGAGTGTTAAAAGCCAGTTTTAAGTACCATGAGGCAACAAGCATTTTCCATATTTTAAGATGACAACTAACCAACATCAAAGGCCCTGAACTGGGGTTTCATAACATGAATTTTCTCATTTTAAGATGTTGCATAATAGAGAAATAAGATAAAAGGAAAAATTACAAATATGAAAACAGACAAGTGCAAGTTTGTAGTTTTGTTATCTTTACTAAGCTTATTATTCATCTGTCCAATATTCCGACATCTAAATTCAGTGGTCTAGTGGTAGAGTGCCTCCCCCGCCTGGGTCAACTCAATTCAACTTTATTTATAAAGCATCAAAGACAATAAAAATGTGACCTGTTACTTCCCTGATTGACATTCAGGCAAAGTTATCCAAGAGTAAAAAAAATACATATATATTTTAAGAAAATTTCAATTTATTACATCATGGAGAAAGTAAATATAACTTGTTTTTTGTATAAAAAATAAATAAAAAAAAACTATTTTCAAGATCACTGTGGTTGATATGGTAATAGTATTTTCTTATTTTTCTAAATCTTACAAATTTAAGTAAAATGTTCTTGTTCTGTTGGCAAATAATTTTGCTTATTTGCAGTAATGATTTTCTTATTTTACGATATTTTTTCTTAAATCTTCTACTGTACTTTTTGCCTTACAGCCACAGGTGTGATCGTGAGTACCACTATTGACATATGCATATATAAACTGCTCTCAAAAGCATGTTAGCATTAGTCACGTATAATTGTCACGCCATTAATTTTGATGTTTTCATCCCAATTGTGTATCGGTTACATGATATAGTCATCAAATAAAACATATAGCACCTCTAGCAATTTAAAAATTGCTATTGAAAATAGTCATTTAGTAATTGTCAGCGAGGTGGTACTGGCAATAAAAGGAATATTTGTGGTCAATTCTGGTGGTGCTTTGCTAGCGCTACTTGAGTCTGGAGGTCTGCCAGTGGAGCTGCTTTTTAGGAGCGAGACTACATCTGAGGGCACAAAATTGGTGGGACAACTTTTGCTGAAAAGTCATGTCTAAAATGCACCAAGCAGGTTTGTTAGAAAGCATCGCAATCTTAGAACGTAACAAGTTGTTTTAGGGCTACAAGTTCAGTAATGATAATTTTAATAATCTATTAACTCTTTTACTGCCACACGTTATCAAAACGTTATCATTCACGTCATCCTTGAAAATGTTCTATTTCATCAGATTTCGTCATCTTTCATTGCAATTTGATACACGGGCAGCCCATTGAAGAGATACAATGCTGCCATCTGGTGGCCATAGTTAGTGAGTGTTTTTGATTCCACAACCCATTAACCAGGCAGCGCTGCACTTAGATGTTGCACTGCCCATTGATTAAAAAAAAAAAACAAACAAAAAAAAAACGTAGTTGACGTCATTTAACGTTTATGGCGGCATACATTGTGATTTTAATAATCGGGATTAAACGTTTTTGGCAAAGAGCTAATCTGTTGATTATTTCGTTGATGAATCAATGCATAGAACAAAAACACAA
This sequence comes from Festucalex cinctus, assembly GCF_051991245.1. Lineage (NCBI taxonomy): Eukaryota > Metazoa > Chordata > Actinopteri > Syngnathiformes > Syngnathidae > Festucalex > Festucalex cinctus. The sequence continues at coordinate 14,367,094 of NC_135419.1, forward strand.
TGACAACATTATTTCAAATTGACAGTGCAGAAAATGGACTGAAATAAACAAATTAAGATTCAGTTACTGGTTTGGTCCGTAAAATGTCACAAAATTGGCAAAAATGCTGATAATTGTTTCCCAAAGTAAAAGCCGTGCTTTATGTTGATTAAACACAAAGATGGAAAATATTTACTGTTGAGAAGTTGAAATTTAGGGCACTTGTACCCTTTTAACTTTAAAAAGGTAGGTACGATTAGTCGCTGCACCGAGATTATTTTTGAATGAAAGTAAGTAGTAAAATGTAATGTTTACTTCACTTTAAAAGTAACTCGCTCAATGTCATGACTCCTTTAAGAGTTAGAAAGGCTATACAAAAGTTGAAATCTACACCAGAGGCCAGACCAAAAAAAAAAAAAAAGCCTTAGAATCCAATTTGTAGTTAGCTTCACATATTGTATACCTGCCTCCAAAATGAAGCATTCCTCTACATAAGTGTTTTGATTATGGGGAGGAATGTGAAACCTGACCTTTTCGTTTGATTGGACCCACGTGTTTGTGCAGCAACATGCCGGCCAGATTGAATTTTGAATTCACATCATATCGCATCCTACACATCAAATATGCATGACGCAGCTTTGCCTCTTCACACTTGAATAATTTGCAATGTGCCAGTTGTTACAAAATGTACACATTTATCATTAAGCAAAAGGCTTTTATGTGTGGAAGTGAATGTATAAATAAAACAAATAAAAATAAAAAATACAGTAGCTAAGTCAACAGTTGATTAAGGAATTTAAATTTGAGCATGAATCTTTATTGGTTGTTCAGTCCACTCTTGATTGTTACTTTAGAGGTTGGATGGACAGCCTAAAGAAGTCAAGCAAACCTCATGCTTGCAAATGTTATTTGAGGACGGAAAGCTCATAAATCCGATGTCACGGTGGATCTGCAGAGTGAGACGACGATGTTGGATGAGTTCCTTTTGGCCACCGAGATTTAGAAATAAACATATGGTGAGCATTTTCTGCTTCAGGACTATGAACGGTCTAAGCCTTCAACTAATGGGCATCGTAGTCCAAGACTAGGATATACACTAAACACTTACTATGATGGATGGAATAACATTAAACGATCAAATGATGTGGCTAGGGAACAAATGGAAAGAAATGTGTTTCCAATATGTTTGTATTTTGGTGTTTAAGTCAAGAAATATATCTTCCATATATTTGTTTATCAACCACTTCTTCATACATGTTTCTTTTAAAAACACTGCATTTATTTCCTCTGCAGGGTTTCCCCCGGTGTTTTATAGGCCTGGTGGGTAGCCTGAATTTTCTTGAGATTAGAATTGAGATCAGATTTAAAGGTCGTACAAAATGTCAATGATTTACATGTCAAATACATACCAGAAAGCACATGGTGGCATCTGGAAGCTAGCTACACAGTTCTCTGATCCTGCTGCTCAGGAACAGCATTGTTCAAATCATAAATAATAACTACCGTATTTTTCGGATTATAAATCGCCGTTTTTTTTCATAGTTTGGCCGGGGGTGCGATTTATACTCTGGTGCGACTTATGTGTGAAATTAACACATTATTATATCATTTTACATGTTATTTTCACACTAAACCGCAAGAGGGCGCTCTAGGCCTGTGTTGATAATTTCAACCTTGCCGGTAGAAGAGGAAGCGGCGCATCGTCTATCCCCCGAGTTGGGGGAGTTGTTTAAAAGTGACACGAGGATGAAGATTTCATTGGATTTAGTGATTTAGAGTGAAACTGATAGTTTGGTAAACTTGTTAGCATGCTCTTTATGCTAGAGTTATATTAATAACTTGTAGTGATGGGAACATAATTCACCCACGGAACATTGGGACGAAGGGAGAGTTCCGGGTGGGAAGGTGTTGTTATGTGAAAAGGGGAGTTAGCCTGTTAGCTTCTAGCTGAGTGGGGAGTTGCTGTTAAGACCTCAGAAGCTGATGTCAATAAAACGCTCCGTGCTTCAACACTCCGCCTCTGACTCCCGTCACTGCTCGCTACAAACTCTTAATATGTTAAGTCGTTACTGACATTACCAGGCATGTCAGTCATGTAACGTTCGTATATCGTACACTTATTCAGCCTGTTGTTTTCTCTTTTATTTTTGTTTTAAATTGCCTTTCAAGATGACATGTATGTTTTTGGTGTTGGATTTTACCAAATAAATTTCCCCCATAAATGCGACTTATACTCCAGTGCGACTTATACATGTTTTTTCCTTCTTAATTATGCATTTTTTGGCTGGTTCGACTTATAATCTGGAGCGACGTATAATCCGAAAAATACTACATTTGTAAATCTGTCACTGTTCCTACGGTTAACTTATTTCAACTCTCGTATGACGGCGAAAGAAGTGAAATGCATTACGTAACTGAAATCCATAATATGAACCGAGTTCAGCGCCGTTATTGCTCGCATGTTGCTCCATTCACAGGGAGCGATTACAGTTAATTGGTAAGGGAACACTCAGCTGACTCGCGGGAAAGTGAGGGAAAGTAAACAGACTGTCGTGGTGATTGCAAACTAGCGGTGTCCTCATCTGTCCCCGTTGTGTGTCTGCTGTTTGCTTTAGTGGATATTGCCTCGCCTTGAAAGTGGCTCGAAACACTCCCATGGCTACAACACTCGCAAATATGATATTAGACATTTTATAACCTCATTTTTTTTCCCCACAGAAGGACGATATGGAGTGGTTAGTACATCTGTCTCACAGTTCTGACTTTTGGGGTTTGAATTCGGGTCATCTGTGAGAGGCTGTAGCTCACTCGTAGCCCTGGTGAGGATAGGTGGCACAGAAAATGAATGGATGGTCATCTAGAGAGACCAGCTGATTTGCATGCCAGGTTGTCAATGATGACCATTTAAGCAAACAGAACCATTCATTTGCGTCACGTATATTGCCAACGATGGGCTCCAGATATTTAATGTTATCGTCTGAGTCCACGTTGGTCTTCATCCGTCTTCATCCCTGCCATCGCTTTACCATCCGCCCTCCCTCTCTCCCTCTTCACCTCTCGTTGTCTTTTCTACAAAATCAATAATCTCTAATAGATTCAGGTCGTGATTGAGCGTACCCATCAGCTTTCACAAGCTGGAAGAGAAGCGTATTAATCAGAGAAAATGTCTTTTTTATTATTTTGCACCGTTGTTTGCCTCCAGGATACGTTACCCAAATTGTGTGTCCAAATGTGCAAGCAAGAAACAGACACAAATGATCATTATTCAACATTATATTCTGGTACTTTGGCCAAATTGATTATGTGGTGGATGTGCCTCGGTTTTTTGCTTTTAAATCTAGAGTTACAGTATACAACATCTGATTTTGGAGCTCTGAACGTGGTGTTGTTAAGAGGTTTTGGCATCTCAGTTACGCCCAATTCACACCGACTGCGGAACGGATGTGGTGCGTTTTCCGTAGATAGATGTAGCATTATTTTAGGTATTTTTAGGTATTTTGAATAGCGGTTACATTTGTTACACATAGTCCCGAGTGATTGATTTTCAGCAAAAATTGCAGCATCCCAGTTTTTAATTTTATATTCTAGTCATCCTAAACTGAGTACATGAGGCTCACCTAGCGTTAGTATAACTTAGTGATAGATTACAAGACATTCCGACTCGAATACAAATTTGAGTCACTTCATCGAGAAAGCCCTGTACTGAACGACCCAACACAGATTTGACCTTCATGCTGCGCTGCCGCAAAAGTTAGACGTAAAAAGTGCAATCATCCTCTATCGACTGCAATTTGTACTTGTGCATCCTGCTGAGACAGTCGGATCACGTTCCTGCACCGTCATTCTCAGTCACCTCAGGAATCACAGACGCCTTCCACACAAAATCCAGTGTGTTCACTTCAGTCACTGTTTGCAACACAAACTGCCTTTCATGACCAAAGCCTCTGTCATCCGTGCCCTGTTGATAAACCCTCCTTTTCGAATACACATCTTTTCTTTCGTGCCGCCTTCTTCCAATGTCGTGATGAGCTGGGCATGATACAGCATATTTTTACACAGCCATGTTAACCCCTTAACTGAACCCTTATACTTGCAATCGTTGTGTGTTCTTTTCGGTCGTCTTTTCTACACACACAAAAACAACAACATCCCTAAACCAGTGCTGCAGCAATTGCAAGCCCCCTTCAACAAGATCGAGATAAGAGTTTCTCCTAAGCCGATGAGAGATGATGACAACCATGGTTATCCGTTTTAAAAATAGCTGCCACCAGAAATTTGCCCTTGGGACTGAGTAATCCAGATCTCGCCCAGTAACTAGATTATAAACCTTGATATAAAACTCGACTAGAGATCTTGATAAACCATCGTGTCCTTCTTTAAACATGTAAGCTTAACTAAAACGAATGTAAAGCACAAACTGATGACAAACGTGGGAAAAAAGGAATGTCCCATTTGTAAGTATTTGTCTGACTGTTTATTAATTAAGCAGGCTCCATCCTGGTTGGTGGAGAAAGACATTAGCTTGGCAAAGGTAAAAATTGAAATTGTGTGAATTCTTGCAGGCGGAATCATCCTGTCAATTCCGGATGTTGACCAGATACAGATTGAGTATAATGAAGAATCTTTGGGACACAACTTTTAGTATGGTTTTATTTTGGTAAAAAAAAACTTGACGAGTGCTCTCTCTCTTTGTTTGCGTCCCACCTTATAAGGCTAGAGAAGGAATAGCCAATCTTACTCCTATCCATATGCAGGCCACAAATCTAATAGCTTGTTTATCCATAGTGAGATTAAAAAAAATGACTTCCTGTGTCTACAGGCTTCTTTCACACCCGAGTAAACAATTAAAGCTTTAGATGACCCATTGGAATTTTAGTGATGTGATTGATCGGTGTTGAAGACAAAGTCTGAAGCAGCGCAGTAAGCTAAGACTCAAATTGGTCACCTCTTCACCTACGTAGCTATTAACTCAATTGCTCCCAAAAACGTATAAAAACGTTCGATTTTAAATATTGCCATGGTCCCAAAAACACATGTATGTTTTTTGCATGTTTTTTTTTTTTATGCTAGAGCATACAGAAGGCTTTGATGCAGCCTCTGACCTGAAGAGGTCGCTTAAAAAGCAATGGTAGTTATTATAAAAACGACCAGAAGGTGGCAGCAGAGTATAAGAGATCAACCAGGGCTCTTTTCCCCAATCTTTTCAACAGGTTTGTGAATAATGATGAAACTTAGCTATATTCTAATGTTAATTGTACTAAACGGAAACAGATACAAATATAACTTTTTTTCTTGATGAAAGAAGAGACTCTAAGCTTTATTTTGGTAGGTTCCATGTCTTTATAGCCATAGAACACAATATTCCGTGGGCCTTGCCAAATAAGTCAAAATCCAGTAGAACAGCCGGGATCAGAGATGATTGCTTCAGTGTAAATGGTTCCGAGTGAATGAGTTAAAAACATCCTAAGCGGCTCATTATCTAACCTTGCTCTTGTAAGATGAATTCTCGTGGTATTTGTGAGTTCACAAACTCCGGAGAATACATCTTGTACCACTCCCGTTGATTTCCACCGCATTGTGTTTGGGGGCGGGATATGCAACTGTGACAAAACCAGGAAGCCCGACGCCGGGGCTAACAAACAAACCTAACATGGATGAATGGACGCTACAATTCTGTTCTTGTTGAATGTTGAACAGCGAGAGGCGCTTCGTGTATTTCTAACTGGTCAGATGTTCGTGCTTTTCTCCCCTTCGACAAGAACGAAGATGAAATTTTTACCCGTGGCCGTGATCGGTTAAAACGCCTACAATGCCGCATCGTCCAATCAGCTCGAATTATTGTACAGAATGTCCCGCCTTTCCCAAGCAAATTACCGTGGAGCGGTACCAGATGGATATTGCGGAGAACTCCCTTGAGTGAAGCGCAATATCAATCTGACTATTGCCAGGTTACTCGTTATCAGCTCATGAGCTGCAAACAGGAAACAAGTCTACATCAACAGACCGACTCGTCCCACCGTCGATTCAACACTCGCCATAGCGCTCACAAAAAGCTGACACTACATAATCTCACTCACACTGTTCATGCACACGCATGAGTGCACCCATGCATTAGGTTTGATTTTGACAAATGTGGGTGGAGTGGGCGTTCAGCCATTTATATGGGTAACATCCTGGAGCAAAGTCGGGAGAGAACGCATGCAAATGTATGTGTGTGTTTGTGTGTGTGCGCGGTAAAGACGAGAAAGATAGATAGAGTCGCCGCATGCATGTAAACAACTCTATTAGCGAGCTGTCCTTGCATGATGGAGAGAGCCTCGGCGGGATGTTGTCTGCGGTGTTCTGCCGACTCTCTTGCCGTGTTCTTCCACTCCTCATTCACATTATGAAATACTCAAAAGGCTTTGAGAGCTTTTTTTGTTCTTCCTTTCACCTCCCGTGCATCTGCTGCTCTCAAAGTCTGCGCATGGTACAGGCTGGACTCCTCGTTCCGAAAATGTTGTTCAGATAGCATTTTAATATTCAAGGCCCACCTAATGCTCTCACCCCATGTATAATTTGGTCTCGAACAATGCATCAAAAAAGAAAAGGGGAGCACAGACGCTGGCGGCTTTCAGTCTGAAGGCGGGCGAAGAACATTAAGGGGGCCGAGAAAGCGGAGATAGAAGTAATAAAAGAAAAATATCAAGCTGACATGCTGAATGTCAGACATTCAAATGACAGACCTTTATCAGGTAAGGTGAAACCAGGTCTCGATTCTCCATCGCTCCCCCGCCGATTGCAAGGCGCGGGGAATCTTGTGTTCTCATCAGCATAAGCGCGACGCCGCGGAGCACACGGCGGAATGCAAACGTTTAACCTTGGAGCTGTCTTTGGGTAACACATTGCGCCATTACCTCCTGACACTGCGGTACAATAAAAAGGCGGGTACGAACGGAGCATACCTGTGTGTTCTCCTCGTAACCTGACAGCTATTGTACACAATAGTGACGGTGCACAGTGCTAAAAGCTTGTTGCATAGGAAATCATATTTAGTGGAACACAGGCTGCGATTTGTAATGCTTGGCAGCGCTTTGGCGACGCAGCCTTTTATCAGGCACCCGAAAGAACATAAACGGAGAACCTCTGCTGTTGGATGAACAACATCAGGCACAAGCAGGGAAACAGACAGATACATGCCCTCTTGAGAAATGAGCTATGTTATCTTTGTTATCGTCGTCTCCAGCTGGGCCCCAGAAAAGGCAATCGCGCCGTCGGAACAATCGGATTTCCGCATTTCATGTCGAAAGCTTGAACTTTTTTAGTTTTTGACATCCTACAATCAAATTGAACACCTTTCAGATGCCAGCTGCTAGCATTTTGTGATTTACAAGGTAGGTAAGGCAGATGGTGGACATGCTAGTCAGCTGCCTCAGTAGCGAGCTCAAGATCCTGCTACACGAGACCAAGACTTTCCCCAGACCAGGACACAAAGAAACCAAGACGTTTGGGAGTCGAGACCAAGTCAAGACCAGGACTCGGTCTGAAACCTAGACAAGACAGAGACCCTAAAAAATCTATTTTAAAAACATGACAAGTTTGAACAGTTAAATACAGGACTGTCTCAGAAAATTAGAATATTGTGATAAAGTCCTTTATTTTCTGTAATGGAATTAAAAAAAACAAAAATGTCATACATTCTGGATTCATTACAAATCAACTGAAATATTGCAAGCCTTTTATTATTTTAATATTGCTGATTATGGCTTACAGCTTAAACAAAACTCAAATATCCTATCTCAAAATATTAGAATATCATGAAAAAGTATGCTAGTGGGCTATTCAACTAATCACTTGAATCGTCTAACTCGAAACACCTGAAAGTGTGTCCAAGTGAATCCAGAATGTATGACATTTTTGTTTTTTTGAATTGCATTACAGAAAATAAAGGACTTTTTCACAATATTCTAATTTTCTGAGACAGTCCTGTAGTCTGTTTGTCTTCTATTGTAATTTTCTATGGTCTATGAAACACTAATGCCATCTAGTGGCAGAAAAATAACCTAAACCCATATCAACGTTTCGACATCTTTTTCAAATCAAATAACATTATAAATCACTATGAAATTACTGTAACAATGAAGCCAAAAACACAACCACATTTGTATAAATTTATTTAACATGCTTTTCCAATGTTAAGTTAATTAACAAGAATATGAAAAACATTTTATTGTACATTTAGAACAAATTAAATGTTATTGATTTGCAATTAATCTTGAGTTGAAATCATGCAAATAATTACGTTTAAAACTTTTAATCAATTACAGTATACCCGTAGTTTAAAACTTTAAATTCAAGACAGTTAATGGCTCAAGTCTAACACGGTCACCCTCGCCTCTCAATCTAAACAAATCAAAGGTCAAAAACCTTGCTTGGCAACCTAGAGATCTTGACAGCTTAAAAATAAATACAAAATTAACATTCCCCCAGACCTGTCAAAATATCAATCACCCTGTTACTCTCGTTCTAATGACCTTCACTGAAGTGAACAACAAGTCATGTGTTTGTTTTTATTATTTTGAAGGTAGAAAGATGCTGCTACTGCTACTGTATGACGATCACGTGTTATGATTGACAGCAGAAAAAAGCCACCAGGACATACCTGGAGCTAACTGGGCACCAACTGCTTTTCAGCTCTTAAATAAGCGTAAACACCTTCTGCCCGTTATGCCTGCATCAATATTTATGATGAGCCATCAGAACTAAAGAGCAAGGTTGACGGCAGAAGCTTTAACATGCGCGTTGCAGCTGCCATCTGGAAAGGTGATACTGTATCGTTTTGCTTGTTGTGAAATCTTTATGCGTTCCCTCCCGTGCTTGTCTCGTTTTAAAATGTATTTAAATCGAACTGAGCAATCAGGCTGATACGAAATGCATACCGTTGACTTGTTGCCACCTGGAGCTCTTAAAATAAGCAAAAAGCACAATGCGCTGTTAAATTAGTAAACACTTAAATGATCAGTTGTGTTTTCGGCAAAACCCACACATCTACCTGTGTGAGTTTATTGCTATCCCTCCTCTGAGTCCGGCCTCACTTGGTGTTTGGCAACCACACTGACGTGAAGACAGCACCACTTCTCCTGAACAAACTTCCAGCATAGGCTGAAAACTTTTTATGTTTACAGTTCTCAGGTTCATTTAGTCATGTTTTGGTTTTGGTTTTGGGGGGTTGGGTTTTGGTTTTAGTTTAGGGTGTTTATGTTTATGTCTGTTGTCCGGTTTTGTCTCCCCTAGTCTCGTCATAGTTAACCTCGTCCACCTGTGTGTGTCTCCCCTCCCTTTATTTGTTGCTAATTAGTGCCCTCTGCCTGCTGTGTTTCCCAGGTGTGTCTTGTTCGTGTCTCGTTAGTGTTGTATTTAGTCAGTGGGGTTTGTTCACGCGTCGTGGTAGCAGTCGCTTGTCTTGCTCTGTTGAGGTGTGCTGTGCTGATAGTGTTACGGCTAGTCAAGTTTCTCCACGTCTAGTCAAGTTTCTCCACGTCTAGTCAGGTTTCTCCACGTCTAGTCAAGTTTCTCCACGTCTAGTCAGGTTTCTCCACGTCAATTCAAGTCTGTCCCACGTCAACTCAAGTCTGTCCCACTTCAACTCAAGTCTGTCCCACGTCAACTCAAGTCTGTCCCACTTCAACTCAAGTCTGTCCCACATCAACTCGTCTGTCCCACGTCAACTCAAGTCTGTCCACGTCAATTCAAGTCTGTCCCACGTCAACTCAAGTCTGTCCCACGTCAACTCAAGTCTGTCCCACGTCAACTCAAGTCTGTCCCACGTCAACTCAAGTCTGTCCAGGTCAACTCAACTCTGTCCACGTCAATTCAAGTCTGTCCCACGTCAACTCAAGTCTGTCCCACTACAACTCGTCTGTCCCACATCAACTCAAGTCTGTCCACGTCAACTCAAGTCTGTCCAGGTCAACTCAACTCTGTCCACATCAATTCAAGTCTGTCCCACGTCAACTCAAGTCTGTCCCACTACAACTCGTCTGTCCCACATCAACTCAAGTCTGTCCCACGTCAACTCAAGTCTGTCCCACGTCAACTCAAGTCTGTCCCACGTCAACTCAAGTCTGTCCCACGTCAATTCAAGTCTGTCCCACGTCAACTCAAGTCTGTCCCACTACAACTCGTCTGTCCCACATCAACTCAAGTCTGTCCACGTCAACTCAAGTCTGTCCAGGTCAACTCAACTCTGTCCACGTCAATTCAAGTCTGTCCCACGTCAACTCAAGTCTGTCCCACTACAACTCGTCTGTCCCACATCAACTCAAGTCTGTCCACGTCAACTCAAGTCTTCACGTCAACTCAAGTCTGTCCCACTTCAACTCAAGTCTGTCCCACTTCAACTCAAGTCTGTCCCACTTCAACTCGTCTGTCCCACTTCAACTCATCTGTCCCACATCAACTCAAGTCTTCACGTCAACTCAAGTCTGTTCACGCCAATCCAAGTCTGTCCATGTCATGCCCAGTCTGTCCACGTTCAGTCCAGTAATAGCAACCAGTCCGCTCATGTCCCATCCAGTCTTCTACTTGGTTCCAGTAAATAAAGTTGTTCTCATTCCTGTTTGTCTCCCGGCCTTGTTTCTCCGCCATTGGGTCCGTCTCCCCTCATCCACTCACTCCACACACCTTCAACGTGACACATTTCTCATGGAAAGAAAAGTTACATGTGTGTCTTGGTGTGTTAGCAATATTTTATGTCCTGATAATGACGTGTGTGCATGTGTGTTAATCTTTATTTGTGTGGTGCTTAGCAAGGGGCCATGGGACTTTGCTTTTCCCTGTTCTTTCATGATTAAAGCAGCGAAGACTCTTTTAATCTCTATTTTTTTTTCCACTTCATACTTTTCTCTAGAGTTTTCTCTCTGCCGCGTCCACCCCCAACTTTGACAAAAGCCTCTTTCAACCCACCGCATGAGGATTATACCAGGAGATTGCATATTTTTATTTTTTAAGATATACAATATGATAAAATAGTAAGAATGAATGTTTGTTTTGCGATGTGTCTGAACAGACCAATTAGGTAGTTGGAGAACGGTGCTTGTGTGTGTGGTATTGGCCTGTCAAATAATAGTTTTGCAAGCAATTTTAATTGCATGCACAGTCATGTTCAAAGTTGTTTGCAGCAAGTCAGCTATCCTTCTACGCATAAATAGAAATTAATTATTGCCGCAATAATAGCCCCACTACACTGAGGAGACAATAAAATGGCTGAGCATACATGTATTTAACAGAATATTAAACTTTCACAAGATAATAGAGTGAAATCCTCATCCCAGAGGGGAACAAAAGAGAAGCCTGTAATTAAGTTGGAGGTGAAGTGTGCTAGAAAATTCACTAATTACCTGGTGCATTAGATTTCATTTGAATACTATTGCACTGTATTCCCATGTTTCTTGATGAGTAACTTGCAGCTTAATTGAGACAAACACCCGTAATCAAGCCAAGGCAGTGTTTAAAATTTAGCATTAGGCTTAATGTGAATATGTCCAAATGAAGGCTGTCATTTCTTTGGAATTGATTTCCATTTGTTTATGCCTCCACTTTACTTTATTATTGAACTCCATGAAGGCAATTGGCAGGATAACTGTGGAAATTGATGGTGGGAATGTTCAATAAAAGAGTGTATGTTATACATTCAAAATTAACTCAACATTAACTCATTCCCTCCCAGCCATTTTGAGTGAAGCAATCCCCTTCACTACCGGCTGTTTACTGGATTTGGACTGGTTTTGCAAAGCTCACAGAATATTGTGTTCTATTGCCAGCTAGGATTGGCTCCAGCACCCCCGCGACCCTTGTGAGAAGCAAGCGGTTAAGAAAAAGGATGGATGGATGGATGGATTGCTATAAAAACATGGACCAAACCAAAAGAAAGATTAGTCTCTTCTTTCATCAGGAAAAAAGTACATTTGTATCTGTTTCCATTTTGCAGCAGTTAGCATTAGAATATAGCTAGTTTCATCATTGTTTACATTCCTGTTGAAAACACGTACAAAAAGAGCTTGTTGCAACATGGCCCTGGTTGATCTCTTATACTCTGCTGCCACCTGCTAGCCGTTTTTGTAATAACTATCATTGCATCAAATATTCTCTTCAGTTCAGAGGCGGCATCAACGCCTTCTGTATGCTCTAGCATTTAAAAAAAAAAAAAAAAAGTATAAATAAATCTTTGGGAGCATGGCATTATTTAAAATAGAACGTATTTATATGTTTTTGGGAGCCAATGAGTTAAGGAAGGACCGATAAGGACTATTTGAAAGAATTACAGTGGGCCAACATAACCTGAATTTGTAGTTAAAACACGGCAAATTCTATCTTACAATCTCATTTGTATGGAAAAACTCTTAAAACAGAAATCTTGTGCCATACCTTAGCCTAAAATACTGTATACTTTAATGCGGTGTTGGTGGAATTATAGCCCACAAACAAGAGCAAACTGTCCAAGTTCCCGCCAAGCCATGACTAAAGGATGTACCATTTGCATATTTTGTTCTCCTCCTTCTTATAATTTTCTCTCAGTTGAACCAGTAACTCCATATTCTAGATCAAATGGTGTTCCGTTTCCCACTCTACCCAGTAATGTTATAATTCTTGCGATCAGTCTTGGCCCCAAGAACACTTTTTAAGGGTTTTGTTCTCATCTTGGAATCAAAGTCATTTTTGCCCAGTCTTGTCTCGGTTATGGACAAGGAGGACTCTGGATATTGGAGCAAGACCAGTTGAGACCAGGCCGGTGCTACAGTGAGCAGTCTCGACCTCCAAAAGCCTTGGTCTTGTCTTGTATCTCGACCTCCGAAAGTCTTGGTCTTGTCTCGGTCTCGACCTCCAAAAGTCTTGATCTTGCATTGGTCTCGTTACTCTCTAGTCTCAATAATGTCTTGGTCTCCGTCAGCGCTGCCGTGACTACAACAATACTACCTAGTGGACTGTAAATTTGTGGAACTACATTTTGGTGGGGATACTTTTTAGTCCCACAGTTCTACTATACTGTATAGCCATTCGGTCCCACCCTAAATGTGGTCCATTCCTATATGCACAAGTCCATATCCAGTTAAGTCAACTGCGACTCCATGCTACTTAGTAGAGTGTTGCTGCATGGACCATAAACTGTTAAGTTGACAGCACCTCACACCTGTTCCAGGTTTCATAACCCCTACGAAGACCTGGCAGGGTGCCTTTGTGTCATTTCTCTTAATGAAAACACTTTTATGCAAGTTACAATGTGAATAAAAAGCTTTAAACTGTTCTTCGCCAGGAATCCTTTGTGCTGATATTCCGACCGCAATGTTTTAACCTCTACTGACTGCTTTTATAGTTACCGCTCTATTTAGCATTTGGATCTGAAAGGTTGTTGAATAGTTAAGATCATTGTTGTTACGTAATAAAGTATTTCAAATAGCCACCCTGTAGTTCAGATTGTGTTCACGGTTATGAAACATGGTGCTTCAATTCAAGGTGTTTCTGGTGAACTTACTTTGCTGATAGTCTTTTCCCCAAGACTCGCCGATGTGAGGATTCTATTTCCCAGCGTCAGACGACAGCAGAGAGGCCTGTACTGCATGTTCGCACCTGAACATTGATAAACTCACCATGGAGTGGAGTCTTTGATAAAACCTGTGCTATCGGGTAAAGCCTTCTGGGGGAACACAGCAGTTAATGTGATAGGTTTTATTCTCTGTGGTGTTCAACCTTTTTCGTTTATCTTGTCTAGTAACTCTTTTAGACATAAAATGATGTACAGTATTTCTTCATTTTAGGTGGTGAAGGACTAAAGATTTTTCATAGTCAATGTTAGTGCGATGAAAGTAGAAACCAGATTCTTCAATTGAAATGCTTTTCCGGTCCTTGACCTCTTTCAGTTTTTGCTTGTTTCTGTTCTGGGAGTTTCTGGTTAAATGCATGCTCTATTGGGTTAAGGTCCGGTGTTTGATTTGTCCAGTCTAAGAACTTCCATTTTACCCCCCCCCTTGATGTATCAAGATTCTACAGACAGCAGATGACGGACAAGTCGTAAGTCTTCTGGAAATTGGCCGATTGGAAGACGAGATGTTAAAATGACGTGATTAGCCAACTTAAAGCTGTAAACATTGATGAGGAGCAGTATTAACCCATGCGTCATTCAAGTCGGACGGTCACGTCCAAATGATCTGTCATGCGCTGCGATAGGCATCCACGTAGCCCCGCAAATCGGCATGTTCCAATTACGACAGCACCGTGCACGGCCACGTTGCCTGGAGAACATCATTTACATGAATATCACAAGTACATTTTCGATTGCCTGACAACCATTTGGGGTAATGAGGGAATGTGATGCTGAATAATGGCAAAATTCAGTGAAACATCTGGCAAGTGTTGGGCAGTAAAGTGTTTTATTTTTCGCTGTTAATAATGTTTAATGCAAATGGGCACTTTGTCGTGCTCTTAGCTAACTATTTTTTGTTTTCTTTAAAGACACAGATGGCTTTATTCACACATGAGTAACTGACATTTTTAATATTGTTTTTTTTTTTGTTCCTTTTCTCCATTCACATAAATTAGCTGTCAGCTGGCCTTTCCTCAGGCAGCTTCATATAAGAATGAATAATGGATTTTTGCTGCAATATAATTCATTGTCTGAATCAAGTATATTGCCTTGCAAAAAGTGCTGACCAGCAAAGCTAGGTGTATTTCCACCACTCTTTGCCCGACTTAATCTGCTATCCTTTAGTTCTCATTCAGCGCACCACTTATCTCCTATTAAAAGCCGGTTTTTATGCCAGGCGTGCGCAGCAGTAAGGAACAAACCACTCCAATTACAAAATTGATGATAAGCTTGTTAAAAAGAAAAAAAAGTGTTGTTTACTACACAAAGGTGGCAAATAGTATTTGTAAGACATTAAGGGCGCATGCTTAGCCGTGATACCCAGCACGTTGCTGAGACGTAAAGCATATTAGGGCTGGGTATTGCCGCCAACCTCACGATACGATATGTATCACGATGCAGGGGCACGATACGTATCGTGATATATATGTATCCCAATACTTGATCTTCAAGGCGATACATATCCCGATATTTCACATTCATTTACTTGCATTTTTTAAGAACAGTCATATGTATCCCTAAAGGATATGTTTATTATGCTGGATGACAAAAACGTTTTTTGTTAGTAGCTCTTCTGGTTTACCACCAAGCGGCATGCCTGGTCTAAATGTGTACGCAGTGCAGAGCAAGGAGTAGTTTTCACAGACACACCGGGAAAATTTATTAACACATTCACTGCCAGCCCAGCAAAAATGCATTATTTGACGTCTTTTTCCGTCAATGGCAGTCAATGAGTTCAGATGAGATGTAACCAAAATTGACGGATTTTTAAGCAAAATTTGCCTTGAAAAAAGGAAAAAGGAAAAAAGGATGCTGCAATATAATCACAAAATATATTGGCACATTGTGTTTAACACATTCACTGCCAGCCCAGCAAAAATGCATTATTTGACGTCTTTTTCCGTCAATGGCAGTCAATGAGTTAATAGGCAGGAGCTAATATGAGTAAAAATATCAAGGTATTAAAATTACAGCTCTAAAATGTGCTTATTTGAAATATTTGGGGAATAAAAACAGCATTTTTTTTCATGTAACACATTCTATTTCGTTTTTTTTTTTAAATATAGGAAAACTGCTATATTAAAACACGTGCCACGTTAAGTTTCTAAGTAAATAAATGTTGATATTCTCCTCTGCATTAATTTTTCTTCGTAAGACACAGTGTCCAATCACTGGCGAGCTATTTTTGCATTAATTGAAGGCAATTAACTTCAAAGACGCTGCTGGTTTTTATTTTTTTTAGGTACAATGCAAGCTGCAAAGGCAAACGTTAACTACCTATTTAAAGTTAACGAGCAATATCGATTCTGACGCCTGCGTATCGATACGTGGATTGTAATGAGGCCCGCAAGGATATATTGCCGTATCGATTTTTTGAGTACACCCCTAAAGCATATACAAGCAAAACTTCGAAATAGATAAAATAACTCCTTTAGCATCACTCTCTACTTACTCGTCCGGCCTTACATCTGCTTACGTGTACAATGAAGTTTGTGCCTGTTTTTGTACACTAAACCTTTAGTAAATGAGGACCTTGGAGTCCCGCGTGCTTGAACACAGTATAGACTGCTTAGTTTGAGTGGCCCAATTCCCTCCTGAATCAACCGCTGACTACCACTTAGACCAAGATAGACCAACAGGAGTTAAGCGTGGTTACCTGTTTTACAGACTCCAGTCCTTTTAATACATTTGCTTTTATTATGCATTTTGTCCACATGCATAATTTGATTACTGAAAAGAGAATTGTTGCTCATTGCCAAAGAAAACAACCCAATAGTGCATGCTGTTTTCATTCTCGCGTACACTATAATCGAATATAATATAAGGCAAAATTAATACGTTTTTCCACACATTAATATGTTGAAAACAAAAACAAATTGGGAAAAGCTTTTGAGAAACACAAAGCCAGCAAGTCAAATGAGACAGATACCAGGACCACCTGCTTTGTTATATGCATGAACTTTAAAAAAAAATAATAATAATAATAATAAAATTAAAAAAGAGGATACAGTATGTCGCATTCCCAAGCGGACCGAGGCGCATCAGTGAGGAGATGTTCATAAATGAATAAACAAACATTATGACACTGTTAACTTATTCATGCCGAGCTCCCCGTCACACACTATACACACTCTTCACGTCACCCAGGATCCTTGAAAGCCAAATGGGCAAAAATCAAAGAGAACCATGAAAAATGAATCTTTTGTCTCGGCCTCCACTAAAAATAGAACTGACTGAGAGCTTTCACGTGTCATTAAATAATGTGCACTTGCCAAAAAGTGCCTCCTTTACTTAACCTTTAAAAGTTAGAGACAGTCATTAATTTTAGCTTGCAGCCGAGGGCTTCCATTAAAAACAAACAATTACCCACTGTAATTAAAGGGGTGTCCCATGCTAGAGGCCTCGTTTATTTTCCTCAAGCTAACTGCTGAGATTCCATTTCTCGTGACACAACACAAACACAAAAGAATTATTAGTATCGTGAACATTTTTGAGAAATGTGTATGAAACAACAGCACCAGCTGATTACTACTCATTTAAATCATATGAAAACATTTACAAAAGTTGTCAGTCTGAATTAAAAATATTTTGACTTTTGTCTGTATTCAGATTAAACAACAATCAATAATTAGAGTAGTAGTCATCTGTGTTAAAAAAAAAATAAAAAATAAAAAAACATCTAAAAAAGGAATAAACAGTGAGTTTTTGGTAGTTGCTTCAGACTTGCAAGTTTATGGATTCAAATTTTACTTTTACTCAAGTATTATCTGTTCTGTAATTTTACTTTTACTTAAGTAATATCTGTTACAATCTTTAACTCATTCAAGCCCAAAAACGTGTAAAAACGTTTTTAATACTTTGCCATTCACTCCCAAAAACGTGTTTACACGGGTTTTTTTTTTTGTTCTTTTATGCAAGAGCATACAGAAGGCTTTGATGCAGCTTCTGACATGAATAGGTGGCTTAAAACAATGGTAGTTATTAAAAACACAGCCAGCAGGTGGCAGCAGAGTATAAGAGATCAGCCAGGGCCATGTTGCAACAAGCTGTTTTTCAGGAATGTGAATATTGATGAAACTTAGATATATTGTAATGCTAATGGCTGCAAAATGGAAACAGATACAAATATACTTTTTTTTCCTGATGAAAGAAGAGACTCTAATCTTTCTTTGTGTAGGTTCCATGTTTTTATAGCAATAGAACACAATGTTCTGTGGGCCTTGCAAAATCTGTTAAAAGGGGGTTTCTTCGATGAAAATGGGTGGGAGTCAATGAGTTAAAGAAAACAGAAACAGCAGAGGTAGAAAAATGTGATTAATTACGGAAAATTTTGCGATTTAATTAGTTTTAAAAAAATGTAATCACTTGACAGTGCTACTAGAAATCCGTACCAGCCGCCACATTTCCCCAGTGAGATGCAGTTAAACTGCCCAAATTTTCAAACGTATCTCCAAAAAGAAACTTATGAACAGTTTGACTGGTGATCTGTTCAACTTGGGAGGTTCCAGGATATTAAACTTTCTGTGTTCCAAGAACTTTTCCAAAGACCTCAAAGTCATAAACAGATGAAACGCGAGGCAAAGCGTTTAAAGGCAGTCGAGGGATTGATGTTTTCCTTTTCCTCATAGTACAAACACTAGACCTTTGCCAATACGCTTTCTCAGAAGCCATGCGACACGCCTCATAAAGTACACTAAGGCAAACGAGCGGTACATTTTGCAACACGGAGCATCAGTTAAATAGAGCACTGCCTTTAAAAAAAAAAAAAAAAAAAAAAATTCCTGCCGTCAGCGTATTCTGATGATCAGAGCTGTGTGTTGCGCCAAGGTGAACGTTAAAGAAAGCTCGAGACTGGAGCAATTTAAGTTGGCAGGGGAGGTATAATTAAAAGAAGAGCAAACAAGAGCGGCTCAGTGCTGATGCCCTCGTTCTCCTCCATTAGAGGGAGAGACCATCAGTGGCCTAATGCGTCCATAGCAAGAGAGGGAGAAGGAGTTGCCGGGGTCCGAATGGACTCGCTTAATGAGCTGCTTTTCAAGACTGCCCTGCCAACAGGATGACTCCAGGGAGTAACACACATATGTGCAAGCATGCACACAAACACGCCGGGCTAATACTGTCATCAACTAATGAGAGGAGAAGAGGTGACCGCATGTAAGGTGGCAAGGGGCCATGATAGTTTGAGGGGAAGCAAAATAGTTTCCGGCACAAAAGCCAAAGAGTGTAAAATGAGGGTAATGGCAGCTGGTTTGGAATAGATGAAAATACGCTCGGGAAAAATGGCGCACTCGAAAATGTTCCTCATGCATTACTCTGCTGAGGGATGCTGATGATGGAGCAAGTAAACAAAACATAAACAATTCCTCAACATGCACTGACACGCGCACACGCCCACCCAGACAGGGTGTGATTACATGTCGTTAGGCTAAACGTCAGAACCTTTCATTTATAACAATCCTTCAAAGTTCCTCATGCTTGCGCATTTTTTTTCCAGCTACTCTGGCTTCCTCTCAAATGAAAAAAACAAAACAAAAGATCATGTTAGCTTCAATGCAGTGACTGACTGACAAGATTGAATTGTCAATAAATGTGAAAGTGCTGACCAGTCAAGACAGTACACATTTCTCACCAAAAAGTCAGCTGTGATGTCCTCTAGCTCACCTGCGATGCTAATGCTAGTCCGACCGAATGCGGATGTAACTATTGTCGTGATGCGATTATGTGTCAACTGGAAGACACAACAGTATGCAGGAAAAAAAAAAGCCAAAATTTTAATAAATAAATGACTAAATAAATAATGACTAAAAGTGAAAATAAAAATGGATATAAAAAAATATATCATTTAAAAATTATATACAAAAAATAAATATAAATGGAAATAAAAAAAAGAGCAAAAAATATACATATACATTTGTATATGTATATGTAATGTATGTATACATTTGTATATATAAATAAATAATTTGTATTTAATTTTTGAATTATATTTTTATATCAGATTTTATTTTCACTTTTATTTATTTATTTATTTAGTGATTTATTTATTTAGTCATGTATTTTTTTTAATTTTGGCAGTTTTGGGCCGTACTGACAAGTCGAAATGTTATTCAAATGAGGGGGCGGTCCTAATAAATAAATAAATAAAGTGAAAACAAAAACGGATATAAAAAAAAATAATTCAAAAATTAAATACAAATTATTTATTTCTATATATATTTTTGCTCTTTTTATTTCCTTTTTTGGATAGAATTTTTGAATTATAATTTTTTATATCCATTTTGATTTTCACTTTTAGTCATTTATTTATTTATTTAGTCATTTATGTATTTTGAATTTTGGCAGGTTTGGTCCTCCGTACAACACAGTCATCCGATTTAGAAAATGTACTTGTTTAACAAGTTCACAATTGTTTACAGCTGCTGAATTGTGACACATGATAGCAATAGCATTTAGCATTAGCCAAAGTTTTATCACAACTACCAGATACCTGATTGACTAGCAATATTCACATTGTTTTTAATTCCAGAGGAGAAGCAACACTTCCTCTTTTCTGTGGCGGTGTGGCGCGAAAGAAGCAGCTATGTCCGTAGCATCCCGCGAGAAACGCTAAGTGTCGTTTCACCTTTGGCGGGAACGTAGCATAACAGAGACGCTGCAACGGGGCGGGCAAACCAGACGATTGCCTAGGGCCCCATGCTGAAGGGGCCTCCAAAGATGGCTGATATTGATCTCTGGCATTGACGTAGCAACTGTTGATGCCGGGTATGTCTCATAAAGGGACCCTTATTAGCATTTGCTCTTTGGTGGCTATTAGCTCTGAGAGAGGGCAGATTTTGGAACCAAACACTGCAATGCAATGATTGGTAATGCTCCCTAATGGAGTCCCAAACAGTACAAGAAGGTTGGACGTTGGACATGTTTGTTCAGACTTCATAGGTCCCCGCTGAATCTTGATGTCCACTTTCAACTTCATTGCATCAAATTTAAGAAAGTCCTCTCTGTAGAGACCAAAGAATGGTCCATAAAGGCAGTCTTAAATGAGTTTGCGGAATCACTTGAGTTACCCTGACCTATAACCCATCAATCACTTTTAGTGTGAACTAGAACAGAGATTGTAAAGCATCAGCGATCTCACACAAATTCCCACACACAAGTTGTTAAGTAGGAGTAACCTTTAATATTAATGAAAGATGGACCTGACTTGGATGAACTCCTCCCATCTGGGAAGGATCTTTGACACTGACAAACACACCTCTTTCTTCTGATGTGAGCTTTGGTCTCAACTCAGCGCTTTCATCAATTTTGGAAAATGTAATTACCCCATTTATCAGTCATTTCGCAGGCCTTCTATGCCACTTTAATGTTCTCTCATTCCCGGCCATTGTTGTGACAAGCTGCCCTCTATCTCGCCACACTGATTTATTCATAGATGACTAGATTTGCATCTTAGGACTGTCCAGCGACCTGGAATTAATGCGGTCACAGTTTGATCATCCGGAGGGGAACATTCCACAGGAGTGCCAACTAATTTGGGGATTGAAATACGGTAATAAAGGTCAAGTGGTATTGCTGTAGGGTGCCAGAGGTACATTTTAGAGATTCTGGGGAAGGCAAACCAGGTCTCAGTTGGTGGAAGCCTGAAGTCAGAGGATTTTCATAATGGGACTCGTGGAGATTCTCTTCTGAGGCTGCTCGATGGTGTCACACGTTAATTTATCAGGAGCAACGGGCTTCTAATCGCAGAATTGACTCAAAGTAAATCTCTACGGCGCTCAAGGGCATTCATTTAAACCCTGACTCTTGGCCAAACAAATTCCGTCAGGTTTGTTGACACATTCAAAAAGATAGATATGCATATTATGGAATAATGTGACTGTTAATAAAAAAAAAAAAAAAAAAAAAAAAAAAAAAGCAGAAGTGGTTTTAAAGTACCGTATTTTCCGCACTATAAGGCATTATAAGGCGCACCTTCAATGAATGACATATTTTAAAACTTTTTCCATATAAAGCCGCTTAGGTAGAGGCTGGGGTTACGTTATGCATCCATTAGATGGTGCTGCGCTAAAGGGAATGTCAACAAAACAGTCATATAGGTCAGTCAAACTTTATTAATAGATTACAAACCAGCTTTCTGACAACTCCATTCACTCCCAAAATGAATAAACAGCTCTTTTATTATTTTCTCTGAGGTAAAGTATTAGTATTAGCTAGCGATCCAAGATGGCAGGATCATCTGCGCACACGTGTCACCGATCGTGCAGGGTCACTGATAGCGTCTTGACAGCGAGACCTGTTGCGGCTCAATATTGATCCATATATAAGGCGCACTGGATTATAAGGCGCAAGGTCAGCTTTTGAAAAAATTGAAGGCTTTTAGGTGCGCCTTGTAGTGCGGAAAATACGGTACTCTTAGCATCTATTTGGTAGAAACTACCAGAGTATTTTGGGGTACCATTCTGTCTCATGCAAATGAGCCACTGCTTACCCCGCCCCTCTAGTATGGGGCCAATATCCATGGTGGAGAAAATCGATGTGGGGGGCTGTATTATGTAAATTTGACTCACACAAACGAGGACTGCTCGCTTTCAGACCCATTCCCAGAAATAGGGAGCTACCAAAACATTGGCTTGGTGGTGTAATTTCACACTTGATAGGTGGGCAGGTACTCCTGAAATCCACCATTTTGTATATAGTATAAGTAATTGGTACATTTAAATCACAAGAAAACAACATAAAAATGTTAACAATAGTAAACAATATGACACTCTTCCTTACCAATAATAACGTGACAATATGCTAATGCTGTAGTCTCAAACGCCAAAGAAAAACAACACAAACAAGTTGAATTTGAATTAATGTCTCATAAAATAAGCATGACCCAAGTTCAAACTTTAGAGATGTATTCTCCCCAAAAGTTGAGAATAATAACACCTTAAGGGCCTCAAAGGTTCCGCTGAAGATTTAATTAAAAACGCTCAATACAGCAAATAATGTCAGTTTAAAAATTGAAATGACAGGTGTATAATCGACTCTTCAAGCTTGACCGCAACAATGAAGTCAGGAATAATGTGATTTAAAGATACTAAAAACCTCCCCATGAACTTGTATTGTTACTTTGTTCTGGAGGGGGGAGAAAAATTACCCTGCGGCCTATTCCTTGACTTTGTTTGATTCTTATTAATTTGCGTTAGTCATTCCCAAATTTCATGCTGTTCTGCTTCTTTTATATTCAAGTAATAATATTTGTTGAAAAAAATGGGGCAGTGGTTGGCACGTGTGCTCAAAAAGCGATTCATTTTTGTATCTTTATAGGTTGTCAACTTGCCACACACATTCACCTAAAACTAGACGATGGAGTGTTTACGCATGTAAAGATGAAGCCAGCGTAATTTTAGAGCGCTTTCACCCCGATAGAGACTTTCGTCTCCCGCTGCTCCGATGACAGTTTGATTCAGAGTGCACATTTGGAATCACGCTATGCCAATTATAATCAGCAACCGGACCTCCTGTTGTTGTCACACAGGAGTGAGATAGGATGCAGGCTTGTTTTCTGCCGGCTCAAAAAGCCACAAATCAATGCGGGAATCCCAGGAGCTCGAGGCTTTGTACTAACATGGTTGTGCTGTGTCTGCCTGTGTAACGTAATGCTCTTTGACTGCATGGAGTCCCACGGGCTATTTTCAGTCTCATTCCCATGACGATAACAGCCAAATCCTTGATACGGCTGGACAGAGATCTATAACGACTATCTTGGAGCATCTGTAAACGCGGACGACACAAATGAGCTGTCGGCTGTTTCAAAGGACGCTTTTAGCGACGTGCTTCCTGGCACCGCGATCGGTTCGACCCGGAAAGCTTGTTTTTGATCTCCTGAATACATTTGAAGGATTAGAAAGTACGAACGGGAAAGTGCTGCGTGTATTCAATGTAAGGACCTGAACAAAAAACAAATGCGTTTTGTGGATTATGGTGAAAGTACCTTGTCAGTCATGGATGACTGCAGTTACATTAACTCATTCACTCCCAGCACATTTTTTGTTGTTTTACTGAATTTTGACTGATTTTGCAAGGCCCACAGAATATTGTGTCCTATTGCTATCAAAACATGGAACCTACGAAAAGAAAGATTAGAGTCTCTTCTTACATCAGGAAAATAAAGTACATATCTATCTGTTTCCATTATGCAGCAATTAGCATTAGAATGTAGCAAAGTTTCATCATTATTCACAAATCTGTTTAAAACAATGGGAAAAAGAGCTTTTTGCAACATGGCCCAGGCTGATCTCTTATACTCTGCTGTCGCCTGATGGCCATTTTTGTAATAACTACCATTGCTTCAACAATTCTCTTCAATTCAGAGGCTGCATCAAAGCTTTCTATATACTCTAGCATAAAAAAAAAACATAAAAACGTATAAATACGTCTTTGGGAGCATGGTAATATTTAAAATAAAACCTATTTATACGTTTTTGGGAGCCAATGAGTTAATTGAGGTGACAGAGTCTGACATTTTAATTTGTCATGTTTAATCCTTGTTATTCAAGACAGTGCTATTATATTTTTTACTGAAATGCTACATCCTTTATTATGGCTAAAGTTCACATTTTACAGTGCATATATACATAATCTGAATAAATCGAGCAAAGCCTACGAATGTGGAAATCACCCAAGTGAAACGGATGGATGAGACACATCAGCACAGCATGGATGAAAATTAAATCATGTCAAAAATTAGACATACATAAGGCCATGTTTTGTTGTTAACCTCGTCATGGTTAAGAAGCTCCTCGGTTATAAGGCCCAAGCGCTAAATGAGATCCACCTAGAGTTGCTAAAGACTCTGGTTCTTGTGAGACTGTCTGAGTTTCGTACCATGGACAGCTCCTCTCCACTGGCAATCTTGGGTTGTGGTTACGGTTGTCACGAGAACCGATACTTCGGTACCAAGTCGATGCCAAGATTCTGAAAATGTGACGGTACTGCCTTTTCTACAATACCCAAAGTACCGTTGGTACCGAGGCGGCAGATCTGGCCGCGTCTTTTGTGTTGTTTTGAGGGTGTAAATGAGCGGTGATCTGGCAACCCACGCAACGTCTAATGACGTCACGTGACTATTCTGCCGCTGCGACAATAAGGAAAAACAACAGTCAATGCGTGCAACATGGCAGTAGCCCACACATCTGCGTCGTCAACTGCAGCGGCAACTGCCCCTCAATTAGTAGCGAAGAAAAACGCCAAAAGTTGAGTATGGAAGTACTTTGGATTTGAGGTTGATGTGCAGGGATTAATAATCGATCCTCAAATAAATGTATGCAAAAGATGCCGAAACCGTTTCCAGATGAAAGGGATGGGGGGGGGGGGGGGGGGGGGGGGGGGGGGGGGGCGGGGGGGGCACACATCCAGCTTTGCAAAACATCTAAAATGATCGACATCCAGACTTGTACAAAGAGTTCAAGGTGAGTGAATTTGAATTCCCGTGTTATCATTGTTGACCACTAATAACGTTAGAATGATGACCCCACACTAAATGAGCTGCTTGGCGAAGTATCGTTAGCGTTATGTTCAGCCTCGTCTGTCCCGCATAAAGTTAGGTAATGTTGCCGTTAATTTAACTGAATTACGTAAAGTAACATTAAACAACCCTGAAATAATATACATCAAATGGTTATTTGTTATTTTGTTTGTTTGTGTGTGTGTGCGTTTTTGTACGCGTGCATACGTGCGGTTGTGATAGACTATTATTTATTGCTATTCTGGCTTTTTTTTTTTTTTAATAGGCTATAACAAAAAAGGGTTTCACCACACCATATCTGTAAATTACTGCTTGCAATCTGTCCGTGCACAGTGTGTCTCATGCGTATTCGTACAGCATCTGCTGTTTTCATACAGTCATTAAGCTATACCTACTAACTGAAATGTCAATATTCTTAATCTTTTCACAGTATCAGCCATTTTATTGTTGACTATTGTTTAATACTTTAATGCACAGGATTTAATTTTAATGCTTTAAAGCTACATGCCAATTGTTCTGTTTAAGCAAACAGTATCGTTGTTTTTTGGTCACTTCTAATAAAGGAGCGTATGTTGAAGTACATGGGATTTAATGTTTATTTTCGATTTTTACCGTGGTATCGAAATGGCATCGAGAATCGTGAAATTTCAATAGTATCGGCATCGGCTACTAAATTTCTGGTATCGTGACATCCTTAGTTGTGGTCCTGCTTATAAGAAGAAAGACTACAGGGGGATCGTAATACTCAGTCTTCCTGGCAAGGCCTAATTGGGGATCCCAGCGAGGAGGGTCTGCTGAAATTGAACCTCAGAGTCTGGCCAAGGGTCCTGGAGGCTGCATGGGAGTTTACCCAGCGAGTCAACATTTGCTTTCAGCACCTGGAGAAAGCATTGTGAGCCATGACCTTTGGAGTACAGGGTAACAGACCTCTTAATATACGGGTCATTGAGATTGTGACCTGACCCTGGATAATCAGGAGAAAACTGATAGATGGATAGATGTGGTTTTGTTGACTTCAAAATCTTCCTGGAGTGGTTTGCATCTAGATTTGAAATGGTTTGTGTGAGAATAGCAACTCCAAATCTGAGACTGGTATCAGGGAGTGGGATATGATCCTGACTTAAGTGGAGCTGTCCAAGTAACTTGTGGGTCTTGTTCATGAAAGGCATACGACAGCATCGGTCTGCCTTGGTAGGAGTGAGCTGAGACAAAAGGTTAAGCTCTGGATTTAATGGTTGATCTGTTCCGAGCCTCACCCACACTGGATTTGAAAAAGTCTACACACCCCTGTTCGAATGCCAGGATTTTGTGTTATAAAGAAACAAGGTAACTCAACCAAATTTCGGGGGGCATATTTTAGAGAGAGGAAGTAAAAGTTAACAAATGAGTTAATATTGTACAAGTGTGCACACCCTCATAATTGTTGATACGACTCGCTTCAGATTC
Source organism: Festucalex cinctus (assembly GCF_051991245.1). NCBI lineage: Eukaryota > Metazoa > Chordata > Actinopteri > Syngnathiformes > Syngnathidae > Festucalex > Festucalex cinctus. Next base: position 14,393,649 of record NC_135419.1, read on the forward strand.
ATTCACTGCCAGCCTAGTTAACTCATTCACATTCACTCCCAGGACATTTTCGCTATTTTACTGGATTTTTACTGATTTTGCAAGGCCCATAGAATATTGTGTCCTATTGCTATAAAAACATGAAATCTACCAAAAGAAAGATTAGAGCCTCTTCTTTCATCAGGGAAAAAAAAAAGTATATTTCTATCTTTTTCCATTTTGCATCAATTAGCATTAGAATATGGCTAAGTTTCATCATTATTTACAAATCTGTTTAAAACTGTGGGGGAAAAAAATAGCTTTTTGATCTCTTATACTCTGCTGCCCTCTGCTGTCCGTTTTTGTAATAACTACCATTGCTTCAAGCATTCTCTTCAGTTCAGACGCTGCATCAAAGCCAAAACGTATAAATACATCTTTGGGAGCATGGTAATATTTAAAATAGAACGGATTTATACATTTTTGAGAGTAAATGAGTTCAAATGGATTTTTGACGTCTATAGCCGTCAATGGCACTGAATGAGGCGAATGTAGGACCGGGAATTTCTGAATAGATTAAAAATGAACATTCATTTGCTCAATGGTTAGTTCAAAAATATATTCAAAGAGATGGGACAAAAATGCTTCCGAGGGGAATTATCATGACATTGAAGTACACTCTAAAAAGAGAATTGCTGAACTGAAGTTTTAAGACTGAAGACTGAATTGCTTAAAGTGGTATAACACGATTGAATTAAGTTAATCCAAATCTAATATATATATATAAATATAAAATATACAAATATAATATCTAATATATATATATATACTTTAATGAACTCAAGTGATTAAAATTAATGACCTCATAGTTAATTAAAATGGTTCAACAAATCTCTTTTTAGAGTGTAGTTCATGCCAAGATCGACAGCGCCTCTACTGGTTACACAAAACGAGCGTACTTCATTTTGTGTAATGTCGCTATGTCTTTAGATAGTCGCTGTTGATGTCCCTTCAAGTTAAGGTCAATGTGGGTATTGACCATCTAATTTTTTCTCCCTGCGTTTTCACTGTGCATCCACTCATGAAACTTAATGCGGCGGAACACTCGACCCCCTCAAGTCACATCGCAGTTGAGTGATACTTCCATGTGCGCGCGCATAAATCCGCAGCGCAAACACGGCCATGAGAAATCTGTATCTTGCCGTGAGGGGTCTTTGTGCGTGTGCATTACGTGCCGTATTAGAAGCGCGCCGCAACATTGTTAACCGCAGGGATCAGAGGCGATCCAAGGGTTAATCGAACCGTTAAGCCCACATGCTGTCGAGAATCAAAGACTTTCAAAGTGGCATGATCGCAATCAGCGCCTTGAAACTGCCGCGACGCGCTCCCTGGCAAGGTCACTGCTGATACAATGCAGGCAAAGCAAGGCAGATTAATTTCTATAGCGCATTTCATACATCGTGTAACTTGCTGTGCTTCACGTGATTATGATGTGTACGTGTTTTTACAGCGGCGAGAACACAACAATGTCTGACTTGGTTAGCAAAACATTCTGAGTTTGTCACTGCTCTGTAATTGTGGGCTAACATTTCTCTTGTATTTACAGCTAACCGTTTTCAAATCCGTGTTCTCCATATCACCAGCTGTTTTAAAACTGATCTTTAAAGACCCACAGAAACGAAACTACCAAAAGAAAGTACACTCTTCTTTTTTCACCAGGAAAATTTTTTTTCTGTCTTTTTCCGTTCTTTATTAACTCATTCACTCCCAGCCATTTTCATTGAAGCAACCCCTTTGGTCTTACTGGATTTTGACTGATTTTGCAGGTCCCACAGAATATTGTGTTCGATTGCTATAAAAAAACATGGAATCTGCCAAAAGAAAGAATAGCATATCTTCTTTCATCAGGAAAAAAAAATGCATCTGTTTCCATTTAGTTAAGGTTAATCTATTTTCATTCACATTCACAAAAACTGCTTATTGTAAAATGATTGTGGCTGATCTCTTATACTCTGCTGCCACCTGCTGGTCGTTTTTTTGTAATAACTACAATTGCTTTAAGCCACCTCTTCATATCAGAAGCTCATTAAAAAAAAAAAAAAAGGTTTTTGCGAATGAAGGACAAAAACGTATTTACACGTTTTTGGGTGTGAATGAGTTAATCATGGGAAACATCGGCTGGTTTCACCAAAACATCAGTTTTTAACCAATAAGTTGAGAAAAATTGCTTTTTGTGACAGCAATGACTTTGACGCGAATATTCTTTTGCTTTTGTAACCTTTAAACTATAAAACAACAAAACATGAGTCGGAAAGGTCTTCTGATGGCAAAATAATTACATACACAACTAAGAAATGCACCGTGAAGGTGACTAGCCGCCTGGCTTGATTGCAATACGCACTGATACATAATGTTTATACCAAATATATTGTCGCTGTCCTGTGAAAACACTTATGTCCATTTTTTGTTTTTGGAATGTCTGCATTAAATTTCGTCCCATAAAGGTAAAAATGTATGATTATTATTATTATTATTTTTACATTTTTGGGATGTCTGCCTTTAGTTTCATCCCATAAACGTAAAAATGACAAAAATGGACTTCTCACAGGACAGGGACGATACGCTAATCAATACTATGGTGCCATCTACAGGGAAACAATTGTCATTTCAGTGGTTTACAAATATGAATTTCTCAGACAACCTCAACGAGACCCACTTCCACGGTTGAAAAAAATGTACTTGACAAATACGTCAGTGTCAGTAAAAAAAAAAAATACCGTGTCAAACCTTACAAAGGTTCCCAAATGAACCGATCTGTATCATACTGTAGTTGGCCCCCATTACACTAGCAGTGGCACCAACGCTGCCAAAATGATGAAGCTACTGGACCAGAGCAATTAATTGTTTGACAGAGATTTATCAGCTTCTGTGTGAGAATGGGAATATATTTCAAACAAATATCCACATGCCCCCCCAAAAAATGCAGGATGTCCTGCATTGTTTTCCTTTGTTTATTATGTTGTTGACCACCAAAAGTCAAGTCAATAAATGTGCATTCCATACACAAGCTTATACAATTAAAAAAATGGATACCACCCGTTCCCCAAAACACCCCCCCAAAAAAAGAAAACAAAAAACAAAAAACTATTGCATATTGTGGATCCGATCAATGACGTCGATCGATCGATCAGCAGATTATGACATTACAACCGACCAGGGATTTTGCATGAAAATGCAAAATAGCTGCCGATCCAATCCAGCCATTCAGATCTGTGTACATCTGACGTCAGCGACAAATGTTTTCTCTCTCGAAGCGGCAGCCATTTTAGATTAGCCATGAACATACAGAAACCTCACTAGAGCTGATAATGCCAAGATCACAGGTGACAAGACGGAAAGTAGAAAATAACTGCAAGGCAAGTGTGTCAAAGCTTAACTCATTTGCTCCCCAAGACATATTTATACTTTTTTTTTTTTTTTTTTTTTTTTTTAAATATTGCTATGGTCCCAAAAACACGTTTTTTTTGTTTGTTTGTTTGTTTTATTAATGCTAGAGCATACAGAATGCTTTGATGCAGCCCTTGAACTGAAGAGAATGCTTGAAGCCATGGTAGTTATAACAAAAACGGCCAGCAGGTGGCAGCAGAGTATAAGAGATCAACCAGGGCCATGTTGCAAAAAGCTCTTTTCCCCACTGTTTTAAACAGATTTGTGAATTATGATGAAACTTAGCTATATTTTAATGCTAATGGCTGCAAAATGGAAACAGATAGAAATATACTTTTTTTTTTTTTTTTTTTTCCCTGACTCTAATTTTTCATTTGGTAGGTTTCATGATTTTATATCAATCGAACACAATGGTCTGTGGGCCTTGCAAAATCAGTCAAAATCCAGTAAAACAGCCGGGAGCAAAGGGGGTTGCTTTAGTCAAAATGGCTGGGAGTAAATGAGTTCAATGATCATGACACCTTCTTCCTGTTCCGAAATGTTGTTTTCTCCAAAAGTTTTTACACCTGGGGCCAGCAGTCAACCCAACCAACACAACCCCCAGATAATCCCCCCCGCGATGCTACGGCGCTAACAGTACAAGCGCGTTTCACAGGCGAAGCAGAAGCGCACGAGTCAGAGTGAATTAAATCGCGTTCCTTCACCCAACGCTGCGTTAACCTTGTTCCGCATGCATAATTACCCCTCGCACAGTCATGCACCGTGGGATCAGTCACGGCCTCGGTTCACACCTAAAGCCTGATTGAGCGGCAGATTACAGCTAGGTGAACACATCGGAGCATCAAAAAACGGGCGCCAGGTCAGCGCGGGCCCGTTCCTCTTTCGGCATCAGCGAGGAGGCTACAACAAAAGAATTCAAACGTAACTTTTGAATTGTTCTTACCTTACCTTCTATTTATTTTGTTACTGGAATGAAATGGTTCAAAAGTGCAATGCTTTCATCCTTCAGAGGAAAACAGTTGTGGTTTGGAGGACCAAGGTTGTTTAGAATGAAAATTGGCGTGAAATGCAGCTCAAGTCAAGTCGTTTCAACAAATGTAGCAAAAAAAAAAAAAAAAAGTGCCTGTAGGCTTCAGCTTCCTCCAGCGCTAACGCTCAAGCCTCGACGCTTGCAGACTCCGGGAATCTGTTGATGGGCTTTTCTGCCATATTGACGGGGCTGGCGGCTGCTTGAACCGCTCTTCCGACATAAATCCCAGATTGAAACTCAACCAAAGGCTCTTTTAATTTGGGATGCGACAAAGAGCCTGTTAGGGAGGGATTTTGCTCAAGGGGTATTACCAAGTGGAATGCAAATAGAAGGAGAAGACTTATCTTTCTTTATCCTTGTACCACAAAAAAGAGGAAGATGAAGAGGTTGTTTAGTATGCTCCTCCTGTACTTTGAAAATGTCCTTGCTTTTTTATCAGATGGATATTAGTGGCTGCGTACTCCTTCCCTCTCATTTCAGGAGCCTTATCTGCATTCCTTTCAGTCCTATCATTTATCATCTCTCTTTTTAATTGATGCAATCAAAGGAGCATAGACAGTGTGCTCAAAGAAATCTGCATTAGCTTCCACACACAAAAATATTTGGACAGTGACGTCAGAATTTGGTGACGTCTTCTTTATACAGCAGCATAACTGATTTGAGGTCAAATTATAGACGTTCATCACAAATATTGCAATTTATAGCCGCTGTAATCAAACTAAATTTTCAAGACTCAAAACTATTTGGACAATAGGTCGCATTAAGTATTTTGGGTGGAAAGGTCAGATGGTAAGGATGTGCATTTCTCCACAAAAGATGATTCGATACGGTTTTAGATATGTAGGGTGTGAAATGATTCAAAGTGGAACGATTCGATCAAACTTGTCACTACTGTAAATGTGCCATTTCCCTCTAAGGTATATCCCTTCAATAACAGATGATTCGATACATATGTCGATATATTCAAAATGGAACAATATGATCCGATACACTCATGTTTTTAATTAATGTAACCTGACTACCAGCAATTCAAATTTGTCCTCTGTAGTGGACCTTTTTAAACCTGAAAATCTCCCCCCCCAGTGCATACGATTAACTTCGATTGTGCTCTATCGACGACATTCAGAGCTTTCCAATGATACCAAATGTGTAGGGGTGGGGCTTTGCTACCTTTGATTGCATCATAAAAGAAAATGGCTTCCCTCAGTGCAAACACTTTTTAGGGAAGAGGAAAAGTAAATGTTGAACATTTTTATTGAGCAAATTTAGGCTTTAAATGTTGTTTGCATGTTTTCTTTAAGAACACATTAAAGTATTGTTTGAATTATTTTAACTGTATTTGAGCCTAGCATTTAAGTTTTAAAAAATGTCCTCTGTAGTGGACACATCATAGCTTAAAAATAAAAACTTTTTTTTTTTTTTTTTTTTTAAAGTTATTTTGCAGTATTCTAGTTACTTCACAAAGATTGGGGAATATCAAAAATAAACATGATTGGACAATATTTTTTTTTCCTGGTAGTCAGGAGGATAGATATTTTTTTTCTGGTTCAAATCTGTTTTTTTTACACTCCTATCAGGTAGCATGCAAGCTACTCGGACACAATCTGAAGGAAAAATAACCGCTGTCATTAAATGTGTGATAACCAGGGAATGTGTATCCAATAGTTTGGCGGCATCAAAGGTTTGTACTTTTTAAAGAAAATGAGCTAGCTCCTGCAGCCAGCACTGCGGTTTGCTCTCTGCTATGCTCAGCGCTATTTGCAGAACTACAAAGGAGGAGGAGGAAAGTTAATATTTGCCAAGACAATTTCACCATCACAACTAATACAACAGTCGGCAGCTGTTGAGGCGCCGTCGTCTCCCTCGTTGCACCTCGATGCCCAGCCAGCCGCTTCCGTCACAAAGCTGCCATCATGGGAAATGACAAACTCTTGCGCCTTGAGCACATTCATCCTGTCAGTAATATATGCTTGTCATTATTATTGTGTCATTTGTGATGTTTCATGTTTTTGCTTTTAAAACGCCAGTTTTGTTGTCTCTGTTGTTGTACCATACAATGACTATAAAGGCTTCCATTCTATTCATCTTCAAGCTTTATTTACTGTACTTTGTTTACAGCTGTGGTTGTTTTTTAAGTGCTCTATAAATAAATGTATGTCTGAAAGATTAAGCCATGCAAGTTTAAGTACAAACAAACTTGTATAGTGAAACTGCCAATGTCTCATTAAATCAAATATGGATCCTTTGATCACTTTGTCGTTACTTGGATAACTGTGACAATTCTAAAGCTGAAACGTTATTCACCGACGACAATCACACGAACACTAACCAAACCAGCCAAACCAGCTCACGAGGCCACGCCCCTTTCAGGGTACAGTATATACTGATTGTTGTTGTGAGTCAGCTTGTCCCAACATAAAGAAATTATACATGACATGATTATGTGTTTATGCAATACAGTGATAATTTTCTTAAATATAGCTACAAAAATTAAGCCAAATTAAGTTGCTTGGTCAAGGAAATAAATACATTTCGAAGTCAAGGTACGACTGTGTAAGGCGAAATCGTAACGGTTGTCATAAATATTGGGACATGCACACAATTCTCATCTTTTTGCTCTTAACACCCATACAATGAATTTTTAGTTTTTTTCTTGACATAATACAATAAAGTGTAGTTGCACATCCACTACAGTAGGTGGCAGTGCCACTCTCATTGTCGGTGACTGTGCAAGGAGCATTAGCTCCTCTGTAGAGGCGTATTTACAGCAATTTTATAGACAAATTATACTATTTATTAGGGATGTTCGATACCACTTTTTTTCAGACCGATACCGATACTCAGACCCTCAGTACTCACCGATACCGATACCAACTGCCGATACCAGTAGTACATTTTGACAAATTAAAAAAAATCACTAAAAGATATTTTTAAACAAATATATTTCCTTTAATTTTGACCAAAAAAAACAAAAAACAGAACAGTCACTCTTCAATAGTCTTAACGCTCAAAAACACAAAAATGCTCTTTTAGTTTAAGGTTCACAATTTAGAAGTATTTCCAAACCAGTGAAGTTTTGGTGAAAAACTGCTGCAAGCTAGCGCCAGTTACAGGCAAGGAGGACTCACTTAACGTCTTCCCCCTCTGCCATCGGTCGCTTGTATTCGTCTGCGTCACGAGTACTCGAGTACTTGAAAAAATGCTGGTATCGGCCCGATACCGATACCTGGTATCGGTACTCGCCCATCCCTACTATTTATAGTTGCGGTGGGACAAAAATATTTTGGGGGCATAACAAAAAATCTGCGATTGGCTGGCAACACGTCCAGGGTGTACCCCGCCTACTGCCCAAAGCCAGCTGAGATAGGCGCCAGCACCCCCCGCCACCCTTGTGAGGAATAAGCGGTCAAGAAAATGGATGGATGGATAACAAAAAATAATTGAGAGGCACTTGTTGAGGACAAACTGAAGGGAGTTCCATATTTTAGACTTGTAATTGACTGCAAAGGATTTACAGCCAAGAATTCAAGAGTAAAATTTTATTTATAATGCAAATTGTTATTTTTTAGTTATTAATTTTGATCCTTTAAAAAATGGAAGGCAGATATACAAACTGTTGAAATTGCTGCGCCGTTCACCTGATTTGGATATCAAATTAAAGCTGTAAATTTTGAAGTTGAACATTAGATTACATTAGTTTAGATTAGATAATATATTGTGTTGTTTTCATTTCAGATCCATTGTGGCGGTGTTTAGCGCCAAATATATGAGAATTGTGTCAACGTTTCAATATGTATGGAACACATCACCTGTTAATGCTGAAGTGTTACAACTTAGGAAAAATTTGCACGTGATAAAGCACAACATGAAAATAAAGTATGAGTAAACACATAACATGCACTGTGACTGCGCATGATACTGTTATGTTGGTGACTCATTAACTCTGCCGGCACCTGATTGATTGATAGAGATAAAGGCAGGGGGGCGGAGAGGGCGTGTGGGGGGGTTGCATTCCCTCTACCAATATCTTTTCCATCCTCCCTCCCCGCTCTAAAAAGCTTTCTCCCTCCTTCCTCTCTGCTTTACCTCTGCACACTCTATCTCTCTCTCTCTCTCTCTCACTCTGTCTGTATCTTTTTCTTTTGCCTCAGCATCCCGGAGCCACCAGCAGCAGCAGACATCATCATCAACTGAGGCTGAAGAGACTTTTCACACACACACACACGTGGACTAACGCAAAAAAAAAAAAAACACGCGCAGGAAAGGCGGCTAGGCGGACGACGGAGAAGCGTATCATGTCCGGCAGCTGCGTGCTGACCTGTAGTAAGAGGAGGCGGTCGGCTCGCGGCTCCGCGTCCGCTCGAGTCCTCTAAGCACCTCCCATCGCTCAGCCCTCCACCCACCTTGAGCGCTGCCCGGTGCTGCGGCTGCTGAGGGGGGGGGGGGGCTGGCTGGAATGACCCTGGAGAGCAGGAAGCACAAGAAGATGCGTTCAAGGGTGGACAGCCTGATCCTTCATCCGCGATCCGCCGGACGGCACGCCGCTGACCTGCGTGGCGCATACATGCCCATGTAGGAGGGCATGGCTGTTTAGAGTGAGGCTTGACAGTAGGCACACGGGACCAAAGGACCTCTGCGGAGAGACGCGCAGGTGAGATAACAAACCTCATGAAAATTCATCCAGTGCGTTTGATGTTAATCGATGCGATCTGTGACGATTTGCTGAAGGTTTTTGCCGTTTTGTGCCCGTGTGTCCTATTGTGCTGCCATTGCTGCGCTGTCATTGATTAGAAAGCAGTGGATGAGCACTGTGGCAGCATGATAATGGAAGATGTATCCTGGAGGACATGGTCCGATATCTATCGCACATCTGACGATTGTCAGTAGGGGATGGAAGGTCTCGTGTGAGGGTGTTATTGGGGGGAGGGATGAAAAGGAAAGTGAAGGTCTGTGGCATTTCATGTCATTTATGTGAGTTTCATGTCCTTTGGGGTATAGCTGTTTAGGAAGGAAGCTTTTGGCTCTGTTGAGTTTCTTTTGAATTCTAGTACAGAATCAGGGATTTAAAGATTCTATGAACTTATTGGCATACGAGCACACATGAGATGGCATGACATTTAGCACCTGAGATCCCAGACTTAACACTTGAATCATGATCCTATAGTTATATTTTACACCAAGTACTACTCCCATAGTAAAACTGGACTATACTTGGCCAATGAATCATGAGCCTGAATAGCTACTAGCATGGAATAATTTGAAAAAAAAAAACAACAACAACAACATCTGGCTTATCCTCCAGATGAGCAGAATTCCATTGATTAGCTGTAGAAAGACTGTAGTAAGAAGAGGTGATTATGATTGGACTCATCTACAGCTATATCTACAGCAATTTGTGCAGTCACAATTGAGACAGTACAGTATGAAGTTTGTGAAGCTCCCGATCTGTACCATCAATATCTGTAAACAGAAAGCTAGCATAGTAGCAATTAAGAGGATTGGTGCCGTCGTTTCTCTTAATCATGTAACCGTGGGCTTACAAGTTCTACTATTCTGTTTTTTTTAGTTTTCAAAGTTCCAAACTATTCCATCTTGGCGTTTTAGTCATATAGATGCACATTTATTTATTTATTTAAAATTTTTCAGGAAAACTGGGATCCTATAGATAAAAAGATGATCGAGAAAGACTCATCAGATCAAAAATTAGATAAAAACGACTGTCAGACCGAACTCAACAAAAATTGTGTTCCCCAGTCCAATCTAAATGAAGCCTATATCCCACTAAGTGGCACACATTTGCGACTAACGGATGTTGATTTCACGTCAGGGTTTGCTTAAGGTCTCAACGGTCGCTAAACGTCCTCTAAACATTCGCCGGCAGTTTAAAACATGAAGCGAATGTCTGGCGAATATTTAGCGAACCTTATGGCCTTGAACTAACCCTAATAAACCCTTACGTAACAACAACATTAGCTAGTGTTGCAAATGTTCGCCGCTCAGTGGGATAACAGGCTTAAGAAACTATGCTAAAATATCAACTCAAAACATAGCAGACTAAAACCAAAAATCTGACAAAACATGACAAGCTAACAGAAATAAAACTAACAGGTTTTATATGAAAGTATTACACGTGGCAAAAAGTCAAGTCTGTAGGTGTGAATGTCACAGACAATATGGCTGCCAATGCAAGCTAGGCAAGTAACTTTTCCGTGGCTCCGACCACAAGCTAAAGAAGACGCCATAAGCTTTCCTTCCAAATTCTCCTCTAATCAACTTGGGCTCATTACACGAGTGTAAAGCGGTTACTGTGCTTTTCATTTTCAGTAGACGTCAAAGGGAGGCAGCAGCAGCAACCCCAAAGTGCATTTTAGAGATTGGCTCGGGGTGGATGTGCTTATTCAGTGCTGCCTGTGGCTGAGAGAGATGAGCTGTCCGGTGCTGTTGCGTGGAGCATACATCACCGCATGCGGGGCTGCGGACCCAGGAGGAATCAACAGAAGGAAAGCCATTACTTAGATGACCAGCCTCCTCTGATCTCATCATGTGGCGGGGTTATGGAGACACTGGACATAGGCGGACCGAGGGAAGGAGAGACAGAGCCCGCTATTTAATGCCAAGATTTATTCTAGAAGCAAGCACATTCAGCATGCTGGAATTATCAATATGTTTTATTACCAGGTTTGTTTGGGAAAGTAAGGTGGCTGACTGTGAAGGCCGCCAAACATCTATATGAAATCCACTCAGGCCGACAGTGGTCATGCCGGCAAAGTGATGTGGGCGTCTAAAGGTTGATTTGATGTTCTTTTGCTCGTCAGACATCATTCGTTGCGGGTGACTGAGCAGTAGGGCTTCAAAAGCATGTATGGACGATGAATCATGCTCTGTTAGTGTACATTAGACAAACACAAACAGCTGTTATGGCTTGCCAACTCTGCTTGGGCACATATGGAGGCGTAACCAAGCGTGTGCCACCAAATGCACAAACAAACAGGAAGCTCTCATGTAATGACCCCGCTTAACATCCATGTGTTGAGAACATTGGTAAGTTCTTTGTAGCAAGCAGGGAGCTTAAAGCTAAATGTAAAATTAAAAAACAAAAACAATCTTTTTCCATTAGAATGAATACCTTGGCTGATCAACAGTAGTTGATCTAAGCTAAGTGCAGAGCAATAGCTATTAGCTGACATTTAATATATTAACAAAATTAAACATCTTTGATAAATTAGGGTGTCATAAGCATTTGCCTTGCTCATTTAATATTTTTACATTCTTAAGTGTAATACAACCATAAACAAATAAAACAATTGTCCCTTATTGTAACAAGTGACGCCATGAAGGGCAGCTAGCCAGTTGGTGGCTAGCTGTAGCGGAGCTAACAATGTTTCGAGAACATCAAGTTTTCTTTGAAACAAACAGGGAGGGAGCTTCAAGCTAAATGTAAAATGAGGAAACAAAAACAAACTTTTAGCCTTAGACCATTAGAATACATTGACTGATCAACAGCAATTGATCTAAGCGCAGCGCTATTAGCTGATATTTATTAGCTGATATTTAATACCATAAACAAATTAAAACACTTTTGATTAAAAAAAAAATGTTCATCAAGTATTTTAGCATTGTTAAATCTAATACAACCAAATACAAATAAAACAACTCTCTCTTTTAACATAACAAGTGATGCCATGAACAACTGCTAGCCATGGCTAACATTAGCGCTTGACCTCATTGCCTGAACTTTTTTGCTTACTCATCCCTAGCATGCGTTGTTTTAGCACACAATTGAAATTTGAGGCAGCTTGCAATGGGTTTAAAAAGTCAACACACCCCTGTTCAAATGCCAGGTTTTTGTGACATTAAAAAAACATCAACACAAAAACAGGGCAACGATCGTTTCAAAACTTCTTCCAACATATTTTTTTTAACCTATAACCTATCATCAACAATAAGAACTCAAAGGAAATCAAGTATGAAGAGGTACACGTACCCCAGCCAATTTAGTGTTGACAAACACTCACATTCACACAATTTAGATGTTTCAAATAAGCTAACGTGCATGTTTTTAGAATGAGGAAGGAAGCCAGGGTACCCGGCAAATGCAGGAAGAATGTTTAACAAAATGAGACTTGAGTGTCATTGATGAAATGCTCGATATATCATGATCAACTCAAATTGTATGTGGTTACTAAAATGAAGGAATGAGTGAACAGAACCAGCTTGGACATGTTCAACTGTGACTATAGAAGTATCTAGAGTAGTGTAGGCCCTCTAAAACAATTAAACATTTACAACAGAGGGCAGTTAAATGAGAAACACATTTTATTCCTGTCTCCCAAATTAAGTGTAACGTAATGGTTAAGTATGAGCCTCATCGACACACACAAACGCTCAAAAGGTTTTTAATCTAAGCAAGCAAAGATCTTTATCTCCAGGCTCGTTACAAATTTTCATCGAGTTTTCAAAGCACTGCTTGATGTCAAACTTAGGAGGGAAAAGGCGTTTGATTTTCACTCCATTTGAAATGGATTCCTCTATTGTCATGCTATTCATGTCTAAATAGAATGTGGCGACCTGGTGGCTAGATGGTGCATACATTCGATTCTGCCGTTCCCACCATTACATTTATAGCCAGTGGGAGCGGCTGAGTGGAAGCAGACAGGCAGATTTAAATATATATATATATTTCAAAATAACAGTTAGCTTTTTGAGTTCGGCCTTGGCAGAAGCAAATCTAGTGGAAGAAAAGTATTGTGCAGGATACTAATAGTTCAAGCGAGAAATGACGGCAAAGGGCAACATTCAGCAAGTGATTACTACATTTCATGTGACATTTTGGAAAGATCTTGACTGATAATTTGTAGTCGTCACAGGTATAGGACTTTTTACATTCTACTAGCTTACTAGGTGATGTTGTACTGTTGTCATTGATTCTAATGCATTTCATGATGTGTGTCCCGATACCAATAGCTTGCCAACGAGAGGTCACACAGCAGCTTGTCATCTCACTTTAAACTATCCCGGCTAGCATGGTGGTTAGTTAACAGGTTTGGTTAAAGTCTGTTTCTTTTCTGTTTGTCTCTGGTTTCACTGCAGTGATAATTTGTCATCCAGTGTTTATACTTCTCATCTTCAAGAGAAAAGCACAGTCTATGATTTACTTCCTTTCACTCTTGTTTAATTGCTGTCGGCAGCAACATTCCATCATGTCACAAAATGGAACAAAGTGACAATAAAAATGAGAAAACACTTCGCCAATCAGTGGTGGCCTATCATCAAAATATGTGGAAAATGACAGCTAGTAGAAAGCTGTCATTTTGTATTTTTTTTTTTAAACCTTCTACTCACGTCCCTACTTGAAAACACAAAAACCGCCTATGAGACTAAACAATGCAAAATCTTTCAGCAAAACAGCCAACATGTCACATGAGACTTCAGCATACCTCACCAGACTAAGTTCATACGCTTTACAACAGTTTAGACTTTTAAAATGAGTGATTTTCGATACCACTTCTTTATCGTTACTCGCCCGTCCCCAGTTAAAATGTTACTTATAATTTGATTGTAAAGTTAATCGAGGATTTGTAATTAATTTTCTAAAAGTAACCAAATTGTAAGTCCTCCAGTGTCTCACAACAGATTGTGATCAACCTTTCAGGTTTCATTGTGACTTGAAAGTTTTAACTCATTCACTGCCAATGACGGCTGCAGACGTCAAAGTTCATTATTTGATTATTGTGAAAATCTGCAATTTAAAAAAAAAAAAAAAAAAAAAAAAAAAAGAATGACTGTCAAAGCCAAAAAGATATTTGTCTTCTCACCTTCAAACAATGATTACATTAATTGTCATGTCACATTCAATAAACAGGAAAAGCAGTTTGTGAGATGGACGGACGGATGGACTACAATGAAAAAATAATAATAAAAAAAATAACATGCCACATTGAACACGTCAATCAGAGAACAATGGGCCCGAAATGGTAACCACCTGTCCTGTATTCACTTATTCACACATGGCTATTTTTCAGTGTTACTTGGTGAATATGCATATTAATCTCTCTCGCTATCACATCACTGAATTTCGCACTTGTGCTTTGCAGCGTCGTGTGCAGCCCTTACCTAACTTGGCCAGCATCCCAAACTATCAGCTTGGAATCGGAAAGAGAAAACAGAAAAAAAAACACTTGAAACAAAAATAAAACGTGGCTTATTATACAACCCTGCAAGACACATTTTGAACTATGACGGGCTCGCTGGCCCCTTTTCACACGTATCGAGGAAATCATTTTTACATCATGCTGCCTTGTTTGTTTGCACAGACGTCATTACTGTAATGCAGTCAGGTATAACACTCCTGTTTGTGACATAATCAGCTGCTTAATGTACAACACCGGCACTTAAATATTAAACGTCCATCGAATACAGACAGGTTTTTGTTGCCTTGTCAACGCAGTGATAACAACCACAAGCAGCACATGTTCGAACATCATAAAAATGTCAATTTATGTATCTGCAAGCATGTAGCAAATAGATGACTGCAGTCTTTTTTTGCAGGCTCTCTTGCACTCGCTCTCACGACATTGCAGCCTTTTTCATTTGTCAACAGAGGAAAACAAGGACCTTGAACGTACCATAGGTTTGTGGGCAGTAAACAGAAAAACATACATTTTTCAAGAAAGGACACTGTTGGGGGGGATAAAAACAGCTCGAGGAGACGTCGCAGTCGTAGGACTAGGAAAAGTTCTTCTGCGGGATAAATGAGTAGCTATAAGCCAGGCAGACATCGAACAGCTCTGCCAGACTGGGTTCCACATGCAAAAAAAATAAAATAAAAATCAAGAAAGCAGCACATTTTTCAGTCCAGGGGTTAATTTGGCAAGGAAACGAGGGCAGGAGTCTGAAATATTTTTACATTGATTTAATATTTCAAAAGAATTTAATGGAATTCACTCACTGTCTTCCCCGTTTCATCTTTCATCACCTTCCAACCACTGTTGCTCCTTAACTCTTAGACATGCTTCACACAATGGCAGCAATAAATAGAAAATAAATAAATAAATTTATTGACTGACAAAATCAGTAGCAATAGACCGATATGATAGTGATTATTTGTACCGGTAGTCGAGGCTAATAACTGATATTCATTTTCAGTGAAAGGCAGAACATTGCCGTCGAAATAAATGAATAAATAAAAAAAAATAAAAATAAAAAAATAAAACTTTGTTGAAATATATTTAGGCATATTTGATTATTATGATTATGATTATTATTATGATTATTATTATTATTATTATTATTATTATTTTATTTATGACTTTTCAGATTTTCAAAATGTTGTTGCTGTTGTATTTAATCTTAATAGACATATTTGTTTTACAATTCTAATAAAAATGTTCAGGGAGCTCATCAGCATTGATTATGAAGTTAATTAAAAATGCAAATAAAGTTAACACAGTTTCACACTGATCTCTTAGCAGCTGTCATATTTAAAAAAAAAAAAAGGCCAATATTTGCCAAAATACCAAACATCGGCCAATCATCGCTCTATGCTTAAAAATCATCATCGAAATAGTGCCAAACCAAGTAATTTATGCTATTTTCAATTGTCAAATGAAAATCACAAAATGAAACCGTGACTGGTTATTATCCATCCATTTTTTCGACCTCTTATTCCTCACTAGGGTCGTGGGGGGTGCTGGAGCCTATCTCAGATGGCTATGGGCAGTAGGCGTGGTACACCCTGGACTGGTTTCCAGCCAATCGCAGGGCACACAGAGACGTGACTGGTTATTATGTTAATCCAAATAAAAATAACATAAAAAAAAAAAAAAAAGATTTTTCCAAATTCACCTCTTCTGTCAGCCATTTTATATCAAGGACAAACGTGTCTGAAACATTATTGTATTCGGCTTCGTGCATTACATCTGAAAATAAACGTACTGTATGCTTTTGCTGCAGTCAGAGCCAGTTTGTGTTTCCTTCTGCTTGCTCTATTTGCACCAGACTGCACTGAGCAAACAGATACCAAGTTATACATGTATCGTTGTAAGATTTATGAAAATAACTGTATTGAAAACTTCCATGTTATGTAAACCACTTCAATATTCAGTTCAGTGGCTCAGTTTTCAAATTTTATTCTTAACATGAGCCTAAAATTAAATGTGAAAAATAAGCCATTTTTTTCCATTAGTTTGCATCCATCCATCCATCCATCCATTTTCTTGACCGCTTATTCCTCATAAGGGTTGCGGGGGGTGCTGGAGCCTATCTCAGCCGGCTTTGGGCAGTAGGCGGGGTACACCCTGGACTGGTTGCCAGGCATTCGCAGGGCACACAGAGACAAACAACCATCCACACTCACAAGCACACCTCGGGACAATTCGGAGCGACCAATTACCCTGCCATGCATGTCTTTAGAATGTGGGAGGAGACCGGAGTACCCGGAGGAGACCCACGCTGGCACAGGGAGAACATGCAAACTCCACCCAGGAAGACCGGAGCCTGGACTCAAACAGGAGTCCTCAGAACTGGGAGGCGGACGTGCTAACCACTCACCCACCGTGCCGCCCCCTCCATTAGTTTGTGTTTGCTTAAAAAGAGCTAACAAAATAATCTGTCATTGTTTTTTAATGCCAATGGGAAATGAAAAGAACAAATGATACCCGGATTTAAAATCATTATTATTGTGAGCTGTTAATTAGAGGTTACAATATCATAATTTGATGCTTTTTAAAAAAAAAAAATACAATGAGGTTAAATCCAGATGTGAACATATAATAAACACGTAATGTAACATTATGCATACAAAGTGATATCAAGGGGTACTTGAATTTGTCCATATCTTGTCTACAAACTACCACTCGTGCTCTCAGCTTTTACAGCCATCATTGCCATGATGAGCATCATCAACATTTTCTTTGTAATTGCCTCGACCTTCTACCTACGGCAGTGCATCTGCATTCTTCCCTCTCGCTATGTAATCATCATCATCATCAAGTGAGATGAGGTTTGGGAATGCAAGGTCATATGAGTTTGTTGCTCTTGGCATGCGTGATTTGTAATGAACACATCACATACAACCTTCAGTTATATTATCAGTAAGTCCTTATTGTCTGTTCAATGTATACGTTATGCTATAGTTTTGTTTTTACATATATTTTGCATACTTTCAGTGCACTAAGCAGTTATAGGTACTTTGACAGTGTTTGAGAAGCAAACAGTAACCTCGACATCAATTTATACATGTTCCGAGACACAAAACAGAAATTTTGTCACCTTAATTACTTCAAACAACACACCTAACATATTTTCTTACCGGTTATTTGCATTGGTAGCAGATTGCAATTTGGCTTGACCCACAAACTTCAGTCTCCGCTGCCTATTGTGTCACACATTTCCGCTGATCTATGGTCTATATGACATGAGCCAAGAATGGCAACGGCGTGCCAGAAAAGGCAGTGAGGATTGAGATGCCGATGTAAACAATGCAAGGTTCCATTTCCACAGCATAGCCATCCCTCGCGGGTACGAAAAGCATTCACTGCAACGGCAAAGCCTAAAGGATGCAAAAAATTGTCGGGTAGGACACGCAAAAATGTCATTTTAATTTCATTGCAAGCTCGTATGCTTCAAGGCAAGGTACCAACAATTTGAAGCAATGGAAATTGGAAAAAGACAGACGGAAAGGGATTTGCATATTTCGCCCTCCATGGTGCATGACATAATTAAAAGATTAAAGGACCCTGGAGGGATTTCAATGCATGGAGGGCAGGAGCATAAGCTCATCACTGGAGATCTATGATCCCTCTGAAGGTACGGAAAGAACCACAAACTGACTGTCGTCATCAACCTATAGATGAGCTACAATAAAAGCATCGTGCTGGAATGATCATTGCCATTAGTGTTAATTTTATCCCCAGAATTTTTACATTTCGTCTCAGTCTTAGTCCAGTTTTATCACAGTTAGTCAACCGCATCCTGTTTTTATTTAGTCAACTTTAGTTAGCTCTAAATCTATCATTTTAGTCTTTGTTTTACTCCCAGAAAACATAATTTTTTTCATCTAGTTTTAGTCAACAAAAACTGTCAACGTTTTAGTCAGGACAATCATTTTACCCCTGTTAATTATTTTTATCAGCAGATAATGAACATTTTGAATCTAAAACTATTTAACATAAAATGTTCTCATCGTTTTTGTCACACAATTACAGTATATCAAGTGGCTACTATGGCACCATGCTACAAGCTAGTAAGTTAGCTAGCATTAGTCAGCGGTCTGATTAACCGTATTGTTGGAATGTTATAGCCATTGGATTAATGTTACGTTATAACTATTATTTACTTCTTTAAAAAAAAAAAAAAAAAAAAAAACTTTCACCGTGAATCCACCTCCTGTCTGTCCCATGTGTTTGTGAATGTCGCATTAGCTAGCTGCAAATTTGAAAGGGGGTGTGTCACTATGTGTCACATGTCTGTGTCACAGTGACCGATTAGCAGAGACAGGATTTTACAAAATCATATAATTTTCGTCTCGTTTGTGTTCATGAAATAAAATGTCCATATATTTTAGTTCAGTTTTTATGAAGTGAAGTACATTTTCGGCTCGTCTTCATAAGTCGACGAAAATGCATTAGTCTCAGTTATTGTCCAGTTTAGTCTAGTTTTCGTCCGGTGAAAAAAAAGTGTTGACGAAAAAAAAAATTTGTTCAGTTTTCATTAAAGAAATTAACACTAATTGCTATATGAATGAAATAAACATTACAGGCTTCACAGAAGTACTGAGGTATCTAGGATAGTACATCAAACACAAAAAGCTTACAGATAAACAAGATGCTAAAGCTAGGTGTAAAAATAGTATACCATAAAAAAAGGATGACCAGACATCACGTTTCAAATACTGTACAGTACATCTGCTTAAAGCCTCCAATGGTTGTAATATATTCCACTAGGTTGTCGCGATGTGGAGAGACTCTAGCTAGCAGCTAGCTTGCAAGCTAACAGGCTTCAAGGGCTTATAACGGACATCAGGCTTCTCCATGATGTCACCGTCTCACTTGGAAATTTGAGTAACGCCACCAAGCCATAAATTTTGGGATTCCGAAAATGTGTATTTTTGGGGTGTGCTTAGCCAAAGCTTAATAGCTAGCCGCATGCGATAATGGTAGAAACGGGCCTGGTAATTAATGACTAATTGCGCCAGATAGCCACTGATGTGAAAAAAGGTACTAAAATTTTGATGTAGTGAGGCAGGGGTGACTCATGCTGGATGTCCAAAGTGCTTTGTGCCATTAAATTTATCCCCATAAAAAAAAAAAAAAAAAAAAAAAAAAAAAAAAAAAAAAAAAAAAAGATAATCTCCACTATTCAGTATCATGGAGTCGTTGCACATTTTCAGCAATTGAAACTACATGTTTAGAAACAAATATATCATTTCCATTTACATGTTCTTTAATCAATATCTACCACCTGGTATAGTGGACCCACCTGTTGTTTTGTGTTCTACTGGGAGCGGCGTTTATCATTTGTTCAAAAGGGCAACTAATTGAGGGACATTAAAGCGCAGGTGACTATTTCAGGAAATACGAGAAACATCTAACGCCGCTGTAAGAGCACCAAAAAGCTGCTCTGGATTGATTTTAGAATGGCGCACTGACATTTTCTTGAAAATCATTATTGCAAATTGACTGCAATTACTTGATGGGGCTGCAACACACGCACAGATATCTGACATGCAGGATCTCAAAAAAACAGTAGCACATAGGTGAGAAACTAAAAGCTCGGGGACAACCTCTGGCCCGCCACATCAATGTATATGGCCCGACTTCGTGTTTCTTGCTGAAATATCATCCATTCATCCATTTTCTTAACAGCTTATTCCTCACAAGGGTCGCGGGGGTGCTGGAGCCTATCCCAGCTGGCTTCGGGCAGTAGGCGGGGTACACCCTGGACTGGTTGCCAGCCAATCGCAGGACACACGGAGACAAAGACAATTCGTAGCGCACAATTAACCTGCCATGCATGTCTTTGGAATGTGGGAGGAGACCGGAGTACCCGGAGAAGACCCACGCGGGCACGGGGAGAACATGCAAACTCCACCCAGGAAGGCCGAAGCCTGGACTCGAACCTGCGTCCTCAGCACTGGGAGGCAGACGTGCTAACCAGTCAGTCACTGTGCCGCCTACTGAAATACCAAAACTGCAAAATTACTTTGCTTAGAAATGTTGCAATACAAGTATTTTGTTACTATACCCCTTTTAAAATAAATGTGATAATATTTGAACAGTTTTTACTTGTTTCGGATTTCAAAACTAGTTATTCATCAGTTTATACATTTGGGATCACATTCATAATGGAAACCATAACTATGTGACATAAATGAGTTTGACACCCCTACGGCGCAAAACAAAACAATTTTAGTGTAGCGGAAGACATCGCTCCCCTTTGTCGCCAGTTCGATTCTTGTCAAGCCCAGATCAAGATTAAAGTAAACAAACAAACTAAAATTAACAAACTTTTCGGAAATGATATTAAATAAAAACTAGAGTAAAAAAAAAAAAAAAGATACCTAACTGAAACTATATTTACAATTAATTTCAACTAATTGTAACTATGAGCTTTATATATTACAGTACGGTACGTATATATTTATTTTGGCATTATTGTAAGACCATACAGAAGAAGGAAGGCATTTGGGAATTGCAGTTTAGGTTTATTGTGGCATTTGTTTTTCCACAAATACATTAAAAGAAAAATAAATATGAAGCTAACACTAAAACTAATGAAAATTAAGCTATAATGAAGAATTTCTAATAAGAAGTATTGTAACTAACTTGGCCTAATAACTAATGGAAATGACAACTAAATGAATTTGTAAAACAAGTAAAACAAAATAAGAATTATTGTATAATGAAAATTCAAATTCTACTAATACCCAGGTCCAGTTAAAAAAAAATAAAAAATCAAGCGGGGGTCTCATAGCCAAAAACAATACAATATTTTATTTTGACTTGACTTTTATGATTATAGATTATTAACATTACGGCTGTATTTTGCTATAAACTCTTCAAATAATGCTGTTTTGATTTTATTGAGTTAACAATACATTTATTTTTAATTGTGGAAAAGGTTCGGAGTGGTTGCAGCTCTTTCCTACATTTTGTTTATTATATTTACATTACTGTAATTTGCAAAAATCACTTCAATGGCCATTTAGTAAACTCACTCAAAGAGCATTGTTGCCTTTCTACACTAATAGTTCCTAATAGATTCATGAACTTGGGCTGGCATAGGCTGACAAAAACAACTGAACATGAATAATACATTTGCTCATGAAATTCAGAGTATTTCCATGGAAGTGCCATTTGGGATTTTCTGCACACCAAGTTTTGATTTGAAACAATAAGCTGTAATCAGTTTAGGGAGTTTGATGAAGTAACACATTAACAGTTTGAGCATAAGTGGTCGGATCCGGCAGTGTTATACAATCACAGCTGCTGAGATGTGGATTTCGGTCCCTTTTTTTTTCTACACACGGTGGAACTGATATTGAATAGATATTGGATTTTGCTGGAGCATGAAGCCAAATTAGTCTGTGAGCCTCACCAGCATGGATATTATTCATGAATAGGCCTTTGAAAGCGTATTTACATTTATGTGAAGGCAACGGATGGCTGATGATTAAACCGAGCCTCTCCGCATTGTAGTCGTATAAATATTCACTACAGTAAAGCTTGCTGACATGTCAAACAGTGTGTCGTCTCAGAGACGGTCTGCGTTTCAAGTCCTATCCGAACATATTGACATACTTTTTATTGCTTCCCCATTTGATAACTTGGTATGAATATTTTACTGTCACACCAATTTGTCTCTGAGTCCCGAAGTTCACCAAGCATTTCTCACATTTTCAACAAATGTGATGATTTTGTGAAAGGTGGTTTGCTTCTGAATTGGAGTCCTAAATATCCATAATGTAAACATCACCGCCCTTTACTTGGAAAGCCTGTAAGGGGGAATTCCAGTTGCAACGCAGCAGACACGCCCACGTCAAAATTTAGCAGTAATAAATTCATTAATAATGCATATATTTGTGGAGACTGGGGTCAAGTTGTATTTTACCAGGGGTGTTAAAAAAAAATCGATTCGGCGATATATCGCGATACTACATCGCGCGATTCTCGAATCGATTCAATAATCGGCAGAATCGATTTTTTTTTTTTTTTTTTTTTTTTTTTTTTTTTTTTTAGGATTCACACCTTGAGCATGGAAGAATGTTATATGAACGGCACATTAAGCCTTAATATTTTTATTTTAATGCTGTTCAAACATGAAACAGATTACAACCTCTATAAGACTGAAATTTCAGATAAATAAATAATACATTTTCATATAAATCTTACACTCTACAAGCTTACTGATTAGTATTTTCTAAATATGAATGAAAAAAAATCGCAACAATCGACTTAGAAATTCGTATCGGGATTAATCGGTATCGAATCGTGACCATTCGTATCGGGATTAATCGGTATCGAATCGAATCGTGACCTGTGAATCGTGATATGAATCGAATCGTCAGGTACTAGGCAATTCACACCCCTATATTTTACAATTTAAAATGTGCATAATTTCACAAGTTACTTCATGTTAAAGATTAGATAGCTCTTAATATGAAAAGAAAAATGCACTGAGCTGTTCCCAATGTCTTACAAATGCAATTATGCCATCTAGTGGCAGAAAAATGGCCTCAACACTCATCAATCTCACACTCGGTTTTTACAGTACAGAAAGTTATAATTTCAACTCAATTTTGTGAATTATGAAATTACAGTAACTCAGATGCAGCCATATTTATATTAGTTTAACATTTTCCACTTTTATGTTCCCAGGAAGGGCGGCACGGTGGTGAGTGGTTAGCACGTCCGCCCCCCAGTTCTGAGGACTCGGGTTCGAGTCCAGGCTCCGGCCTTCCCGGGTGGAGTTTGCATGTTCTCTCCGTGCCTGTGTGGGTCTTCTCCGGGTTCTCCGGTCTCCTCCCACATTCCAAAGACATGCATGGCAGGTTAATTGGGCGCTCCGAATTGTCCCTAGGTGTGCGTGTGAGTGTGGGTCGTTGTTCGTTTCTGTGTGCCCTGCAATTGGCTGGCAACCAGTCCAGGGTGTACCCTGCCTCCTGCCCAGAGCCAGCTGAGATAGGCTCCAGCAACCCTTGTGGGGAATAAGCGGTCAAGAAAATGCATGGATGGATGTTACGATGGAGTATGAAAACCTAGACAAAAATATTTTATTGTTCATTTTATTGTAAATTTAGAACAGATATTAAATTTGCGTGAATTCACTATTGAAGACATACGATTAATTACCACAAAAACAAACAAACAAAAAATCGCCTGTCACCCCTCATTTTAAGTGTTTCTTGTTAAATGTGAAGGTTACCAATTTGGGCACACCAGCTTCAATTTATAACCACATAGACAATCCAATTACTATGCATGAATAAGCTTTGTTTTGTTTTTTTCTATTTTTGTCCGTTGCCTTGGGGGTTATTTTGTTTTGTGTCATCGGATAATTATTCATCTGCGTGCGTCATGATGGTGTGTTGTGTCATTTTAGGTCCTTTTTTTCTTCCAGTCCAAATTATTTGTGTATGTGAAAACATTCTGTGTTGAGATAGAATTATCATTTAAAATGGTTGAAAAGGCTGTTTTTGTCAGTTAGCTTTTTCATGCATGCTTACATGCCCTAACACTCAATAGTTAGCGTTGAGTCCATATTTATCATAGTTACATTCAAGGGATACTTTTGACTTATTTAGCCATTTTTGGCATTAATATTTTGCCTATAATAAATGTGATATTTTCATTATTTTTCACGTACAATTAGTACCTTTATAAACACATTTTGCAACTTGCTGTTGACTGAAAATGACATCACAAGGGCTCAGGTAACCAATCACAGCTCAGCTTGTGAGTGTCACATGACCAAACCGAGAAAACAGGTGAGCTGTGATTGGTTACCTGAGCCCCTGTGATGTCATTTTCAGTCGACAGCAAGTTGCAAAATGTGTTTTTAAAGGTACTAATTGTACGTGAAAAGTAATGAAAGTATCAGACTAATTATGGGCAAAATATAAACTTTTTATGACTAAATTGGGCTAAATAAGTGAAGTATCCCTTTATTGCACAATAGATATGACTCCATCCCCCTGTAACCTCCATTTCTGACAGGGTGAACCCCAGGTAATTGACTCACATCAGCTTCCATGAGCAGTGTGTATAACTGTAATTCAACATCGGGCCCTGCAGCTGCACTGTCACAAGCGGCGCTTTGTCACCATGTCTTTGTGCGAAAACGCATTGTCAATGATTTACTTCCTTTGTGAACATAAACGCCCGGGTGACGACAGCTGGCTAGGCTTGCAAAAAAAAGAAAAAAAAAAAATACAAAAAAAAGCTCCCCGACCCTCCAACAGCACTTAAAAAAAGATCCAAAATATTATGTTGTTCATTCATGACGCATGAAACCATGAACATCATCAAACAAAGCTTTTATCCAAAAGAGGACACTCAGTGGTTATGAAAATGCTCAGGGTCTATTTTTAACTGAACCGTTACTTCAACCCCGGTGCGTGTTTGTTATCACTACGTATCCGTGCGAGCGGTTCTGTGTCATCCTTTGTTGGATGGCTTTCAAGAACCAGATTTGGGAGGCAAAAGCAGAGGACTCCACATAGGCATGTTGCTTTTAAGATCGGGATCTCTTCTTTAAAATATGACAGTGAGAACAAAAGACCACCGCCAAATTGAACACGGGGACTACTTTCGTGCACTTTAGAAATGACGTGCAGTCAAACGGATTTAAATGCCGATTGCATTTCTGGGCTATTATTATGAATCCATCACCGGGTGCTTGAAGTCGAGCGTAGTCGCTGACTTCTTGCCTTCTCGTGTTTTTGCCGGTGACGTTTCAAGAAGCCCTTTGAGACAAATGAGCGCAGGGTACAGCAGCTGGCAGAGCGCAGGCTTGTTTTTGAGAGGGAGAAACTTCTGTGCCATGTTTAATCAGCAGCTCCTTACCTAAATGGTTCCCAGCAGCTGGGAGAGGAGGACCTGAGCGGGTGATTACCAAGGCAGATGAGAGATGAAGCCCAGTTACTCAAATGGTACCAGCACACACAGTTCATCTTTTCACTTGACAGCTTCGGGACCTCCTCGACGTGAGAGCTACTTTTTTTTTTTTTTGATAGCTTGATAGCTGGACTTGGTGCGGGTTTCCATGCTCAAGCTGACATGAGGACTGCAATGCAGTGAAGCACGAAGGAAGAATAAGGGAGTGAAATGTGGACTTTCAGGGGCAATACAAGATTGTGGCAAGGTTGTGATCACAATATAATGCATCATGGCAGGGAGAATGGCCTTGTCGTAAGAATGTCACAGTAGCAGCGGTAAATTTGTATATAAAAACAAAACAAGAGGGACCCCATAGCGGTCACTGCTCCGGCCCTAACTAGAGCTGCGATCAGCTATACTTATGTGTGTGTGCAAAATCTCATAAGTATTCAGTCAGGTTTAGAACCTTAAAAACACCATAATTTTTCTTTGCAAACAGCGCATCGACACGGTGGTAAGGAATAAAAAGATTTCAATAGTTTTTAATCTGAAACATCTTTAGATTACGTACCCATAGTTTGAAAAATATTGGTTAAATTCTGTGGACGGTGTTCGTTAAAATATTAGCTTTATAAAAGGACAAAAATGGCACCCAATTCCAAAATGAAGTTAAAATCTTGGACTTCCTGTTAGGTTTAGTATATGGCTACAAAATACTTTTTGTAGGTCTTGGGCTGTTAAATGTGACTCTCAATTTTCCCAGCTCTAAGTGAAACGTTAACTGGTAACACTTCATTAAAAAATTGTAGGGGGCGCTATTCAGCCATGTATTTGAAAATCACATAAGGAATCTTTAAAATACTGATTTTTATGTCAGGTCTGTTTTGTGTGTGCAAAGTTTCATGAGTTTCTATCCAGGTTTAGACGTTCAAAAACAGCATCATTTTTCTTTGCAAACAGAACATCACCACGGCGACAGCATGCAATTATATAACAAGCTTCAATAACTTCACATCTTAAACTTAATAGATGAAACATGGAAAGCTTGAAGACGATAGAAAAAAAACACTGAAATTAAATGTGTTAAGTTAAATGTCTTCCTACAGTGACATCACACAAATTGTGATTGATCATAGAACTTCGCAACTGAAAAAAAATAATGAACCTATCCAGCAGGCCCAGAACCAGAAAGGTAACAGTCACTTGTTGCTAGGCAGAGTAGACTCCATGTATAATTATAACTCACACGTAATCCAATGGCTGGAATTAAGCCACGCACGGCCACTACGCTGTTTGAATGGCAAACAGATAGCAGAGTCAACATAAACAAGCAGTCAGACAACCATACAAGATCCAATAAAATTTTCATATCTCAAAATAAAAAAGCTGAGTGCATCTGGTGGTGCCGTTCTCTGCTTAAACTGTATTTACAAGTCAATATTTCACAGCTTTAGTGTGAATGGTGACAGCAGAAGCAGGTACAAGTGAAAAAGCTGCGAAAATGTCAACAAAATGACATGAAAAAACTCAAAACTTACTTTGCAGATTTTTTTTTAGCGTCTAATCCAAGTGAGTGTGTGAGTGTGTTTACACGTTTTAACTAATAATTGTCCATTGCCATTTCCAATGTTGTAATTTATCCCTACCATTGATGACAGCATACATAACATTGCCTAGACAGTTCTGGACTCGCCCTTAGTGTGTGTTGTAGTTGTTTGAGCAGTTAATAGAGTTGCTCTGTTTTTGGCTGCGCTGCCGGGTGAAGGAGTGGTGGGCATGTCTTGATGAAAATGTTGTTCACAGTCTGACCCTGACGTTGTGACACCATATCGTATATTACATGAGTGGTGTGCTGGCAAACATCACGATCTATAGGTTTGTCACCTGTGACACCATCATTTCAAGCCCAGTTTTTTTCAACCTGGAAAAACACACATTTGACATCCGGAGTTTTGCAGTAGAAGCCGCAATGTCCACATGGAAAATGGACGCGTAGATGAATTGACGCAGAGCAGGGACATGCCCCCCCCACCCCCTGCTTCCAACCTTTGCTCACGTCAGCCTTTAACAAGTCATTCCTCCTCCTCCTCTCCTACTTCATGTGAGATGAGTGCACTCTCTCGAAGTTCAAGTTTAGCGGTCCAGTGCAGGTGACTTTAATGATCTCGGGGTTTATGACGTTCCGTTAAGAATGACGAAAAGACTCCCGTCAGGAGTGCTGAGGAGACAAAAGGATACGGTGCAGCGCTTCAAGGCCGGCGTGAGCCCCGCCCATTTCTGCACAGCTCACTGCAAATTTATGGTTCATGCCGATTGCAGGCGGAGCTGTTTTGCATATTACCTATCAGCCCCCGAGGAAAGAGTGCGATCGCTCATAGCGCTGTTCAATGGTTTGTAACTTGATGAACTATGCAAGTTATAAAGGGGACAAGTCAGCTTTTTTTTTTTTTTTACCTGCACTATTTTGCAAATGGAAACTTCATTGGAGACATTTGGAATTTAAAGTGACACTAAAAGAAACATATTCCGCTGTAGTATAAACTCATTTATGCTCAGATTTGTGATAGGACGTGAATGCACTCTGTTGACTGTAGCAAGCAAGTTCCGGTTAGCCGAAATTTCTACTTCTAACTACGAACAAGTTTGTCTTTTTTTTTTTTTTTTTGCTAAAACAGCTTACCCTAAAGCTACTAGATGCAGAAAATTACATTTTGAATCACTACTGCCACCTGTAGCAGAAAAATGAAACTGCATTTTCACTTCTTCACATACACAAATTCAAACCCGAATCCAGTCTGAAAACTACTGGCCAGTGACTCTCAGGAGTACCCATTGTGAACAACTAAGGTGTGAGAAGATGTTTCAGTCATAATTGGTCAAATTAAAAAAAGGCTATTGTAAGGATATATTTGGCCGAATTGTTACAGAGAGCAGCTTTAACTAGAATCTTGCATCGTCTTTTTCTTCTGTTTTTCTTCCATTTCTTCTATTTTCTTTTGTCAGTTGGCAATCACTTTTAGTGAAATACTGCCACCTACATGTGTCTGCTGGAAGCAATGCATGACTACTACTACTACGACTGCTACTACTACTCCTACAAGTACTTCTACAACTAGTAATTTTACGACTACAAGTAGTATTACAAATACTACTGCTACAAATACGACTACTACTGCTACAAATACTACTACTACTACCTCAATTTCTTC
The DNA here is from genome assembly GCF_051991245.1 of Festucalex cinctus. NCBI lineage: Eukaryota > Metazoa > Chordata > Actinopteri > Syngnathiformes > Syngnathidae > Festucalex > Festucalex cinctus. Next base: position 14,422,388 of record NC_135419.1, read on the forward strand.
TACTTTCTTTTGGAGGTAGGCTAATACTATTGGTGCATTACCACCACCTTCAGGCCACTAGAAGTAACGGACTTAATCTATTTGCCAACCACCATAAGCAAGTCAACACTATACGGCAATCGGTGCCAGTCTAAGCTCTAATTTAATACAGCCAAACTATATTTAAAAAAAAAAGTGTGATACAATAGTCAAAAAATATGTGTACGCAATTGCAAATACTGTGGTTGGACATCAGAAAGAGACAGTGTTAATATCTGGGGCTGACATGAAAGATAATGCACAATGTGAATATCATGATATAGGCTACATACTGTACACAATATTTTCTGTCCTACCATTATAATGTGAACACTTCAGTCTCACTGCTATAACATCAAATGGAATGTTGTCATAACAATATTTGAATACAAATAAAGCACTACACTTAGACGCATAAAAGCACACATAATGTAATTCAGCTGATAATTCATTCGTCTGCCATGCGTTCTTGTACAACTCAGAGTGCATTTGAGTTGGACTGCTTCCACAAAGTAAGAATTTCATTGCACAGGGGGAAACATGTAATCATGTCCTTATGATAATGAACACTTTCAACCTCGAATCTTTATTTCGAGCAATGGCGGCGCCTTGACGAATATGCGCACATAAACGTACAAACTGTGGATCCACTGATATGAAAACTCCAAAAGGCACCCACTGCGCACAAAGTGGTGCAGAAAATGCTGCAATTAAATCCCCGCCAAGTGAGGACCGCGTGTTTTATTTTGGCATTAAATACAGGCTCCTTCACTTCTAATGGGCGGGCTTTCAAAAGCACAAACAGCTTCACCTTCGATGAGAGTAGCACTTTGTAATCGTTATGCCCTCAACGCTGCAGCCTATGGAGATCTCTTCAGCGTGATCCATGGGGACATGTCACGCTGTTGGATTGAGCGCAATTTCCTGAAATAGACGGCAAAGTCGTCTTGTTTTCATTCCGCTGTTGTGATAGCGCCTTCTGCACAGGATCTGTAATTTGGTTCACGTTAAGTTTTCCAAAGTTGTGACAAGGGGAACTTTATGAAGGATTTGTTGTCACTAACCCAAAGAAGCAAGTTGCAGAGAAGGACACTTTTGATGGATTTGTATTTTAAGGAACTAAAGTGAACATTTGAACAGGAATACCTGTGATTAAGGGGAAAGTGGATTTAGGAAAGGGAGGATGACAAAAAGTCAGAAAAGCAAGTCTAGAATATTAAATCTATTTCATGACTGCTGCAGATTGTCGTTTCACGGACGGTGCTGGAAACCAACACCCCAACATCCCAAGTTCTAAATGGGATTTTTTATTTTTTTTGGATGAGGCAGTCATCTCAAAATCTTCAGTTGAAATATGTCAAAGCTGTTGCAGGATTCCCTCCGGATGTGTCTTTCAGAGTTCATGCCAGAAACTTCAATGGTATCAACTAAATCGCAGTATTTGTAAACAAGTGCCAGGATACAACACATTCCAATCATAGCGTAGCGATAAAGCAAAGCTGCCCCTATCCAATTTGGTGCCCAAGGTGAAATTTTATCTGGCAACACCCCCATCAGTTTACATAAAGTACACTTACAAAATAAATCAAATATTACTATATTTACCTTTACCTTTAACTTATTCACTCCCAGCCATTTTCACTGGAGCAACCCCCTTCGCTTCCGGCTGTTTCACTGGATTTTGACTGATTTTGCAAGGCCCACAGAATGTTGTGTTCCATTGCTATCAAAACATGGAACCCACCAAAAGAAAGATTTGAATCTCTTCTTTCATCCGGAAAAAAAAGTATACTTCTGTATATTAAATCTGCTGAGAATTGTGGGGAAACAACCTGTTTTCATCATGGCCCTGGTTGATCTCTTATACTCTGCTGCCACCTTCTGGACGTTTTTGTAATTACTACAATTTTTTTCACCCATTCTCTGCAGGAGAGGCTGTATCAAAGACTTCTGTATGCTCTAGCATAAAAAACATAAAAAAATAAATAAATAAAAAACACATACATACGTCTTTGGGGCACTTAAAACATTTAAAATAGAACGTATTTATACGTTTTGGGGAGCAAATGAGTTAATGTACAGTGTACGATTACTTCACCCAATTTGAAATATAAAATATAAATAAATTATCATAATGTGAAATTATTACAATACAAAATAAGACACTGTCTATTATGCATGTATAATATATTATGCCTATTTTCTGATATGCATATTGGACTAGAAGTTTATTGTCAATTCAGTAAAATGTTGATTAGCTGATGGAAAGAAGCAGTAAAGTTTAATATGGCATGTGGGTATGCTAAGTTATGGAGCTTTAATAATAATAATGCAGAATTTAAAGGAACACTTTACTTATTGATCCATTTTTAGCAGCAAAAAGTTGCTACTTTTTCAATAATTAATTTGGTGACGTGATTATTTTTTTATGTACATTTAATAACTTTTAAACCGATGTTAAAATGAATCGAACGCCGGCATGTTTGTTACACGTGACTAAATAACCCGGATGTTTACGTCACTAGTGTGTAAACGCTACACTATGGAAGCACTATGCAACGCAGCCGTGCATCTCGCGTCAAACCCGGAAGGATTAAACCTTATCGCTTCGAGCCAACACGACAAAATAACTCTACCGAAGGAAAGTCTGCCTTGGATGTGAAAGTTGTGGCGCCAGATGGTCTTTTCGGGCACAAAATAAACTTTGACGAACGAGTGAATCAGGCGGGGGGTGAGTGGTGTTCGTGCGGGAGCTGCACATGAATGGACAATCCGCAAATGAATGTGTGCTGTCTGGAAATGAAAAAACTCGAGGATCGGTTCCTTGCGGACAATCTCAACTGCATCCTGGAACATCAGACATTCAACATGGCAATACTAAATAGACATTCTCAGGATAGCTTTGGTTGCGATGAAAGATGTGAAGAAGAAAAGTCTTGGAGGAGCAAATATCCAACAGGTAAAGTGACACACAGTACGAGCAATGCAAAACGTGTGGAACTGGCGAAATATTTCAGGAAAAAGAAAAAATAGTAAAATTAAATGTATCGTCGTTACAGCACCCAACCTCCCCTAGCTGTTTTTTTTTTTCTTTTTTTGCGGAGCGTCCCACTGCGGTCAGGCCAGCCGCCACTCGAAAAGACCAAGTCAAGCCAGCCGCCCCAACGATTGTTAATACTGTGCATTACGGTAACGTGCCGACGTGCCCCTGCGTTGGCCACCTTCAAATGAATTATGAAATAAAACAGTCCGTGCAGTATAATAACGAATGCCCCCCCACCCCCGAAACATGCCTACCTTTCGCTTTACATTTGCTTCGCTTCTCCGAGATCTTTCAGTGGCCGTAGGGAGACCTCGATTTGTGCCGGCTGTTGTGAGAGTGAGCTCCGTGTTGCTAGCAGAAGTAGCCGCCAGAGATCCTCCATCGGCTTGATTATTTCCCACGTCTGGTTCTTTAAAGATACTCGGTACTGCGTTGGGCTTTAGTATTAGGCGTGTGGCGTACCCCATCTCAAATTGTAACATATTTTGTATGTAAGTCCTCATGCCTGAAATGTTCGCTGCGCGCACGCCTGCTTGTCCTTCTACTCATGTCGGTTTTTTTTTTTTTTTTTTTTTTGGTTTTTTTTTAGGGGGTCTCGCGGGTTTTTCCTTGCCGACGCCTTGCAAAATTTTGCAATACACAAAGGCATAAGTGACAGTTTGTGTCCTCCCCGTTGTTATGTCTGCGTGAACTACTGTTCGCCAAGCGAGTATACACACTAGTGACGTCACCACTCGGGGGCGTTGCAACACGGAAGTACTTCTATGTTGAAGAAAAGTTAAATAAATCAATATAAGGGTGTATTCTTCAGCTCTTATGCATTTTTCGTAGCTAAACTAACTATTTACTGCCGATCAAGCCATACATGTAAAATTAAAGGAGCCTTCCTTTAACAATGATGTAAAGTTTAAAACAATATGCCTTGCAATAAATAACCTGCATTAGAAATCTGATATCGGATACAAGAGCAATGTAGATGTCTACTGCATAGGTTTAATCCCGATAAATGATCTGTGGTCTGAAACAACACAAAGAAGAATTATCTAGGAAATGACGCCATGCATCTCACATATACACAATAGTGAACTCACATTAATCAGTGAAACTAAACACAACTGTTGATTCCCAACCAGGGTGCCATGAAATTTAAATTATAGGCATCATAAGTAAAGTATGAGTGGTCATGGATAAAAAAAAAAAAATGTTTCATATTTTTTCTATAATATATATTTTATGTCTTTTTTTTTTCTACACTATAAGAGGCGTTAATATGTTTCTCAGCATTCACACAATGAATTCATCACCGGTGTCCGAATGTTGCTGTCCTTTTCTGAGTGCCTTGGTAAAGCAGCATGAATAAAAGTCTTTATTTCCGTAAGTGACGGTGCTGCTGTGGTGGGGGGTGGAGGTGTGTTTTGGCCACTTTGACATTATAAGAGGAAAAAAGAAAAAAAAAAAAAGGGGCGAGTGCACCAATTAGTCACAGGTGGCTGCTGACTCCAACTCTTAAAAGTGGTCACAGAGTACATTCAGCAGAGAAAGCAGGTGAGTGGGCTGTCAAACATGCAATAATGAGCTAAAAGTGGAAATGAAACTTTGGGGGGAAAAAATTGAAATCAGACAGCAAGCACTTTCAGTAAATGGGTTCTTAAGAATGCTGTATTATTTTATTCCATTTATGTTCTGTACTGCGCTTTAAATGTGTTTGTATGACATCACTGATGTACTGTATATAAAAGAGGCAACATCTTTGTTTATGTAACTTGTTAATGTCACTGTTTACTGAGTAGAGTTGAGAATTAATATTAGATTTTAGAAAATGGCTTGATTTCCCTTGATTTATCAAGCAGAAGAGGCTTATTATGAAATTGCATTAAGGAGGGCAAAGAAAACGAGTACAGTCAACGTGTTGCTCATTGCTCGTTAAAATGTCACCTTATTTTTGTGTTCTAGTGCAAATTGGACCATGTCCAATTCCGGCATTGAACTTGGACGTGTGACCTTATAGCATGTGCAATTTGGCATTTTAAGAGATTTGATTCATCAATGACCTTTGCTGAGCTTTCATTATGTGAAGATGTGCACAGCATGTTTACATCAGTAATCTCTGGAGGGGGGAGAAACTGCTGCAGGTATTTAATAAATAAGTCTCTTTTATTCAACAAAAATAATAATAGTCATTATGAATTGTCTTTTGTGTGTGTGTGAACCACAATGGGACTCAAGCCTCCAGTTCTAAAGGGTATGCCCATATGGATTAACTACTGCCCTGCAATACAAATTTTACGTAAATTTGTCAACAATGCACATCATTTCAAACATTTATTCCCACTTACATGTATTTGTTGATATTTTTATGACTTAAAAGTAAAAGCAAAATACAGCAAATTAAGAGTATGCAGCTAGAAGACATCTTCTCGTCTTGGAAAAGTATACCAACGGTACAAAAAATTGTTTTTATCTGTGGCCATAAAAGGAAACTGTTTAACAAATCGTAATATTTTAATATGGTTAAATATAATGCTATACTGTGGCTGCATGCATATTAACACATTCACTGCCAGCCCAGCAAAAATGCATTATTAGACGTCTTTTTCCGTCAATGGCAGTCAATGAGTTAAGATGAGATGTAACCAAAATTGACGAATTTTTAAGCAAAATTTGCCTTAAAAAAAGAAAAAAGGAAAAAAGGATGCTGCATTATAATCACAAAATATATTGGCACATTGTGTTTAACACATTCACTGCCAGGCCAGCAAAAATGCATTATTTGACGTCTTTTTCCGTCGATGGCAGTCAATGAGTTAAGCATCCCTGCGAAAACCCTGAGACAGAGAATCCATTCACGTTTTATGTCCAGGCTAAATATACTGCATTATAATATAAAATATTGTCTCGGATGGGATTTATATTATGGAGAAGACAATCGGCTTCAGACAGTCTTGTCTTAGCTGACATGGTGCAGCAGATCCATCAAGTCAGTTACAAGGTTGGTCCCGCATTGATTTGACTTACTTTCCCCGCAGATTTGATCTCAGGGAATCCGAAGGCCTTGAACTGTGTCTGGGTGCTCAAGTTTATTCCTGACTGACTGTCAGGTGTACATTTCTGCGTGACCAAACTGGGGAAAAGTTACCATAAAGCGTCTGTAAAACATTTGACAGAATCCGTGTCATAGAGAAATATGTTTTCAGTTTCAACTACGTTTCACAAAAAACTCTTTCTGCATTTGTAATCATCATGTTCTTAGCTTAACCTTGAGATGTTTTGCTTCGACATAAAGTAGCTCAACTTTGAATCCAAACACCGGCAGGGGACCTTGCCAGTTAAATGAGGTTTTCAAATCCAGCATAACATGAGCGCCAACACCGACTCCGCAGACACGTTGTTATTATGTAAACAGAAAGTCTTAATTAGTTGCTTGTCTTCCTTATCACACTTTCCCATATAGACCACCCAGTAAGGTAATCATGTATGCTGTCCTGGGGTGTAAACATTAAGGCGCGGGGTAAATCATGATGAGCTTTTTCAAGGTCTGTTCAGCTGGTGCTCAGTGATTTAAAAACAGCAGAGTTTAGACATTTGAGGTAAGCATGACTTGGGTTACTTTTTCCATACATGGGATTCATAAAACCATATTTACTGTATTACTTCATTTAGCTGTGTTTACATAAAAACATTCTCATTAACTCCAGCCATTTTCACAGAAGCAGCCTCCTTCGCTCCCAGCTCTTTTACTGGATTTTGACTGATTTTGCAAGGTCCACAAAATATTGTGTTCTATTGCTATCAAAACATGGAACCTACCAAATGAAAGATTAAAGTGTCTTCTTTCATCAGAAAAAAAAGCATGTTTCTATCTGTTTCCATTTTGCAGCACTTAGAATTAGAATATAGCTAAGTTTCATCATTATTCACAAATCGGTTTAAAACACTGGTGTAAAGAGCTGTTTTGCAACATGGCCCTGGTTGGTCTCTTATACTCTGCTGCCACCTGCTGGCTTTTTTTTGGAATAACTACCATTGTTTTAAGCATTCTCTTCAGTTCAGAGGCTGCATCAAAGCCTTTTGCATGCTGTAGCATAAAACAAAACAAAAAACACCATATGAATACATTTTTGGGACCATGGCAAATGGAAAATGGAATGATTTTATACATTTTTTAGGAGCAAATGAGTTAATTCTATCAAACAATCACACATTTTGTTTGTTTCCCATAGTCATTACAATAGAGGTTCATTGTACAGCATTCTCATTAATGCTGCCAAAAATAACATACATTGTTTTGTGTGTTTAAAACGTGTTAATAAACAAGCTCATCTCTTTGTTAGCAGCTAACAATCTATGCTAAACTAAACTAGCTGAAAAAGCATGCTATGAGAAGTGTTTATCCCAACACAAAGAATAAATGATGTTTTACCCCAGTGAAGTTGTAATTCTTGTTACTTCTATCAAAATTAGCACACGTTTAGTTTTATGTTTCCTATATTTATTACAAAAGAGGCACATTGAACCGCAGTTCCATTAATGTTGACAAAAGCTACATACTTTTTTTGTTTGATTGTTTAATGTTTCTAACATATGTGTAAATAACAATTATGTCCCTTTGTTGGCAGCTAGCGAGCTAAGCTAAACTAAACTAAACTAGCTGGAAAAGTTTCAAGGTGTGTTTATCCCAACACGAAGAATTAATCAATGACGTTGTACACCAAAAGTTGGAATTCTCATTCACGCTGATGTTAGATTAGGACTCTTACTGATTAGATAGGTGACTTGAGCTAGGAAGTTGTGTCGCTGTGACCTGTCCTGGCTTGGCGTCTACCTATGTGCACTCTGACACACATTTATCCAGCAGAAACCAATTAAGACCATCAGGTCAGACATTTTTACATACAAAGTCCCATCGAACTTTACACTGACAAAAGTAACATAAATTTTTTTGTTTAATGTTTCCAACATATTTGGGTTAATAGCAAACGTGTGTCTTTGTTAGCAGCTAGCTTAAGCGAAACAATGCTAGCTGGAAAAGCTGCACCGTGCTCCAAGACTTACACGAAAAAAGTATTAAATTATGTTTTAGACCAGCATCTTTGGAATTCTAATCAATGCTGACAAAAGTACCACACATTTCTTTGTTTAATGTTTCCAACATATGTGTTAATAGCAAACATGTCTCTTCGGTAACAGCTAGCGAGCTCAGCTAAACAAAATTAGCTGTCAAAGCTTGACCGTGCTCCGAGTCGTGTTTATACCAACACAAAGAATTAATAAATGATGTTTTACACTGGTAATGGTAAAGTTGTAACGGCACATACTTTTGGCAAGGCTTCAGTACTATAAAAGCTGATTTTATCCACTGGAGTCTACATACAATGAAATACATATGAGAACACAGACTCCCAAGATTCTAATATAGCCAGGCAGGATTGTGTTTGTTAGACTTGCAGGTGGTACATCTAAAATAGAAAATTAAAATTCAGTGACACGATATCCTTTCAGTGCTGCTGATTAGTCATTTGTTATTAAGCACTGTGTTTAATGTTCCAAACATTGCACTGTGTCACTCACTGGGCTTGAATACTAATGCGAATCCAGATTCTCTCGTCCTTATAATGCAATTTAATGGAACTGTTTCTGCACAACTGTCAACCTCTCACCCACGCAACGAGCAAAACAAACTGCCAAGGGATGAGCTATCTTCATTAGCAAGTGTTCATTTTAGCAGTGGAGTATTCTACAGCACGTGGGTGCGGGTGGGCATGGAAGCCGCATGTAGAATATTGAAGCTTGATAATAAATTGGAATAACCGCTTGGTCGTTGAGATATGGCAGAATATAGACAACTCAAAAGCTCCAAAGTCACTTTATTCCACCAAATGCATTTGAAGTTCAAGTGTGTCCAACAGTTACATGAGCCACGAGTTAGCGTGAAGAAGACATGCAGAGGCAAAAGCAGCCATAGCAGTGAACATTCAAAGGTGCTAAGTTGAATATTGACAATAAAGAACTGTGAGCAATTACGCAATTTATCTTCCTGCCTGACAAACACCCCGCTCTCCATTATGAGCTTTTAGCTGACACCTCAACTCTTCTAAGCCTTCACCGCCAAATACCTCGCTGCTAATGCAGGGCAGCTCAAAACAGCTTTGTTAAATACATTTCAGTTGTTTAACCATAATTTTCTTCTCTTATAGCCCTTTTAATGCCTCCATTAGTGCGAAGATGCAGTGAATAACAATTAAAGAGAGATGAAGGAATTCAGTAGATAATGAATAACTATTGAATGAAAGCTGGCGCATTGGGGGTTTTAAATTCTTGACTGGGAATACATTGTACTGTAATTATTAAAGCTTAGGACAATCACATACACATTAGAAATGTAGCCGTTTATTTGTTCATTGTCACAAAACAATCTTGTGACTAAAAAAAATGTAACCTCACAATCATGTGTTTCACAATGTTCCTAAATGTGGAAAAGTCCATGGTCTAATTAACATAGGGTGACCAGATTTTCAAAATTTTCAATGACGACGCTGCAATATTGCTGAGTGCTGACAAGCAATCAAACAATCGGTTCTCACTAGGAACTATTTACAAATGTAATTGTTATGTTCTGAAGGTTGGATCCCAAAAGTGCAGACACAAAGAAGATTTTAACTCTTTATTCGCATAACATCGAGATGCGTAGAACAAACTTGACTAGACGAGAAACAACGAGAATGCATCGAGAATCACGAGACGCCAAGCCCCCTTGGGCTGTGGAGATGCACCGAGGAACAGAGGTAATAATCCGACAAACACACACATTTAGACAGTTTATATAGACAGTGAATCAATCTGATTGGTTGTGGCTAGACATGTGGGTAACATGGAATTATCTGATTGGCTGTTGACCAGAAAAAGAGATGAAAGATTCTTGACACCACATAGCTCCTGACATCACATAGCTTAAAACCAGTTGAAACTATATGCCGATTACATCAGTTCAAAAAATCAGCACTTGACCTCTCGGTCACGACCCAAACTTAACTCTGGTGTGACCCAGTAATGACAGTAATTGCTAGTAAATCTGGTGACCGGTGGTTATATTACTGCTTTAGCTAATTCTAAATGTTATATTACAGTAGTTGTCGGTCGCACATTGTAACATTGGAAATATTCCGCCAGAAAAATGCAGCTTTTGTTGGGTCTGACTGGCGAGCGCAGCATTAGGCTAGTAGGACTACATTTCCCACGATTCTTAGGCAGTTCTAGATCGGGTATGACAAATACATGCCTGTTAATGATTAGATGTACTAAGGCACACCGCCAAAACAATTGGCTTGCTGACTGGACTTAAAAAAAAAAAAAAAAAAAAAAAAAAAAAAAAAAAAAAAAGAAACACAGGGACCGGGACCTGCACTAAAATCGTGACTGTCCCAAATAAACCAGGACGTCTGATTGATTTATATGCTTTTATGTGGAATATGGCATGCACATATTTATAAGCAGAGGAAACAAAATCTGCCTAGCAACAGGTCTTATTTTCAAAATCAAACCCAAACACACAATATGATATGATCAAATGTGTGTGTTTTTTTTTTTTTTTTAAATGTCCCCCACCAGAGTGCATGTTGTGTTTACAGTGCATGTATAACCTCGGCGGAGAGGAGAAGTGTGGCGGAGAAGGTCAGGACTGCAGGCGAGGAGATGCGTGCAGACAGACAATGTTTGCAGTTGTGCTGATTAAATAAAGCAATGAGACAATGTAGTGCAGAGGGTGTGGGCATGACTGGTCAAAGGGTTCAACTCTATTGGCACAAATTCTTTGTTAGGAACTTGGTGGCAAAAAGAAAAAGTGAATAGATTAAAAATGATCAGCACGTGCATGCTTTTGGAAGATCGTGACGTCGATTAATTAACGAATTCTGTGAGGCAAAAGCTGGAAGCAGGTTTGTTAGCTTGTTGCTATGACAACATCGCTGCTAACAAGCTAAATAAATGCATGAGCGGCTTCATCCAAGGATCTTAATTAAAAGGAGGTAAAGTTTCATCCAGATGCGGGTGTAACCGAAGCAGCACAAATGTGAAGTTCAAATTGCTGCTCAATGCGCAATCGGAATTAGATCTTAACCAAATCTGGGTTTATTTTACAGTATCTGCTCATACTCATTATTTGTCCATTATATTGGAGTTTTTGAAGTTTTTTTTTTTTTTTTTTTTTACTACTTGTACTTCTAAACTATTTTAGAAATGATCAAGATTCCTACTGTGATAATCGTTCTAATGATTAATCTGATGCCAACCCGTCAACCCTAAAAATCTTCCATCCACATTTTTTTGCCAGTATGGAGAAGAACAGTTGCAAGAAAGTAAAAGGATGACCGTTTTTGCCCATAAAACTTGTCATACTCCTGAACAATTCGTCCCTCCCCGGCAACTTGTGAAATGATGGCTCCGCCCCCTGCCTGTCGGTTCCGCATCCCTGCTTGAAATGCTGAAGGAATTGTGTCGCCTTCATAAATAATGCTCCTGAAATCTGACTTCTTCCTTACCCTTAAAACCAATTTTATAGAAAAGCCAAGAGTGACAGTGTACACAGGAAATGAATTTCCAAAACCTCACAGAGACCTTGTAGAGGAGAAGCAGAGGAAAAAGTTTTCAGACATATTTTACTGAGCTGCCAAAATATCTGCAGTCACTTGGAGGCATAAATCCCCTCTGGCTCTTCTTTATCACACTCACACACAAAAAATGTACATTTAAGACTTAAATATTGCAAACATCTCCTGGATAAGCACCAAAAGCAGCTCTCTGTTTAGTTTACCATGCAAATTATATATCATACTGAATCAAAGTCATTATTGTTATTGTTAGCCCAATAGAGATCAACCACCACAGATAACGCATGAGTTGAAACAACGCTTAATTTGAATATAGATTGAAGCTCTTGCAATTGATTATTGATTAGCCCTGCTGTGAAGTGATGGTTTCAAAATGGAGTGCAGTACTTGGCTGCACCAGCAGAGGTGCTGTTGACTCAATATCACCTACATAACAATGTGCCACTATTATATATATATATATATATATATATATATATACACATATATATATATATACACATATATATATATATATATACACATATACATATATATATATACACATATATATATATATATATATACACATATATATATATATATATATATATACATATACATATATATATATATATACATATATATATATATATATATATATATATATATATATATATATATATATATATATATATATATTTATTAGGGGTGTTAAAAAAATCGATTCGGCGATATATCGCGATACTACATCGCGCGATTCTCGAATCGATTCAATAATAGGCAAAATCGATTTTTTTTTTTTTTTTTTTTTTTTTTTTTTTTTTTTTTTTTAGGATTCACACCTTAAGCATGGAAGAATGTTATATGAACGGAACATTAAGCCTTAATATTTTATTTTAATGCTGTTTAAACATGAAACAGATTACAACCTCTATAAGACTGAAATTTCAGATAAATAAATAATACATTTTCATATAAATCTTACACTCTACAAGCTTACTGATTAGTATTTTCTAAATTTGAATGAAAAAAAATCGCAACAATCGACTTATAAATTCGTATCGGGATTAATCGGTATCGAATCGAATCGTGACCTGTGAATCGTGATACGAATCGAATCGTCAGGTACGAGGCAATTCACACCCCTAATATATATATATATATATATATATATATATATATATATATATATATATATATATATATATATATTTGTATATAATAATTTATATAGTTATGAATTTTTCCATATTAAATACCCGTCCATATTTGATACTCATATTCATTTCCTAGCCTCTACTGTACATTCCAGCGATACAAGTAATTCAGATTAAAGTTGAAGCACTGCTCTCAAATAATTTTCGTCATGATAAAATCTGAAAAACAGTGACAGATATAACTTAGGTCAGTCAACACAAAAACAGAATTTTATCTTCCTACTTACAAAGTCATGTAGACAATAAACCCGCCCAACCCCAACACCCGCCCCCCAACCCCCGCCCCCGCAAATTTGTGTCAATCAAAAGCCTTAAAAATTAATTTTACTTGGTCACCTCTGTTCTAAAATATCATGAGATATTAGATGAAGTTTTACTCTGCATATATTATTTAAAATCAGCGGCAACGCGGAGCCCGGGAGACAACGAAACCAGCACACATAATAATGATGATAATAAAGCATTATTAATCATGTTCTGTTGTTAAATAAGGATTTAAATATGTGAGATTGTCGCACATTTTACAATTCCCTGGATGGAGTCTTTTTAAGGACAAAAAATTATATTTGCATACAGATGAAACAGCATGATACAAACCTGACTACTCCAGTTCATATTGGTATTAAATTGTGTAAAATCACATTACATCTTAAACGTGCATGATATAATCCAGGTATTGTACCACAATACATATTGCATTTGCCTCAGTAATGGATACGTACGCCGAATGCGAACACTGGGTGGTCACGAACGTTTTAATATTTATTCATATAAACTAAGCCCCCAGTATGACATTATGGCGGCTGACAGTTCATGTTATATGCGGCTAATGATGTGATTACACACAAAATCACAGGAAGCTCCCCTGGGGCCTCGTTGGTTTACATTAATACATTTAAGTCAGATGTGATTCATGTTGGATTCATTATTTAAACGCTCCATAAATTCCTCTGAGGTCAGATTATTGAACCTCTCGTTCATCCATGATTTAAATTGCAGGAAATATATTTTACAGCTACATAATTTAGTTATTAAAGTATTACCGAAACCCATTTTGGCAAGTGTAGTAATAGACTTGTTTAAATTGTGTGTATTGCTTTAAGGAAAGAAGAAATAAGTATTTGCATGTCAGTTGGGGGGGGGGAAATGAGGTCTGGTTATGTCTCACTTTGAGAAATTGCAATTTATGCTTAGAAAAAAAATCTTAGCTGGCTTTTAAGGTCAGTTAGGTCAGTCTAACAGCAATTACATGGAGTCACTAACAAGATGAAAAGTTGCTAAAGCCGTCACCAACTTGTTAGTCCAAAATAATTCCAAAAAGCAAAACTCTTACACTCCTCCTCATTTGCACCCAAACAGGTGTCTGCCGACAAATGTGATGAAAATGCACTTTCGTTATACGAGTGTTGTGTAGGTCTGCCTACACACAGGAAAAAGCTGAAGATTGTCTTTTTTTTTTTTTTTCTAGTTTCTGCAACTGCATAGTAAACAGTGTTACAATTAAGCCTCAATGTCATCAGGCTTGATTAAATGAATGCACAATATTCTAAACTAAAAGATGTTGGCGGGAGTTGATTTGTGTGATGGTGTGATTCGGTCTTTTCAAGGATTAATCATTCATTTATGAAGTATTGGAAAAAATAATTCACTATATTACCAGAATCTTTCAGGACCTCCATCAAAAGATAGCCAATTAACTGATCTGGTCTCAATATCGGTCTCATTATGTTCCACTTAACCATCCATCCAGCATTTATATGTACCACTTTTCCTATTCTATTAACTGGAATTATAATTGTACATTAACCATCCCGCAACACACACAAGCACACCCACCCATAGTTCTGCCACAGGCACGTTTCAAAAATAATTTTAAGATGATTTCTTTAATTAATTGATTTCTACATTGATCCCGAAGGAATTGTCTCACTCTGTTGTCATATTCATAAATGAATACAATTCAATGACATCCACCACAAACGTCCCTGGAGCTCAGAATCTGTCTGCGCCTCAATCGAATACACCAAAAATTGCGTAACACCACCGGCGCCACAACTTAGACCTGCTTGTAGCTGGTTTAAATGCCAGTCTACTTTCTGTCACGAAACTGCCATTTAATTTTTGTTTTTTGTTTTGTTTTGTTTTTTTTAATTAAGACACCCAGCAGGGTGCAACACGAAAATGAATATTACTTTTCGCCTGTCCACCAAGAGTGTTCACAACGGTGGACGTTTGATGGGGTAATGATACTATCAGTGAAATAGCTCTTCCCTTTAAGCAATAGATATTTGAACACAAAGGGCAGAGTAATGCACAGAGACAGATAATACAACTAACAGAAATGAATTCTTAATCCTCTGGAAACTACTATGGAAAGAGAAGTGCAGTTTGCTGACTGCCCCCGCCACAAAATAGCCCCCTTTGTCTGTATCATACTGCCCCCAAGTGGCCAAGACACACACTGCAATGAGCAGCACAATGTCCATTAACTTGAAGCCAAAAACATGTCAAAAACAGTTTGTTTACATTCTATTTATTATGTCATTGCTGTGAGTGTGTGTGTTTTTTTTGTTTACAATATGACATTAAAAAATGCTATTTTGCAGCTGAATTAGTAAACAATCTTGTCTTTGTGTGTGATTAAGGAAATCATAGTTCTTGAACTTGTTGGAAGTTTTCAACCCCAACAGTTTCCTATGCGCATTCGCCAAACCCTTCTTTATTGAAAAGTATTTTTCTTTCTTTTTTTTTTCAGCCATTTAATCTAATCTTTGATCATTTTGTTTTGCTAGTGAGCTAGCTAGCTCAAAACTAGCTATCTAGCTAGCTAGCTAGTTGTACTGGACTAGAATTGGAAATCATGCAGTTAGGATGCTGGCTATCACCCAACTCTATGTTAATTTGGTGTTTTTCTTTCAACAGGTTCCCACATTGCGGAATAGGGTGTGATAACATTAATGGGTGATCCCTTTTGACAAAAGAAAACTTCAGTCAACACTCAAACACTGTAAGTACACGTTTCATCCCTTTAGCCCTTTTGCCTTATATTAACCTCAACGCTACATAAGTACAGAAGGATTAACATCACACACTAAGACTGTTTATACAGTTGAACAGGTCAATTGATTTCAGAGCTTATTAGACTTTTATGAATCGTGAGGAAAAACTGTTTCCATGTCATGTGACTAAAGCACATTGAACGTTACGAGGATTATGCATTAATCCGTTATCAAATGTTGCTCGGGTTGGCATTAATATATAAGCTTTCGCAGATTTCTCATTTAAAAGACTCGCTCATAATTACGCCCACGACTCTTCCCCTTTTCCGCTGTCTCTCATTCTTCTTATGGCCATTAAGCAACTCATAGCCCGTGAAAGGTTATGAACTCTCCCTATTGTCCCGATATTGACAACACAGCAACGATTTAGCGGCGGGAATGTATGCGCGTGTTTGTGACTCTTCTGTTCTGCAGCTTTTTTTTTTTTTTTTTGCTCACATCTGCAATTCCGCATTGATCCCGTGCCAGACAGCCAGTGAGTGAGCACAAAGCTGATGCGGACTTTTGGGTTCTGTGTCGGTCGGGTCTGTCACTATCGCCAGATGGGTCGGTCAAATTCGCCGGCTGCATGACGTCACTCTCTCGGAAACTTGACAGCACGCACGGAACTTTTTATTCACTCACTCATCCAAGCTTGAGTGAGTGAGTGAGTGAGTGAGAGTGAGTGAGTAAGTAAAAAAAAAAAAAGCCGACAAATTCGCCCGGCCACCACTACACATTAACAGAAACCCAGAGGTGTCGATTGAGAAGGAATTCTTGGCTATACATCCTATATTTATAAAGTGCATTTTCCTGAATGAAAACGGAAGCCCCTGTCTTTAAAGCAAAGTCAACTAAATTTTTTTTTTGACAATAATATGTTCTATGCAGCCCCACTAGTCTAAATATTTTATTCTGTTAGATATTGTGTAAGAAGTGAAATATGAGTTAAGCGGCAAAATCCAGCCATTTTTATCCATCTCACTTGCTGTTGACTGAAGATAACATCACAGTTGCTCAGACAACGACCAATCAGAGCTCACCTGAAGTTTTCTGAAGCTGAGCTGTGATTGGTTGTTGCCCTGAGCAACTGTGATGTCATCTTCAGTCGGCAGCAAGTGGCAAAATGGCGGCCTCCTGAGATGGATAAAAAAAAAATGGCTGGATTTTGCTTCATAACTCATATTCCACAAATGTAATATTAATCAGAATTTCATGTTTAGACTAGTCACATATAACATATTGTCAAGAAATGTTTAAGGTTGACTTCCACTTTAAGTAAAAAAAATAAATAATAATAATAATAATAATAATAATACCACACTGACTTGAAGTGTTGTGAAAGTGATGCGATGTTTTTAGAGAAATTGAGAAGTCAGACTGCAAAATTTGCATTTCATTTTTTAAAACTTACATGCTAGGCTCAAATACAGTTAAAATCATTCAAACAATACTTTAATATGTTCTTAAGAGTCTTATAGAAAACATGCTAACAACATTTAAAGCCTAAATTTGTTCAATAAAAAGTGTTATACAACAACTTTTCCTCTTCCCTAAAAAGTGTTTGCACTGAGGGAAGCCATTTTGTTTTATGATGCAATCAAAGGTAGCAAATCCCCACCCCTACACATTTGGTATCACTGGAAAGCTATGAATGTCCTCTATAGAGCACAAAGGGAGTTAATTCAATCGTATGCACTGGGTGGGAGATATTCAGGTTTAAAAAGGTCCACTACAGAGGACAAATTTGAATTGCTGGTAGGCAGGAGGATACAATGTGCACATATTTCAAAATGATGCATACATGAATACTGATTATTAAGCATAAACTCATGTAAAACTGGATGATATTTCTGTACCTTGAGGGCAGATCAACTAGCCAGCCCTGCTGTCTTCCTCACTTAGCCCGGTTGCTGACAGCCTGTTCAAAGTTGTTATTAGGCAGACAGATACAAAAAAAAAAAAAGTCAGGCTTGATTTGATTTATTTAAGCATTTACCAGTTTGAACACCAGTATGCTCATCTGAAGTCTTTGTAGGACTACTTTTATCTTATACTGTGACATTTCTGTGCATCTCCTGCACTGTTCACTTGCAATATGATGATCGTGATGACGATTCCCCTTGCAGCAGTCATCGTACACTGTGGATTTTCTTATCTCGCGTCCCTTGGGCTGACGGGCTCGGGCACGCTGAGGATGCCTTTCTTCTTCATGTTCAGATAGCGATGAGAGCCCTCAATGGACTCTTAACAGAGTCCAGCTTCTGTAACCATGTAACTGTCGCAACGAAAATACGGTCAACAATTTGGCAGGCGTTTCATGTGCAAATGTCGCTTCCAAAAGACTGACACGGCAATCAGTGTCTGAATGCGAGCCTCTCCATTCTGAATCGAAAATCAATTCACGGTCCTCAATCTGAATTTAGGATGTGACGAGTCCTATGAGTAGGTGCGATCATTTCCAGTCTCATCAAAAACGGTTCTCGTCTGCAGTCACAACACTCGTCTCCCGTTGAGCGCCGCCGTCACACCGGGTGACGTGGCTTCGCAATTAATCACAGAGGAGGCTCGCTAATAAAGTAATTAGCAATTCTATGAATTTCATCTTGACATCCATTTTGCTTCCAGAAAGGGAAACACAGAAAATGGTATACAGCGCTTAAAGGCAGCGTTGTAATGGATTTGAAAAAAAACAAAAACAAAAACTAACAAAAATTGACTTTGAGTGATGAAACGTGGCTGCTCAGCAGGTTACAAGTGACGCATTTCCCCTTTGCAGATGCTGTTAAAATCTAATTTGCTTTGAAATAGCTCACGATTTTCTATTTTAGAAAGTAGAAAATCAGATAATCCTCTATCATCCTCACAAGGCAACCTTTAAGGCAGTCAGGAGGACAATTAAATAAACTCAATAAATGTCAGCTGTATGGTTAAGCGTGTTCTCCCTGTTAAAATTTGGTGACAAACAGTAGACTCGCTAAAACCAAGTCTAAGTAGTGGCACAAGTGACTCGATCGAGGCACAGGTAGGCATGCACGACCGACTACATAATCAGTTAGTGGACATCATCTTGCAGTTCCTTTTGACTGTAAATGCACTTTGCGTGCACCAATCTCCTGCATGGACTCCAACGAGTCCTTTCACATGTGGACCGCGCCTGCATCTGTAGAACGCAGATGTGTTACTCTGCTGAATTTAAATGGATGAATGAGGGGAGCCGCTTCAATTGGCCGAGAGTTGGCTGCATTCCCTCCTACAATGGCACAAACGCCTTCATCTATGTGCGCTAGTTTTGCAAAATACCAAAAAAAAAGGCTCACGTTCCACATATTTAAACTATAAAGAAGGCTAAAGTCATCATTCAAGCCATTTACCCTTTTTATCAATCACTCTGCCTTCGTTAAATGACATGGAAGGTTTGTCAACTGAGATGACTTGACTTGACTTGTCTCGACTTGATGGTGCCATTGGAGATTGGGTTTTTGCCACCTGGAATTACGTGTAAAGTCATCGTGAAATGATCTTTAAGCTGCAGTGAAGATAAAGACTTCAGTCCTGCCAAAAGTCATGCACTTGAGCCCAGTTATTTCGAAATAATAAGTTAGATGTCCTCTAAAAAAATATTCTTAATATAGAACATTAAAGGGAGAGTTTGTGATTGCTCCCTGCCCAACCTATTTTTTTCAATCAACTTTTATTATATTTGTTAAATAATTTGTCATTATAAGTTTTTATTTATATTATAATTTATGTTATGTAATCAGTTTTTTTTTTAACTAAATAATTGTAAATATAAAATTAAATGATTCGGAATTGTTTTAAAGTGCCAAATATTATGGAAAAGTGTCAAAATTCAATTAATAAAAACGTCATTTTGAAATAAATATCCTTTTAATAAATAACAATTATGTAATATGGGGTTAAATTGTAAAATGAGGTGTTAGTATTATCATGAAAAGTGTTCATACTATTCTTTAACTCATTCACTCCCAAAAACGTATTTATACGTTTTTTAGTTGTTGTTTTTTTGCTAGAGTTTTTGTATGAAGGCTTTGATGTAGTTTCTGACCTGAAGTGGTCGCTTAAAGCGATGGTAGTTATTACCAAGTATTTTCAACAGGTTTGTGAATAATGATGAAACTTAGCTAATTCTAACGCTAATTCTAACGGATAAAAAAATATACCGTGTTCTTTTTTTCCTGATGAAAGAAGAGACATTTTTCTATTAGTAGGTTCCATGTTTTTATAGAAATAGAACATGAAAATGGCTGGGAGTGAAAGAGTTAATATGTAACAAATGTTTTATTTTGATTATTTCACAATGATTATTTTAACGTCATACTTTTTTTTTTAAAATAATAATGACGTTTAATTTATTTTCTAAGGTTTTATAAGGTAAGAAAACATTTTTTATTTTTTTTTTACAAAGTCAGTGAGAAAATAAATTGTCATTATTTTTAAAAAGTATGACGTTAAAATAATCATTGTGAAATATTTAATCTTTTGGGCTTCCATAAAATATCAGGTCATTTTTAAATGGAAGAAAATGCTTTTAAATTCCTTTTAAATTAAAAAAAAAAACATTAAGATACAAAAACATTTACGGCCTTTAAATCCAATTCTAATTTACATGTATTTATGGGAAAGCGAAATGTTAAAGGGACCAATTTTAATCACTGTATGAAAAGGAAAATTTTTCAACCCAGACCTAATAAATACGATTGGCGATATTATCAGTCATCCGTGGTTATCCGGTCATACTGACCGTTTGGACAAATATGACTAAATTAAAATAAAAATGATGAAAATATCACTTGACCACATTTTAGTCAATGACAAACAATTAGAACTTCTCTGCAGTGCACATTTTGTATCGTGTTCTTGTACAGAAAGCAAAAAAGCCTCCAGTAGACATTTTAACACAACTCTCAAAGATACTTGGACTATCTTCCCTTTAATTCACTTTCCCCCGACAAGTACAGCATATTTTTATCACCAAACGCGCTCACGTACACGACGTTTCCAGGGACTGATTTTTGGGCACAATAAACAAGCTCTGCAGCGATCCTAAATCACGGTGACAAATGCCGACGTTAGCCTTGCTTAAAGACAAAGCGCAAACAAAAGAGCCTTTTTTTTTTGTTTTTTGTTTCCCCCCCGCGGAGCCACTTGTAGATGTTGTCTCGGGCTTTGCACGGTGCAACCTCTTACTCATAACCTGCGCTCATCCTTGAGCCCTCAGGGCCACAGCTGCTGCAGAGCGTACACACAAACCAGCGCTCCGCTCTCGACATGTTGCCATGGCGACATCTGTCCTGAGGAGTATGTAAATGAATAATTCTGCTGTTGTTTTTATTTTGTAAAATGAAGGTGGACATTTCATGTGTAATTGTAACTAGTGCTTCGCTATAGAATTTTTTTTAGAATTGATTCATCTATCGAAGATGCAATCAATTAATCGGATTAATTTTAATTTTGCATTAGAGTGTATTACAAAGCATTTTCCCCCGATTACTGTTTATTAACCAGTGATTGATTCGTATAGTGATTAAAAAAAGAAAAACGTGGATTGATGTACTATGTTACCAGTTTGGTCATTGTTTTCCAAAGTAAAAACAGATGTCTTATTCGGATTAAAAACTGAAGATAAGATGAAATTTGTATCCGTTTCTGTTTTGCAGCAATTAGCATTAGAATATAGCTACGGTAAGTTATGTCCATATTCACATTCCCGGTGAAAACACCGACAAAAAGAGCTTGCTGCAACATGGCCCTGGCTGATCTCTTATACTCTGCTGCCAACGGCTGGCAGCAATAACTACCATTGCTTTAAACCACCTCTTCATGTCAGAAGCTACATCAAAGCCGTATGTATGCTCTTATATTTAAAAAAAATAATTAAAAAAAATAAAAAAGGAGGGAAGGACAAAGAGTTAAGAAAAATACGTTTTTACCCGTTTTTGGGATTGAATGAGTTAAAGGGATACTTGACTTACTGAACAATTTTCAGCAGTGAAAAGTTAGCATTTTGTCCAGAATGAATTTGACAACTTCATTATTTTTCATGTACAATTAATAACTTTAAATAGTCATTTTTCTACTTGCTGTCGACTGATGATGACATCACCTGTGCTGACGAAGTAGGTAACGGACAATCATGGCTCACCTGTTTCCTGGGTTTGTTCAGTAAACTGAGCCATGATTGGTCGTTACCTACTTCCTCAGCACATGTGATGTCATCATCAGTCGACAGCAAGCAGAAAAATTACTTTTTAAAAGTACTAATTGTACATGAAAAATAATGAAGTTACTACATTAATTATAGACAAAATATGAACCTTTGACTGCTGAAAATAGCTCAATGAGTTGTCGATTTTGATAATCGATTACTAGTCGATTCATCGATTAATTTTGACAGCTCTAATTGTAACGGCAACACGGTGTGCCGCTACACTTGGAACACATGTTCGTGTTCGCTTCTGCAGGCTTGAAGACTTTTTTTTTTTTTTTTTTTTGTCTGGCATTAATTATTCTGTTAATCTTTGTCTGACACTCTTTTGTTTTGTAGCGCAGACAAACACACATAGCTGGCCGCCCGCGCGTGTGCGTCTGTCTTGGAGACACAAATGCTTTTTGGAGCATGAAATAAGCTTTCCTTGGAAGCGGCGACGGGCGAGAGTAGCTGACGTCCCCTTGCGAGTTCTTAATTAAGTACATGCAGCTCTCATCTTTAAATTGTAAATGTCACCTCTGGGGGCCGTCCCAGTCTCTCCTCTTGGTTCTGGCTCGAGCCTGGTCAAGGAAAAACGTTCGGGAGGTGAAACGCAGCACTCGTCCTGCCATCTTAATCAGCCTTGTGAAGGTCACGGTGTCAGGCGTTTGACTGCGAAAACACAGACAAGTTTCTTGAAATGGGAAAATTGGAAAATCTGCTGCATTTCCTCCCCATGTGCATGCATGCTGTAGTCTTTGTGTGGACGTTTTGGCTGGTCCAAACAAAGAAAATGCTCTGACGGGCTCATTTCGTGTTATGCACTAGACTGTAATGAGCCGAGAGGAGGCTGCTCTAACACATTAGTGCTCAGCATCCGTTTGCCTCCACACTTATTGGCCACACGTACTAACTGCATCTGAGCTTCCTCTCACTGTCAAAAAAAAAAAAAAAAAAGAAAGCAAAATGAAGATTTCAAGTGGAGTGTACTGATTTTTATCTACAAAAGGATATTTCTCTTGCATCACGAAAGCATAAGGTACATTGAGAAAGGCTCTCCAGGTTGAAGCGTCCTATATTCATCAGTAACGTAAACATAACGTTTGTTTTTTTTTGTTTAAAAAAAAAAAAAGTTCCTGTATTATTTTGTTCAAGGGAAACTTGACTATTTGAGCCATTTTCAGCATCAAAAAGCTACATTTAATTTTAACTTCATTATTTTTACTGTACAATTAATACCTTTAAGAATGATTTTTTTTCCCCCCACTTGCTGACATCACGTGTGCTGAGGAAGTAAGTAACGACCAATCATGACTCAGTTTGCTGACCAAACCTAGAATACAGGTGAGACATGATTGGTCGTTACCGACTTCCTCAGCACACGTGATGTCATCTTCAGTCGACAGCAAGTGGTGATGTTAGTTTTTAAACGTATTAATTGTAAATGAAATGAAGTTATCAAATTAATTCTGGACAAAATATTCACTTTACTGCTGAAAATGGCTCAATGAGTCAAGTATCCCCCTGGATTGGCTAGCAACTAGTTCAGTGTGTACCCCACCCACTGGGATAGGCCCCAGCACCCCCCGTGACACTTGTGAAGAAAAGTGGTTCAGAAAATGGATGGATGGAGTCAAGTATCCCTTTAACCGATTTAAAAAAATAAAAAATGTAGAAGGGTGGTGCATGTGCCAGCTTTAGGAGCTTAACTCATTCAAACCCAAAAACGTGTAAACACGTTTTGTAATACGTTGTCCTTCACTCCCAAAAACGTATTTACACATTGTTTTTTAATGCAAGAGCATACAGAAGGCTTTGATGCAGCTTCTGACATGAAGAGGTGGCTTAAAGCAATGCTAGTTATTACAAAAAATGGTCAGCAGGTGGCAGCAGAGTATCAGAGATCAGCCAGGGCCATGTTGCAACAAGCTCTTTTTGCCAGTGTTTTCACCAGGAATGTGAATATAGATGAAACTTATATATTCTAATGCTAATTGCTGCAAAGCGGAAACAGATACAAATGTATATTTTTTTGCATTGTGAAATATGACACACTAATCTTTCTTTTGGTAGGTTCCATGTTTTTATAGCAATAGAACAGAATATTCTATGGGTTTTGCAAAAACAGCCAGAAGTGAATGGGGGTTACTTCAGTGAAAACTTAAGGTGCGGATTCATATTGAAATCTTGGACTTTTTTTTTTTAGCATAATTTTTCAGGAATGCAATTTGGTGCTGCTCCAAATTTGGATTGCTTTGCCTTGGCGGAGATTTTCAGTCGACTGAGAGCCATTTTACACCGTAGCTTGAACTATTAATTATGACCTGATGATTTACAATCAGCGCGTGCGAGATGAGCTTGAAGATGAATCGGTTCTTTGATTTAACAAGAAGCTGCAGTATTTTCTGCTGACTCGTTAAGTTCTGTCAGTTCAGTTTTACGCCGTTAGCTGCACCGCGATGCCCCCCCGTCAGCTCGAATGATATCCTCCTTTTATTGGGACACTGGAAGTATGTTGGGGCGGTTCAGCGACACCTTAATTTTAGTGGTTTATTAGCTCATAATCGGTCTTTCAAGACCTTTTTGTTCGTCAGCTGTTTGTCTTTGCGTCTTAAAATCACAGCAGGAAAAAAAAAGAATAGAAAAGCTCATAAAGAAGTAACTCATAGTACATTAGCCTCACTCATACACTATTAATTACAATATGTTTCATAATAGTGATATAATGTTCTTCAAGAGCTACAGCAGGTGATTGAATTGTCAACAAAGCATTAATATTATCCGAGCCTAACGAGTATAGAGAATGAGTGGATGGATTCATGTCAGCATCCACTTGTGTGATCTACAGTACAAGCAATCTCATTTTAAAACAGATAAACACATCAATAAGATATTGTTGCTGGGAGCAAGACAAGGTTTTATTGTCTCCGTGGAGATCTTGTTTTGGAATGTAATGTTAAGACATAACTGAGCTTAAGTGTAGGAGAAAAAAAAAAACACAGGGAAAACTTGTCATAATTGATATTACAGGGGGTCTTCAGCGACGCTCCCGACTTTTTCGCAGTTACAAACATCACGCAAGTTGTGTTAGACAGACTTAAAGGTTCTGATGTGTATAAAAATTCGAGTCACGCCACCATCCAAGAACCAACCGGAAGTCTTTCATTTGTAAACTGATGACCCCTAGTAACCTATGTCAAACACAATTTCAGGGTCTGATTTGTTTGTATTTTTTAATTATTATTATTATTTTTTTTAAATAGACAGTCAATTAGGTGCCGGGGTTGCGATTGTAAACCTCACTGTACAAGAATAAAGAAAAAGAAAAAAGTTAACATACTTGATTATCAAGTGAAAAAAATACAGTAGCTAAGAGTAGGGCTGGGTATTGATACTAATTTCCTGAATTGATTCGATTTTGATTGGCAAAAGTCCCCCCCCGATTCAATCCAACCGATTAAGATACATATATTCATGGAACATCAATGCTTCTTAAATATCAGGGACATGATTAAAAACTCCACAAACTTTAAATTCCAAATTATCGAGAGATAATAACGGCTCACATGATTTTTTATTTATTTTTTGTCATGAAAGTAACACGTGTTATAAGTGTTACACATAAATTGACATCAGCAAGGATGAGATGAAAATACTATCTTAATAATTGTAATTCAATCATCATATACTGTATGTAAATTGTAAATATTCTTAATTGTATTAAATTGCACTAAATCAGGTCTTTTGTAAAAGGTAAGAAATGTAAAATTTCTGTGAACAGTAAATTTCAAGAAAAGAGCAAGATACACAAAAATACATACATACAAAAACATTTAGGCCTTTAAAATGATATTTTATCATGAATTTATGGAGAAAATACATATTAAAATAATCAATTTATGGTTTTATGAATCGATATCAGGCTCGGAAAAGTCAAATCGATTCACTATCGATTGATCGATTTTTTTTTTTTTTTTAAACCCAGCACGAGTTAACAAGTACACTGGAGGCTCTATTATTGCGACCAGCGCACATCCACTCAATAGTCAACTTGCAACTGTTGTGATGGTACGTCATGTGAGTTCTTTATTATTTTAATCCCTTCATACTAACTATGTGGAGCATACAAAAAAAGTGGTTTCATGAAAATGCGCAATATAAATGTACTGAAAAACTGAACTTATGGTGTTCCACAGGGTTCAATTCCAGGGCCTCAGCTGTTTTCATTGCATCTGCTGTCACTGTACATATGTCTTAAATATGAAGAAGAAAATACATATATATTTGTTTTGCTTTTTGTTTTTTCAATAGGAATATATATAGGTTCAGTACCTCAAACAAGGTTAAGAACAGTGAAAAAAAAACAGCCAGTTCTGTGAAGCTAATGAGTGTGATGTGCAGTACTTGGGGTAAAATCTAGTATTTAAAGATCATCACCAACATTTGCCCTAAAATTCTGCCCAAAAATAATTTCTATTCCTGTTTTCACCGTTGCAAACGTTCCCCACAGGTACACCGCTTTTGTACACTTTCTTAGTTTTATTCATCGATCCGTTCAAATCAATTCGCAAAGTGTTCAGTATCACATGACTCCGAGAATCTTTTTTGATTATGCCTGCATTCATATTGATTAGCATGTGTTTACCGAGGCCCTCATAGCGGGGTTATCACGCCGTGGTCGCCGACAAGCCGCTAACGTTATCGATTGCGTCCCATTAACTGGGACAAAAGCGCACGGTTGCAACTCAGAAGAAGAAGAAGAAGATGCGTCTCTCCACGGGTGCACACAATGTGTGAAATATTGGAGAATAGATGGCTCTGATGTGCTGTTTTACTCCTTTACTTGAAAAAAAAACAAAACATAAATGACCTGTTTTCTAAGCTTTTCTCATTCCGGACCAGTCGTGCAAATTAGCATAGCCAAGAGCATTGAACTATTTTTAAAAAAAATCCAAAAAAATCAATATCACAAAGGATGTTGATGCTTTCAAACGACTACTGAACAAATTGTAAGATAGCAAGGATCTTTTTTTTTTTCCCCTTGTAAGCGAATTTCACATTACGTACAACAATATAAACGCAAACAAGAATGGTGTATCTGCTTCAATGCCACAGTCGAGCTCTTTTTGAACTGAGCAGAGCAGCAGGATGCAA
This sequence comes from Festucalex cinctus, assembly GCF_051991245.1. NCBI lineage: Eukaryota > Metazoa > Chordata > Actinopteri > Syngnathiformes > Syngnathidae > Festucalex > Festucalex cinctus. The sequence continues at coordinate 14,449,654 of NC_135419.1, forward strand.
GTTGCTTGCCTCTCTCCTTCACCCAATGAGCACTGAATGGATTGAAGCTGGACGAGCAGCCATGCATATATTCATTTCCTATTCAGCAGACGATATATTATACTATAGAGAGGCACACACCTACTGGAAATGTCCGACCAGAGACAGAATGCGAATGCTCTTTATTACGGTAACATAGCGTCCTGCTTTATTGCCTTGTACAGATGCATAAATGGGAAAAAAAAAAAAAAAAAAAAGAACTATGCATGATAAACATGCTTGTTTATTCATTGTTATATGGATATAGTATAGCCATTTATCTACACTGCACTTATCACCCATAAAAACATGACTGGGCAATGGGCGTGCATATTTTTATATTGATGTGTTATAAGGTATATTTTACACTATTGCTATGTCTTTAAAACTTCAATAAGCAATTTTTACATACATACATTTTTACAGTTTTATATAGTGGCATGTTTTCCGTTACAGAGCCTATAATGTAAAGCAAATCTCAGCAGACAACAAAGTATTATTCCTCCATTTTCTGCACTTTTTCGCCTACCAAAACAGCTTAACTTAATAACTAAATTGTCCATTGTGTGAATGTGAGTGTGAATGGTTATTTATTGTTTATTTTGTTTGTTATATGTGTCCTCTGAACCAAAATGGCCATGAGAGGTCTTTAAATAATTTGCTGCCAAAAACGTATAAATACGTTCTATTTTAAATATTGCCATGCCCCCAAAGACGTATTTATACGTTTTTATGTTTTTGCAGCCTCTGAACTGAAGAGAATGCTTGAAGAAATGGTAGTTATTACAGAAACGGCCAGCAGGTGGCAGCAGAGTATACAAGATCAACCAGGGCCATCTTGCAAAAAGCTCTTTCCTCACTGTTTCAGATTTATGAATAATGATGAAACTTAGCTATTTGAAAATATACTAAAAATAAAATGGATGGATGGAGTCAAGTATCCCTTTAACCGATTTCAACAAAAACAATTGTAGAAGGGTGGTGCATGCGCCAGCTTTAGGAGCTTAACTCATTCAAACCCAAAAACATGTAAACACGTTTTGTAATACTTTGTCCTTCACTCCTTTACTCTTTTTTTTTTTTTTTTTTTTTTTTTTTTTTAATGCAAGAGCATACAGAAGGCTTTGATGCAGCTTCTGACATGAAGAGGTGGCTTCAAGCAATGCTAGTTATTACAAAAAAATGGCCAGCAGGTGGCAGCATAGCATAAGAAATCAGCCAGGGCCATGTTGCAACAAGCTCTTTTTGCCAGTGTTTTCACCAGGAATGTGAATATTAATGAAACTTAGCTATATTCTAATGCTAATTGCGGCGAAGAGGAAACAGATACAAATGTATTTTTTCTTCCTGATGAAAGAAGAGACGCTAATCTATCTTTTGGTAGGTTCCATGTTTTTATAGCAATAGAACAATATTCAATCAGTCAAAATTCAGGAAAACAGTAGGGAGTGAAGGGAGTTGATTCAGTGAAAATGGCTGGGACTGAATGAGTTAATAAACACCATTGTCCAAATTTTATTAGTGCTGTACACACATATTAGAGGTACAATTAATTGAAACAATTAAATAATTAATTGATCGATTATGATCAATCAATCGATTATCCCAAAAAATTGTATAATCGAGTATTCAGTTTTATACCTTTTTTTTTTTAATTGTCCAACTCAGAATTTTAGCTTCCCAACATTAAATATTCTGATTTCTGCACTCATTATCTTTGTCTTACATCAAAAGATAACATATGCTTGTACTTTTGAAGAGTGATCAACATTTTTGCCTGTTTTCCAACATCCAAACCAGTAACTGAATGATATTTAATGTATGTTTGTGCTGTCAAGTTGAAATAATGCTGATGTTTGATGATGTTGATGTTTTTGAACAATGAGATGGAAATTAGTTTATGTCGGATTCATCGACAAAATTGATTATTAAATTAGTTGCAGTGTGTAATTAAACAGGCCTGGATTTTACAATTGAGTTAGTCAATTTATGAGTACATTGAGACAAGAAGGTCAATGTGCCAGTTTCGTGATATTTTTTTGGTCTGGTGGTGTCGCCGTAAGATTTTTGTTATGTTGAAGGGGCGCCTGGGCTCAATAAAAGGATGGGAAACACTGCTTATGCCTCACTTGGGTCGAGGCAGACACGCAGCAACGGCAGCCTGACAGCTGAGCATGCCCGGTGATTATACATGTGAATGGAGAAGCCACTCGGTATTCTCCACACAGCCGCTAAAGCATACCAGCGCCAGATAAGTTTGTGGTGGCAGAGGAAGATAAGAAGAGAAAAAAGGGTGAAAATGCCGCTCCAGCCCCACCGTGTCGTTAGACAAATCCGCCTCTCATTGTGGTCGGGATTTCAGGCGAGCATAAAACATCATGCACCAGTGTACTAAACCAGCGGTTCCAAACCACCGGGCAGTAGACTGGTACCAGTCCATCACACTGTTGGTACTGGGCCACACAGAGTGGGAACAAAAATATCAAAATTGAAGTTAAAATAACTTTGTTTTCTTTCAAGTTTGCCTCCGTAGACCGCTATGCTCGTTCAAGTAATACAGTAGTCAAAAAGTAAGCCAACAAGCTAGCAAATGAGTGAAAAAGAAGTGTCTGTGAAGAGCTTCTTTGGAACTGGGAAAAGGCCAAAAGATGAGACAGAAAGCTGCATTTAAAATACATTCTCAGCAGTCCTACTTCAAATACGGGTTTAGCGCTACAGTTGATTCTCAGCAAGCCCGCTCTCGTAACATGCGGCGAGAGCCTCACCAATTGAGGCCATGAAGTCTTCAAAGCTGCCAAAAAAAACAAAAAAAACACTGAATGCTTTTCTTCCATTTCCAGCAATCTTTGTGAAGCAGGATTTTCTGCAATGATTGTGGGCAAAACAAAATTACAGGGTAGTAAAGGTGTCATTGTATCCGATCGTGCACAGTAGTTGGTAGAGAGTCTTTATATACAAAAATACAAAGTAACAACAGAGAGCAGGGCTGGATTCAGATGGCCTTCAACTGGACGGAGAAATCTTGACTAAAAAGGTTGAACCTCGACATACTGACAAAAAGTGTCATTCAGTAACTCTCACTAAGTCAATACACAATTCTATGACAGATTAAAGGCCTGTATGACAAAAATAAACGTCACAAATACGGAAGCTACATAGTTCCACAGCAACTGCATAGCAACTGACAACTTGGTCATCAAAAGGGACATAGCAACTGCATATCAATCAAAAGTCAGTCAAAACAATTTTCAACTATTTTTCAGTCATTGTAAAAGTGTGATTAGTAACAACAAATCATAGTTTGGGATTATAGCAAGAAACATGACGTCAACGTACATGATCTGCCTTTGCGGGCCACATAAAATGTAGTGGCAGGCCGAATCTGGCCCCCGTTGGAGCATTTACCCAATATCCTTGATATCAAGCCTAAGGTATTGTACTAGTATGCTCTTCCTCCTTACTTGTAAGGCAATTCAGCGCACTAGTAGGATTAGGGAGCACAAGTAGATTTTAACTTGGCCGCCCCGGCAACCTCATTTTGTCCCGATATTACGCAGGTGCCATCCTTGCAACCCATTTTTTTTGCGATGTATATGTCAATCACACAGTTGACATAGCGATTCATATGATAAAAACATTAAAAGGTCATTTGACTGCTAATTTCCATCCTATATATGTCCAAATTCACATTTGTGTTCTCATTCACATCTAATCAGTAGCAGGTGTGTTTTTTCGTCATATCAGAACGACATCCTGCTTCTGTGTCTAAGCATCATGGGAAATGTAGTCCTACTACTGGGGTCCATCAGAGTATTTAGCATTTTAGCATTAGCTAATTTAGCTTGACTTTCATCTAAATTATAACATACCTTTTTTGATTTTGAAAATCTCGTGACCTTAACTAATGTGTAAACACACTAATAGCCTCTTGGACCCTACCAGTCACATCAACATACTACTAGTAGCCTACATTGTCTTCATCAGTAGTAGTTGTCCTACTGACGCACCAAACTTATTCGTGAGCAGAAATGTCATTCAGTAGTGGGAAGTTACTACAGAGGCAAACCTGTGCACTAGTTTATAACTGTGTGCTACTTATAGCTGCTACAGTAGAATATAATTCTACTAGTTAACATTTAGCGCTTCACTAGTATTACTAGGAGAACACGGATGTCAACTGGGGCACAGTTTTTTCCTCACTAGTAACATGCCAAATTTATCCTATTAGTGTGCAGAAATGATATACAGTAAGCTGAAGACAAGAGTGGATGTATGAGTACCACGTCTTGTTTAAACTAGTGTGCTAAATTGTCTTCCTAATGAGGTCAGCTGACATTTACATCGCCAGCAGCACATTCCGTATTGATCGAGGGTACTCGCTTACATTTTCTGTTGCCACACCAGCTTGCGCAAAATTACCAACACACGTTCTAACTTCTAACACGCCTCTGCGCAGATTTACGATGCGCCTCATTCCAGATTTGCGCAGGTCATGGTTGTGACTCTAGATAATGAGCTTCACTTTTTGAATTGAACTACAGAAATCAATGCTATTTTCCATGATAGTCCAAATCATGATGCACCTGTGTGGACATGGGAAGACATTTGGAAAGAGAAGACCACTTTACTGATACAGCGTGAGGGTCTTGTGGGTGGCAGCGGAGAGTAGCGCTGGAGGCATTTGGGAGGCCAGCGTTGCGTGGAGAATGAGTTTCACTCTCTGGCGTCGGACTGTCAGGAGAGAAGCTGCTTCACTGGAGGGTGACAGCAGTGAGACACAGCCACTCTGCTGCTGTCATGGACACTCTGCTTCGCTTTTGGCTTTTAGACATGTGGATGGTGAGCGCAGCTGTTCAAGACCACTTGGCTATGTTTGCACTGAGAAACATTGTTTTTGTTTTACATGTTTGGAAGATGGGGCAGGTAAAGTAGGGATAGACGGATTATCACCTGGGCCGATTAGCGGCGGTGATATTGGGCATTTTGACGAATATCGGCATCGGCCTTTTGTTAATATGAGTCTGAAGTCCGTGAAGAATTCAAGAAACTATTTCCGGTTTAATTTTTTTCATTAACTTAATACAGATTCTACTTACCCCGGGAACGCTGCAATTTTATTTTTTTTTGTAATTAAAAATCAAGATGAGTGAAAGTTTAATATTTCAGTTATTTGTCAAATATAGAAAACTTTATTTACTGTAGATAACTAAAAGGGAGTTGTTGTTTAAAATGTCATTTAAACTCTTAAAAGCCTGGTGACCCTGATGACAATGGGAGCTTCCTCAACTTTTTGTTAGAATTTTAGAAGATGTCTATTGTCTGACTGGGGGAAAACAAATATTATTTTGCAAAACTGAATAGTTGTTCAATGAACTCATTCAAACCCAAAAACGTGTAAATACGTTTTTTAAATACTTTGTCCTACACTCCCAAAAACATATTTATACTGTTTTTAGTTTTTGTATGCACTGTGGTGCACCTTCTAACATGAAGAGATGGCTTCGAGCAATGGTAGTAATGGTATTACAACAAATGACCAGTATTTGGCAGCAGAGTATAAGAGATCAGCCAGGGCCATGTTGCAACAAGCTCTTTTCTCCACTGTTTTAAACAGATTTGTAAATAATGATGAAACTTAGGTATGTTCTAATGCTAATTGCTGCAAAACGATAACAGATAGAAATGTACTTTTTTGCCCAATTTTATTAGTGCTATACACACATATTAGAGGTACAATTAATTGAAATGATTAAATGATTAATTGATCGATTAGAATCAATTAATCGATGATTCAAAAAATGTGTATAATCGAGTATTCAGTTATATAACTTTTTTAAATTTATAGAAATATATATCTTTCAGTAGGTTCCATGTTTTATAGCAATAGAACACAATATTCTGTGGGCCTTGCAAAATTAAATGAAGGGTTGCTTCAGTGACAATGGCTGAGAGTGAATGAGTTAACATCCTGTGACATTTCAACAAGTTAAGAGTGGAATTGTTTTTTGTTTTTTTTTAAGCCAATTTTCTTCCCTGAAAATCAGCATCCTTGACTGCTGCTAATAATCGGTATCATATCGGCTCTGGGTAAAAAACAAACAAACAAAAAAACAAACATGTCAGTCTATCCCTAATTTAAAGAGAAACAGAAATACTAAGTCCACACAAAGACTGAGTTTCTCCTTTCAGCTCCAACATGAGACATTCAGCTAATGAAAGGGAATAAGATAACATTTTCAAAGGTTAAATGGACATTACGTAAAATCGAATTTTCATTACGCACAAATCAAGTTTGAAATTAAACAACCAAGTAAATCTTTTAGTTTTGAAACTATCAATTTTGCTCCATTGTTATGTAACATGCCAAATTTACAAAGTACCAGGTAGGATGGGGCGAAGATCTTTGAGCACTAGCATAGATTAGCATTAGCTTCTGGTAAACGGCACATATATGAAACAGTGTGCTGTCATTCTTTAAAAAAAAAATAAAAATAAAAAAATAAACCAAATGAATAAAAATTATAATTGTAATTCAAATGAATAAATACCACTTTATTATATTATTTATGTCCTCCAATGTCACGTACCACAGATTTGTGACAGCCTGGACTCTATAAATGTTTTCTTTATGGCTGCGTATAAATTAGAAATCTATATGATGGGCTGCATTTTGTCACCCAAGACACCTCATCACCAAAAATCCTCCTCAATAACCTGCAAGGGAGCTGAACATCTGTTTGTCCTCACTTGTTTATTTTGTGGCATCTCGGCGGTACTCTCAGAGAATATTTTGTCTGCGCAGAGCTATTGGGGCCGCTATGTGAATGTTTATGGTGGAGCTCGGGTGCCACGCTGCTACAGGACTATAAAAACACACGCGATCCATCGATCCGTTTTTTTGGAGTATCCGAATGGGCCGAGCCAACACAAATTGATGCCAGAACTTTTTTTTTTTTTTTTGCTTGCGGCAACAACTCTAACAAACGAACCCCAGTGCTGCCTTGGTCTCAGCTCGACACAAGACTTACTAAATCAAACGTGCGGTTCAGGAAAAACAAAAACAGCACATGGCAGACTTTGGGATAGCGATTACGATCACTGATGAAAACCTTTGACTGATGTTGCAGTGGAGTCACGTGCACACGTGCTAATGAATTTTTTGCTAAGCGCGCATTTTTTTTCCGAATAAGAAATATGCGGACTTTGCAGATTGCTTTGTGACTGATAATTAAAGATGATGGAATCTTAATGATAAAGTCAGCTCCCATTTTTAATCTGGTGATAAGTCTGACTGAATGCTGTAAAAAAAATGATAAATTTAACACGTGATTCAATATCAGATATAGGAGTTAAAAAAAAGTGATATACAGTATTTGTGTGAGGGTAGGGCTGCTCGATTATGGGAAAAAATAATCAATTAATTTGGCAATAATCAAAATCATGATTCAAAACGATTATTTTTTTCACATTTTTAAAAATATTAAGACCAATTTCAAAAAATAGAAACACTATAATTATGTAAGTTCCTTTTGGACCAAACTGAATTTATAATAATATATATATTTATAATAACATTTATTGATTTATTTATTTATGTTGGCAAAAACTTTCAGTTTCAGTGCAGCATGTGCACTGTGCAGTAGGATGATTTTTTATTTTTTTTTGGTGCAAAACAAGAAAATGTTTAAACGTTAAAAAAAAAACAAATAAAAAATATTAAGACAAATAAAATTCTTTGAAACACTAAAATTTCTTTTGGATGAAACAAATTTTTTTAGATTAGTTGTTTTAAAATTTTAACAAAGGTGCAAATATATATATATTTAAACAACTTAAAAAAAATTATATTAACATATTTTTTTTTTACAATTATGCTGATTTTGTAATTGTGTAGTGTAATAATTGAAATCATAATTGAATTTAGATTAATTGCATAGCCCTATATGAGGGAACATACCATGTTTAGCACTTTTTAACAGTCCAGTCTTCAACTTTAAAGAACAGCAATAGCGAAAGAATCAAACATTTGTTTGATAGTAAACAGTGATCAAAACAAAATCTATTAATATACAAAAGCGTGGAACTGCCAATGTGAAGTAATCATTTTTGGCTAGTGAGTATGTTCAAAGGTATTTTTGAGTATTTTAGAGTAAATACATGTAAATACATTTGAAATTGAACGTACTCACAAATACATTCAAACGTACTTGTCAGTCAAAAATATTTACTCCAAATGGGCAGTTCTACGCTTCTGCCAAATGCTTAAAAAAAATGTTCACTCGCACTTACAAGTATGTTCGAATGTACTCCCGAGTATGTTCGAGCATACTCACAAGCACGTTCGAACGTGTTTGTGAGTATGTTCGAACGTACTCACAAGCACGTTCGAAGATGTTGGTATGTTCGAACGTATTCGCCAGTCAAACATTCCGTAAAGATGTCATTCATTTGTTGCCTACACATTTAACAAGGAGTGAACAGAACATTTAATGTCAAGAGTGCCTGAATATGTGGAGAGTCGAGTCGAGCAGGTAAAGGCGCTCTAAATCTCGACTCTTACCACAATAACCACATGATGTGTGCCAAGATAGCAGAGCTCTATTAGAGAGGTTAAGCTGCTATAGAGGGACAGATCTTCACCTTAGGATTGCGCTTAAGATCATGTAGTGTAATGATCGCATTAATAATGCAGGGAAGAAAAGACCCGGGGCATTGACAGATAAGTCGAGCGCAACCTATCGACATTTTGGTCAGGTAGACCGGCCTTTCATCATTAGTCAAGAAGCAGATGGTGCCATCAACTTCCTTGTACATCAAATCAGAAATATTATCACCTCAGAAGATGGTGAGATCTGCTTCTGCGATGATACTGAACCGGCCAAGTTGGGTTGTACCCTGCCAGATCCAGGTGATGCCGTGTGAGCATGGGCCCACCATTAAATTCTGATGGTATGTTAACCATGAGCAAAAATATTGCGGTCACAGTATTAAAATTACAGCTCTAAAATTACCTTTTGGGTAAATAAAAACAGCTTTTTTACATTAAAGTCAGTTTTTATACATACTGTATATGATAAATAACTCCATAGCAACTGACAACTTTATCATCACAAGGGGCATAGCATCTTATGACATAACAAGGGACATAGCAACTGCATAGCACTGACATTAAAACAAGGGGCATAGCAACTGCATAGCAAATGATGACTTCATCACAAGGACCATAGCAACTCACAACTTTATCACAAAGGCCATAGCAACTGCATAGCAACTGACAACATCATCATAAGGGCTATAGCAACTGTATAGCAACTGACAACATCATCATAAGGGACAAAGCAACTGCATAGCAACTGACAACTTCACAAGGGCCATAGGAACTGCATAGCAACTGACAACTTCATCATAAGGGCCATAGCAACTGCATAGCAACTGACAACGAGCGACGAATACCAATATTTTACAAGTTACACGAATATGTTGCTGGACCGAATTTTGTTTCCAGTCCGTCCTTGCTGTTGATCTGTGTTGCTACACCTTATAACTAATGTAAATAGACGCTCGTTATCTGTGTGTAATGGGTTGTGGAAGTGAAATGATTAGTGGCCCATTAATCTACAAAGTAGAATATACACAATATTGCAATAGACAAAAGTATTTGGCCAGGTTAAGGAATGGAAATGAAAGAAATTAATGAATTCTGAAGGTGGGGATACTTTTTCGATCTGTTTACTCTGCAGTTTTTACTAAGGATGTGACATGACACTCTGCCCACTATCACCACTGTTCATTCACCTTCAGCTAACAAAACAAGGTGACTAAGAGAAAAGGAAAAGTGTTTTTGCAAGAAGCTCAGCTGAGGTCATCGCGACAGGATGAGGTGCTTTAACAGCACTTCACCGTCCAGTAAATTACAGGGGCATTGTTTTCTTTGTTTGCATCGGACACCTAATAGAATCGGCGGGGGGGGGAAGAAATTGCACGGTAGTGCTGGTGTTGTCCCCAAGGTTGTAAACTCTATTCTGGAGAACTCATGTCCACTCCAAAGCCTGTCACGTGAAGTGTGCAATTAGGACCCAAACGTACTGACAAAAGTTTCACTCACAAATCCTAGTTAGGGCAAGGCCAAAGAATAAAGGTCTATATGATAAGAGTAACTATTACAGGAGCATAGCAACTGAAAACTTCGTCATCATAAGGAACATAGCTACTGCATAGCAACTGATATAAGGGACATGACAACTGTATAACAACTGCAAAATAAGAGTGATGAGACAAAATAAGAGCAACTGACAACACCATCATAAGGAACATAGCAACTGCATAGCAACTGATAATATCTTCATAAGGGGCATAGCCACTGTATAGCAACTGCAAAGGAAGGGTGACAATTACAGGAGCATAGCAACTGACAACTTCATCATCATAAGGAACATAACAACTGCATAGCAACTGATAATATCTTCATAAGGGACATAGCATCTGTAAGAAAAGAGTGACTATTACAGGAGCATAGCAACTGACAACTTCATCATCATAAGGAACATAACTGCATAGCAACTGATAATATCTTCATAAGGGACATAGCAACTGTATATCAACTGCAAAAGAAGAGTGACTATTACAGGAGCATAGCAACTGACAACATCATCATAAGGAACATAGCAGCTGCATAGCAACTGATAACATCATAAGGCACATAGCACTGTATAGCAACCACAAAATAAGAGTGACAAACACATCCTCATCATAAGTGGCATAATACAAGACCATAATAACAAGTCAAGTCATCTGTATGGCAATAAAATTTTTGAGTGTGTCTCCTCCACAAGTAGCCAAGATTTCACAGCCTAACATTATATATAGTGTGGAAAGCTGAAGCCAGTTAGTTATTATTTTTGTTGTCTGGGAGGTGTGAAAGGCATCGGCTCATTTTACCGCGAGATAAAATCACGTATCCTCTTTCATCATGTTAAAAGGATTTTTGCAGATTCGGGGATTTTCTACATGATGCAAAATGTTGGCAATCTTTCATTGTGGCCCGCGGATGACTTCTTTGTGAACGGATGGAACACAATCATATGCGACACCAGCACGCTCAATTTGAAATAATGCCCTATTTTTTTTTTAATAAAAGGGATAGAAATGGAAAGTAAAACATGCAATTCATGTATAATCGACAACATAATCGACCGATTAATCGATTATTACAACAATCATTATTTGCATCCCTACTCAAATGCATTTGGACTACTATTTTTAATTGATTAATCTGTTGATTATTTTGTCCATTAATTGATGAATATGATTTTTTTTAAATGGTGTTTAATCAGATTTTAAAACAAAATAATTGACCAATGAAACGATTATTAAGATAATCATTATTTGCAACCCCACTAAAATCTATTAGGGCTATTATTTTAATCGATTGTGTCGAATATTGTGTTGATCAATCGATTAATTGGAAAACTTTTCAAATAGACAGTGCAGAAAATCCAACAAATGTAAATTGATTATGATTCATTTACTGCTTTGATCCCTAACATGTCAGAAAATACACAAAAAAATGTTGATTCATCTTCAACATGATTCAAATCGTTCATATACAAAATAATCAGGAATCGGGAAGGGAGCAAATACTCCTTTACACCTCTCTATGCACAGTTTTGTGACATTTAAAGAAAATTTTGCTTCATTTGTGATGTCGTTGGGAGCACTCCTGGGGGAAATCACCCTCTCGTCAGTATCGCCCCACCACTGTGAATTGTTCGTGCGTCCCCCCATTACTGCTCGGTCTAGCAAGGTAATTGAGGTTACTGTCGGTCTGGATGTATTCCAGATCAAGAAATTCAATCTGGGGACCTTGACCAAGTCCTCACCAACATCAAAGAAAATCGTGTTGCTCTAATTGCTTACAGTCGGTAATTACACTACTTACACCTTAATGAATTTGACAAGATTCATGACATATTACAACAACTCAAGGGTGCCTTTTCTATTAAAATGGTAATTGCGACTGCTACTTCCTCCGAATGTCAACAGCGGCCCAAGTTCTTATTTTCTTCACAATAGGACCACTGCCGCTTTCTGCTACTTGTATTCATAATGGCAACGATGTGCCCCAGTTTAGAGCCTGCTCACTTGCCATAAAAACACCAGCAGCTATGGGTGGTTACCCTCCACTTAATGATGCAATTTTATCCACAGTAAGCTGCGATGATCAACGTTTGACATTATTTTCGCAGTTTTTCCACAGATATTTGGGGAGTTTTGGGTCTAATCTTGCAGCTCGACTGCACTTATGTGAAAGTGGTAAGATGTGACTGATAAGCATGCATTGTCATTTGCTCATCTATAGACTCAATTATATCTATAGTGCAATGTGTTGTCCAGCAACTCATAATTATTTTGAGTAATCTGTCTATTATTCTGGCGACCAATATATTAACTGGATTTAAAATATATATATGTTTGGATGGATGGATGTTAAAATATTTGGCAGAATAAAATTATGATAAGTGATTAATCGGTGAATTAATTAAGAAACATTTACAGCAACACATATATGAAATATAGGCAGAACATTAGACCGTTTTACAATATTTTGTCATTTAGTGTTTGTTGTACTTTACAACAGAGAAAAATCTTTTTAAAATTGTCACTTTTTTTTATTACTTTTTTGTGGGGAATGTCATTGTAATATGTTGTGTAAAAAAATAAAATAATCTGCCAAAAAATGCATATTTTTGCCAATTTTAAAAGGCCCATCGATTAGATGTCGATTAATCGTTGCACCTTTAGCTAGTTATGTCCAGAGTCTCGCGCCCAAAGATGATGGCTTGCGGGGGGAAATTATTTTTTAGCCAATACCTTCACCATACAACTTATTGTATTTGTTGTGTCACCTTGTCACGGTCGCCAATGGTCATATTCTGCACTGCTGTTATTTTTTTTTATTTATTTATTTATACATGTGGTAATGCCCCCACAAACTAATGATGATAAAACTGTCAAGCCTGGAAGGTCATTTATTGTTACCTGACCCAGAGGCCATGGGGAACAGTTGCAATGTGGCACACTAGGGGGCAGCGCAGTGTACCAGGTGCTCTGACCCCCTATGCCCGAAGACACACTAGTGAAATCTGGCCACAGCTGCTTACGTGGGCTCACAAAGCAGCTGGCGAGCTCTCCCTTAAGATGCAGCCGCCACATCGCTATTCTCATCCCACCCACCGGCTTCAACGAGCTACACCGACAGCTGTCGTCATAGCAACGGGCAGACCTGCCGATGCCCTTGGGGATCGTTTCTTGACAGAGTTCCTCAGTGTCCTCCCTTTTTGGCATTTGCGCGATGCTGCTATTGGCGCCAAGATATGTTTGCCTCAGTGTCCCTTGGCAACCTTCGTAGCTCTCTCTCACGTCTTCTCAAAAGTCAAGTGAGGAATTTGAATGCATGGAAGATGTTTAGAAACCACACAGCGAACGTCCTTTAATTTCTGCTTCAGTAAAAAAGCTCTCAAACTGTTTGTCGAAGATATCTCAATTCATCTGTCTGTTTGTCAGGGTCTTGCCTGGGCACCCTAAAGGGTTTTAGGAAGGCCCTTGACTTGATGCCAGGCATTTTAACAAGAAGATTTAGATTTAGAACAGATTTAGATTTTTTGTTTTGTTTTGTTTTTTTAAGACGTATTAAAACTTTCAATACCAGCCATTACAAAAAAAAAAAAAAAAGAACCCGGTGAGTGCCAGCCAATTTAGAGCATCTTTCAAGGATCACAGAATCGGGTTTTATGAGGCTCTCTTCTTTCATCACAAAAAGAAACCGTTTCTTCCTTATTCCATTTTTTTAATAATCAGCAGCACAACATGGGTTGGTTCTACCCAAATTGCCTCTTTTGAACAAAAAAAATGGTAGAAAATAAAAATAAGCTTTTTTATCATCATTACTGTCGCATTTTGTTACACCAATTGTAGTAGCTTTAACGTGACAAACGCTTTAATCAATCACAAGCTGCTTGTAACGATCAAATTGTCTGATCAAGTTTCTGCATTCCATTGAGACACTTTGATCTCATCCAAATCTCATCTGCTGGCCAAAGTACTTTCTCTGCCCATTATATTAATAAAACGCAGTTGGTGACAATTGCAGTGGCTCCTTTGCTAGGTTTTCCCACTGACGACAATTCACGTCAATGGCACTCAAAGGGTGTGATCAGCAAACGGATGGAAGAGAGAATTATTGATAGCATGTTGATGTAAACAGTGAACCCTGAAGGACAGGAAAAGTGATAAAAGGTCTGAGAGAAAACCCTTCACCCCCACTGGCTACTTGTCAAGTAACTGTCAAGAGTTCTCAAAGAGGCCTAATGAGGTCCAGCAGTCTCAAAAATAGACTGATGCAACCTGAGTTTTAACTGTCGGAGATTTCAGTCAAGACGCTACTGACATTCAGAGTGACACGCAGCTATCACACACACCTGATTCGTGAGCCATTCTTGGCACCTACTTGAAGACCCGCCAGATGGGAGTCCTCCAGACCCTGTACAGGGAAACAGATGGCAATTAAAACTCATTAGAGGGGCAGAAACAAAAGGGCAAAGAAATGTAGGTAGACTTGCACTGTCAAGTACCTCATCCATTCATCCATCCATTAACTAACTAACGCTTATCTAGGGTGGGTTGCGGGGGCAGCAGCTTAAGCAAGGAAGCCTGGACTTCCCTCTCCCCAGCCATTTCATCCAGCTCCTACAAAGAGACCCCAAGGCACTCCCAGGCCAGTCAAGAGACATAGTCACTCCAGCGCGTCCTGGGTCTTCCCCGGTCTTCCCCGGTCGTCCTCCTCCCAGTGCTCAGAAGGCAGACATCCATGTCCCAAGATCTAGCTTCTGTAGCTGTGGATCAGGGAAAGGCAAGGTCCCCACCTTTGCCCGCTTCCCAGGTCACACAGCACCTGACCCCGACCTCGGTACCTCCAACTGAGTCTGGTCTGCTGACCTGAGTCGCCGGGCAGGTGTGTAGGGGTGCAAGAGCTCGGCGAGATAAGGTGGGGCAAGACCATTGAGAGATTTGAAAACAAATAGAAGAATCTTAAAAGTGGATTCTAAATTTCACGGGAAGCCGGTGAAGAGAGGCCAGGATAGGGGTTGTGTTCCCTCTTACGGGCACCAGTAAGGAGACGAGCAGCGGCATTTTGGACAAGCTGGAGACGCTGCAGGGAGGACTGGCTGATCCCAAAATAAAGTGCATTACAGTAATCCAGCCGAGATGTAACAAAGGCATAGATTACCATTTCTAAGTGCTGCTGAGATAGATTTTTTTTTTACCTTAGTCAGCTGTCTAAGATGAAAAAAGATGGATTTGACAACAGCAGCAATTTGTCAGTCCAGTTTAAAGTCACTGTCCATCCTGACACCCAGGTTTGAGGCTGTTGGCTTCAGATATTGTGCCAGAGGACCTAAATCGGCAGGATGAGAAGAGCCACTGGGACCAAAGACCATAACTTCTGTTTTCTTCTCATTGAAGTTCAAGAAATTTACTGCCATCCATGCTTTGATTTCTTCCAGTCAGGACAAAAGAGGCCTCAATGAGAAAGCGTCCTTTTTTCTAAGCGGGACATAGATCTGACTGTCATCCGCATAGGACCTATATAGGACCTGTTTGCCATGGGTGACTCTGCCAGGGGCATAAAGCCCCAGACAACATCACTCCTATGAGCATTGGGACACACAAACCCCTCCACCAAGGTGACGGCTCACGGAGGGGTGTCAAGTACCTAAGGACGTAATAATAGACGGTGGATAATAGATGAGGGGGCAGTAATCATTGTCGAACAAAATTATCATTCTTCTGCGGCAGTAGCAGCTGGGACGGCAACATTCGTCACTGCTGTTCACCTCGGATACCGACAGATGAATGTCGAATAGTTTATTATCTAATTACACTTTTTACTTCAAATCCCACAACGGGTAATGGATTTTTCATCACGGGATTAAAAATAAGTTGATCAAAGATAAATGGTCTCTCATGAGACGCAAGGTCGAGATCAGTTATGCACCGCTGAATCTGGAGATGAGCCGCGTCGCTTGTAATCCACTGTTAGCACAAACTACAAGTGACAAGAATTTAAATCAATAAACTATTGACCAAGGACTCAGCCTCCGGTTCCTGACAGCTTGTTGTCCGCCTGTGGCACTCACAAAAGCATTTGCTCTTGCATCCATGCATATGAACTCTGAGCAATCTTGACATGGTCTTTCTCTTATCCCCATTTGAAAGCATAAATGTCACAGACGGTTTCATCTGGAAACAGGTCAGATGCTAAAATGCTTACATATTTCCGTCACTTTGTTTGTGATGTTTCCTGCCGGAGACAATCCAGTGGCACGTATGCACTCCCCGCAGTCCAACTGTAATCTCGCTCTTACTTCCTCCCACGCAGTCATCTGTAAAAGGGAACGGGCGCTTCACAACAGCGGCAGAGATGTTGGTTGATTCTGTGTGAAATACTTTATTTGCATTCTCTCATCTTACATCCTCGATAAGAGCTGTTTTTAAGGCAGGTCTCATCTGTCAGATGCTTTAATCGCGTGTATCAAAGAGAAATCGGTACATTTTTATTCTAACCTTGTGCAGTCTTGCAAACCGTGATTTTAGAGATATATTGGCATACCACATGCCCACATTTATCTTTTTTTCATTTTTTCTGATAAGATTTATTCATCACGTAACAAGAGGCAGTTTCAACAAACAGACCAACCTCTAATATGATTTTTCATGTCTGTTTTCTCCCGTCTATTCTCCAGGTGAATGATTTTGAAAAGGAGTGTGGCCTTTGAAGTGCAAACCTGTCCCATGCTGCTCCCTCCGCTCAGGGGATGGCCGAGGTCCAGGATGGACACATATACGCCTGTGACAGGTATTCAGTTATTACTGTATTCCTTGCAAAGCTTGCCTTGTCGGGGTTTCTTGAAGGCACACTAATACATCTATTTAAGAAATTTAATTTATTTAAGAAATTACACTGAGGAACAATTTGAAAAAAAATCTTTTGTTAGATTTTTATGATGATTAAAACTCAAATTGGCATTCAGATTACAAAATGCAGCTGTTTTCTATTCAGCAAGTGAGCATTTTTCTCCAGATAACACTCCAGATAAGCAAAATCTCACTGTTCTGCTGTAGAAAGAATGTAAGAGCTGATTACGAATGGATTTGCTGTACAAAAACTGTAGCAAGAAGATCTTATTATGATCGGATTAGCTGTAGAAAGACTGTAGTAAAATCTGATTATGACTGGATTAGCTGTAGAAAGATTGCGTAGTAAAATCTGACTACGACTGGATTAGCTGTAGAAAGATTGCGTAGTAAAATCTGACTACGACTGGATTAGCTGTAGAAAGACTGTAGTAAGAAGATCTGATTAGGATTCCATTCATCTAGCTACGTGGAAACCTTTTTGTACAGCCATAATAGAAACAGTACGGTGAGATGTTTGCGCAGCTCCCAATAGGTTAATACTATCAATATCTGCAAACAGAAAGCTACCATAGCAGCAATTAAAAGGATTAGTGCCGGATCTGCTCTTAAACTTGTTAACCATGGGCATACCATTAAATGTTGTATTTCATTTTATGCTCTTTTTTTTTTCATAGCATCTAACTACTCTTCGTGTTTTATTTACATACTGTACATACACATTTATTTATTTATTTATTTTTTATTTTTTTAAGAAAACAGGGATGCTATAGCTCAAAAACCTGACGTAATAGAAAAAAATGAGATCAGTTTTGGATTCCACACCCAAACATTAATTATAAATAGCTGTCAGACCAAACTCAACAAAAAGTGTGTCTCCAGTGTTATCTAAGCAAATATTCATATTCCTTTCTAGTGATGAAAGCAAGTAGAAACAGTGGTAGCAGACAGTGGTTGTACACTCTGCCTCTCAAGCAGCGGGTTTGCCTGCTGGCCATTGGCCCAAAATGAAGCTGTCCACGTGCCCCAATGCTGGTCCCAACCTCAGTTACAGTGGGTGGGTTTCGTCTGGTATTGGCCAAACAAATCACGATGATGTGAGGACCGGAACCTTTTGAAGGATATCTACTGACATCCTGAAAGATTGTCATGACATTAAAACGGTTTGTTAAGGCTTTTCTAAAATGTCCCTCTGTGTATTATGTGTTTAGCTCTGCAATGTTAGAGGAGAGCCAAGATGGTATGGACAGTGGTACCCTAAGTCCTGCCACAGCCAGACAAGTCACCATCCAGCGGCACCCTACTCAAGGCTTCGGCTTCATCGCAGGCAGCCAGAGGCCCGTCATTGTTCGCTCCGTCTCTGCTGGTTAGTGAGTGCAAGTGTGAGAACATGAAAGCCAGTAATAAAAGGAGTGACGATGATGTAAGATGGCTTAAACCGAAGCGTTTAACTTGGTGCGCTGGTTGTGTGTCGCCATCTCTCCGCAGACGGACCTTCCTTTGGTAAGCTTCTCCCCGGAGATCAGATCTTGGCCATTAACGAGGAGACGGTGAGCGACGCGCCCCGAGAGAGAGTCATAGACCTTGTAAGGTAGCATCCTTTACTGTCCCAGGTGGGAGGGTGGGGGTCTTTAGGGCCAGGGGACCAATTGCGAGGCCAAGTGAAAAGTAAAAAAGGGAACGGAGGTCATGAAAGCGTGTGGCCCGAAAAAGAACACAATGCTTCTTCTTACTGTGACTGACGCATGACCGCATGAGCAGAAAATGGTGGACCAGTCAGTCAGAGAGGAAATGGCAGATAGAAAGTGGCGAAGCTCTCCAAACACTGCGCTGCACGTGGCATTACCTAACACACTCCACTCTGTTGCCTCCCCATAGACGCTGCAAAGACACTATTGTTCTCACTGTGCTGCAGCCTCATCAGGTACGTACAAAGTACCTTTGCGCTCATCACTTCTTTTCACGCATGTCTTAACATGCACGCCCACACATTTGGTGCTTAATTATTAGAGTACTGGTAATTCCTCTTGTAGTAACGCTCTGTGAAAAGCTTCAGGTCGTTCATTAAAAGCATCATGGAGAAATGTCATTTGCTAAATAAACGGCACATTTGGCAATGGGAATTTGATGAGGTCAAAAATGTTCATGGGTTTGGAATTCAAAGCTGAAAGTTTTATCTTAAAGCTTTAACGATTATTTTGGTTAGGGCTGCACAATATATCGAAAAAATATCGATATTGCGATATTGGCCCATGCAATATGCATATCGCAAACAACATGCAACAAGTTTCATATGGAATATGGAATTTTATATTCTTGGAATGGAATTTTATTTTATATGGAATTTTATTCTTTTATCTGAATTTGACCAGTCACTCACTAACTTTTTGGGTTTGTTTTTTTTTGTTTTTTTTAAGTGTTTTTAACTCATTCGCTTCCAGCCATTTTCACAGAAGCAATCCTGTTCGCTCCTGGCTGTTTTACTGAATTTGGAATGATTTTGCAAGGCCCACAGAATATTGTGTTCTATTGCTATAAAAACATGGAACCTATCAAAAGAAAGATTAGAGTCTCTTTTTTTCATCAGGAAAAAAAAGTATATTTCTATCTGTTTCCGTTTTGCAGCAATTATCATTATAATATAGGTAAGTTTCATCATTATTCACAAATCTATTTAGAATTGTGAGTAATTGAGCTTTTTTTCAACATGGCCTTGGTTGATCTCTTGTACTTTGCTGCCACCTGCTGGCCGTTTCTGTAATAACTACCATCGCTTCAACCTTTCTCTGCAGTAGAGAGGCTGCATCAACGCCTTCTGTATGCTCTGGCATAAAAAAAAAAATTTAAATTAAAAAAAAAAAAAAAAAAAAAAGTATAAATACGTCTTTGGGACACTAAAATAAAATAAAACATTTATACGTTTTTGGGGGCAAATAAGTTAATTAAATCGTTTTTAAATTGTATGGCGTCCTTGAGTGTCCAGAAAGGCGCCTATAAATATAATGCATTATTATTATTATTCAAATGTGAACCGCCTTCCAATATTAGAACATTATCGAGAGGTAATTACAATTAACTAAGAATATATTCAGTTTGCTTATTTTGTTGCATGAAAAAAAATGTATTTTTTTCATTGTACAATAAAAATGTAATTTCTTTAGGTTCATGTTAAATATCATAATAATACCGATATTGCCATATTCAGCAACTATATCGCATGATTTTCCAATATCTTGCAGCCCTAATTTTGGTAATAATTGAAATCACGGTACAAACCAAGAAAATATTTTTTAAACAAGTAAAAATAAAAAAAATAAACTAAAAAAATATTAAGACAAAATTATTTGAAAAACTAACACTTATCTAAGTTCCTGTTGGAGCAAACAAAATTGTATTTTTTTTTTTTTTTTAACCAATGTTTTGAACAACCGGGATGATAATTATAGTTTTTTGCATTCAGCAACAAATTATTACCAAACCTTTTTAAACCACTGACCTTCACTCTGTGCCGTCTCTCTTTACTTCTATCCACAGTCACCGAAATCTGCCTTTATAAGTGCAGCCAAAAAGGCCCGTCTGCGAACTAACCCGCCCAAAGTGCGCTTTTCCGAGCAAGTGTCCATCAGCGATCCAGACTCAGTAAGTTTCCGCATCTCCCATTTGTGCATGCCAACACCTATTGTTGCCCTTTCCCTCAATCTCCCACAGCTCATTTCTTTTGTTTGATCTGCAAATATCCTCTCTCAAGCCACTCCTCACTAAATGTGTATGCGCACGCGTGTGCGTGTGTTTGTCTGCGCAACAAAGAGAAAGCTTTTGGGTGAGAAGTTTAGCCTTGAATAAATTGCTTTTCAGACCATTTAAAATTGTCAGATGAGCAACCCTAACTTCAAAGTCACCACAGGCCTCACTTGTCTTGTTGGTCATTTGTCATAGTGTGAATGCTGTGAGACGAGCATTGTCACACTGATGCTATTGTGCATCAAAAAATGATTACGATTATTCGCTCGCTGGCCACGCCATCGTCGCTCACCACATGAAAATGGACGGCGCGCTATTACTTCAAGGACTTATTGGCTTTCGTTTTGCTTCAAAGCGTCGACGTCATCATATTGGGGCGGTATTTGTGGATTGCTATTCAATTGTGTAATGACCCCACATTATAGTCCTCGGAAAATTGCGACGAGGTGACAATAATAGGTGATAATATCTCAACATTCACATTAATTTACTGAGGAAATTCTAAGTTCTATTATTGTTAACAGTGCTGCTGGTGGTAAACCGGAAGCGCTGCTAACATTTCAAGAAGAAAGCATTTTTGCCCTCCAGCATAATAAAATATCACTTGGGTATTAAGGGATGTAACGATAATGGCAATATCGTCATATCACGATATTAAAGCTGCCACAATATATCATCATCGCCATGTCACGATATTAAAAGCAGCACATCTGTTAAAAAAAAAAAAAAAAAAAAAAAGTCAGGTTGATTTCCATTCCTGCAGTTCTAGCACCCTCTGGTGGCTAGTTTTTTAGTGGTTTAATTTTCACAAGGCATGTTTTGGCCCTTCTGTGTTTAAAATCCACATTAATGTTCAGATGAAGGGGAACATAATATGATTGTGAACATAGTCAATATATGTAAGAACTCAATGTGTGCTTGCATGAGTGCCTCAATAAATATATTCTATTTATATATTTATGTATAATATTTATATTTTTCATTGCTTTAATGTACGAAAACACAATATTGTGTGTGCGGGGTTTTTTCTTTTTTAGTATAAGCTCATGTTTTGTTTTGTTTTTTACAATATTGTGACCTTCTTTGTGTGTAAAAGGTTTTGTAAAATGTCGAGATACATATCGCCTAGAACAGTTTTTTATCAATCTTTTTTCAGTGACGTACCCCCTGTTTTTTATTTTTATTTATTTATTTATTTATTTAATTATTTTGCGCCAAGTAACCGCTAACCAGTGCAAAGCATTTCTGGTTGGGGAAGAAAAATAAATAAAAATGTGTGAGGTAAAAGCAGTTCAGAAGATGGATGGATATAAATAAATATTTGTGCACATAAAAAATGATTTTCAACACAAGGTGTTCTCCTTTGGAATCATAATAAAGCTCCGTTTTCAAAAATAATCAATTAAACCAAATTATAAATCAAGTTTTCAAGTAACTGACAGGCGGCATATATGACAAGTTGAGTTGAACGATTCTGCTATGGGGAAACAAATAGAACACCCTACTGAATATAATATTCATTTTATGAACTTATATTTTTCTGAACTATTTACTGTTCTTTTTAAATATACAGTATGTTGAAATCTCACGTACCCCATTTGAGAGCCACTGGCCTAGAAGGCCATGTATCGGGAAACATGTATTGCGATACATATCATATTGTGACTCCTGTATCGGGATGCACATTACATTGTGAGATTGTTGTTAATAACCAGCCCAACCTGGTTGATTCTTATGTTGCCATGTTCTAAAAGAAAAAAAAAAATCATAAATCTTCAGCCTCTGTTGCTCTTGGTAAACTTTTTAAACAGGGCACCGAGCATTGAGTTTCTTATCGGACCTAAGATTTTTTTTTTTTAATTATTATTATTAGTTTGTTAGACAGACTAGGTGAACTTTAATTATAGCTGGTTTTTATCAGCTTGTCCAGCCTGACAATACCAGCATCGTGCAAATGTCACAGTTTCCTTAATTACACCTCGAGACCACTATTGTCAATAAAAAATAGATTTCCTGGATATCTTCTCTTACTTAAACTAATTGTCTGCCTCTCCCGGGAATCGACACCATTTGATCCGACGCTACACAACGCGGAAAGTGGTTTCTATTATTGTTGCAACAACTCAAGACGAGACAGTTGCGGATTAATCTGTGCCTCCGCTGAGATGAGAACACAAGCTGCTATTGACAAGTTAAAAGCTCACTGTTGCCAAGGAAGGAGAGATGAGGCAAAACACATTCCTCTGGATTAGCATTCAATTAGGTGTCTCCATTGAATTTTGAAGTCAATATTGCATATTTGAGTGAGAAACTACTGTATAATGTTGAAAAAAATATTTGCTGGTAGAAATGAATTATGGGGTTGATAACCGCTGCAGTATGTCCGGTTAGAACATAAATTGTCCAGGTGGGGCAATGATTCAGATCTCTTTCTTTTGTTTAATTGTGGGGATGGGGTGGGGGTTTATGCGTGTGGTTTCTGTAAAGCAAATACAATACAATACAAATTAAAGAGAAGCGATTGTATGGCTACAATACAATGCTACTTAGCTGAGATACTTAATGATACACAAAGTCCAAAATAGTACAAATACCATTAACCTAAATGACTATATATGATTTTGAATTGATGGTAACGTTACATTGAGGCACCTACCCGCACACATTAAGCAATGAAGATTTGTAGCAAAGCTTGAACATGTAGCAACCAACTTCGTCTGTCGATTAGGACTTAACAACAAACATAGGTGGCCAAGAACGTGCCCAACTATAATTAAAACGGTGCCAATCAACTGACCAACAGAGGGCGCTGCAACCTCACAAACAGTTCAACCTGGCCTTTTTAACAAACGTAACAAAAAAACAAACAAACAAACAAACAAAAACAAAAAAAGAGATCCCAGATTAGCACAATAGCCCATTCCACTTTACAGTGGTTCAATCCTATGAAAAGGTTCTTTTTTGGGGACTTTTCACCCTTCTCTCTAACTGAATTACAGTGATATTTGTAGACTACAGAAGATGCCCAAAAACAACAGCTGGTAAAGCCAAGTGAATACTTGCATTTACCAAAAACAGACTGCTGGGCATCTGTTGTGGACACAGACTGCTATGTCAGATTCATTGCTGCATTAAATCTACAAACTGTCATGCATTAAGTTTGGATTTTGTTGTCACAAACATGAGCTTTAAAAAGGTTTGTTTCCATGTAGATTTAAGCAGATTTCTTTTCCTCTCATTAAAAAAAAAAAAAAAAACCTGCAGTCTGACGCACATTAAGAAACCTTCCCATCCGTAGTCATTTGTGGCTGCATAATCACGACTGAGTCATACCTTAAAAACCCTCCAGTGAGATGGAAAAAAAAAAAGAGGAGACAGAGGGAGGATGCCAATCACCTTACAGGAAAAAAAATGGACTGCGCTGTGCCTCATAACTTTTCTTCAAACAAGTGCTTTGAGTCAAAGCAGAAACCTTGGCTCCCCCTCTGTGCCTCCACTCACACAAGTCTGCAGTGAAAGTCTTCTATTTTATCATGCACTTTTCTATGTATGGAAGAAATCATGACCATAATGCTGGATTCCTTACGGACAGAGATTGCAAGTGAGCAAAAATATCAAGCCACCACCATTCTCTCCCTCCATCTCTTGCAGACAATGCTGAAGGACGACTCCTTGCTACTCATACCCAATGTGCTGAAGGTCTTTTTGGAGAATGGGCAGATTAAGTCCTTTACCTTTGATAGCCGTACAACTGTGAGGGTAAGTACCACATCAGCTATGGAACATCATTTGGACTGGAGTAGGGATGATCGATTAATCACGATTATTTTGGCAATAATGTAATTGAAATCACAATTATTGAAACTATTTATTTTTTTGTACCAAACAGAATTTATAATAATATATATTTAATAATTTATGTTTGCAAAATCTTTGTTGGAGTGCATCTTACGCACTGTACAGTAGGACGATCATTTAATATATTTTTTTTTTGGAACAAAACAACACAATGTTAAACATAAAAAAATAAAAATAAAAATTTTGTAAAACACTATAATTATGCAAGTTCCTTTTGGATGAAACTAAATTTATTAATTATTTTAACATTTAAAAAAAAACATGCCAATGTATGATTTCAAACAACTCAAAAATTAGTATTAATAATCATTTTTTTAACGATTATGCTGATTTTGTAATTGTGGAGTGTAATAATTGAAATTCTAATTGTATTTGGATTAATTGCACAGCCCTAGACTGGAGTCTAATCCACACGGGGTGACTGTTAGCTAAACCACAAATTCTCAAAAATAAAAAACCAGGATGCTGCTATTTTGCTGAAATATACAATAAATTCTCACCATAAATTTATAACAAAATTAATCGCTAGTCTTGTGTTATTATTTTAGTTAATGCTAAAACTATCTCGGTTGACAGTTTAATAGCTGTAAATAAAACAATGCAGTCAACCACTATCCAACTTTTGTTGCTTGGTCCCGGCAGCTATTTTACGCTACCTCGTGCCGGTCCCATATTGTAATATTGCAAATATGTTGACAGAAAAGCTCCACTTGGCTGTGGTCTGAGTGTAGACTGCGGCATGAGGCTAGTAGGACTACATTTCCCATGATTCTGAGAGATGGCAGCGGGGCATAGTTCTAGTTCCCGTATGACGAAAACACCCCTGCTAGCTATTTAACTGTTAAATTTATTTTTAGTTGGTTTATCATATGAATCGCGATGACAACTGTGTGATTGACATGCACATGGCCCAACCAATTGGCTCGCATCTTAGAAAACAGAAAAAAAAATGGGGCAGAACCTACATATTAGTGGGACAAAATGTGGCTGTCACCCGAACAAATATCCTTAATTCTTGAAGAACCTGTCTAAAGGATACAATGTCCCAAAACTGAAGCTTTCACAAATGTGATTAAGAACCTAAAGCAAAACATGAATTCAGTCAGACTGTGTCATTCCCCAAGAAATAATGTGACATCTCTGAACAGACTCATTAAATGGGCTCTGTTAGATTTCATGAATCTGCTCATTGCCGGGGAGAACGGGACAAACCAGAAACTGCTTTAACATTAAAAGGAGAGATGAAAACTGTCCCTGTCAGCGTAATTAAATGGAATTTCTGCATAATAGTAAGGCGTGGATCAATAAAGAATAGTGCAGATGAAATCAATGGCGCACCAGAATGCACGGTTGCATGGACGAAGCTTCCCTTGAAGCATTCCAGGCTACGAGTCATACAATTTTGTGGCCCAGTTGATTGGACGACTTTTTTCGTCACTTGCGGCAAAACCCGACACAAGTTCCGACTTGTCCTTGCTTTTAAGAGATAGCAATTGCTCACCATTAGAACAAGAGCAAGAGCCAAACTACATTAACATGTCAGTGCGACAAGATCTCTCATCTAATAAAATGAAAACGTTGTCCATTTGAACAATCTGCCCAAGAGCAAAAGTTTGACCCTCAAATATTGAGTATGTACTAACTGTATAGAATGGAGAATATATAAGGAAGCTCTCCATAGCTCAAAATGACAGATATGACACTGAAGTATAGGATAAGGAAGCACCCATCACTACGATATCGCCGTGACAAAGTGGTGTGAATAAAAAATACAGTGCAACCAGCGTGGAAATTGCCTCCATATATCAAAGTATTTGTTGCAATATTTCCTATGTTGAAATGTTTTTTTTGTCTAATCGCTTTCCACCGCTCTCCATCTAGGATGTGATCTCCTCCCTGCAGGACCGCCTCTCACTGCGCTACATCGAGCATTTTGCCCTTGTGCTGGAGGCTGGCGGTCTTGACCAGAGTCAAAAGTTGCTTCTGCTGCAGGAGAATCAACCCTTGACGCACGTAAATGCGACATGTGTCAAAACTGTTGAAATGTGAATACAGTGGAAAGTCAAACAATCTGGTTTATGATGCTCATTGACTTTCATTTCCGAAGTCATGACTTCACACATGATCATGCATTTGAACGCTTGGTAAAATAAAATGTACCACTTTTGGGCTTTTCACCTTTAAAGAAAGCGGAAATATGGAATTCTGGTTAATATTGTGTTAGTGGAATACGTGTTAACTCATTTGCTCCCAAAAACGTATAAATACGTTCTATTGTAAATACTGCCATGGTCCCAAAGACGTATTTATACGTTTTGTATGTTTCTGGGGGTTTTTTTACGGTCGAGCATACAGAAGGCTTTGATGCAGCCTTTGATCTGAAGAGAATGCTTGAAGCAATGGTAGTTATTACAAAAACGGCCAGCATGTGGCAGCCGAGTATAAGAGATCAACCCATGTTGCAACACGCTCTTTTCCGCAC
Organism: Festucalex cinctus; assembly: GCF_051991245.1. Taxonomy (NCBI): domain Eukaryota; kingdom Metazoa; phylum Chordata; class Actinopteri; order Syngnathiformes; family Syngnathidae; genus Festucalex; species Festucalex cinctus. The sequence goes on from NC_135419.1 coordinate 14,476,727, forward strand.
TGTTTCAAACATATTTGTGAATAATGATTAAACTTAGCTATATTCTAATGCTAATTGCTGCAAAACGGAAAAAGATAGAAATATACTGTTTTTCCTGATGACAAAAGAGAGACTGATCTTTCTTTTGGTAGGTTCCATGTTTTTATAGCAATAGAGCACAATATTCTGTGGGCCTTGCTGTCGACTGAAGATGACATCATTGTTGCTCAGGTCTCAAGTAACAACCAATCACAGCTCAGCTTCAAAAAATGGATGAGCTGTGATTGGTCGTTGCCCAATCCCTGCGTAAAATCGATGTCATCTTCAATCGACAGCAAGTGGCAAAATGGCCGCACCCTGAGATGGATAAAAATGGCTGGATTTTGTTTTATAATTTGTATTCCACAAACGTAATATTAATCAGAATGTCATGTCAAGAAATGTTAAAAGGTTGACTCCCACTTTAAATGTTCCACTGTATGACTATAGAGACTGCATAAGATACATTGTAATGCTGTTGACCCTGTTCAACTACAAAAATATGATTGTGAGAGATCAATTCTGTCTTTCCGCAGGTGGTGCATCGAACCTATTTCCAAGGAATGAAGTGTCTGTTTCGCATCTGCTTCTTCCCCAAGGACCCAGCAGACCTGCTGAGACGAGACCCCGCTGCATTTGAATACCTCTACATTCAGGTAAAGCAGTGGATTAAGAGGGATCAAATGGGCAGACATTCAGAATCAAAATGCTGTTGGAAATCTGTCCCAACCAAAGCAGACTATGCCAAGGGCTGTCAAACGATATCCCCAACAGCTGTATTGCCCTTGAATGGACGGTTTTAAAGGGTTCATCCTCAGTCAACCGCATCTTTTTCCATTTATAGTGAGGTATTGGCACAAGGGCTATTCATTTGGAATGATTTCCAAAACATGATGACTCTTTTTTGGGGGGGGGGGGGTTTCGATGGTCTTCCTCAAACTTTGAATGAATATTGCTCTATTTCAGAACAGATTGTGCTTGGTCCTAATCAATTCACAAACATTACATTGTCATCTATGACATTATCTTGGTCTATTAAATGATTTTATCTTGGCTGATTTTAGCAAATGCGTGTTAAAATTTCAGACTTAGGACACCTCATTCAATCACAGTCGCATTTACCTTGACAGAGTGTATCTAACACGATTATCAATTTGGAAATTTCACCAATTAGCACTTAGCAGTTGCACTTAAACTAATGCCACGACTCAGACAAGGGTCGCGGGGTCTAATGGCGCTGTTTGCAATTAGCAGTGTTCTAAGAATCACATATCTTGTCCTCACAGAATCGCAACGATGTAATCAAGGAGCGCTTTGGCATGGACTGGAAATCTGATATCACGTTACGCTTGGCCGCTCTCCATATCTACATCACTGTGTCCTCAGCAAGGCCTAATCAGAAGATCTCGTTGAAGCACGTAGAGTAAGTTCACAAAAATTGATAAAATAACATGAATTGCCTTTTTCTTTAATCTCGATTTACTATTCAGCCAAGAAAAGTTTGTTGGTTTTAAAGGCCAATCTGCCTCCATGAATGGATTGCATTCATTTTGCTGAGAAACACATCACTTTCACCACTAATTTCTTAATTCATTCTTTAAAACCTCAACCTGAAAAGCAATTAGATTGTGCAATCATCCACTGTGGCTGTAATACGTTAGAGTGACGATGCAGGCTGAAAGCTCGCCTCGGTGACATTCTCACGGAACTTCCCCTCTGAGACTCTGCTTAGTCATTCTGTTCTTGTTTTTTTATTTATCTTGTATTGTCCTAACGCTTTTTCTCTGTCACAGAAAGGAATGGGGTCTAGAGCCTTTTCTTCCACTTACTTTACTCCCAACGGTCAAGGAGAAGAATGTTTGCAAGATTCTGTCACAGTTGTTGAAGACCTACCAGCATCCGCCACCATCAGGCAACAAGGTGCTACTACTGATAACACACAACCTTGTTTTACACCTGAGGCAACAACAAGCTAAAACCTGACATTCTCACTCCACAACCATGTAGTATAGAGAACAAAAAATAAATGAACTTCACCCTCTGTAATGTGCCCATGAGTGAGGACTCAATAATGTGACAACTGTGGAATTTGTTAACATCTATCTTGCGCTAAACAATGACTTAAGGTCACCCCATGTGTTTTTATGAGATTAGAGGCATATTATTTAAATTATTGGAAGTATCAATGCACACAATATTCAATATACTGGTCAATTAAGGGAAAATCTGAAAATTAATTCAATCAGGTTATGGGAATTTCTTTCTATAAGAAATATTTGTTTGGTTGCCTGATTTTGAAGAAACAAAACAAAAATGTGAGCACTGTGTAGCTTTAAATAAAGGGGGGTGGGTGAATAACTAAGCTTCAAAAGCTTTCAAGTGCTGTTAGTATAGTTGGCTATTTTTCATACAATTTACAACAGAGGCAGATCAAAAAGCTATTGTACTTTGTAGTCTGCCTGGTCAGTCTGTATAAGAGCCAACCCTATAGCTTTGGAAAGCATATCAGCTTGGGAGGCAACTGTTACATAAGCACTTTGTACTGCCGCTCATGTGTGGCGCAACAGTGCCACCATGAGGGAATGTTGGTGGGGATGAGGTTTTCTCATGATTTTCCTTGCTTAACAGATGCCTCCTCTTCAAGGAAAGCTGCAGTACTTGCGAGTCCTCAATGACCTTCCACCTTTTGGAGGAATACTGTTCAGTACGGTTGGACTGGTAGTACATTTTCAGTCTTTTTGTACAATAACAGAAGAACTGCAGTGTTTAAATATCTCTTTCTATAGGTATTTTCTAAATTAAAACATCTGACTGAAATAAATATCCTGGTTTTGCCTCCAGGATGAAAAACAATCAGCCACAACTCTACTGGTGGGCCCTCGACATGGCATCAGTCACGTGATTGACCTGAAAAACAACCTGACGACAGTTCTGACTGAGTTTAGTAGGATATCGAAGATCCAGCTCTACCGCGAGAGCCAAGGGGTGGCTCGTGTGGAGGTGTCAATCCACGAAGGCAAGGTATGACACAGTCTTGCACGTTTTGCTAATATGACGACACAGCCCTTTCATTGTTTGACATTTCCTTGCCTGCAACCCCCCCTTGCAGCCTTTGGTGCTACTCATGGAATGGCCAGATGCCAGTAACTTTGCATGCCTCATCTCTGGCTACTACAAACTGTTTGTAGACCCCAAAAGGAACATCTACTTCAGGATCTCTGGTCAGCCTCATCTGACCAAGGCAGGTATGTTGGAAGGCTCTAGTGGTTTATTACAAACAAAACAAAACAAAAATCAGCCCGAAAAGTAATTCATTACCTAAAACATTCAAAGTATTGTAAATCACAAGTTACACTGGATTGCCTCACATTAAACAAACCACAATGTCAGAATACTATTGGTTGTTGTATATGACATTTGTTGGCTTGAATTTTCATAGATTCAAATAATGGACAACAGTTGAATCAACATCCCATGGCACCATACTCTGTCTGTCACCATCTTGGCTCATCAGAATGAGATACTCATTCCTTTTCCAGCAAGCCAACCATGACATTCTAGAATTCTAGTGTGCAACCTTTTGCTGTGCTCATAAACATGTGTTGGAGCATGAACAAATGCGCTGCTTTATGCTGTGTCTACCTGTAGTCTGTATACGAGAAGGATTGTCATACCATCACATTCCACCTGAATCTAACCCTCAAAACTCAAAAATATTCCGACTTTCAACATCCATCTCTGAAATAACAAATACTCCCCATGAGACCATCAGCTGTCCGCCTCTGCTTTCCCATCTGGATCTTCTTGAAATAAACTTATTTTAAATGCCTCAAACTCTTCACTGCTCTGACAATTCTATCCCCAGATTACAGAAGCTCCCACCATTCACACCCACGTTCTGGGGCAACCGGCTTACCGAGTGGAGGGCGGAGAGGGGACGAGAGAGAAAGCTTGCACAGGGAGTCAGGGTCTTCAAGGGCCATAGCACCTGCAGAGTCTCAGCATCTAGGTCTGTGCCATTTCCACCTCCAAGAACAACAGTTTCAGGAGCTCCAAGCGCACCCTGAAGCTGACCTTGACATCAATGAGAACTTTATTTCCCAGGAGGCCTCTGAGCGGCCCCGCACCAAGTCAGACCCTACACAGCAGAGTACAGAAGAGGTAGCTGTGGTGATACCGAGCCCACCAGTGGAGAATGCCGGATTCAGAAACCGTGCCCAAACATTGGCTCAAACTCAAAAATCCCCACGGTACTTCTGTGACTCCTGCAAAGAAAGGCGCAGGAAGGAGGATTTGTCAACAGCGGTGAGCAGCGGTCGAAACGTAGGAAAAACTTGCTCGAGTGGTTGCGCTTCCAGAAACGGGGGCGGAGTTGATCTCACGGCGCTGCCGCCCCCTGGGAATGAAGAGGACGAGGAGGAGGAGGAGGAGGAGCCACCCAACGGAGGTGAAAAGCTGCAACCACCACAACCTGCGATTGCCGCCCCACCACCTGGCTTCAGAGACAACAGCTCTGATGAGGATGACTCAAAGAGAGGGAGGAAGGCTCCACCCGGTGCCAGGACAGACGCCAGCACTGTGAAACAGCAACACATCAAGGAAGACGTGCCTGTGACACTTATCGATAACGTGGCCACGAGAACAGTCCGAGATCATGCACAGGAACTTGACGATGCATTGGTATCCACCTTACAAGCTCTAGAGGCTTTGGCAGCTTCTGAGGACTACCCCCATCATCACCAGCAGCCAACACAGACTGCAGGTCAACAACCTCAGTCATGCTTTGGTCTACACATCAGTAATAGAAACATGATTATCACATAACTGAACATTTGCAGTGTAGTCAATCCCCTCTGTTTTTGATACAGTGAAATGGCAACCAAATCTCCAATTAGCAACAAACACATCACAAAATGTGGAGTCATTTAGCATAATACTTTGACAAATTTGTGAATAACTGCGAACCTCATCAGAAATAAGAGCAAAAACTGAGACAAGAGACAAAAGTCTTAATAAGCCACAACAGATACAAAAAATGTGATACTGGTTTATCTTGGAAAAGCACAATTCTCTCTCTGGGCTAAGAAAATCGATAATGCAGTGATCACTCAGAGGGGCACAAACTGAATCCTTAAAAGACTTTGTGGAAAAGTTGTTGGTCGAATTTCTGCTTTATTAATATAAAGCATTGTTAATAGTTACTTCATCTCAGTAGATATTCTTCACTGTGTCATGGTCATTCTGCTAATGTGCTTTTGTGTCTTACTCCTCAGGGCTCATTGTCCTGGCTGCTATCACACCAGAATCGTCGTTGGATTCGGGACATGAGACCAATTCCTCTGAACTGACAGATGTTTCTGAGATGGTCTCAGCAATGAAGCAAAACCAAAACCAAGCCTACCTGCTAGCACACCATATCAATAAGGACAGCCGCCTCTGCCGCCGCGATTTCCCCCTAGCTATCCCTGGTTGCACAGCAAAGACAATAGGGACAGGGGCATTTTCTGTGGGTCAGATCCGTGCTGGTTGTCCTCCCAAGCAAGTAATCCTCAGTAAGACTGTTCCCTTTAAAGTCAGCCCCAGTCAAGACTCTGGGATTGTCAATGTTGTTACAGAGCAGAGAGGCAATCAAGATACCATTCCGAATGAGCAGACACCAGAAATTAAAGCAAATATCCCCGATCCCCTCCTTAAATCACCTGAAGAACTTAAATTCTCTGATGTGTCATCTTCAGCTACAGTCAATAAAGATCCAAAGTTATCCTGCGCTTCAGGGGACTCACAGAGGCTAAATCTTCTCAATGGCGTAAAGGAGAAGTCAACACCACCTCTTAATACAGACAAAGCCTTATCTGTTCTCTTGCCCGCGGACAGGACTGCCTCAGCCAAGGTTCCCCAAATGAATATGTGCCAAGACGCCGAGACTGCCTCTAGCGAGACCATGAAGCCTTCAAGTTCGACGGAATATCTGCCAGTCGATGATCTCTTCTGCACGTGCCCAGTACAAGAACCCGGGCCCCAATTAAGAATAAAAGATCCACAGGTTCAGAAGGTAGTGGTGTTTCAAACCTCATCTCCTACAGATGACGAGCGTCTTCAAGCAAAAGGCCTCTTTATGGCTAATAGCAAGGAAAACACAGTAAGAGTGGGAGTAGAATGTAGTTTGGCAAAACCTAGTCCTACAATACAAACCAAGTACTCCCCTCATTTTCCTCCAACATCAGAAAGAAAAGAAGGAGCTGAGAGCAAACTAGATGGCGCCCTTGGCAAATCCCATTCCGAATCGCAGATATGCGCCACAAAGTCATTACCTAATTTAGAAGATAAAACACAGAGCCCCTCTTTAGAGAGAGTATCGACTCTACCAACTAAAGAATCAAAGAAAATGGGCAGTGTAAAGGGGAAGTCCCAGCGCACCGCCCCTTTTTTGAGCATCAGAAATTTACTTTCAGCGACGTTTCCAGCGAGAATGAGAAGGGAAACAGACGAGCGACGAGCTCAGCTGCAAAAGGTTCGTCAGTACGAGTTGGAGTTCTTAGAAGAGCTACTGAAACCCAAGTCCTCGCAGGGAGAATTTTTGCCCCAAGGATCCTCACCAGTACCCTCAGGGACTCCTTGTGCCTGTCAGCTGCGCACCAGCCCTGTCCTAAAAGCACCTGGTATCTCCAGGGAACAGCGACGAAGCTGCGATTGTAAGAGAATGTGTCGGGGTATGAGACTACCTGACACGCCAGTTGGCTCCACCACAGAAACACAAAATAGAGGCAGGGAGAGAACTACGGCAAAGACCCCTCCAACGGTCTCCAAGGCGCCTCACGGCGACGGTGCGACAAGGCAGTCCCAGAATTTAGAGGTCAAGACCGCACGAATACGTTCAATCAGCCTTGAGTCGAGGGAGCCAAGGGGAGAGCAGGGCGCCTGCTTGCCCACCTGTACCACACAAACAAACTATGTGGAAGCACCACAGAGTAAGAAGCTTCAGAGGCGATACAGCATTGGAGAGTTGGATAACAGTAACAACACACCTGTGTACGCAGAGGTAAAACCCAAAACCAAGAGTCTCGAGAAAGAGATGGAGCGAGTCAGAGCTACAGGGTTACGGCTGCCGACCCCTGTGGAGCCAGTTTATACGCAGTCTCATCAGGCAGACGGAAAGGGGAAAAAAGGTGTATTTTATATTCACAGCAATGAGCTACTGTGCGAAAGTAAAGAAGAGAGCGCCGAGGTGCTGCTGACGTTGCCCAGCGAAGACAGCGACGACAAGGATAAATGCTGCTCGTTCTGTTTCTGCTACCGGAAATGCGAAGCAGCAGATGAGAGCAGTGAGAAGGACGAGCTCTCGTACACGATTCCCCTTCAGGTTCTTCCGGGCATGGAGCTCGACGCGAGTACATTTCCTGTTGTCAGCAAAACCCTGCAGGTTCTTAATGCCGAAGATTGCAGTGGAGAGGAAGACGCAGAGAAAGAGCCGCAGGCACAAGAGATTGACCTAAGAGCTTGCGGTACACTGGAGGGGAGCCTAGCACGGGTTGAGGCGCTACAGGGGAAGTCTTTTAGCTTGCCTGATGGCTTCCTAAACGCCCAGCTGGACGCAAATGAATTACTCGCCATCCTGCGTCAGTGCGCTAACAGCCCGCAAGCCGAGGGCGAGGCTCGCCTTCAGCCCTCGCGAATTGCCGAGTACAAGCAAGAGCTAGCAGTGCGCTTCAAAGAATTCCGAGCGTCCTGCCGGCGAGTGGCCAGCGTGGAAAAAAGCCCGACGTGCATGCTCGCTGTTGTCACGGCCAGCTTTCAAGTGCTGTGCGATTTAACCCAGACCTTCATCAAATTGGTCAGAGGGGTCCGCACCGAGACGCAAAGACAGCAGCTGCTACGGAAAGTCGAGGAAGTGGCTATTAACTACACGTTGCTCCTTCGCGCAGCGGAAGAATCGATGGGACATTCAAGCAGCCTGCCGACAAAAACTGTAAGCCCTCAAGTGTCCTCCGACACCAATACCATGAGCTCACTCACTCGACCCATCAAAGTTCTTCCTGCCAAGTAAAGACAACTCTTGCGGGATTATGAGCAAAATCAAAAAACAAAGCTCATTATGTATTCATTCATTGTTTACATTTTTACTGAATGTGCAATGGATACTCGGCAACGAAGATTGCAATGCAGCTGTTCCATCCCATGTTTACAGGCCTCGAGGTAGCCTTGTGGATATTGCTCTGAAATGTAAAGATACACCAAAATGCACAAATGAATAGAATAGTGAAACAGGGCTAAACACCTCATCAGTATATAGGTATACGTCAATATAGTATAATATTTTATATGTAGTGTAAATTTGAGTTGTGTCTACATAGAAGGTAATATATCATTTTATGAAAAAAAAGATGGATATATTTAAAAGGTAATATTTAAAAGAACTTTAAATATAATTAAAATATATATATATATATATAAATGCTCTGGACAAATTATTTGAGATTTTGTCAAGTAGCGACTGCTGTAGACTGCTTAGTTTAAAGCAATGGTTGTTTAAATGGTACTGTCGGTATGTGGAGCTAAATGTTGTCATCAAAATTTGACATTTCTGTTGGCTATGTTGGGTACATTTAAAACAGAAGTGACAGTGTTGGATACTGAAAAACGTCAACAGCAACATATTACACTTAGTCATGCAGATCCTGTTGGTATGCACACACCTGCAATGGGTACATCATGTAGCAGAGATCCAAGTAACACGCCTCTCCTCTGTATAATAACATCCTACTGAGAAGAGGTACCCTCACTATATTTAATGCACATGTATTTTACACCATTCTGCTTCACATGCCACTCGCATCTCACTATTCACTCATACAATAAGCCGGTTTAATGTAAATGGCTATTCAGGCTCAATTAAAACAATGTTTTTAGCGATTGTGCAAAATCACTGTATACTGTAAAATATGATATAACATGCCCATTCACAAGCAATGGGATAAGATGAATAATAGAACTTTGCACAGCTTCTGAATTTAGAACTCAAGTTGAACTATTGTGTAATGCAGTTTTTTTTTTTTACCCCATCGTTTGCTTAAATATTTATTTGAATCTGCACAGGTTTTACATCACTCTCAAATCTAAAGCTTTCATAGAATCCTTGTCATGTTAGGTTGTCAGGCGCCGTATAAACTTGCTTTCTGTGTGCTGTTGTACATTGTGCAATCTAGGAAGTATATAAGAAACACACAAAGTAGTTTTCTATGTATTTTAATAAAACTAACACACATCCACCCAGTGTCTGAAATCTTTGTGTTTCACCCTCTTGTTATCACAAACGAATCAAAGAAGCTCTGAACGGTTATGCTGACCTGATACATACACTGGACACTGTTTCAAGTTTTGTGCAACAGAATTGTGACCACCACACTTCCAAAATCAATTCTTATTTAGATAAATAAATAATGCTAATTTCATACATGAGTAGTGGCATACACTGGTAAAAAAAAAAAATTTGTATTTTGTTTTTTAAATGCTATATGTTTGCCCTGCGATTGGCTGGCAACCATTCAGGGTGTACCCCGCCTACTGCCCGAAGCTGGCTGGGATAGGCTCCAGCACCCCCCACGACCCTTGTGAGGAGCAAGCGGTTAAGAAAAAATGGATGGATGGATGAATGCTATATGCATATGTTTTGCGTGCCCTTTATATTCATGAACGTGTTCGGCAGGTTACTACAGTAACTGGAATAAATTTTATAAAGTCAACATCCTCTCAATATCCACATAAATCAATCTTTGTGTGTACCCATTAGTCATGCAAATACTAAATTATATTTACAAGCACTCTCTTAATGTTGTCCATGATTATTATTATTGTGGCATTTTTGATAAATGTTAAACTGTATTTTTGTTTCACCTCCCATCATGAGTTCTCTTCTGCTTGGGAACAGTTTTTTAATGGAGTTTTTTTTTTTCTACAGTGGGAGAAAAATTCATACTGTGGCAATATGTAAAGTTAGATTCTACAACATCAATACAATACTATGCTCATTATTGTAAATGTAAATATTTAGCCAAAGATAGCAAATACGAATTGTTTTTCAAATGTAAGATTTAGCTTCTGATTTTGTAATACAAAAATAACTCTTTAGAGTATTGTAAAACACATACCAAATAGATAGCCAGATTTGAAAGAGTATAGTCAAATAAAAACCATGAACATTTTAAGTATTTATTTTTATAAACACAAAACGTATCAATGATCAATGAACATCTCTGTTTCACTCAAAAAGCTCCTCATGGTGAAATTCATTGCTTTGTTGTTATTGTTGTTTTTAAGTGCACCTATTTTTTATTTATTTTTTTAATTCCTGTCTTGTTTGACAGTCACTGTGGTCTTCTGTCTCTGTGTTAACTCATGTTATCATGTTTTTAAGATAAATAAAGAACATCCAATAAACTCCTTCGGATATTTGGAAATGACATTTCATGGTAAAGATGTACCACAGTTAAGTTCAAACATAAACCTCGAGTCGTCTCAATATGATTATGTTGACAAAAAAGAAAAAAGAAAAAAAACGGTCTATAATGTTTTAAGCAACCTGTGGTCTTTAATGTTTGTCACATTTTAGAACAGACTACATGCCGCCCTGCCGTGGTATTTAACTGTCTCGAGTGTTAAAGTAGTAAATAAACAATAAAACACAGGGAGGAAAACACAATATTAATACTTGCTAGTAGTGTATACTCACACTGCGATTAATCTCTACGACTTGTCACACTCACTTCCTGATGGCACATCCCGTCCATCGTAGTACAACAGTACAAGTCATTCCAACACAACACAAAGCCTGCACGAAGTAAATGAACACGGTCCTCAACACTACGCCACCAGACGTCATACTTTCGTGACGAATGTGCGTACGAAAAGGAGAAGATGAATATGCCTTGTAAATGCTGTCCAATGTGTCCACCTACCAAAACAGGTGACATGGAGGCGGAGCCGTCTCGTCTTTCTTTCTTTATTTTATTTTTCCTTCCTTTTCTTTCATTTACTTTCCTTTTCTTTCCCTTTCGTTCCTTTCTTTTTCTTTTCTTTTCTTTTCTTTTCTTTTCTTTTCTTTTCTTTTCTTTTCTTTTCTTTTCTTTTCTTTTCTTTTCTCTTTTCTTTTCTTTTCTTTTCTCTTTTCTTTTCTTTTCTTTTCTTTTCTTTTCTTTTCTTTTTTTCTTTTCTTTTCTTTTCTTTTCTCTTTTTTTTTAAGCAGACGAGAGAGAAATTGTTGAAACAGGCAAGGAACCAGGCAGATATTTGTTTAAATAAATGTTGCCAGAGACTCTAGATAAAGTGCAAACCAAACACAAGAAAATCAGGACTGCCAGTAGGCCTATTTGGTAACCAGCAAAGCAATAAAACTTACTGATATAGGCTATTTTTTATTTAGTGTGAGGACAAATATGATTGATTGATTGATTGATTGATTGATTGATTGATTGATTGATTGATTGATTGATTGATTGATTGATTGAGTGATTGATTGATTGATTGATTGATAATTATCACCTTTGTTCTTTTATTAGCTCAAAATAAAAAAAATTAAAAAAAAATGCACAAAAACCGCGATTCCATGGGAAAAGCAAAGTGCCGTAGAAAATGCAATTCTTCATTCACTCTTGATTTTTTTATTATTGTTATTGTCGTTTTTTTATTTGTCCAGCAGACAGCAGTATTTTTCAAAACATGCCGCAAAATTCCAAAAATAATACGTGTTGGATAATAATAGTGAGTTTATAAAACGAAAATGTCATTCAATAAATCATTCAATTGATTGACCACATTTCAACACTTTGTATGTAAAACTGTGTATGTTAAAAAAAGCAATAAGAACAACAATTCTAGATTCACTGTTTCTACAAGTGTCACAAGTAAATACACAAATAGAGGATATATACAATACTATTAATTCACAATTAAAGGGCAGGCACATTGATTTCATACATCATCCACATTTTTTTTTAATGTAAATATGAACCCTACTGTGTAAAGTTTGTATTTGATGCTTGTTTTGTGTGATGTCATAAAGATACAATCCGTGCTGCAGAGATTGACCCACTCAGGAACGTTATCTGGATTTATGCAGAAAATGGTCCATCCATCCATTTTCTTAATGTCAGAAAAAAACAGAAAACAATCCAAAAAACCGAAGAAAAAAAAAGGTTAAAAAAAAATGTGATACACTTCCATACATTAGTATTCAATGAACCACTACCAACAACAACAACAAAAGAGCAAATAAAATTCCTTTACGGAGGAAATATTAAAAGGAGTGACTTTTTTTTTTTTTTTTTTTAAGTAGCCATCAATTGAAAGTTTGTACGTTTTGCTAATAAATAGTCGTTTACAAATAATTGTGAGTGCAGTTAAATGTTACTGAGTTACAGTGGAGTTTTTTTTTTTTAAGTAGTTGCGCCTGTGGCATTTATATTCTGGAACAAAAGAAGGTTGAACGAGTCTGACGATCCACAAACATATTTGTTTTCTCCTTGTTAAGACACACACGCAGGAATAACGTCACCGGAGTTAGGGTGCTTGCTGTTGTTATGTACATACATAAACCCACCACCCCCCACCCCTCCCCCCAGTTGACATCTGAAGTAAATAAACTTAACTTAATAAACTTAACAGTAGCCTAAAGTAGGACTACCTGGAGTCATCCAACGTCCGAGTGTACCTGAATGCACCATTCACTGTTTGCGCTATACGATGTGACGTCATCAGGATTAGCCGTAAGTGAAAGCGTGCGAGTAGCACGGGGAGGGGGAAAAAAAAGAAAGTCGCACGCGTGATGTGTCCCACAAGAGCTGGCTAGCTGCTCAATCTACTCCCTCGGTAAGATCAGCCAGATAACTGTTGATCATTTCATTTCGCTGACTTATTTTTGTTTCCGTTACTAATACAAGCTGTTGCCGGTTACCTGCTTAGAAGACTCGACGCCCTGGACCGCAACAAAATGCCAAATATCAAAATATTCAGCGGTAGCTCACACCCGGATCTGTCTCAAAAGATAGCCGACCGACTTGGTCTGGAGCTGGGGAAGGTGGTCACCAAGAAATTCAGCAACCAGGAGACATGGTGAGCGTGTCGTCGCTGCTGTGTTGTTATTACGACAAACAATTTGCAACCAACTTGCTAGCTAACTGCGCCAGTGTAGCCTAGCTAACGTGATACCAGCGCGCATGTGTTGATTGGAGCTTTGTTTATTCTGGCTCTCCTACGACCGCATGAGTAGTTATTCGATATTATTGATATCCAATGTACTTGTTCACTCCTTTTCCTTACTAGTAAGCCAATTCAGAGTACAAGTACAACCAGTGGGTCTCACTCGTCCACGTTTTTCCACTACTAGGACCACTTTTGGCCTACTAGTGCAATCTTAAAATAGGTATCAAAAATGTGTCCTCACTAGCAGTAGTTGTTTGTAGTGAGGCAAGATTATGCACTAGTTGACAACTCCATGTTACTAGTATGAATAGTGATGTTAAAATTGTACATGTAGTGCTAATAACATATTCACAGTTAGTTGTATTATCCTACTAGAGTGCTGAAATGGCATACAGTATTGAAAAAATGTTAATAAGCAACTGGCATTTTACTAGTGCGCCAAATTAGCCCCTCTCCAGTTGAACCCAGCACATGTGACGCTTGCTTATTGTTTATTCTGTCCCCTGCCACCGTGTGTTTGCTTAGCTCTCCTCCGCTAAGTGATGTTTGTCTTGTCACCTCTGCGAATCGCCCTGCAGCGTGGAGATAGGCGAGAGCGTGCGAGGGGAGGACGTCTACATCGTCCAGAGCGGCTGCGGCGAGATCAACGACAACCTGATGGAGCTGCTCATCATGATCAACGCCTGCAAGATCGCGTCCGCCTCCAGAGTTACCGCCGTCATCCCGTGCTTTCCGTACGCCCGCCAGGACAAGAAGGACAAGGTGGGGGTGAGGGACATCTGTCTAATTTTTCCTCTGTCATGCCGGCTGCCATCCGACATCATGACGAGAAGCCTCTGGCCATGTTCCATGCGCTTCCAACGCTGCTTTTCGGTTTGTTTGTTTTTTGTTTTTGTTTTTTTTGCTTCGCTCTCATCTGCATCGGTTGCAAGCCTGTTCCATATCGCACAGGCCTTTGCTTGTGAACGTGCAACGTTTATGTTTAGAGATCTGTTTTGATTGTATGTTGCGAACGATAACGTGAGCAATATGCGACGGTGTGACAAAAAAAAGTTTACATTTCGTAGTCTAATAACATCAAGTCACAATAAAGTTTTATGTTAAAATATTTTCTTTTTTCAGGGTGAAGAATGACATTTACTAGTAATGAAAATACATTTTGTGTGTTGGCATCAAGTATATTTATAGTTTACAAAAACTAGCTAAGTAAAAATTTATAAAACATGTTAGATAGATACCACTTTTTTTCCCGACCAAAACCAGTATGCGTACTCAACTCTTGAATAGAACCGATACTGATACCAAGTACCGATGCCACTAGTACTTTTGACAAATAAAATCCCCTCACCCCCAAAAAAGAAATGACAGTTTTAAAGAAGAACCTTTATATCCCAATATAATATATTTTTTCCTAAAATTAATAAAAAAAAAAAAATTTTATTCTTCTGATTTATAGTTCCTGATTGTAAAAACGTCCAAATAAAATGGCTGATTGGCCTGATACAATACCTGGTATCAGTAGACACCCTTCCTAATGTTCATAAGCAAAATGAAAACTAGTGCTTTTTACAAACCAAGAAAGGAAACCACATTTTATGTTTTATAATACTAACCAACACGAACTATAATTATAACGAAAATGTAGTTCGTTTTCGTCAATGTGAATTTCATACATGAGCTTTTCAGGTTTATTTTAAATGTGATTATTTTGCTACTACTGTACGACAGAACAGTCATTTTTGGAATCAGTTTACTTCTCGTTATTACACAATACTTTTTTTTTTTTTTATGTCTTGCGCTACACAAATATGATTTAATTTTTTTTTTTTTTTTAACTACCGGTAATGCTGAAATTATATTAAAACAAAATATCTACAAATAAAATAAAAACTAACAAACCCGTTTTACTAAATGAACTTCAAAAAAGCAAGTTCAGAAAGAAATTTAAAAATAAAAACAACTATAATCAAAAATCATTGACCGTCGTCAAAAAAAGAGCATGCATTTTGTGTGCATTTTCGAGGAAACTGTCAAAATACACCAACCTGAAAGCAGATTTGGATATGGCACCAAAAAAAAAAATCAAAGTGACTGGCACAAATGAAAACATGCCATTTATTGCACAATTGTTAAGTTTTGTGAAATCAGTTCAAATTTATATCTGCGATGAATATGTTCTATTTTCCAGCTAGAAGCTTGTTTTGTTTAGTTTAGTTTAGTTTGCTTTAGGGATAGACCAATTATCGACCCAATGATATTTGGCATTTTGACAAATAACGGCATCGGCCATTTTTTTAATCTGAAGGCGGGTAACTCTGGTATCTCACTGAGCAGTGAATACTTGCGAACGTAGCGAATTTGGGGTTTTCATCAGGAATTGTAAGATGTTCACACAGTTTTTATTTGGAACATATTCAGACAATTTTTCATTGCAAAGATCTTTCGAAACGTTTCACGAACCCTAACAAAACCCCCAAATGAGCTACATTCGCATGCATTTGTCACTCAGTGAGATGTAGGGAACTCTTCATTTATTGATCTATTTAAATTTCCACTTTACTAAAAAATAGGAACTCCCTACACTTTTTATTTAAAAAAACAATTAAATCAAGAAATTATGTTGAATTTTTAGAAAACTTTATTTACAGTACAAATCTTTAGGGATCTATTTACTTACTTTTTTTTTTTTAATAGCTTAACACATGCTAATGACCCTGGAAGCTCACTGCAATTTTTGTTATTTTTAAAACAAATCTGACAATATACTTTAAAAGAAGAATTTTTTTTCTTTTCTATTTTACAGCAAGTGAATATCGGCTTGAAATATCAGTTATCGTCCTCCTTGACTACTAAATAATTTGTGTCGGCCTTAAAAAAACAAAACATATTGGTCTATCACTAGTTTGCTTAGGACAGGTAGTCACTCAGTCATATTTCAAATGCTGTCCAATTTTTTGGTTCTCCCGTTTTACCATCTGTGATTGCTCATATTTCACATGCTGACTGTTTTTGCACGTAAATGCTATCCAAAACTATTTTTACATCCGGATTATTTAATCTAAGCAACATGAATATCAAATATTATTTGGAAGGGGAAGTGTGATTTTTAGAATCCAGTGGCTATTTTTAGCCCAAAGTCATGCTTTGGCCGCCGTCTTTTTTTCCCCTTGTGACTTAACAGATCGTTTTTCATTGCAGAGCCGTGCTCCCATCTCTGCCAAGTTGGTGGCCAACATGCTGTCCGTGTCAGGCGCCGACCACATCATCACGATGGACCTGCACGCCTCGCAAATACAGGTGAACGTTTATTTGCACGCCACAAGTTTGGTTTTGGATCTTTTCCGGGGTCAAGACACTGAGCGCATCTTTCTTTCACCTGCTCATGCCCAGCGTGACAACAAACCGTCCTTGTCTTTCAGGGATTCTTTGACATCCCGGTTGACAACCTCTACGCAGAGCCCGCCGTGTTAAAGTGGATTAAAGAAAACATACCCGAGTGGAAAAACTGTACCATCGTCTCACCAGATGCTGGGGGTGCGAAAAGGTGAGCCGAGGCCATTGGCGCTACAATCTCGTCGTATTATCCTCTGTAATTTTGTAACTCCAACGACTTTCCATTCTCTCCGCAGGGTCACCTCGATCGCCGACAGGTTGAATGTGGACTTTGCCCTCATTCATAAAGAGCGGAAAAAGGCAAACGAGGTTGACCGGATGGTTCTTGTCGGCGACGTGACGTCTCGGGTGGCCATCCTCGTGGACGACATGGCGGATACGTGCGGGACCGTCTGCCACGCTGCCGACAAGTAAGTCCCACCCCGTTCATAGAATTCGTCTCGGTGTCTGGCCACCTGTGGAAAACTGCTTGAGCGTTTATTCAATTTCCGTATTTGTTAGCATATGGTCTATGTACTGGTCTGTAATCTCTTTGTCCTCACTAAGTGAAGAGTGGAGAACTAAGTTTTAATAAATTTGTCAATTCTTTTTTTTTCTTTTTTTCTTTTAATTCGAGGAATCCGATTAAAATAAATGAATTTGTCTCTTTGCTAAAAATGACTTCAACAAACATGGTAATTGGTTGGTAGAAGCAAAACTTTGCGTCAGCCAATCACAAGCTGTTTCCTCTCAGGACATTTTGGCTGTCCCCGTATAGTGCAATACTTATACTCCTTTTCAAACCCTTATACTTGTTTGTTTGTTTTTTGTTTTTTATTTCAAATTTTGCATTTGGTCTTTGAAATAAACTACTTCATTTAGGCCTGCTCGATTACTAAGAAAATATTAATCGCAATTATTTTGGTAATAATTGAAAATCACGATTAGGACGATCATTTATTTTTTTGGTCCGTAAGAAATAACATAAAAAATATTAAAACAAATTTTAAAAAAATCTTTGAAACACTGTAATTACGCAGTGTGCATTATGTAAGTTCCAAGTTCCTTTTGGAAGAAACAAAATTTATTAAATTAGTTATTTTAAAAGGTTTTTTTTTTTTTTTTTTTTTTTTTTTTTTTTTTTTTTTTTTTTTTAATTAAAGGTGCAAAGGTATAAATTTAAGCAACTCAATTCGACTCAATGATTATGCTGATTTTGTACTTGTGGAGTGTAATAATTGAAATTCTAATTGAATTTTGATTAATTGCCTTAATTTCATTCATTCATTCATTCATTCAACCTTCCTTCATTCAAGTCTATGGATGCATAGAACTGCCAGTGTGGAATAAACATTTTTGGATGTTCCAACATATTTACAAGTGCATTTGACCGTATTGAAATACTTTTGACCGTACCGATATACGTTCGACCGTATCCAAATATGTTCAACTGTATTTAATTAAATACAATTGACTGTATTCAAATGGTTTAAAAGTATCTTTTCCCATAATGTTACGGTGTATTGATTAGCGCATGTGCAAGTAAAAAAAATTATAAAAATGCTATTTTAGCATTTGGCCTACATTATAACAACCTGTTTGAAAATTAAATATGTAAACAATGTTATTCATAATTTTTATGATTTACTATGTCTAAAGTGCATTATTTCCATTCTGCATTTTTTTTTTAACCCATAATGCCACGAGTTATGTGCTCGCGCAAGTCAGTTGTCTCGTGGCATTATGCAGGAAAATGCTACGTTTTTAGCATTTAGCTGCCAAATACATTTGAATGTATTTTCAAGCTAAAAATGTTCACTCCACATTATCAGTTGCACGCTTCCTTCCGTACACGTACAATAATAAAGGTTAAATGTGTTTTGGGTTTTAGGTTAATTTCTGCCGGTGCCACAAAAGTATACGCCATCCTGACCCACGGCATCTTCTCGGGGCCTGCCATCTCTCGCATCAATAATGCCTGCTTTGAAGCAGTTGTGGTCACTAACACAATACCCCAGGAGGAGAAAATGAGGCATTGTCCCAAAATACAGGTAAACAGGACTTTGTTTATCGAGTGCAGAAATGTTAGTTCGTTTTGTCATTTTGTACAAGTGAATCTATTTGTTCAGCCATGTTCTATAGTGCTTGTCGTCATTAGGGTCTGAGGCCTATTCCCAGCTGGTGTTTTTGAAAATCCATTGTCAGATCTGTCCCAAAAAAATGAAATGTTCTCATCTTCCAGGTTATCGACATCTCCATGATCCTCGCGGAGGCCATCCGGAGAACCCACAATGGCGAGTCGGTGTCGTACCTATTCAGCCACGTACCTTTGTAACGATGTCTACTCTCAGGCCAAAAAAAAAAAAAAAAAAAGAGGCCTCTATCCCAAACACAACCAATAGAGGAGTTCCCTTTGACTGGGGATGAAAAGAACTATCATGTCTGTTACACGCATCCCACTCATGTACCAAATAGGGCATATTTATTGAGCTTGGATGAGAGAAGAAAGACCATCAAATGTTATGTTTGTGGTTGTGAAGTGGCAACATTTCTAGTCACTGTCTGTGCTTTTCTTTTTTTTTTACTTTTGAGCCGCGCCATTTCAGTGGAATTTGGCCACTGGGGTTATATTTTGAAGCTGTTACTAGTCTGCAGGTAGAAACGGTACACAGACAGGTGCATCCCAATAGAAATTTAAATCTTGTGGAAAAGTTCTTTCTTTCTTTCTTTCTTTCTTTCTTTCTTTTAGTAGTTCAATTCAAAAAGTAAAACTCATAGATTACACTACATTGTGTAGTAGCCCCCCCCCCCCCCCCCCCCCCCCATTTTGACCAAAACTCCCAAATTAATCATAAAAAAAGGTAAATGATTTTGAATATTAGATTGCCTTATGAAATGTTTGCCTAACAGTTAATAAATATATATCAATATATCAGTGTCTTACAAATCAAATATGAATTTGACATTTTGAGTTTAACTCCTGAAATAACTTTTCTATGGTGTTATAATTTATGGAGATGCACCCGTACTTCTGTTTTTCCTCTTGTCTTTGTTTTTGTTTTGTTTTTAGGATTTTGTGTTTTAATTCCAAATGATACCATTTACATTTTGAATAGGTGCGGTTTCCCAACCACCTCCATCGTTTATGAAGCACGCATGTGCCAAATGGACACAAAACCAACACGATTATCTGAGGAGTTTATCAACTGTGGCCATTGTTTGTTTTGCTTTTACAGAATAAATGTATTAAATTACTCCATTGATGATTTTACTCCAAATGCCGTCCATTTGCAAGGATTTCTTTAGCCACTTGTTCTATTCTCAATGGCAATATTTGTCTTGGTTACTGTCAACAATTCTGTCAACATGTTTAGTTACATTTTAAATAAAAACAATTATGGCTATTTATCTTTGTAAAGCGTCCTATTTTGTGTACATTTTGATTAATTAAACCTCGTCAAATACCAAATAGTCATCGCTTCATATTGTTAAAGGAATTTGAGAAAACTAACGTGAATATAACCAGCAAGTGTTTGCTTTCATCGCAAGCAAGTGTGTTTTTAAATCAAAAGACTAGAAAAGCATCCACGCGAAATTCCCCAAATTACCAGAAAACATATTTTCATTTCGTGGCTCATTTGTATTTAAAGACGGTGTCGGTGTTAGATGTGATCGGGCTGCAAGATCGTATCGGGGTAGCCTAACAAACACGTCCACGTTACAGGATTGGCTGAAAATTATCCAGTTGACGTCAAACATTAATGAAAATATTTAAAGATGTAATTTAAATAAAATGTACGCACTGAAATTGTAAAAACGTAAACAAACCTAAGAATATAAAAGCAAAGTATATTGAATAAATATTCAAATAAATTGACTAAATGATAAATATACAAAATAATTGTCTCAGATGTGACAAATATTGTCAGTTTAGATTGTATGTGTTCCTATTATCATTAAGACTGTTTGCTGTTGTGATTGATTTGTGAACAGCTAAAAAAGGAGCCAAACCGTTTTTTTTTGTTTTTTTTTTTAACTGCTTTATTGAACAAATTGTATTCAAATCCAAACATGTCAAATACAAAACAAATAATCATCATCACACAAACTCACAATAACAGTGAAGAAAAAGGGAAAAAAGAAAAAAAAAAACAATAAAATAAACCATAAAATAAAAATTGCCAGGGGGTCTTAAACTAAGAAATATTAAAAACACCGAAATGAGAACACAAAATCAAGGTCTTGACAGCCTTCTTATTTTTGGAAGTAGAAACTGAAAATATACATCAATCTCTTTCATAAACAGAAAAAAAATAGGTTTCGATTTTGCACATTTACATTTATGAATATAAAATTTAGCAAGATAAATTAACAGATTAATCAAATAATATTCTCTTTCAAACAAACTGTCATAGTTGAAAAACAAACAAACAAAAAACATTCGGTAAAGAAAGCACAACATTACAATAGATATTGTCCAAAATAAATTTGCAAATATCTTGGCAGAGCTTGCGAGCATAAGTACATTTCCAGAACAGGTGGAAAAAAAAAAAAAAAAAAAAAAACTTAAAAAAAAAGAAACCGGAGTTAACTTTGTTAGCGCTGCTGTACTGACGTCACCGGCAAAGCCCGAAGGCGCTTCAATCTATTATTTTTTTCACTCTTAAAGTATCATGCTTTTATATTTTTAGGGTTATTTATGGTTTTACAATTTTAGTCCATAAATTTTGTTATTTTGAACAATTGTAAACGGACAATTTCCGGACAATCCTGGAGCGTGACGTCATTTGCAGGCGACCCCGATACAATCTGGCAGCCCGATCACATCTGACACCAACACCGACACGCCCATGTTGGATCTTTGATTGGCAGAAAAAAGGTCCAATCACTGTCGAGGTGATGTATTAATCTCGACCAATAGTTATTCTTAAGTGGGCGGGACTAGAATTGCTAAGCGCACCGCATCCTGTTATGTGTCCGCGGCTACATACGGCTGAAGTATGATCACTTTAAAAAAATATGTTCTTACTGTGGAGTAAAATGGAAGATGTTATCATCATGTGGGACATGCTAATTCATTTCCGTGTTTCCTTGCTTTTTTTCGAGTAAATAGAGAAGTCAATGGTGCTGCTTCTATTGTGGCTGACATGTTCTGCTTTTGCTGTATTGTGACATTTATGAGTAAGTACAATTTTTCATTCATTTTTATATTAATATTTAAATTATTTTCCCCCCATATTTTAAAAATAGTATGGCTTTCCGGTATCAGGATTTATTTATGATGTCATTTTTTTCAGCTGAATGATGGCAGGAAGTCCCAAGTTACAAGATAAAGAGGACCCGAGGGACTCAAAGACCCGTTTCCATAGCTACCTCCATGGTGGGACCTCAAGCTTGTTGTCCACCCTTATCGTCTTCCCCGTCTACAAGACCGTTTTCCGCCAACAAATCCACAACATCCAGGTCCATCGGGCAGTGGAGCAGCTCCGCAAAGAAGGCCTGGTCAAGCTCTACAGGGGCGTGACCCCACCATTACTGATGAGAACCCTCAGCGGTACGCTGCTCTTTGGACTGCAGGACACTTTCCTCCGCCTGCTCTCCATGCCCTCTCTCCGTGTCATCCCCTCCCCTCTGCATCCTGCCGTGGCGGGGCTCGGCGTGGGGGTAGTGGAGGCGCTGGTTTTCACGCCATTTGAGCGTGTTCAAAACGTGCTGCAGAGCGGCCACAACGACCGTCGCCTCCCAACGCTCAAGAGCGTTCTCGTTAAGCTGAAGGCGCAGAAGCTGGCCTCGGGCTACTACCGGGCCTTCCTGCCCATCATGGCTCGCAATGCCTTAGGCAGCTCCCTTTACTTTGGTTTGAAGGGGCCTTTGAGCGCCGCTGTGGCAGGACAGGGCCTTTCTCCATTAGCGTCCTCTTTCGTTTCTGGCACTGTGGCTTCCATGGCGATCAGCCTGAGTCTGTATCCGCTGTCCGTGCTGGTGGCCAACATGCAGGTGGAGGTGCAGACAGAGGTGAAAGGGGTGGTGGCCTGTTGGAGGATGCTGTGGAACTCCAGGCAGAGGAGTGTCTTGTTATTGTATCGAGGTGGTGCTCTGGTTATACTGAGATCGTGTATCACCTGGGGAATTACCACGGCCATCTATGACAGGCAGCAAAAACGCTCAGGCTAAGCAGATGTCATCATGAGAGTATAAATAAGATGGCAGAAATTCAATTTATCCAGCCATTCAGCTTCTGGATTTGACAAATTTAAATCATTAAAATCAGTCATGTGGCACAGTTATGACACATATTGTCGTAATTGTTAAACCAAATGAGTTCTATACAGGGAGTCCTCGAGTTAAGACGGACTCGACTTAACAACGGTTACGCCCGGTCCGCCATTTTGGCTCCTCGTCCGCCATGTTCCCAGCAGTGTTTTCCCCTCGTCCGCTATTTAACCCTTAGCTAGTGCTAGCGCTTGTGCACTTGTGGGAGTATCTTTGGCTTTTTGCCCTCTTTTTTTTGTACATCATGGCCCCGAAGAAGAAAGCTATACGTGTTAATGTTGGTCCAGCCAGAAGAAAAACAACTACCATGGAAACAAAGCTAGACATCATAAAAAAGATTGCAGAAAGGAGAGACACAGACGAACATCGGCAAAGACTTGGCCTTCAGTCGACAGTTGTTCAGCATCTTTTTTATTTTAATGTATTTTAGATTTTTTTTATGCAATTTATTTTTATGTAAATATTGACTTTAATGGAGAAAATCGACTTAAGTTAAAATTCGGGTTACATCGCTAGTGTAGGAACGGATGTAAGTCGAGGACTCCCTGTACGCCACTCACGAAAAATAGTTAAGATATGAAACTTTCAGGTGAAATTTCAGGTTGAACATATACGCTAGATCCTTAAGTTAATTAAACCTTCTCTAAACTTTGCAATGTGCGTCCAGCTGTTCATTTTTCACAAGTTGTTGAACAAAACACAAATGGGAAAAAACAAATCAATGATGTTTGCTTGGTATCAACATGTGAACAGTGTGATGGAGAGGACTGTTTTGATAACAATTTTAATATAAACGGGGAAGACTGAACAGTTGGATGTGCATTGAAAAGTTTTAAAGACGGTCAAATGAAGTTAATCTGTAGAGAGCATTGTGCATTTTATATTCATCACAAGTCTAATATCCCTAACTTTGTGAGTAGTGTATGTGCTACAATAATATAGCACTAGTAAGTCAAAAAATAAATAAATCAGGACTTCCTTCTGTTTAGAGGGGGGGGATTCATTCTCTGTTTACTTCCATGTTGCAGGTTAGTATTTATTGCAATGGAAATAGATGTGCTGGTGACTCTCATGTGCCTTGCATTTCTATTAAAAGTCCAAGAATCAGAACACACGAGTAATATCCTGTTTGTATTTTAATGCAAAAGAGAGACAGATTCATGTTCAGTGTGTAATGTTGAGGTTGTAGATGTGATGGAAATATTTAAAAATGGATGAAAGTAGTAGTGGGTGAAACCACAGGGCAGTTGTAGTCTTTCAATGTCAGTGACTACTGACTAGCATACAACCAGGCAGCTTGTTCGAGTAGACAAATGGCATTTCATCACATTTTGAAATTTAAATGCAATGCGTTTCAATGAATGGGGAGCTTCCTTTCACCGAGTAACACCGCCATTTTGACTCGTGAAGTACACTTGGATTTGTCCATATTGCTTCATGTAGGCATATTTCATGTAAGAATATTCAAAATATCAATTAACGTCATAATTAACTTTAAACGAAACTTTTTTGAAACGTGTTTTCAATTTAAAAGCGATATTTGTTACCCTCATTTAACATTCCAACTAAAATGGGTAAACAATGCCATCTTCTGTCGTTTAGTTGTAACTGCACGTATATGACCGGAAAGGATTATGGGAATTAATCCCCATAGCAATGGCGGATTCATCGACAAATGTAACGCGTCTGAATGTCCATGGGAAAAGTATTGTACTGTATTCTTACTCTGTGAATAATTAACTAAAAGTTTACCGACCTTCAAGTGAGAAAGAAAGCTGTTTGCGCATGTTTTGTGCCATGCCACATTTCGTCCTCTAGGTGGCGATACATCATAAATAACCAGTCCTTCAATCCCAGCAATTTTTTAAGTTTACAGAGTTCACTGAAAGTAGTCAAAACAGTTCACTCTTAGTTTACAAGCCCAGACAGGAGCAAAGAATTGCACTGTTGCAATGCAGAAATGGGAAACCATGCCCACCCATCGCTCAAGAAGCCGCCTCGAACATTTACTCCACGTCCAATCGAAGAGCTCCTGAAGTTTGGGAGCCTATCGGAGCCGATGGGAGGGGAAGGTGTGATTTTGGCGTGCAGTCAAATTGGGCGTTGCCTCTAGTTAATAATCTGTTTGCTTAGCTCGATTCTGGCAGACTTTTCTCACCTGCAGAACAGTTTCACAGCTCGACACGACTCTACAACAGGTACAATAATTGACTACTCTTAAGCTCCGTGTGCGTCTAATGTTGTTTTTCACCCTTGTGTTGTTCTTTAAGCTGCGCATTCCATTGTAATGGAACAGGAAGTGACTTTTTTGGGGTTGTTTTTAAAGATGCCTGCTGTAATCAGGTCTCACCGTTTACACCTGGCACAATGCATCCCCACTTCTTCAATGAGCAAACATCTGGTTATGAACATTTTGAACAGGACGGGGCTATAGTACATGTTGTGAAATATGTATTGTTTCTTGTGCGCCGGAGAGTTACGTAACTTCAAGGTTCAATTCCGCACAGGCATTTTAGTGGGCTTGGCGTGTGTACCTGTATGGGCATGAAGTGCAGACCACACCCTTTTTTGTGGTGCACACATAATTGGATCATTTGTTTTGGTTAGCTATGATTAAACAATATACCGCTGCTCACTTTTCCATTATCTCTGCTTACAAAAAAAAAAAGTTTACAGAATGTGCGACAAGAGGGTCAAATCGGAAGTGCAGCAGTTTGATAAAACCAATCTGCGGAAGACTGTAACAGAAGAGAAGAAGCCACTTCCAACTCAAAAGGGTAGGTGAGGTTTTTAGTACATTGTTGTGCCATTCACCACTTATCAGCGGTGCCACACTTCCCCGCCAACAGTTAATAGCACCTGCAGACTTTGGATTGAATGTCAACTGTGACACACCCAATGAGTGAACTCTTCCTGTGTACTTTTTTATGTATGTGCTTTTTAATGAAAGCCTGCATTGTACTCGCATGATCATTGATTTGCATGTTGCTTATAAAGAACATGCTAATGCAGTTTTGCATTCTCACATCTGCTTTTACATATTAATGATACTTTATCGATGTTCCTTTTGAACTAGGGATGCACGATATCAGTGGCCGGTAATGATCGACCAGTTTGACATCACACCGATAAACCAGATAATAAAGAAACCCACCAATTTAATAATAGACAATCCACGTTGGTCTGTCTGTTGTGGTTGTGGCCAACTCTTCAACCTGTTCCCTCTCCAATGGTAGTGTTGCATATTTGTGACGTCATAATGCGCGCGACCTCGTGTTCCCACCAAAATGTTACCCTCGCAGTTTTTTTCAAACGCGACTGGTTTGTTATGGCACACTTAAAATGAATTACCGGCTATCTTTGAAGCAAAATATATCAATAAAATTCAGCTTCATGGTGCTTTACACAATGTTCCAATGTATTTGTATATGTTAGACTTGTATTCGGACTCCAAAGTATATTTGCATTCAAGTTAATTTTGCGAACGATTATCGGCTTATCAGTTATCGACATTGTCACATTCTAAATTGGTGTATCGGTTGAAAATGGCATTATCGTGCATCCCTATTTTGAGGAACTGGTTTTGTCTCTTGTGCTATGTTTAAGTGCAAATACATCAAGATCAACACAGAGTTGAATAGTTTGCATACATAAGTATCTGGAAAGTATTTTTCCACATTGAGTTATGTGAGTTATTTTAAAAATTCAAGAAAAAAAATCCTTAAAAATTCTACACAACACCCCACAATGGCAAGAGGGTGGAGTTTTTTTGTTGTTGTTTTTTTCCTTCTCCTTTTCTCTATTTGGTTTGCCTATTAAAATCAAAGATCACATGTACATAAGTGTTTTTCAGTGCAAGTTTTTGGGCTGCCATGTCAGCCCCAAAGGTTTGAAACTAACGCCACAGGCTTGGAACGCCTTGGGCAAGTTTTTGTGCATTCCTCTTTGCAGCACCTTTCAAACTCTGTCAAGGTTGGATGGGGAACATTGTGCACAGCAAGGTTATAATTTATGACTCAAGGGAGGGGATCATTAAAATTGTTTAAAAAAAAAAAAAATGTTAATAAAATGTTTTTTTTGTGATAGCTTAAACGATATATATATATTTTTTAAACTAACTACAGTATAATTATAGTAAAAAATTCCTTGCTTTTTGACTTAATATACATGAGTCATCCCTTTTATGGTTTATTTTAAATGTTTTTTTTTTTCATCTGTACAGAAGATCAGTTGTTTGGGAATTGTAAATATTTAATGACCTTTTGTTTTAATTTTGCACTCAACAAATACTCTATACTTATAATAAAACTTTTTTTTTTTTAAATAAAGAAAACAAAATATTTTAAACATCAAAACTAGCAAATCCACCCTAAAAACAATTCTTAAAAAACAAAAATAAAAATTAACATAGTGACAAATTTAACTGAATCTCCCACAGGTTAATTTCAATCCCATCCATCGATTTTGCTTCTGTTTATTCACACCTCAGCTGCATTTTTAGAAACTCTTTCCATTCAGACTCTAAATTGCCTGTTGGTGTGAAGACAAGTTTGACGTGTTGTTTGTCTAGAACATACTGTTTGAATGTGTCCTTGTTCAGCTGGCGACAGGCTGTATCGGGCCACATGCACACACAGACTTGTACAAACATCTCAAGTCGGGGTGATCAGTGGAAACAAAATGCACCTGACCTCAAGTTTGAGTTTCATGCCAGAGACTGTAACAACTTATGTACACGTGATTTCTTAATTTTTGATTTGTTAAAGGTATACTTTACTTATTTAGCCATTTTTTGGCAGTCAAACAATATTTTGCCTTTAATAAATGTGATATTTTCATTCTTTTTCATGTACAATTAGTACCTTTTTAAAAAAAACACATTTTGCAACTTGCTGTTGACTGAAAATGACATCACAAGGGCTCAGGTAACCAATCACAGCTCAGATTGTGAATGTCACATGACCAAACCTAGAAAACAGGTGAGCTGTGATTGGTTACCTGAGTCCTTGTGATGTCATTTTCAGTCGACAGCAAGTTGCAAAATGTGTTTTTAAAGGTACTAATTGTATGTGAAAAATGTCTCTAATTATAGACAAATTAACTTTTTATTGCTATAATAGGCTAAATAAGTGAAGTATCCCTTTTAATAAGAGCAAAATTATTGTGTGTGTGTTGGTAATAAAGTAAATCAATTTTCAAATTAAGTTGTAACAAATATGTGGAAAATACTTTTTTTTTTTTTTTTTTTTTTTTTCTCTCCTTTCCAGATGCACTGTATGTATGACATCACCCCTCTCTTTGTCAGTCCTGTATCATAAATTATTTTTGTTGGTTCTTGTTTGTTTTTTTAGAGATTGATGAGGAAAAGAAAATTAACAAAGAGGAACGTAAGTGAATCACCACTTCTGAAAGTTTAACTTCTTTCTCCCCTTCTTCTGAATATGGGCCCCTTCAATCTCCCGTCATTATGTTCAGCATAAGGAGCCATCCCAAAGGGATCAATAAAGTCAAGTCTAAGTCTCAATAAATAAATAAATATAAAAAACTTAGTAATACAGCCTTAAAGACAGGCTATGTATTATTGCACTTTAAAAAAAAAAAAAAAAAAATGTAATTCAGAAATGAACTTAAAGCACGTTCTGCTTTGTAGAGTTTAAGATTTTAATTGGGGCATATTGATAAATCAGATGGCCAGTTTAATTTTAATTAGCTTTTGAAAATTGGCACAAAAAAAATAATAATTTAAGCTGGTTTATTTTGTATTAATAAGGAAGTGACATTCAAACACCCCCGCCCTCCCCAAATAAAAAATCTGCAAAAAAAAAATGAAGGATTTTGTTTCTGTTGTAAAGTTAGACAAATACTAAATGACAAAGTATTGTCAGTAGCAGTCAAATGTTTGGCCTGTAATTCATAACGTCCTTCTTGTTTACATTTAATTTGATCCTTTGTGAACAGGCATACTTATTGTAACTGCTTGTTTGTTGACACCAATTTACACAATAAGATGATCCTTTATTTATTTTTTTAAATAACAGCTGCCAGAATGGTCAACGACGAAGTGGAACGATTTAACCAGATGAAGCTGCGGAAGACCAAAACGGATGAGAAGAACACGCTTCCAACTAAAGACGGTAGGTGGTCACTTTTTGAACACGATTCTATTTACAAGTCATCAGCAGTGCAACTATAAGTCAAGACATCTGTAAATACACACACACAGTGAGAAAGAATGTCATAGGTTTGATACGCATACAAAATATGACTCTTTCTCCTGTTAGCAGTGTACCAATTATTCTTGTTTGTCTCCTATTTGATCTTTTTTTTTTTTTTTTTTTTTTTTTTTTTTTAAGTGATTGAACAGGAGAAGAAAATAAACGAGGAGGAACGTAAGTGAATCACACCTTCCTCAATCTTGCCGTCATCTCCTCTTTTTCTAAATGTGATCCCTTTAATCACATTTAGAGCTGATAAAAATAAACAATTATCAAATTAATCAAGGACTATTTTAATAATCGAGTAATCATTTGGAGCCATTTTAAAATGGTCCAAATCCTCTGATTTCTGCATATCAACAGTAATTGTTCACTGATTTCTGTCACTCTTTACCTTCTTGCTTTGTGAATTAAATACTGTTTGATCCATTTTTACCTGTTAGCACCACGCAATTCTTTAGTGAATTCTGCTCTAATTGTAAAGACGCTTCGAGGTTTTGTTGACGCACTAATTTGCGCAATAAGATGATCGTTTGCTTTTTAAACAGCGGCCAGAATGGTCCATGACGAAGTGGAACGATTTAACCAGATGAAGCTGCGGAAGACCGAAACGGACGAGAAGAACACGCTTCCGACTAAAGAGGGTAGGTGCGGCCAATTTGTAGTCGGCGGCGGTCAAAGCACCTTCAGACTTTGGATCAAGGGGAATCTGTAAATACACATCCAATAAGAAATGAGAGCCTTGTTGCACTCAAAAGTATCATTAATGCAACATATGACTCTCCTGTAGTATTTTATCAGTTTTCTTTGTTTTTGTTTGTCCCCCATTTTATATTTTTAGAGATTCAACAGGAAAAGAAAATAACTGAAGGGGAACGTAAGTGAATCACCATTTCCTCAAGCTTCCTCTCTCACCTTATCTAAATATGATCCCTTTCCTTCCCGTCTGTGTGCCGACATGAGTTGTTCAAAAACTATTTCTGTATTTCTGCTTTAAAGTCAGGCAACATTGTTTATATAAAAAAATAAAAATAAATAAAATAAAATAAAATAAAGTTTCATTTTGTTACGAGGTTAAGAATTTTAAAATTATTAGCTTCTGCGGGTCATTAAAAAGGATTACAAGTTATTAAATGGATTTTTGCTGAAATAAAGCCTTTAAATGGCATAGAAGACTTTCAGAGGCATTAAAAAAATAAAATTGATGTAAAATATTGCTTTTCACACTTTATTTTACATACTGCATTGTGCAAAGGCATCACTGTAACACAATTAAGCAATAACAAATGTGATTAAAATGTATTTGGTTACTGGTGACTAGTAATTTACATTGAATAAAATGGCAAGAGCCCCCGCGACCCTTGTGAGGATTACCAATTACTCTGAATCTGAAGAGAAATGTACTGTTTGTCATGACTGTCCAACATGAAACACTAATCCCATCTAGTGGCAGGAAAATTACCTCAACACAAATCTGACTCAGTTTTACACTCCTTTTTAACAGTTTAGTATATCTTAACTTCAAATAACTATCAAATATTTTTTGTTTTTTTTTTGTTTTTTGGCCTGTGAGCAGTGCTATTTAAAAACATTGGAAAATAGCATGAATATATTTTTCCTAATAGCTCGGATCTGTCAGCACAGGCTTTTTTTATTTTTTTATTTTTTTTTTCTTCCCCCATTCAATTTGACTCAATGTCCAGGCAAACTTCAATTTTTAGTGCAAGGAAAATAAATAGACTAATTGTGCAAAAAACATGACCAAACGTAGAAAATCAATCAACTCTCAATGGGTGATTGGCCATTTTCAGCCGACAGAAATTGGCAAAAATTGTATTAAGATTAATTGTACATGGAAAAATGACGTTATCAAATTAATAAGTATAGACAACATTAACATTTTACTGCTGAAAATGGCTAAATGAGTCAAGTATCCCTTTTTTTAATGGTGTCGCTGCACTAATTTACACAATAAGATGATCTTTTTTTCTTTTTAACCAGCTGCCAGTATGGTCAACAAAGAAGTGACCAAATTTAACCAGAAGAAGCTTCGGAGGACCAAGACAGATGAGAAGAACCCGCTTCCCACTAAAGAAGGTAGGTGGTCAATTTGGAGTCGGCAGTGCAACAACGCGTAACGGCCAACTGGTCAAAACCTCTGCAGACTCTGGATCAAGGGACATCTATAAACACACACCCAATAAGAGTGTGTTGACTTATTATTGTGAAGGAATATCGCCTTCAACGGTGTTTTGTGGAGTTTGTCACTTTTTTCTTTCTTTTTTTTAACTCGAGACTGCCACCTCTGGTCTAACGCATAACTGCAACTAGTTAGCCTGAGCTGAAATTTGGGCTGTGCTTGAAGCCAGTCTCTTTTTCCTTTTTTTTTTTTTCTTCATTTTTCCTCCTTTCCCCCTCTTCTTCTCTCTCTCCAGTTTCCATCTGTTGTCATATGGTAACACTAAATGCATGATGTCACCCTCCACCACACTGAAGGGAAGAAACTAGCTGGTTGGCAGTCAGTAAAATAAAAAAAATCTCAAGGCCCTTTGTCCTCATCTAGGCATTGGTGGAGCATGCATTATATAGTAAAATTGTTTTACACACTACAATGCACCTTTAACGTGAGCCTCATTGTACTCAACATTATCATGAATTTAAATAATGACTTTTTTTTTTTTTTTCCTCCTGTCAGTATTGTATCATTCATTTTCTTTGTTTTCCTGTTATTTTTTTTTTTAGAGATTGATCAGGAAAAGAAAATAAATGAAGAGGAACGTAAGTGAATCACCATTTCCTCAATCGTCCTCTCCCCTTCTTCTAAATGTTCAGTTTCCATCCCATCTTTGTGTCCCTTTTGAGTTGTTGAAAAACTAGTATTTCTGCCTTGATTAGGTAATGTAGGTTTTTTTTGTTTTTGTTTTTTTAAATAATTCAGATTAAAATCCTTAAAATAAAGTGAAATAATTCATTTTAATTATTTATTTAAAAAAAGATAATTTAAAAAAATAACTCGGCCAAACTTAGATGAGAATCACTAGTGCAAAGACACTTTTAGTTTTCTTAAAAAGAAAAAAAAAAGTTGCTTGACGGCTGATTAGAGAAATCAAATTTTGCGCACCTTGCAAAGCCAAATAAAGTCCCACAAATCAGTCTTTGATTGGAAATGTTTTATATTTGTCTTTCTTCAATAATTCCAAGATTTTACTCAAATGTTACAAGCTTTGTTGAACATAAGTTAAAAATGCGATTAATTATAAAAAAAAATTGATTAATTTGTTAAAATGTTTTAATCGCTTGACAGCCTTAAAATTATTAATAATGGCACAGTATCATGCAAAACTTTTTTTTTTCTTCTGGAAAATAGTGCAAAAGGTTTTTTATGGTCTGCTTTTTCAATTTAAATTGGCTCAATGTACTGCCAAACTAACTTTAAGAAGTTCAAAAAGAATATGCAAGGAAATTAAATATTGATCCTTTGCCAACAGGCATACCTTATTGTGCAAAACCATTTAACTTGTTTTCACCTACCAGCTTACACAATAAGATGCTCTTTTGCTTTTTTTTTTTTTTTTTTTTTTTTTTTTCTTTTTTTTTTTTTTTTTTTTTTAAACAGCTGCCAGAATGGTCAACGACGAATTGGAACGGTTTAACCAGATGAAGCTGCGGAAGACCAAAACGGATGAGAAGAACCCTCTTCCGACTAAAGAGGGTAGGTGGTCACTTTTTGAACACGATTCCATCGCATTTACAAGTCGTCAGCAGTGCAGCAACACGCAGCCAACTCCAAGTCGGGACATTTTGTAAATACTCACTAAGTGAGAGAGAATAATTCTTCCAGTCAGTTTCTTATTATGAAGCAGTTAGTTGAGCAGGATTCTTCGGATGTTTAGTGTGAGCAAACTCTCTTGAGGTCAGGACTTTGCTGGGCCACTCCCAGAACTTTTTTTTTTTTTTTCCCCTTCTTCGAAAGACATTCTGCTATTGATTTGTCCATGTGTTGCCATGTTATAACACCCATTCTCTTTTGAGCTTCAACTGTTTGACTCAATTCTTATTTGTGGATCGCAAGGCATTGTACACATCATGCAATACGTCTTAACAAAAGACAATTCTGAACTGTTGCGTGTTTTGTAGCGGCCAGATCATTTGAAAGCAACACCGCCAATCTCATCTCATCTCATTAATTGGACTTTAGGCTGGCTCAAACCTGACTCAGATTAGGTTCACTTTTTTTCCTAACCAGTCCTGTGAATGTTTACGTAATTGTCCTAAAAAAATAATAATTGCATATTGGTAATTATTTGTGTGCTATTAGCTTAAGCTGAATCTGGCCCTCTTCGGTATTGACTTCTTTTTTTTTTTTTTTTTTTTTCTTTCCTCCCCGTTTGTCTCATGTTGTATTTTTTATTTTTTAGAGATTGAAGAGGAAAGGAAAATAAACAAAAGCGACCGTAAGTCAATCACCCCTTAAGCTTGCTCTCTCTCTCTCTCTCTCTCGTGCTCGCGCTTGCGCTCTAGCTCTCGTGTGCGCGCGTGCTCTCTATTTTTGGTTTTTAGAATGCAGCTTATAAACAGAATAAGTCTTTGGCAAACATTGTTACAGACCATATTCTGCAAAAGTAGCTTTTTGTCTGAGTAGTGGCATTTTCAAAATGTGGAAAATAGCACCCCCCCACCCCCTTCTCTCATGGAGCCGTTTGGTGTCAACTGCCTTGCTGATGATCATTTGCTCTGTAAACAGCTGGCAGAATGGTCAACGACGAATTGGAACGGTTTAACCAGATGAAGCTGCGGAAGACCAAAACGGATGAGAAGAACCCTCTTCCGACTAAAGAGGGTAGGTGGTCACTTTTTGAACACGATTCCATCGCATTTACAAGTCGTCAGCAGTGCAACACCACGCAGCCAACTCCAAGTCGGGACATTTTGTAAATACTCACTAAGTGAGAGAGAATAATTCTTCCAGTCAGTTTCTTATTATGAAGCAGTTAGTTGAGCAGGATTCTTCGGATGTTTAGTGTGAGCAAACTCTCTTGAGGTCAGGACTTTGCTGGGCCACTCCCAGAACCTTTTTTTTTTTTTTTTTCCCCTTCTTCGAAAGACATTCTGCTATTGATTTGTCCATGTGTTGCCCTGTTATAACACCTTCTCTTTTGAGCTTCAACTGTTTGACTCAATTCTTATTTGTGGATCGCAAGGCATTGTACACATCATGCAATACGTCTTAACAAAAGACAATTCTGAACTGTTGCGTGTTTTGTAGCGGCCAGATCATTTGAAAGCAACACCGCCAATCTCATCTCATTAATTGGACTTTAGGCTGGCTCAAACCTGACTCAGATTAGGTTCACTTTTTTTCTAACCAGTCCTGTGAATGTTTACCTAATTGTCCTAAAAAAATAATAATTGCATATCGGTAATTATTTGTGTGCTATTAGCTTAAGCTGAATCTGGCCCTCTTCAGTATTGACTTCTTTTTTTTTTTTTTTTTTTTTTTTTTTCTCCTTTCCTCCCCGTTTGTCTCATGTTGTATTTTTTATTTTTTAGAGATTGAAGAGGAAAGGAAAATAAACAAAAGCGAACGTAAGTCAATCACCCCTTAAGCTTTCTCTCTCGCTTTCTCTCTCTCTTTCTCTCTCTCTTTCTTTCTCTCTCTTTCTTTCTTTCTCTCTCTCTCTTTCTTTCTCTCTCTCTCTCTCTCTCTTTCTCTCTCTCTCTCTCTCTCGTGTGTGCGCGCGTGCTCTCTATTTTTGGTTTTTAGAATGCAGCTTATAAACAGAATAAGTCTTTGACAAACCTTGTTACAGACCATATTCTGCAAAAGTAGCTTTTTGTCTGAGTAGTGGCATTTTCAAAATATGGAAAATAGCACCCCCCCCCACCCCCTTCTCTCATGGAGCCGTTTGGTGTCAACTGCCTTGCTGATGATCATTTGCTCTGTAAACAGCTGGCAGAATGGTCAACGACCAAGTGACGAGATTTAACCAGAAGATGCTTCGGAAGACCGAAACGGATGAGAAGAACAAGCTTCCCACCAAAGAGGGTAGGTGGCAATTTAAGTGCAATTTTTTATCCCATTTACTCGTCGTCAGCAGCGCAGCACCTGCCAGCCAACTGTTAATAACCCCTGCTGACTTTGTTGCCTCAACATTGTCATGATTAATTTGAATAGAACATGTGACTTTTCTCCTGACAGTATTTTTATCAGCGATTCTTTGTTTCTGATTATCTCCGTTTTGATATTTTTCTTTCGTAGATATTGCTGCGGAAAAGAAAATGCCGAAAGGCGGCGCATGTTAATGACTCACGTCTTACTCAAGCTTGGCTTCTTCTCCCCTTCATCCATATGATCCCACCGTCCTCTCCCCTGCATTCATGGGCCAACACGAGTTGATAAAAAGATATATATTATATTACTGTATTCATTCCATGTAGTTTATTGACTTTTTCTTTTTTTTTTACAATGTACCAGTAATTTAGAAATGCACAGAATAAAGCAAGTAACATTTTGCAGGGTGTAAGGAAGATCTTAACATTACTATTAATGTAATACTGAAAATCTTTTGTTTTTTTTTGTTTCCCCTTCTGGCTAACAATTGAGCTCAATGTCAGCACTTACCGACTTGCTTTGAATTGAATTTGCCACAGTCATGACAAGTCATATTTTACGTCTAGTAACGGGAGACTTCAGTTTTTGAAAAATAAAAAAAATATGCAAGTAAAACACTTTGAAATTATCCTTTTGAGAGCAGGCAAACTTTATTGCTATAGGATTCATTGTGCCTTAATAGTAATGTTAAT